>NW_026575131.1:57360442-57960442 GCF_905146905.1 Nyctereutes procyonoides | reverse complement strand
TGGCTTGGGAACAAGCCCACCGAAGCTGCCTCCGCTGCCTGGGGCAGCCATTCCTGGTCCTTACCTGGAGGGCAGTCCGTACGTCTCTTGGGCCTTATTCAGCCGGGCTGCTGGGCTGCTGGGCCTGGAGGCTCTGAGGGGTCCTCGGGCCGCCCAGCGCTGGTGGGGGAGGCTCCTGGCGGGAGATGGGGGGGTAAGTGGCTGCCAGGCAGGCCCCTTGGAGGAGGGGCCGAGAGGAGGCGGCGTCCTTGACGCGAGAACAGGTGGGAAAAGCAGCTTGAGGGCGAAGGGCTGAGGCGGTGGAGGCCCAGGTGGGCTGGTCTTTCCTGTTCCTGCCGCAGGGCGGCGCAGGCCTCAACCCTTCCTGGCTCCCAGCTTTGTACCCACAGATTCCGTTTGAGAAGTCCCTCCTGGTTCCAGGTGACAGGGTTCAGGCCCCAGACCTGGGCCCTGGGCTGCCGGGGGCAGAGGCGGGCAGTGGGAGCCCAGTCTGTGAGGCTTGTGGGTCTCTGGTGCTTGGGTCCCGTGCAGCTGCTCGCCTTGCGTGGAGTGGTTCTGTCCTCTGGCCTCACCCGGGGAGGGAGGGCTGCCTGCCTTCTAGCCCCGGGTCCGTCAGATGCTCTGCTCGGTGGTCTGAAAGCAGCCAGGGGGCAGGAGGCTTGTGGAAGGACGGCAGCAGGCTGCAAGTCACGGAGCCCGGCGAGGGCGGGCACCCACGCTGCTTCCTCGGGGCCTTGGCGGGCTCAGCTGGGTGCCCCCGCTCCTCACTAGATCGCACTGCCCCTGCTGTGCCTGTGCGGAGAGGTAGTATTTCGGTCTGTCCCGGAGCCACGGGGGCGAGGCTCAGGTTCCCTCAGACGCCTGGAAAATAGGGCAGGCTCCTGTGGCTCAGCAAGTGGCTGCGGCGCGACAAGGGGGCTTTGTTCCCTGGGCCTGCCAGCAGCCCTGTGGTCGTCGAAGATGGTCTTACGGTCGTGACGTGGGCAGGGCTGCCGCTGAGCTCTGTAGGACAGAGTGGGCAGGGCTCAGCCCCAAGTGGCTGTTGGTGTGAGGCCCCGTCCACACAGGAAGGGGCCTGCAGAACGTGGATTGGAAGTGACAGACCTGCGGAGCCCCTACAGGTGGCAGGTCCCCGACCCCTGCTTTGGGAAAGGAGCAGCATCTTGAGATTAGGACCATGAGGCATTGGGGAGGGAGGTGCGGTCTTTTCTCCAGGCCGAGTTGCAGAGGTGGGGGGGGGGCACAGCTGGTCTGGGGGGTGGGCTGGTGTCCCGCTCTGCTCCACACACCCCGTCTCTCTTCCAGCGGGGATCCGACGAGCTTTTCTCTGCCTGTGTCACTAACGGACCCTTTATCATGAGCAGCAACTCGGCCTCTGCAGGTAACGCCCTGAGCACGGTCGGGTCCCCCTGGCTGTCGGGTCCCCGGCTGTGGGCGCCCCTCCTGTCCCCGCATGTGTGCTCGGCTGCTCTGGAGGACGCTCGGGGTGAATCGGCCCGGCCGTTGTGACCTGGGGCCTGGTTGATTGTGGCCTGGCTTCCCTGTGGGCGGGTGGGCGGGCACCAGGCATGGGGACTGCCCTGTCCTTGCAGTGACTTTCCAGAGTCCGGGAAGAAGCTGGTTCTGGGGAGAGGGGCAGATTGCTTCATGGGGGCCTGGACGGTGCTTGACGCCATAGAAACTACTACTCTTTTCAGCAAATGGGAACGACAGCAAGAAATTCAAGGGTGACAACAGAAGTGCAGGTGTGCCCTCCAGAGTGATCCACATCCGGAAGCTCCCCGGTGACGTCACGGAGGGCGAGGTCATTTCCCTGGGACTGCCCTTCGGGAAGGTCACCAACCTCCTGATGCTGAAAGGAAAAAATCAGGTACCTGCCTCAGCCACGTGCGCCCCCTGTCCCAGGAAGGCCCCGGGGGTCTGGTCCCGGCTCACACCCCTGCCCTGCCAGGCCTTCATCGAGATGAACACAGAGGAGGCCGCCAACACCATGGTGAACTATTACACCTCCGTGACGCCTGTGCTGCGAGGCCAGCCCATCTACATCCAGTTCTCTAACCACAAGGAGCTCAAGACGGACAGCTCGCCCAACCAGGCAGTAGGTCTCGGGGTCTGGGGTGCGGTGCCCTCGGGTGGGAAGCAGGTCACGGCGTGGAGCTCGTAGCGCTAACTCCCCCTGCCCCCACAGCGAGCACAGGCAGCGCTACAGGCCGTGAACTCCGTGCAGTCAGGAAACCTGGCCCTGGCCGCCTCGGCTGCCGCGGTGGACGCTGGGATGGCCATGGCTGGCCAGAGCCCGGTGCTCCGGATCATCGTGGAGAACCTCTTCTACCCAGTGACTTTGGACGTGCTCCACCAGGTGAGGCCGCCGCAAGCGTGTGGCGAGCTGCCCCAGACCCCGGCTCCGGCTGTCCCCAGGCAGAGGTTGACGGCTTCTTCTCTTGCAGATCTTCTCCAAGTTTGGCACCGTTTTGAAAATCATCACTTTCACCAAGAATAACCAGTTTCAGGCGCTGCTGCAGTATGCCGACCCTGTGAGCGCCCAGCACGCCAAGCTGGTGAGTGGGGCCCTGGGATGCCCGCCCCGCCAGCGTGGGGCCCGCAGCCGCTCACCGCGCTCTCCCCGCAGTCGCTGGACGGCCAGAACATCTACAACGCCTGCTGCACGCTCCGCATCGACTTCTCCAAGCTCACCAGCCTCAACGTCAAGTACAACAACGACAAGAGTCGTGACTACACGCGCCCGGACCTGCCCTCTGGCGACAGCCAGCCCTCGCTGGACCAGACCATGGCTGCTGCCTTCGGTAAGACTCCTGGCGCGGTGCCCAGGACCACTGCGTGCCGCGGGAGGCGAGGATGTGTAGCTCAGTCTCAGTGCCCCAGGCGCCCCGTGACGCTGACTCTGTGCCCAGGGAGGTTGGAGCGTGTTGCTCCTTACGTGGCCAGGACTGCCCACTGTGTGTGTGGGGTCGCGGACACACACAGCCCTCGCCCGCGGCGGAGGTGGTGGGTGCGATGATTAGTGTCTCATTTGTTTCTAGGTGCACCTGGTATAATGTCAGCCTCTCCGTATGCAGGAGCTGGTTTCCCTCCCACCTTTGCAATTCCTCAAGCTGCAGGTACTCAAATGCTTGACCTTGGTCCCGTCGATTGTGCATGCCCACACACCTTTCCAGTAGCTCTGCTTCCACGGGCACCTGACGTGGGCGCAGGCTCGGGGGGAGCCCGCCTTCCTGGGTGCGGGTCTCTGGGTTCCCCGAGGAGCCTGGACAGGGCAGTCGTAGGACAGGGCCGTGCACAGAATCCGCTAACCCCACAGTCTCTGGTCTGGTTCCCTTAAAGCACCTCCCGGGCGAGGACGAGCGCGCACGGTGGTTGGAGGGATGTGTCCTTAGTAGATGAATTTAAGTGGCCTGGTAAGCAGAGCGGCATGAGCCGGGTGGGCGCACCCGAACGTCCCTCCCGGGGGCCGGCCTGCCCTCGTGACAGGCACGGGCCTGCTGTGTCCCGCCCGGTTGTCGTCTGCATGGTGACGGGCACCTGCATGCACGCACGGCGGAGGCCCGCCTGGGGCTCGATTCTGCATCCACTGAGCGGAGCTTTTGTACTGTTTGGCGCATGTAGACGGGTCCAAACCCGGCGCACCCTGTGCTGTGAGGAGAGCGAGGAGGCGCCAGCAAGGCTGCGCGGTGGGCACCGGGCCCAGAGTGGCCACGGCACCTCCTGCGTGTTTCCTTTGCATGAGGACGGGCAGGACCAGTGCTCGCCTCTTGGCAGAGACCCCGGGCGCCGCCGCTCACCTCTCGACTGCCTCCTCCCCCTTCCCCCCCTCCAGGCCTCTCCGTTCCTAACGTGCACGGGGCCCTGGCTCCTCTAGCCATCCCGTCGGCGGCGGCGGCGGCGGCAGCGGCGGGCCGGATCGCCATCCCGGGCCTGGCAGGAGCAGGAAATTCTGTCCTCCTGGTCAGCAACCTGAACCCCGAGGTACGTGCCTCTTCTTTCCAGGCTGTGCGTCCCGGAAGCACGAGCGGGGGAGTCACACTCTGGGATCTTAGTGCACACGGCAGCAGGCCGAGCTCCTGTCCGCCCCAGGCGCCGGGGTCCCTCTGGGGCCTCCCCCCACCCCCGGCCCGGGGCACGGTGCAGCCCCTCTGCGCTGGCCCGCTCCCTGCCTCCTTCCTTGGCGCTCAGAGTTCTCTTGTTCTCCTTTACGCCTTGGTTTACGTTTCCAGTTCGTAATACGCAGAGTTGAAATGTTTTTCGATAAGTGAAAGCAGCCCTCCTAGTCTGTGGCCCAGCGAGGCGCGGTCTGAAGAGGCCTGCCTGCGGCCGAGGGGCGGCGCCCGCAGCCGCGGTCCCAGGGGTGGCGATCCTGCGCCCAAGCCCGTGGCTGCCTTTGGCTCAGAGGGAGCTTGGGTGAGCTGACGAGGGCTCGCGGTCTCTAACTGCTGAAACATGGGACCGGCTTTAATGAGCGTCTCAGACTGTTCTGTCCTCTGTCTGCCCCTCCTGTGACTTCCTGGCCGCGGCGGCCGCGGCGGCCGCGGCTCTCCGGGCCGGCACTAGAAGCCCTCCACTAACAGACTCCGCCTTGTGCTTGTGTGAGCCTGGTTCAGAGGCCCGTCCGCGGCGAGCAGGAACAGGAGCGGGAGGCGGCCGCGGGGTCTCCTGCCCGCCGCGGGGAAGGGCGCTCTCCTGCCTGTTCCGCGAGGTGAACCCGTGACTGTGTAATGTGTGTAGATCTTGACTGATGGAGCGCTCGTATTTCTTATGTATTTACTGACCTGTGTTTTTTTGCTACTTTTTTTCTTTTCTCCCCTTCCCCTTTCCCAATTTTTTTTCTTGCCCTGATCCGGAATTTCTTTGCCAACTGACTGCACGGTACTTCTGCTTCCTGTTGTTGCTTGAAACAAAACAAAACCATAAATAAATAAAAAAACAAAATTCCCCCTCAAACCCTGCTCTCCGGAAACCAACCTGCCCTTGAATATTAACATCCTGACAACTTCATCATCCATCAACCTGCACGCCTGCGGGGCTGCCTCCTCGTGGTGGACGATTGGCAACTCGCCCCTTGACCTCTCCCTTTCCCTGTCCCTCGCTGCCTTGCTCTGCTGTCCTCTAAAGAGAGTCACACCCCAAAGCCTCTTTATTCTTTTCGGTATGTTATCATTCACACTTTTATTACCTTGTTTTCATTTAATTGAGGTTATTTTTGACGCCCTAAGATGTACTATGAGTTTGCAGTTGGGCATCTGCCTCGTTACGTGGCTTGCCTTCGGTTTGCGTATTTATCCTGATTCCGTAGACGCATGGTTTATTGCCCTGCATGCTTTTCGAAGAGTTAAACGTGTTGGTAGCATGCTAAAGTGATGGTTCTTGGCAATTGACCTTTCCTGGATTTTATGACTTCTCTGCTGAACGTAGTCTTCTGGTAACATCCCCTGTGACTAGACGCAGGTGCCCAGAGGCAGAATAAGCAAACCTTCAGGAAGAGCCAGCCCTGTGCGGGGTGTGCGGGGCGTGGGGGCTGGCGGGGGAGGCGGCGGCGGGGCCCCGGGCGGCTCAGTGCCCCTGTCCCTGCGCTCTTGAAGGCGTGTACGGCGACGTGCAGCGGGTGAAGATCTTGTTCAATAAGAAGGAGAACGCCCTGGTGCAGATGGCCGACGGGAGCCAGGCTCAGCTGGGTAAGGGCACGGGGGCACGGGGGCACGAGGAGCAGCGGGTGGGGGGGCCGGCCCCTGCCCGGGGCGCCGTGGGTCACCCGCGTCCTGCCTCCCCAGCCATGAGCCACCTGAACGGGCACAAGCTGCACGGGAAGCCGGTGCGCATTACGCTGTCCAAGCACCAGAACGTGCAGCTGCCCCGCGAGGGCCAGGAGGACCAGGGCCTCACCAAGGACTACGGCAATTCACCCCTGCACCGCTTCAAGAAGCCGGGCTCCAAGAACTTCCAGAACATCTTTCCACCCTCGGCCACCCTGCACCTGTCCAACATCCCGTATGTGCTGGGAGGGGGGGAGTAGGGTAGGGTGGGGGGGGGCGCCCCGCCCCCCGAGGAGCAGCGACTGAGCCCCTTGTCCGCCCCCAGGCCCTCTGTGTCCGAGGATGACCTCAAGATCCTCTTCTCCAGCAATGGCGGGATCGTCAAGGGCTTCAAGTTCTTCCAGTGAGTGTGGGCCCCGCCCCCTCGTCACGGGCCCCGCCCCCAGCCCCCCCCCCCCCCCCCGCGTGCCCTGACTGGGTCCCCCCCACACCCCTCCCCCCCCCAGGAAGGACCGCAAGATGGCCCTGATCCAGATGGGTTCGGTGGAGGAGGCCATCCAGGCGCTCATCGACCTGCACAACCACGACCTGGGCGAGAACCACCACCTGCGGGTCTCCTTCTCCAAGTCCACCATCTAGGGCCGCCGCGGACCAGCCTGCCGGCGCCCGGCCACAACTTCCATCATTCCAGAGAAAAGCCACTTTAAAAAGCAGCTGAAGTGACCTTAAAAAGACCAGAGATTTTATTTTTTTAAAAGAGAAATCAGTTTACCTGTTTTTAAAAAAATTAAATCCGATTCACCTTGCTCGCCCTGGGGAGATGGGGGTGCCGGCCTCAGGCTCCGGGTGACGAGTGGACAGTGCACCCCGCTCCCTCCCCAGCCCCCCCAGCCCGTGCCTTCTGCAGCCTCTGTGGGGTGGGCGCTCCCAAACCTCGACTCGGCTTTCTTGTGCCTTAAAACCCGCTGCTGTGGCAGGGCCCTCTCGCGGCAGCAGACGCGGGGGCCGGGGCGGGGTGGGCCTCCCGCGTGGATCACGCGCCTGGTGCAGCGGGAGGCCGTGAGCTGCAGGGTCCAGCCGGCACCCCCAATCCGTTTAATCAAGTGTGTGATTCTCCCCATCCCCAGCCCCAGGGACCCCGGCGCGGGGCGAGACCCCGAGGGTGCCGTCCCTGTCCTTCAGCTCGGAGCTCTGTGTCCACTGTAACCTCTGTATTATGCTTTGATGCAGTTGCAGACATCTGTGCCTAGCAATATTTCCAGTTGACCAAATATTCTAATCTTTTTTCATTTATATGCAAAAGAAATAGTTTTAAGTAACTTTTTATATAGCAAGATAAAGATGGTATGAGTGTAATCTCCATTTCCTACTTGTGGTATGACCTTGCATACTGTACTTTTCTATTTTATTCCTTGTAATGAAGTCGCAGGGCAGGATCTAGTTTCCAGGGCGGGCCGGCTGGGGGCCGGTGCAGGGGCCCCGGTCCTTCCCATGACACCTCCAGATGCCTTACTCACACCTAACCTGTCCTCCTGCGGGGGGACAAGCGCTCTTAAACGTTCAGGGTTTCCTCTTTCCTGCAGATTTTGGACCAAAGTTTGTTTTTTGGGTTTTCTTTTTTCTTTTTCTTTTTTTTTTTTTTTTTTGTCTGCCTCTAACGCTGGGGCCCCAGAAGGTGGGACAGCGGCCCCCAAGTCTTAACTGTCTCCCGCACATCGTCCTGCACTCACGGGTCCAAGGGGCTCCCGTGCTGGCCAGCCCCTCCCTTGGGCCTGGACCCTCAGAGAGTCCGTGTTGGGGTGGAACAAGGGTGTAAATATTTATAATTTTTTTATACCTGTTGTAAAACGAGGGGCAGCAAACGTGGTTTTTTATAAAGGCGACACAGATGTATATTTTGGTAACCCGCACTTACAGGCTCAGTATTGTGACGGGGAGCGCGGCGCATTCCACGGCCCGCCCCGGTGGCTTGTAATGCAGAGAGAACCGAATTAAAGCGATTTTACAACTCCTACCTTTTCTGTAGGCTCATTCTTCCCGTCCCCATTGTAGAGGGCAGCTGGCCAGTCTGCTGGACTTTGAATAAATGTCTCTGCACCCTGCACTCGATTTCCCTTTTTATTCCGCCTGCTTGTCTTCACTGCTGTTTCCTCCTCTGAGTTTAGCTCTCCCCTCCCTCTGGTCACAGCGGGTCGGGGGTCGGGGGGCCTAGGCTCTGGCCGCCCTGCAGCTGCCCCCCACCCCCACCCCGGGGGAAGTCCGCGTGGGGGCCCCGGGCCAGGAGGGCCAGTGACTCAGCCAGGACTCAGCCGGAATGGACCTTTTATTGTCTGATCTGGTGAAGTGCTCCCCACCCCCCATGGCCTCCGCTGCACCCCATGCGGCCCCCCAGGCCCCCACTCAGTCCTTGAACCTCCGGGCCGCCTGCATCTTGCGGTAGTAGCTCTCCGCCTCCGCCTCGGCCTCCCGCTCGCCCAGCGCCAGGCCGCCCGCCTTGCGCCTCAGCGTGGACTCGCGGCTGGCCGCCCCCAGCGCCCCGTCGGCCAGGCCCAGCGGGGGCAGCCCCTCGCCCGTGGCCAGGTTGACGGTGGCCACGGCCCCGAAGCGCGGCTCCTCCTGGTCCACGTCGCTGATGGACGAGCCGGGGGACACCCCCGGCGGCTTGGGCCCGCCGCGGAAGCCGCGAGCCAGGTCCCCCAGCTCGTAGCCCCCCTCGCCCTCCGCCTTGGCCGCGCCGCCCGCCGTCTTCCACTCCCAGGGCCCGTTGCCCGCAGACAGGTGGACCACCGGGTGGTGGGGCGCGTGTGCGTCGATGGTGACGATGCTGGCCGAGTCGCGGTCAGACGGCGACCGGTACTGCGAGGAGTCGGAGCTGGCGCTGGAGGACGAGGCCGTCTCGGCCGCCTTGGGCCCGGGCCCGCCCGGTGCCTTGGACATGGCGATCACCTGCAGCAGCCGCGGCGGGTTGGCCACGCGGGGCTGCGCGGACGCGGCGGCCACGGCGGCCCCGCTCTTCTCGGCCATCATGAGCCACTTGGCCCGCACGGCCGCGCTGCTCTTGGGGGACAGGCCGGCGGCCGCCTGCACCCCCTCCTCCGGGATGTGCACCAGCGGCTGGGGCCCCGCGCGCGGCGGGAGGATGACCCGGGGCCCGAGCCCCGGCCGAGCCTGGACGGTGGGGTAGAGGGAGGGCGGGGCCGGCCCCCCTTCCTCGCCCTCCTCCTCCTCCTCCTCCTCTTCCTCCTCCTCCTCTTCCTCCTCCTCCTCCTCCTCCTCCTCCTCCTCCGCCATGGGCTCCGCGGGGGCCCGCAGGTGCCCGGGGCTGGCCTCGTCGGGCAGGCCCAGGCCGCGGCCCTCCAGCGACTTCTGCTTCCACTCGCTGATGAGCTGCTTGGAGCGGGAGGCGTCGAGCGGCACGTGGATGGTCATGTGGCGGCGCGCGGGGTCGTCGAGCGAGGGCGTGCTGACGCGGGGCAGCGTGTGGCTGAAGGTGACCATGTTCTCCTTGCCCATGGGGCTGCGCGGCGCCAGCAGGTCCGCGTCCACGCTGGCCCGCTTCAGGCTGCCCAGGGAGCTCTTCTCCCTGGCCACGGGCCGGGGCACGCCTTCCAGCCGCCCGGGCGGGCCCAGCTCGTCGGTGCTCACGGACTTGTTCTGCTGGTACACCGAGTCGTGGCCCCGCTGCGTGAGCGCCCGCAGCGCGTCCTTGGCGGGCGCCGGCGCCACCGGCTTCTCCGCGCTCGGGGCCTGGAAGTTGCCCACCGCGTGGCAGGCCTGCGGGGCGGGGGGGAGGGAGGGCTGAGGCCGGGCTTCTCCCCGGGCCCCCACTCGCCAGGCCCGCCCGCGGGGGGAGGCCCGGCCCTCGGTGCGGAACCGGGTGCGGTCCCAGGCTTCCCCCGCGGGGCGCGCGGTCCGGCCACCCGGCCTCTCGACGTTGGGCAAGTCGGAGCCCCCAGATTCTGACTCCGGCATTCCGAGGGGGACACTCGCTGCCAGGGCAGGGCCAGGCCGCCGGCCTCCCCCCGGACCGCCCCGGGCCTTCCCCCGTGCCCTACCAGGTAGGCAGCGATGCCAGCCCCGATGAGGAAGCCCGCGTAGACGTCCACCGGGTGGCTGCGGTACTGCGTGATCTGGGTGAGGCCGCACACGCCCGCCGCGATGGCGAAGGCGAACACCAGGATGGGTTTCAGCAGCTTGGTGGTGTCCGAGATGACGGAGTTGAAGTACATCTGGGGGCGGGGGCGGGGGCGGGGGCGGGTCAGCGGAGGCCGCGCTGGGGCCCGACTCGGGCGGGGGCGGCCGGGACTCACCGACACGTAGACGGCGGCGAAGGCGGACAGCGTGGCGTGCTGCGAGGGGAAGGTCTTCCTGCAAGAGGCGGCGGGTGAGCGGCGGTGAGCGGCGGCTCCGGGCGCCCCGTGCCCTCCCGGGGCGGGGTGGGGGGGGAGCTCACCGGGCGGACAGGATGGCGTGGGTGTCGTGGCCGGAGCAGATGTCCTGCGTGATGTAGGGGTTGGCCTCACACGACGTGCCCAGCAGCGTGTAGTTGGGCTTGCACACGGTCAGGAAGAAGGGCGCGTGGTAGCCCGTGGCCAGCTGGATGACGTCGGTCACCAGGGCGGTGGCGCACAGGCCGAACACGTGCACGCCTGCGGGGCAGCGGGGTCAGGGCGGGGCGCGGGCACGCGGAGGGCGGGCGGGCTGCCGGCGGGGACTCACCCACAAACCGCACGGTGCGCCGCAGGAAGGAGTTGAAGCTGCAGCCCCCCGCGTGGATGCTGCCCTCCGCCCCGCCGGGGCCCCCGCCGCGGCCCCACAGCCGGGACTGCACGCAGTACAGCAGGCCCTCGCCGACCATGATCTGCCGACAGGGAGGCCTTCAGCCGCGGCCCGGGCGCCCGCCCCCCGCCCCCGCGCCCCCCGCCGCGCCCCGACCCACCGACGCCGCGGGGGCAGCAAAGGCCAAGCTGAGCAGCATGAGCAGCGGGATGAGCTCCTCGTTGGTCTCCACGTAGGGCATGGAGAGCGTGCGGTCGTAGCACTGGAAGCCCACCTTGGCCGGCTTGAAGAGGTCCGTCAGCTCCAGGAAGTACAGGGACACGACGGAAGACGCCACTATGGGGAGCTGCGGGCGGCGGCGGCCGGGGTCACCCTCCACGCCCCAGGCGCGGCCGGCCCCCTGCCCCCCATGGCGACCAGGGCCCATCGCCACCGGAGCGTGGGGCGCTGCGGGGCTCAGATCTGAGCAGGACCCCGGCCCTCCCCGCGCCCTGCACCTGCCCTCGGGCCAAGGCCCTCACTGCCCAGCACCCAGGGGCCCGGGCGGCGCCGTAACAGGGCCCCCGTCCAGCCCCGACCTTGGGGGCCCCGGGGGGGGGAGACGCCAAAGTTGGGTTTGTAGGAGCTGGGCTCGAGTCCAAGGAGCACGTATTGAGCGCCTGCTGCGTGCAGGATGAGGCCCGCGGCAGCAGAGTGAAGGGGTTCACGTTCACAGCCATCTGCTGGACTTGAATCCTGGCCCCACTGCTTCCCCGTGCCTCAGTTTCCTCAGCGGAAAGCAGGGATGATGGAGTCACCAGCTCCCAGGGCTTCAAGGTATAAGAACAGGTACGTCGGAGGTGCCTACGCCGCGCCCAGCGCCACGACTCCCTCCTCCGTGATCAGGGGCACAGTTGGCCGTTGTGGGGTGGCCAGACCTCGTCAGGCTGGGCCCGGGGTTTGAGGCGGGGCCTGGGCGGGTGCACGCGCTGAAACCCTCCGCAGGAGGGTCCTTGGGGGTGTAGCTCTGAGCCCGCGCCCCGGCTTCCAGGCGGTGTGGTTCCAGCTGTCGTGCCTGCCTCTGTCCTCTGCCCCCGACTCCGCCCCCCGGGACCCCACTGGAGGCGGCCACCCCTGGAAGGTCCCTCTGTGGCCCCCACTTGTCCCCGCATCCCGAGACCCTCACCCAGGAACACCGGAGAGCCCGTCGGGCCCAAAGGAAGAGGATCCACGAATGTCACGCACGTGAGGCTCCCGGGGGGAAAGCAAACCGGACCAGGCCCACGGCCTTGCATCGAGGACCCGTCAAACCGGTGCCACAGCAGACAAGGGCGCGCAAGACACTATGGCCTCTGTGGGGGGAGCCTTGGGGTCCTTCCTGAGAGACTGGCCTGCTCCCCAGGGACACAGGCCAGGCAGCCCCTGGATGTCCAGCTCCCTGGGGTGCTGGCTCGGGGCCGCTGGGTCAGCGGGAGGCTGAGCACCCCCCCCCCAGGAAAGAAGCCAGGAGCACACACTTGCCTGGAGAGGTGGCAGGCGGAGGGTTACATGTGTGACAGACGTGAGTGGGTGTGCAACGCTCTCAGGGAGGACCCAGATGAGAGCAGGGGGGTGAGGGGGGCTGCGGAGGGAGCGGCTCTGCAGCGACCCCATGACCCCCCATATGGGGACCCGAATGCAGACCCAAAAAACGATCAGACCTCCCACCCCTAGTGGGGAGACGAGCCGTGGCTGTGTGCGGGGTGGGGGGCGGTTGCTCGGCCTGGGCCCCGCTCATGCACCCACAGCCCACTGCCCGCCTGGGTGCCCGGTGGACGGGGGTGTGGCCACAGAAGATGTGGACGCCGGGTCCCAGGTGGGTAAGCGCCATGGCTGCCGTGAGCAGCGCTCAGTGGGCCAGGGGCTGCACCCACGTCTCCCGGTTGCCGCGTTCAGGAAGCCCTCCGAGGGCCAGGCCTGACCCACGAGACGGTGCCCGCCGGCCACCTGCCTTCCCCGCCGCAGAGGAGGGCCCTGAGCCCGGCCCCGGGCGGGCGGCGACCCAGCACCCGCTGCAGCCCCTGCAGGTGACGGAGCCCCCCAGGCCCCTCGGCTCCTCCCTCGGCCGCACAGCCCTGGGCGGCTCCGGCCCTGCTCACCCTGCGCAGCCCCAGCCCGGGCACCCTGGTGACACCCTGCCCACCCGGCTTCGGCGCACGCCCCCGGGTCCCCGGGTGCCCGGGTGCCCAGGCGGGGGCCGGGGCCTGTGCCCAGCGCGGCGCCGCCCCTCACCTCCACGAAGTAGAAGCAGGGCAGCAGCGTCATGCTGTCCTTCGGGGTCTTGTGCTTCTCCCTGGCGGCGATCATGGTGCGGCGGCTCGGCAGGCCCAGGCCGGGGCTGCGGGGACAAAGGCGCTGGAGGAGGGGACGCGCGGTCCGAGCCCGGCCGGGGGGACCCGCTGCGCGCCGCCTGCGGGGAGGGGCGGGCGGACGCGCGCCCGAGCCGCCCGGGGAAACTGAGGCCGGGGCGGTCCCCGCGGGCTCCCCCCGCGCACTGCGGCCCCGCGCGGCGATCCGGCCGGGCTCCCCCCGCATCCCAGACGGGGTCGGGCGGGGCCCCGGGGAGGGCGGGCCGGCGCGGTGCAGGGGGCCCGGCGGGGGCGCCCCGGGGCGGGGGGGAGGGCGGGGGCGGGGGGGCGGGGGCGGGCGGGGGCGGGGGGGGCGGGGGCGGGGGCGGGCGGCGCTGCACCCGCAGGCCCTCACCTGGCGCTCGGAGGGCGGAGCCGGCGTCGGCGCGGGGCGGGGGCTGCGGCGCGGAGAGCACAAAGCGCGGCCCCTCCCGCGGGTGGGGGCGGGGCGGGGAGGGGAGGGGCGGGGCGGGGAGGGGAGGGGCGGGGCGGGGCGGGGAGGGGAGGGGCGGGGAGGGGAGGGGGCCCGGCCGAGACCCCGCGCCCGCCGAGGCCGACGTGCGGCGCCAGGGGCGGGGCCCTTTGTCTCGGCGCGTCGGGGCCCGCGCGTGTGCGTCCGCGGCGGGGTCCTCAGGCGGCGCGGGGTGCGCGCGGGGCTCCCGCCTCGGCGGCCGGGGGGCCTGGGGTCTCGGGGGTCCTGGGGGGCCGGGGGGTCTCAGGGAGCTCAGGGGGCCCTGGGGTCTAGGAGGGCCTGGGGGTCCTCAGAGGGACTGGGGGTCTCAGGGGCACTGGAAGTCTCAGGGGTACCTCGGGGGTCCTGGGGGGTCCTCAGGGTCTTGGGGACCCTGGGGTCTAGCGGGGCCTGTGGGGCCTGGGGGTCTCAGGAGCCTGGGGGCCTCAGGGTCTTGGGGGGCCTGGGGGGCCTGGGGTCTCAGGGTACCTCGGGGGTCCTGGGGGGTCCTCAGGGTCTCAGGGAGCCTGGGGCCTCAGGGTCTTGGGGGCCTGGGGGCCTGGGGTCTCAGGGGTACCTCGGGGGTCCTGGGGGGTCTTCAGGGTCTTGGGGGGCCTAGGGGTCTCCAGAGGTCTCAGGGGGTCTCAGGGGGCCTGGGGATCCCCAGGGGGCGGCCTGGGGGATCTCAAGGGCCTAGAGCCCTCAGGCCTGGTAGGAGCAGGTTAGGGCTGCAGGGGGCGCTCCCTCCCCTCCTGGGCCCTCAGGTCAGCCTGGGGGGGGCCCAGGTCCATGTGCCCCCAGGTCTCCCCACCTCCGCTCCCTCCCTGGACACCGCTCACAGGCACGGTTCCATGGTGCAGTGTGGAGACAAGAGGCTGGGGGCTCGCCCTGGCTCCCAGCACCCCGGCTCTGCCTGCCACCCCACGGGTCCCGGACGCAGGACGCAGCCCAGGACGCAGCCTGATGGCCCAGGACGTGGGGGCGGCTTCCCCGGGGAGCAGGGGGCACCTGGGGCCTTGCTGCTGCCACATGTCGTGCCCACACGCCCACCCCACAGCACTGACTGGCTGCCCCTCCATTCCCAGTGGGGACCCCAAGGCCCAGGAAGCTGAAAGCCCCGTTCCACGTCACGGGGACCCTAAAGGACAGGATCTTATTCTGTTCATTTATTCATCATCTTTTGTTTTTTTTTTTTAATTCACCATCTCTTAAGCACCACTGTACACTGGACCCTGAAGACTGGCTGGGGAGCCCCTGGGACCAGGACGGACCCCAACTACCAGTCCCGAGGTTGCACCTCTCATTAGAGGGGGGGTGAGGGCTGCATTAATTGAGCGCCTACTGTTGTCGCCAGGTCTGTATTTCTGCTCAGCCATTTAGGCCCCGTCCGAGTCCTGGCTCGGACCCTTTTTGCTTCGAAAGACACAGCTCCGTGGGTTTTCCACGATGATCGTGTGTGTGGTGGCGAGCGAGTTCCAGGGGGCTCACACCCCACCGGCGCCTCAGTTTCTTCACCCACAAGTGGGCGTAACAGGTGCCGCGACCTGGCTGCCGCGCCTCTCGCCGGGCCTCGGTGTCCCCTGGAGCCGGAGCCGGGGCAGCAGTTGGGAATCCTGGTGTCGCAAGGCGGCCACAAACGGCCCTCCAGGCAGGAGGAGGGGGAGAAAGTGGGGCAATCGCTCTTGGCTGCTTCCTGGGGGTGGGAACTGGTCCCGGGACCCTCCTGATCCCGCGGGGCCTGGCGGAAAGGGTCCCGCTGGGGGGGACGGGGCCGGTGGCCCGCCGCAGCTGGGGAGCCCGGACGCGAGTCCGCGACACGAGGGAGCCAGGGACAGCTTCGAGCGGGAAACGCGGCCTGAGCGCAGCTGCTCAAACCCGGACCGTACTGGGGTGTCTGGGGGGCTCGGTCGGCCAGGTGGGGTCCTGCCCCCGGGGTCCTGGGATCAGCCCCGCGTCGGGCCCCGCCCCTCGGGGGCTCTGCTCCTCCCCCCGCTCGAGCTCTCTGTCTGTCTCCTTCTCTCAAATAAATAATAAAATAGAAATGTTAAAACATCAGCTGTTTTAAACTATGCCGGGCAATGGTTTTTTAATATTTTCATGGAGTTGTGCAACCATCACCACAGAACGTTCCATCACGCTCTGAGGAAACTGAGCCCTTCAGCCGTCGCCCCCCAGCCCCGGCCCCCCCCGAGCCCCCTCCCGGTGCGGGGACAAGCTCGTCCTGGACGAGTCACACACGTGTCCCACCCCTGGGGCCTCAGCGTCGTGGGCTCGGGGTCGTCCCCGGGGCGGCGTGGGGGCGCCTCGCTCCCTCGGGCGGCCGGGCGTCTGATGGGTGGGTGGACACGCCGCGTGCACCTGTTCACGAGCGCATGGACGTCGGGGCATCCGCCGCCCGCTGCGTGGACAGCACGTGTGCGTGTTTATCCGCGGCCCTGGTGTGGGGCCCCTGGGCACACCTGGTCCCCGAGGCGTGGGCTGCTCAGCGGCGCGACTGCAGAGCTCCCCGAGGAACCCCCAGACCGTGTCCCTGAGGCGCCCCCGTGGTGAAAACTCACTGTGTTGGCTGCAGGCCTCTGACACCCCTAAAACCACCGCACTGCACACCCTAAACGGGCGGCTTGCACCCCTGTGGACGTGTCCCCATGAAGCTGCCGGGAAGGTCAAACGTGGCGAAGTCCACGCGCGGGGCCAGGAGGCCTCGATCCCGGGCGGGGGAGCAGGGCGGCTCCGCGGCGCTCCGCCGGGGAGACTGAGGCCTGAGCCCCCATTATGAGCGGCGTCCACGCTTTCCTGCCGTGTTGCCTGTCGGCCCCCCCGCCGGCCAGGGGCTGTGGCCAGGGCTGTGTTCGGCAACGGTTAACCTCACGCACCCTCACCCACCCCCGGAGCGCTGGCTCGGTTTACAGAGGGGGAAACTGAGGCACGGGGCAGGACCATTGGAGGAGTCCAGGCAAGCCCTGGGAGCAGTTGGTGGTGGAGGCCTTGGGCAACTTCCTGTCTTCCTGCTGGGAGAGGCTGGCGCCATGCGGGGGGTGGGAGGGGGTGCGTGCTGGGGACAGGGTGCTGGGGAGGGGCGCCATGGGGGTTGCTCCTGGGGGAGGGGTGCTTGGGAGGGGGTGCCATGGGGGGGTGCTCCTGGGGGAGGGGTGCTGGGGGAGGGGCGCCATGGGGGGTGCTCCTGGGGGAGGGGTGCTGGGGGAGGGGAGCCATGGGGGGTGCTCCTGGGCGAGGGGTTCCCGGGAGGGGGTGCCCACTGCCCCGGTGTGGGCTCCCCTGCCCTGCCCACCGCCCCGCCCACCTGTCCTGTGAGCGCTCAGACCCTGGGCTGCGGGCACCCTCCAGGGCCAGCGAGTGCACGCCCCGGGCCGGGCACCCCGGTCAGCGCTGGGGCTCCAGGCCCAGGTGGAGGCACCGGGAGGCCTCAGCCCCTCCCCACTGTCCCTCCCCAGACCCAGAGGCAGACCTGCCCCAGTGGCCCTGGCCAGGCCACCTGTCCTCTCAGGCCGGAGGGGAGGGAGGCCCCGGGGGTTCCCAGGGATGGGCTGAGACCAAGGGTGCCCCCCAGTGGGCAACAGGCTCGGGGGACTCACGTCCGGGGAGGGGGCTGGGCCAGGCTCGGTCCTTGCTCCTGTCCTGCTTCTTGGGCTGCTGGTGACCAGTGACCAGTAGGTGACAGGGGGAGGGAGACGGGGGCTCCGGGGAGCGGAAGGCTCTCTGTCTCCTCTTCCGGACGCAGCAGGGGGTTCCCCGCCCGGCCCCGCGGTGGGTGTGAAGGGCTGGGGGGCTTTGCCCCAAAGACCTTAGTAGGGGCCAGCATGGCTGCTGTGGGGCCGGGGCCGGGGGCAGTCGGAGTGTCCTGCTGCTGCAGATGGGAACGCCGTGCCGGGTGGGGGTCGGGTGGGGCCTCCGTGCACAGTCCGGTCGCCAGCCTGGGGACCCCGCTGGCCTCCCCCGAACGCGTGTCCTGGTGCAGTGTCTCCGGGCGGTCACTCGGGGGCCCAGCGCCCTCCCCGCGGCACCCAGGCCTGCTCGCATCCCCACATCCTGACGGACTCCGTGTTGACATGCTTTGGCACGTGCTGTGGGGGGTGGTCCCGTCCTGTCCCGTCTACACGCGCGGGCGAGGGATCCCTGGGTGGCGCAGCGGTTTGGCGCCTGCCTTTGGCCCAGGGCGCGATCCTGGAGACCCGGGATCGAATCCCACGTCGGGCTCCCGGTGCATGGAGCCTGCTTCTCCCTCTGCCTGTGTCTCTGCCTTTCTCTCTCTCTCTGTGACTATCATAAATAAATTAAAATTAAAAAAAAAAAAAAAATAAATAAATAAATACACGCGGGCGAGCCCTAACCTGCGGGGCTCACCTCGTCCTCACGGCCGCCCGCGTCAGGAGCCGCCGTCCACGCGGACCAAAGAGGGGCCCGCCCCCTGCTCGCGGGGCCAGGCCTCGGTGCGTGGGGGACTGACCCGCTGTCCATGGGGTTTGCAGCCCAGACCACTGGGCGCGAGGAGCCCCGATGTCGTCCGCGTCACCGCAACCCCTTGGGACTGGGGTCACCCCAGGGTGTGCACTGACCAGCTGGCCGCAGCGTCCACAGGTTCCGGGTGCACTCGGGGGGCCGGGGCCGCGAGGACGTGCTTGTTCCCATGAAGGCGAGGGAAGGGGCTCCCAGGGGCCAGCGCTCTGCCCAGAGCTGCCCCGCGGCCCCCTGCCCCTCAGCTGGGCACCCCCGCACCCCGGCACCCCCGGGGCTCACCCAGAGTGGCCACCAGGTTCAGTGGAGCACCCGTTGCCCCGGGTTACGGATGGAGACACTGAGGCCCGGGGAGGAACGTTGGTGACTCGGAACCCGCTTGTCCGGGCTGGGGCCTAACGAGCTCACCTGCCGTCATGGTTCGCACCCGTCCCGCCTGCAGCGCCACGCTGACACGGGCAGGGGGAGAAACTGAGGCACGCCCTGCAGGCTGGGCCTCCTGGGTGCTGGCGGGTCCGCTGCGTCCGTGGGCCCCACCCGCCCGCCCGGGCGTTGCCTGTTGCGTCACCCTCCCCCCAGCACCCTCCCCTCTGCCGCCACCCAAGCTGCGGGAGGACCCGCAGCGAGCTCCCGCCTCCGCCTCGCGCCCGTCCCCGCCCCCACCGGGCGCCAGAGCAGAGCCGAGGGGGGTGGGGGGCCGCGAGCCGGCAGCAGGTCCGAGTCTGTCCTTCTGTCCTTCCGGCCTCCTCCTTCCAGTTTTATTTAAATGTACTTCACATTCCGTGCGAATCATCCTGCAATTCGGGGGCTTTGGCACATTCACAAAGTTGCGCAACCACCACCTCTGATTCCAGAACATTCCATCAGCCCAACGGCAACGCCAACCCCATCAGCTGTCACCCCCAGCCCCCCCAGCTCCACCCCATCCGTGGACGAGCCCGTCATGCACGTGTCACACGTGTGGACTCACACCCCGCGGGGCCTCCTGTGTCTGGTGCCCTCCCTGAGCGTCGGGGACTCGGGGTCCGTCCCTGGGGGGGGCCTCGCTCCTGCAGGTGGCCGGGGACACCCCGTGGGGGAGCGGGTGTGTATCTGCTCCTCATACTCCTGCGTCTACTACATAACCGAAGCCCCGTGAGGCATGGCTGACCTTGGGGTCCCTTTACAGCTGGGGAAACCGAGGCCCTAAGTGCCTTGCCAGTGTGTTAGTGCAACAGGACGAGGGTTGGCAAGGAGAGGCCTGGGCCTTCGAGCAGGTGAGCAGCCCAGGCGGGCTTGGGGGGCCAATCCGGGCGCCAGCCCCTCCCGGCGGGGGCCGTGGGGCGGCCCGTCCAGTGCTGCCCTGGAGCCGCGCCCAAGCCCAGGAGTCTGCGTACACAGAAAGAGGCCAATAAAGCCCTGCTGTCGCCTGGTCCCCCTCGGCCACGGGTCCTAGAGGAAGCTGCAGACTCAAAACTCCCCTGACGCAGCCCCACCCCTGCCCCTGCCCCCAGCCCTGCGGCCGCCGCCCTGCCTGTGTCCCTCCAGGGGGGAGCGCGGCCCAGGGTCCCCAGCACCCAAGTTCCCAATTGTAGATTCGTGGAGGGCCCAGGTCACGCAGGGACTCTTCCCGGACGCCAGCGCTGCCGGGGTGACCCTGATTTCGCTGCTACCCATCTCTGGGCCTCAGTTTCCTTTTCTAGAAAATGGAGTCCCCCTAGCCATTGCCCAGCCAGGCCCTCGGGGGACAGCTTGGGGACTCCCGGCTTGGGGACTGCGCAAGCACCAGGCCGCGGGAACGTGGGTCCCAGCAGGGGCCGGGCTGGGGGTTGGGGGAGCCTTGGGGGGCTTCCTGGAGGCAGGGGCAGGGCGAGTGCCAGGGGCACGGGCTTCCTGGAGGCGGTGGAGGGGACAGCGGGCTGGTGGGTGCGGGACTGGGCCTAGGGGACAGGTCAGAGGCGGCTGGGAGGGCGCAGCGGTCGCGGTGCGGCAGCGGGAGGCAGCACCTTCTGTCCTGACCACCTCTGCTGCCACCCGGTGGCGTGATGCAAACTCGGGCCGCGACAAGCCGCCGGGTGGGGACAGGAGCCGTCACAGCTGGCAGCCGCGGCCCACTCCCGGGGATGCTGACGCGTGTCAGGAGGGTGCCAGGAATTTCCCGAATTTCCCAGGAGCCCAAGGCAGGGAGGTGGTTTCTAGACAAAGCCCAGGGGGACCCTTCGTGCCCAGGGAGGGGGCAGTGAGGTCGAGTGGGGGGCGTCCATGGCCCGTGACGGGAACGGAGACCTGCAGCTGGAAGGCCCTTGAGGCTGCTCTGGAGGGGTCGGACCCAGAAGGGGAGGGGGCCGCGGTGCCGGGAGGGGGGCAGTCCCCACACTTGAGGTCCCCGCGCCCCCGAGGACGTTCTTACCGTGGCCTGAGTGACGCCGGTGAGGTGCCCGCATCCCCAGGGCCCCGAGTGGACGTAGAGCCCCGCCCGCCTGCGCCCCTCGCGGCGGCCACCCCCCGCCCCGCAGGTGGCTAACGGGTAGTGACCCTCGAGGACGCCACTTTGTCACCCGCGTCCATTTATCCTCATTTTGCCCCCAGAGCCTGTCGCTCATGCGTGTTGTAGAGACGGGGACATGGAGGTGCACACGGGTCCAGTCCGCGGCCTGCACGGGTGCAGCAGGCGAGTGGCCACCGCAGGAGAGTCCACACACTGCACCCCCGCGACAGGGATGCACAGAGTACACGGGTGCTCAGTAGATGCAGCTGGGGGTACACCTCCAGGGACACGGCTGCCCCCCTTCCGTCCACCCGACCCCACACGGGGGCTTACAAGGCTCCAGGGACCTTCAGGGACGAGGGTGGGGGTCCCGCCGGGAGGGGAGGGGCAGGATGGGGGGGGCATGGGGCCCTGGGACCCTGGGGACACCGAGCGCGGGCTCCGGGCGGCTGGGGCATCTGCCCAGCCCGGACAGTGGGGGCCCCCGGTGGCCCCAGCCCGGGCACCCCCCGATCCGTTCGCGCCTTCCCTAGCCTCAAGCCAGCAGGACGTTGCCTCTTGCGACAGCAGCTGGCAGCCTCCTGGGGGAGGCGGGAAGTGGAGCAGGGGTGGGGGGGATGGGGGAGCGGGCCTGGGGGACTGCCGGCCGCCATCCTGCTGTGACCTGGGGGGGCTGGGGCGAGCTCACATCTCAGGTGGGGGCCCAGCCGCCCTGCCGCCCCCAGGGGACGTTGGGGCAGTGCACACGGCCCTGGGTAAACCGAGGCAGCCAGGGGTCCCGCCAAGGTCTGTCGGGCGCAGGGTGCCGGTTTCAGTGACGTCACAGGACGCCCCACTGAGCGTGGACGTGGAGGTCGGCGGCTCGCCCCTGGACGGCCCGTCCTGCGCAGCCCTGGGGACCCGCTCACAGTGACAGCCTGGGAACGTCCCGCCCTCCGGGCCTCCCGCCCCCGCCTCCCCTCATCCCCGGGGGGCACAGGAAGTGGGGACACCTGGCCCCTCCATGGGGCAACGGCAACGGCCAGCGGGGCCTATAAGAGGGGCCGGGGGCCCGGGGCCGCGACACCACTGCCGCCCGGCCATGACTGCCCACCGAGTGCCCGCCGGCCCTGCCCTGGGCCCGCTGCTGCTGCTGGCCACGCTGCTGCCCGGTGAGTGGGCGCGGCCGCCCGCACCCTCGTCCTCGGTCCCCTGATCTCAGCCAAGCCCGCGAGGAGCCCTGGGGCCCGCGAGGGCCACGGGCCGGGGGCCCCCGGCGCTCACCGCCCCCGTGTGTCCTCAGGAGCCGCTCTGGCCTCGGAGATCGTGGGTGGCCGCCCGGCCCAGCCCCACGCATGGCCCTTCATGGCGTCCCTGCAGCGGCGTGGAGGCCACTTCTGTGGTGGGACCCTCATCGCCCCCAACTTCGTCATGTCGGCGGCCCACTGCGTGGACGGCTTGTGAGTCCCCCCGGCTCCCGCCGCCTTCCCCGGAGACTCGTTTCCACCTCTGTGTAATCGGGACACGGTGACACCAGGGCCCCGAGGTCCTCCCAGGGGCTGCCCTGTGCCCCCCGTGCTCCCCGTCCCCTCCCTCTGCTCCCGTGTCCTCCCTGTGCCCTCCCCGTGCCCCCGTGCCCTCCCTGTGCCCCCTGTGCCCTCCCTGTGCCCCCCCCATGCCCACATTAGTGCACCTCCCCTGCCGGGTCCAGAGGGTGCGGTCCGTGCAGACCCTCCTGGGCTCGGGGGGCACAGCTGAGGCCTGGGGTGTCCCCACTGCCAGGGCCACCTCGAATCACGCCGTCTGTTTGCCGCAGGAACTTCCGGTCGGTGGTGGTGGTGCTGGGGGCGCATGACCTGGGGGCGCGCGAGCCCACCAGGCAGTCGTTCACCGTCCAGCGGGTCTTTGAAAACGGCTTCAACCCCATCAGGCTGGTGAACGACATCGTGCTCCTGCAGGTGAGCCGCTGGGCAGGGCGCCCGGGGGTCGGGGCGCTGTCCCTGCCACGTCCCCTCCCGGTGCCTCGGCCTCCACCGCTGGACGGGAGGACCCCGCCCCCGGGGCTCTGGGAACTGAGGTGGCGCCGGAGGCGCTGAGCCTCGGCCCATCAACAAACTTGTATTTCGTGCGGCCGAGCACGTGGACCAGGAGCCTCTAGGATGAAACCCTCCCTCCCCCACCGCTTGCGGAGTTACTATTCCCTGGGAAGGTTCTAGAACAAGGGCTGTCTTGTCATGGCTGCTGCCCACGGTGTGTGCCGTCGAGTGCCCACCGTGCGCTGCGTTCAAGGCACGTCCACGTCCGGAGATGCTCAGAGCCCCTGTGCTTGCTCCCACTGCGCATCTGGGGAGACTGAGGCCCCGGAGGGGAGGTCATGACCCTGATGCCCCGACCCGCCCCCCGCAGCTCAACGGCTCGGCCACCATCAACGCCAACGTGCAGGTGGCCAGGCTGCCCGCCCAGAATCAAGGCGTGGGCAGCGGCGTGCAGTGCCTGGCCATGGGCTGGGGCCAACTGGGCACGACCCGGCCGCCGCCCAGGATCCTACAGGAGCTCAACGTGACCGTGGTGACCACCCTGTGCCGCCGCTCCAACGTGTGCACGCTGGTGCCACGCCGGCAGGCCGGCATCTGCTTCGTACGTACCCCGGCCCCCGGGTGCCCTCCCTGCTCCCCCCTCGTGGCCCCCGAGCGTGGACGCGCGGCCTGCCAACCCCGTCTGTGTCCACAGGGGGACTCCGGGGGGCCCCTGGTCTGCAACGGGCTGATCCAGGGCATCGACTCCTTCATCCGCGGCAGCTGCGGCTCCGGGTTCTTCCCCGACGCCTTCGCCCCCGTCGCTCAGTTCGTGGACTGGATCAACTCCATCATCCGCCGCCCGCTCGCCCTCCCGCCCGCGCGCCCCGGCCAGCAGGACCCCGAACCAGGCGCCGCCCACACGCCGCCCACCCCGCATCGCCCGCATCCCACCCAATAAAGCCCTCCCTGGTTGTGAGAACGTGTCCGGGTGTTTGTGGCGGCGCGGCTGGGGCGTCTCGTGAGCCTGCTGCCCCCAAGGGCAGCCAATTCAGGGCATCGGGGAAGGGGCGCCGATTGCCGTTCCTGGTTGCCAGGCTCCCGGATGGAACCGCGGCAGCTGCTGAGGCCTGCGCTGCGGCAGGTGCGCCCCGAGGGCCCCGGCTGGCCCTCTGTGTCCCCGGCAGGTGACGAGGTGCAGGTCCAGGCAGGGGTGAAGCCGCGCGCGGGAGCCCACGCTGGAGCCCCAGCTCTGTGACTGGTCAACTTCCCTGAGCCCGTTTCCTTTTTTAAGTTTTTTATTTTATTTATTTTTTAATTTTAAATTTTCTTTATTTTTTAAAAAGATTTTATTTGTTTATTCATAAGAGACATACAGAGAGACAGAGAGGTTGAGAGAGGGAGACCGGCAGAGACCCAGGCAGAGGGAGAAGCAGGCTCCCTGCGGGGAGCCCGAGGCGGGACTCGATCCCGGACCCGGGGTCACGCCCCGGGCCAGAGGCAGATGCTCACCCGCCGAGCCCCACAGGCACCCCCCACCCCGAGCCTGTTTCCCTGCAGGAAGGACCGAGGCGAGGGTCCGCGTCCCAGCCGCCCCCCACCTGCACTCCTGCTGGAGATTGTGGCCCGGGCTCCCGGGCGGGGCTCTGGCCCCGGGGGCCCCACGGCCTTGGCCAGTCCCTGGCAGCCCCCTCCCCACGCGGTGTCCGGCTGCCGTGCGATTGGCCTTTCATCCTAGTACTGCACCATATACCCTGGTGGTGTCTCCGCGGCCACTGGGCCCCTGGGGGTGCTCGGGGCCCTTTGTCAAACCGCCGTCTTGCCGAGGCGTCCCCAGGCCTTGCTGCGATTCCCACCTCTTCCAGGAGCTGGGCTCCATCCCCTCCAGGACTTGTTTGGCTTCTGACCTCAACAAGGAAACCTGTCAGGATCTAGCAGATCACGGTCCTGTTCTGTCCATCCTTCTCTGTGTATGAAACAGTCCACGGCGAAGAGAAAGAAGGGCAACGTTGCGCAATGCGCCCATTGGGGACGTCCAAGGTCCACCCCACCCTCGTGGTCCCAGCACTGGCCCCGCCGTGGGTTCATGAGACGTGGATCCGTCGTCCCCCCCTGCTAGAGAGGGCCATGTAACCCTTGGCTGACCAGAATCTGCCATCCCTTGCTCACAGCGATTGGTTTGGGAGGGGACACGTGAGGGAAACTCAGCTAATCAGACACGGCCTGGACAAGTTGGCTGGAAGGATGGAGGATTTGGGAGGGGCCTGCCCAGCCACTGGGCTGGGTCTGGGGCTTTTGGGGTCACAACGAGGGAGACTGGTGAGGAGAAAAGCCACCGAGGAGGAAAGGAGAAACCAGAGACAGAGATAGTTCAGGCTCCTGGATCAAGCCACACCTGAAGGTAGGCCCCCTGAAATTCCCATTTAAATTTCCTTGTTGAAGACTCTACCGAGTTCAACTTGGTTGTTTTTCTAAGAAATTTTATTTCTTTGAGAGAGAGAGAGAGACAGAGAGACAGAGATGGAGAGAGAACAGGAACGGGCAGTGGGGAGGGGCAGAGGAGCAGCAGGCTCCTCGCTGAGCAGGGAGCCCAGGACCCGGGGATCGTGATCTGAGCCGAAGACGCACGCATCACCGACTGAGCCAGCCACCCAGGCGCCCCTCGGCTTGGCTTTTCTGTCACTTGTAGCCCACAGTCCCTCGAGCTGCCTCGACAGGCCGCCTCTTTAATATGCGCCTCGTTGGGGTGTCAGGCCCCCGCGCCCCCAGGGACGAGCATGTCAGGCCACCTCCCATCCCCACCCCGACCTCTCCTCCAAGTTGGGGGAGGAAGAGAAACAAGAGAAGGGCGGAAATATGAGGAAGTTGGTTGTTTACAAACTGTGGTCTCCAGCTGCTGTTGCAAAACTTGGGGCGGGGAGAGCACCCTGGGGAGATGGGGGGGGCAGCGGGGGGCCGGGCCTGCTCCGGCCTCTGCGCATCCTGGGCTCGGCTGCCACAGGGCCAGCAGGTGGGTGTGTGGAGCGCTGCCCCCCGCCCGGCTCACACGCGTGCCCGTCCCAGGCCCCACGGCGGCAGCATGGCCCTCCGCCTCCGCCCGGTGCCCCTGGTGCCCCTGGTGCCCCTGGTGCTGCTGGGAGCCGCCCTGTGTGGTGAGTGGACCTGGGCCCAGGGGACCGGGCGCGGCGGGCAGCGGGGAGGCGCGGCTCCACCTGGACGGAGGGCTCTGCTCGTTAGGGACTCCCCGAGGCGGGAGCGCCAGGGCCGAGCTCTGCCCACGCGGGTCCCACGCAGGACGCAGCCCCGCGGGCCGAGCTCGCGCTGAGCCCGAGGCGCCGCGTGGGGCGCGGGCTTGGCCCTGATCCCCCGTCACCCGCCCCCCGCCTGCCCCCTCCCACCCGCAGCCGCGCAGCCTCGTGGGCGCATCCTGGGCGGGCGCGAGGCCGCGTCCCACGCGCGGCCCTACATGGCGTCGGTGCAGGTGGACGGCAAGCACGTGTGCGGCGGCTTCCTGGTGTCGGAGCGCTGGGTGCTGAGCGCGGCGCACTGCCTGGAGGACGTGTGAGCGGCGGGACCGGGCGGGGCCGCGGCGGGACGGGCTGGGGGCCGCGGACGGGGCTGTGACGCGAACCCCGCTCCCAGGGCCGACGGGAAGGTGCGGGTGCTCCTGGGCGCGCACTCGCTGTCGCAGCCGGAGCCGTCCAAGCGCTGGTACGACGTGCAGCGGGCGGTGCCCCACCCCGACAGCCGGCGCGACACCATCGAGCACGACCTCCTCCTGCTGCAGGTCAGCCACCTGGGCCGCCACCTGGGCCGCCGTCCCGCCCCCGTCCCCGCGCCCGCCCCCGCCCCCGCGCCGCCCTGACCCCGCTCCGCCCCCTCCGCAGCTGTCCGAGGACGCCGAGCTGGGCCCCGCCGTGCAGCCCCTGCGCTGGCAGCGCGAGGACCGCGACGTGGCGGCCGGCACACTCTGCGACGTGGCGGGCTGGGGCGTGGTCAGCCACACCGGCCGCCGGCCCGACCGCCTGCAGCACCTGCTCCTGCCGGTGCTCGACCGCGCCACCTGCAACCTGCGCACGTACCACGACGGCACCATCACCGAGCGCATGATGTGCGCGGAGAGCAACCGCCGCGACAGCTGCAAGGTGCGCGGGCGGGGCGGGGCCACCGAGGGTGCGGGGCCGGCAGGGTGGGGCGGGGCCACGGAGGGGCGGGGCCGGCAGGGTGGGGGCGGGGCCACCGAGGGTGCGGGGCGGCGCCACCGAGGGGCGGGGCCCGACGGGGTGGGGCGGGGCCACTGAGGGGCGGGGCCGGCAGGGTGGGGCGGGGCCACCGAGGGGCGGGTCCGGCAGGGTGGGGGCGGGGCCACCGAGGGCGGGGCCGGCAGGGTGGGGGCTGGGCCACCGAGGGGCGGGGCCGGCAGGGTGGGGGCGGGGCCACCGAGGGTTTGGGGCCGGCAGGGCGGGGGCGGGGCCACCGAGGGTGCGGGGCCGGCAGGGCGGGGGCGGGGCCACCGAGGGTGCGGGGCCGGCAGGGCGGGGGCGGGGCCACCGAGGGGCGGGGCCGGCAGGGCGGGGGCGGGGCCACCGAGGGGGCGGGGCCGGCAGGGCGGGGGCGGGGCCACCGAGGGGCGGGGCCCGACCCGGGTCAGAGCAGGTGCGCAGGCGAGGGGCGATGCCGCGGGCGCCGCGCTCACGGCCGGTCCCCGCAGGGCGACTCCGGGGGCCCGCTGGTGTGCGGCGGCGTGGCCGAGGCCGTGGTCACCTCGGGCTCGCGCGTGTGCGGCAACCGCAAGAAGCCCGGCATCTACACGCGCGTGGCGAGCTACGCGGCCTGGATCGACGGCGTGCTGGCCGGGGGCGCGGCGGCCTGAGGAGGCCCGGGGGGCGGCGGTCGCGGGCGCCGAGCAATAAAGTCCTGTCCTGCATGAGCCCCGCCTGCTGAGCACGCGCCGCCGGCCGCGGGGCGGGGACCCGAGGGCGCAGGTCCCCGCGCGGCCGCACGGGGGCGCCCCGAGTCTTCCGCCCGAGGTGGAGGGGCTGGGCGGGGGGTCCACGCGGAGGTGCCCCCTCCGCTCAGCGGATGTCCGGCCTCCTCCGTCGGGTCTTCCCCACCGTGTGCGGGGCCCTGCTCCGGACTGAGCACCCTCTGAAGTCAAGCTGTTCTTGTGACCCACGGCCTACATGGGGAAACTGAGGCTCGGGTCCGAGGGAGCTTCCGGGCAGAGCCTGCATTTGGCCCCAGAGCCCCGGCACCTGCGCAGGTTCATGGTCCTCTCCAGGTGCTGCGAGGTTGCAGGAGGAGGGACGCTGATGGACGTCCTAGAGCCCCCCCCACCCCGCACTGACGGGGCGTCCTGGGTCTCGGTTTACCTTTCTGGGCAACGGCAGGGCGGTCAGAGGGCAGAACCCAGGCCCTGAGGCCCTGTGCTTTCTCCCACTGGGTGAGGGGCCACGGAGACCCGGTACCTGCTCGGCCCCACGTGTCAAACCTGGTCCAACTTGTTGAGAAAAAGACTGAGGGTCTGAGAGGCGACGTCCTGGGCCCCACGGGGGCTGGCGAGCTGGGGTGGGCACCTGCAGCTGAGGGTTACAGCATTCGCCTCGGAGCCACACGCTCGTGGGCACATAAGCACTTGCTGAGCACCTGCCGCATGCTGGGCCCCAGGCTGGGATCTGACAGTGGCTTGGTCACTGTCCCAGGACGCGGGAAGCGGCTCCGCCCGTCTGACGAGGTTCCTGGCTTCCCACCTGATTTAAGAAATTGTGCGTATTGACATGAGGGGACGGGAAGCAGAATTGCTGGCCCTTCGACCCCGGACACTCACTCGTTCAGAATTTCCTGACCGAAATGATGGTGCCAGCGAGGGGTGTGAATGATCCAGGTTTGGGGATGTGGGTGGGGCTACCACACTCAGTACACACAGCAGGTCAGTGGCAATTTCAGAAAAACACCTTCCGTAGGACGACAGCGCACGTGGTATTTGGGACCATCTTGTGCTAAAACACTATTTGCTCATGTGAACTTCCAACTCCACTGGTCCCAGGGGCTGGGGGATGCTGGTGGCAGGATGCTGGGGGCCCAGCCCAGGCCCCTGGGGGGGCCGGGGGAGACTGGGCTGTGGGTCTACCCCCCAGGAGAGGGGCAGGATTTGGGGGCAGGAGGGCCTGGGAGGGAGATGCACTTATGTCGGGGCTTCTGCAACCTCGAGGGAACTCAGAAGCCTGCTCACCCTGTGGGACCCTTCCAGCAACTTCTTTAGATGGGTCTCAGGTGCGAGTGTCATGAGCCCACAGGGGAGAGCAGGACAACCCTGGGCAAGGGCAGGGATGACCCAGGTGCCCAGGATACCAGGGCCACACCTTCCCGCCACTCTTGCTGGGGGACAGTGCTGTAGGGACCAGGGCAGTGGCTGGGATGCGGGCCTTCATGTCCAGGGGTGGGGGGAGCACCACCTCCGCACAGCATTGCATGCAGGCCCGAGGGGGGACCCGGACCCCACCCCTTGATGGGAGTCGTGTCTGTGCGCGCAGAGTGCAGAACGGCCCTTTGATGTAAAACAAGTAACCAGCTGAACCGCCTTGACCGAAGCCGTAAATCAAGTAGGACCGCTGACAGGACAGGGCCGGGGAGGGGCGCGGGGGTGAGGGGCGCGGGCAGCTGGGCCGAGGGCGGAGCAGGGTGGAGCAGAAGCGGCCGGGCCTCGGGCAGCACCTCACCCGCCACAGCGGCAGGGGCCGGCACCACCTGGGGGAGGGCCCGCAGAGCTCGCTCGGGGAGAGGCCTCTTCCGCGCTCCTCACGACTGCCCAGGAACCTGCCCCCGCGCAGACAGGGAGGGAGGCCGACGACCGACACATCGTCCCGCTCCAGCTCGCGGGCAGCTCAGCCCATCGGCAGTGACCGCCCGTCCCGTAGGCCTCGGCCAGGGGAGGCTGCCCTCACCGTCCCCGAGTCACTAAAGGGGCAGCAGGCACTGGGGACTGGCAGGGTGGGCGGCAGGAGCCCACTCACTGTCAAGGGCCCACTCGTCCCCCCTACACACCTGCTCAGACAGCCACGCGCCCCCGGAGCTCCCACCAGCCCCAGAAACTGCACACGCACGGCGTCCACCCCGCCTGCTCACCTGAGCCTCCCAGCAAGAGCCAATTAGCGCTCAGCAGGGCGGCCGCGCTGCCTGGAGGCCCGGGGAGCAGGACACAGCAGGACGTAATTGGGGAAAAGTGTTTGTGGGCAGAAGGCGGGACCCCCGGGGGGACCAGGCCTGAGCTTCCAGAAACCAGGGGCCAGAGCAGCCCATGGGGTGTGTGTGGGGGGGGTCAAAGTGGAGACAAGCAAACAAGCCTCCCCACCCCGAGCCTGCGGCTCCCTGCAGGGTCCTGTGACTGGCACGCAGTAGGCGCTCCATTAATGCAGACAGAGCGAGACAGTGACACACGGGAGCCCAGAGCTGTAGCACCAACAGGGCACCTGTGACCCGGGAGCACGTTTATTGGCCCTGTTGAGGCCAAAACCACCCGGTGTGCTGGCAAAACAGGTCAGGGGACGGAAGCAGCGCCCCCACAGACTGGGCTATCCTGGCTCCTGGGAGCCTGGACCTGGGACACCCAGCAGGGCCACTGGGGGCCTGGGGGCCAGGCAGGGCAGCAGGTGCGCTGTGGTCCTGCCCGAGGCCGTGAGCCACAGGCCTGTCTGGGTCACCACCTGGCACAGGGGACGTGAGTCGCCGTCAGGCTCCGAGGCAGAGACACCAGAGCCCGCTGGGGCACGGGCGCCTGAGGCTGCAGGCCGTGTCCTCCCTGCCCGTGCAGTGATGGGCACAGGCTTCAGCGGACGCGGCCCAGAGTGTGGAATGTTGTCACCGTGAGGCCCAGTCAGGGGTAGCTGAGGGGCACCCGCCGCCAGAGACCCCCGCACACGCAGTTCTTGATCCACCGCTGTTCCCACTGCTTGACGGCCGTCGTCTTATTGGGCGACCTGAGCATGGTGACGCAGCCGCACCTGCAGGCAGAGCCAGGCGGGCGAGGCCTTGGGTGGGGGTCTCCTTCCACCTGCCACTGGGCCTCTGCACCTGCGTCCCCCCCAATGCCATTCCCTGCGCCACCCCCAGCCCCGAGGGAGCTGCTCCACGTGCTTGCACCGCAGCTCAGGCATGGCTCCCTCACCCCGAGAGGCTAGGGTCTGAGTCCTGGCCGGGCTGCTCCCTAGCACTGGGACCCTGGAGCCGCGAGACCTGCATCCAGGGTTGTCTGGCAACAACCGGGGTTGTATTTGCAAAGGGCCTGGGCTGCATTTCTATACTTGCTGGGCTCCTGGGAGCTCCCCTGGGGCAGGTGTAGGCCCCGTGGTCACCTGTGCCCAGGCACCTGCTCAGCACTGATGCCCAAGGCAGCCTTGGCGCCTGCATGGGAGGTGCTCCCATGACCCACGGCTCGTGGGGGACACACCTAGCCCCGAGGCAGTGTCTGGGTGCCGTGGGCAGCACTCACCTGGTGCAGGTCTTGCACTCTTCTGTGGGGTAGGCGCCCAGGTGCAGCCTCCGAAGGTGGTCGATCTTGGGCTGGCCTGGCGCCCTGGCGGATGAGAGAGACCGGGAGCAGCTCAGAGGTCCACGCACACACAGACCTACCTCTGACGTGCGGGCCCTCTGCCTGCGGACACACTGGCCCCTCTAGAAGCCTCAGCACGGGGGGGGGGGGGGCCTGGGCGGGGTGTAAGATATCAGATATCTTAAAACGTTTCCAGAACAATGAGTTTAAAACCTCCCTGTGATCAGCAACTCCCTCTTTTTTTTTTTTTTTTTTTTTAAAGATTTCATTCATTTACTCATGAAACAGAAAAAGGCAGAAACACAGATGGAGAGAGAAGCAGGCTCCCTACAGGGAACCTGATGCAGGACTCAATCCCAGGACCCTGGGGTCACATCCTGGGCCGAGGGAGACACTTATCTGCTGAGCCACCCGGGGGTCCCATCAGCCCCTCCTGTGTTCAGGTTTTTCCTGAAACTCAAATGCAAACCCGGTCCTCCCTCCGCGAGATGAGAAGGAAGATGCAGAGGGTTGGGTGCTCGAAGCCCTTCACCCAGAGGGGCCACAGGGCCCCACCCTCCTTCCTTTGGCTCGCTGCTGCCTTCTGACATTTCTACCCAAAGACACAGACCGCGTGGGGAGTTCATGCACGACGGTCCACCCGGTGGCCTGAAATGAGGAAGTGCCTCGTCTGACGGTCGGGACACCTGTCCTGCCTAAAGAGTGGGGATAAAACCCTGCCCGTGCGCCACTGGGCAGCACGGGCTGAGTCCACACCATCCAACAGCAGCTGCCCGTGACCGGCTCTGGAGGCCGCCCCTCGGCTGTGGGAACACCCCGCCTGGGGCAATGGTTTGTCCACCGGGGCCACGCAGTACATGCTAGAGCCCTGAGGGGGAGCTGGAGGCAAGTGTGTCACGCAGGAGTGACGGACCAGACAGACGGTGATGTCACACAGATGACCCAAGGCAGGGATGGAGACAGGTGGGAGCGGAGGAGTGACCGGCTGAGCAAGGGTCCCGAGGCCGCGACAGGGTACAGGTCAGAGGGCAGCAGCTGCCCGGTGCACACAGGGGCCATGGGGCAGAGGCGGGCACGCACCTGATGAGGCCGTCCAGCTGCAGGGTGCTGGCGCTGGTGGGCAGAGTGGGCGCCTTGCCGAAGTGCAGGCGCAGGGGCTGCTTGGGTTGCAGGCGGCTGACCAGCCCGTCGCTGACGGGGAGCCAGTCCAGGCTGGGAATGAGCAGCTGGCTGGGCAGCAGGCAGCACTCGTCCACAAGCGCCTCGTCCGGCTCGCTCGTGGGGCCCTCGTCACGGCCTGCGGGGAGGGGACCATGGGGGAGCTGCGTGCCGCGGCCCTGCCCAGAGCACTGCCCACCCGGAGGCACCGTTGGGTGCCTGGGTCATGTCCTGGGTCAGGAGCGCGCAGCGAGAGCCGGGACCCCTCCTGGCCTCAGGGATCCAGGGACGAGAGAACAGCCTACCAGAAACATGCGGCCCGGTGACACCAGACCAGCAAACAGGTGCTGACCTTCATGAGCATCTGTGCTGGGCGCTGGCGGCCAGGACAGTCTGACGGGGTGGGGGACGGGAGCTGTCAGCCAGGACTTGTATTTTGGTGGGGGGATGAGCTGAGGAGTGCAGTCTTACAGCAGATCCAGAGCTTGGTCAGCAGGCGGAAGAGCAGGGACATGCTATCCTGGGTGTCCGAGGTGGCCGTGTACACGGGCAGGCAGCTGGGCTTCAGCAGACCCCAGATGCGGATGACCACCATCAGCTCGCGCAGCATGCCCAGCGAGGTGCCGTCCCGCAGGAAGCTGTGTCCCGGCCGCAGCGGGGAGCCCTGTGGGGAGAGGAGCTCGGGCTGGACCCCTCAGAGCATGCAGGAGTCAGACCAGGGCAGCCCTGGGCCCGGGCATTCCGGAACAATCAGCGGGTCCAGCACCTGGCCACCATGCGGTTACCCCCGGCGGCTAACGTGTGTGCAAGGACAAAGTGGGGCTTGGCGGGGATGTGGGGACCATGGCTAGGGCTGCCGTGGATTTGAACCTGAGGTGGGAGATGCACTCAGCAGCCTTCGTGGCCTGGGACTGGGGCAGGTGTGCGGCAGGGAGGGTGGGGCAGCGGCCAGCGGGGGGGGGTGGGGGGGCGGCGCCGGGGGGGCCTGGACGCAGCCGGGGGCCGCACCTGGTTGGGCAGGCTGGCCAACAAGTAGAGCACGAAGTCCCCCACCCACTGCAGCAGCTGCTGCAGCGCCTGGAGCGTGTTCATGTCCAGGACAAACTCCTCCGTCTTCAGGTTGATCATGACCTTGTCGATGTCTGCAGGACGGAGGCAGTCAGCCACACCCACGGGGCCTCGCAGTGCCCCGTGCCCACGGGGATGCCTGGTCCCATCCCCAGCCCCGTAGCCCCGGCAGCGAGCCAGGCCTGGGCCTTAGAGGGACCCCCCCCCCCGTGGGGACAGCACATCCCTCTGGGGTCAGCCCCGTGGACGCTGGGACGCCTCTGCCCACCTGTGATGACCAGGCCCACCCCACGCCTGGTGCCCGGTGGACACTGAGGGCCGTCAAGCGTCCCCAGGGCACAGGCTGCTCTCTGCGGGCAGGCCAGGACCCACCGGCGTCAGTGATCTTGGTGCAGACCTCCGTCAGCCGGTCGCCAGGGCTCTTGTCAGGTGTGTTGAGGAAGTGAGGGCGCAGGAGTGACTTGAGCGTGGAGCTGACGGCCACGAGGAAGAGCTTGGCGTGATAGTCGCACACGCGGGCCACCGTGCAGGGCGACAGCTTGCACAGGGAGGCCTTCATGGCCAGGATCCGGGTGGACAGGACCTGGGGTGGGGGGCGGGTGGTGGGAGCGGGCAGGGGCACCCCACGGGGCCCGGGAAGCAGCTCCCCAGAGCAGGGTGGAGGTGACTGTGCAGGGCAAGTGGGGCCCACCCTTCCCACGGGCCCTAATCTCCCACAGAAAAGGCTGGAGACGGAGAGCTGACGGGGAGGGAGAGTGGCCTGCACGCCCCGCGAGTGCGCTACCTGCTGCAGGGCCGCGTTCTGGCGCGTGTACTCCTCGTGCAGCTTCTCCACCAGGCTCTGCACCATGCCGGGCTGCACGTGCAGCAGCGTGTCCCACCAGTCGTAGCCGGTCACCATGCAGTACTCCAGCAGGAAGAGCAGGTGCCGCAGGGCCAGGCTCACGTCCAGCGTGTGGCCCATGGACGGCGAGATGCGGAGCATGCTCAGCTGCCGGGAGAGGGAGGCACCCGGTGAGGCCAGAGCCAGCGGCGTCCTCGCGCAGGGATGGGGAGTGCTGGACGCACCTGCAGCCCACCCTGCACCCAGTGACCCCAGGCTCCCAGCTCCCCCCGGGGCCTCGGGTCCAGCCCTTGGGGGCAGGTGGCAGCCGCAGAGGTGCTGAGGCGGAGGCTGGCACAGGGAAGCCGCGGGTGCTCCGTCTCTGCCACAGCAGAGCTTCCCCAAACAGCCGGGGGCTTCGCTACCCCCGCGGGCGTTCCAGGCACTGGGCCTGTTGTCAGGCTAAGCGGCAGGTCCACCGAGGGCCGCGGGGTCCCCGCAAACACAGCCCCTGCTCTGCAGGAGCACGGCTCCTCCCGCGAGGAGAGGCCTGTGGGCTGGCCGGCCTCATGGACACTAGGACACCGTGGGGACACGCCCAGGACGGGGCAGACAAGACCCAGAGGCAGGCACAGGTCTCGAAGAAAAGCGACTCAGAAGCCGAGTTTGTCCAGAGTCCGTGTGGGAGGCGGGGGCCGGGCCGCACGGGGATGAGGGGGGGAGCGTGCCCAGCTCGCCCATCGGCAGGGCCCAGCCAGGGTCCCGCGGCAGGAAGGACGCGCACCGCGCACCCGCAGAAGCCTCACATGCGGCACCTGTTCAATTCTAGCAGGTGGACGTGGTGGAGAGCCACCGTCCTCAGGGCTCCTGCGTACCGAGCACCTGCTGCGTGCACATGACAGGCCAGAGCTGTCCTGCGTGACCCCGGGGGGCAGAGGTGAGGAGTCTCGGGCCACAAGCAGCAGGGCCCGCCCAGGCAGGTGGCTTCTGAGCTTACCTTCCCGTGGTTGTCGATGCCGACCAGGGCCAGAGAGGTCCAGGAGAGCTGCATGGCCTTGAAGTGGACAGCGGGGCCGGCGGTCCGTGGGCGCTTGATGGCCGGCTCGTCCGCGGAGCGTGGGGCCGCTGAGCTGTAGAAGACAGCCATGCTCTGCAGCGACAGCCGGTGCACGATGTGGACGCTGCCGTCGTGAAAGGCCAGGGCCAGCCCTGCGGGCGGGATGCGTGCGGCTCAGGCGTGCGGAGGGCTGGGGGCGCCGGTGGCAGCTCGGGTGCCTGCCCAGCCCTGACGGCAAGGAGGGGCTACCCGAGGGAGAGGGGGCGTCCCGGCGGCCGTACCGAGGCCGGGGTAGAACTGGGTGTCGCTGGCCACCTTCAGGTCAGTGTTGGTGAGCGAGATGGGCAGCTTAGGCAGCGCCACGGCAGACACGCGGTCCAGGTCGTTGGTGGCAGACAGGATCCGCCATTTCAGAATCATGGGCTGTTTGTCGCCAACTGAAAACGGGGCGGACAGGAAACAGAGCAGGATGAGACCCCAGCGGGGCGCACCCCTGCCCGGGGGGCGAGGCTGCCATGCCCCCACTGGACCCGGGGCCCCGACGAGGGCGGCACCCCCGGACCCTGCCAGCCTGGTAAGGCTGGGGCCACACGTGGACGCCCGGCACCACAGCCTCGTGGCGAGGACCCCCCCAACTGCCGGAGTGGTTTCCATGAACCCAGGCGTGGCCAGTGGCTGTGGGCAAATGTGACGCGAGCAGACTCACGGTGCACACGCGCCGGGACGTGCCCGGGCAAGCCCAGGGACACTCGCGTGGTGGGGGGCGACGAGGCGCCCGGCAGCTGACAGCAGGCAGGCCAGCCGCGGGGCAGGGGAGGCGGCCCCTCCCAGGACAGCCTGGAGCTGCGGTTCTGAGCCAGAGTGGGTGGGCTTGTCGCTCGGGGACACCTGACCATCACAGCTCCCCGACCCCTCCGCCTCGAGAGCTGGGTCCTGACGGCATGTCACCACTATAAACCCTCTGCCAGCCCAGGGAGGGAGTCCCGGCAAGCGCTGTCCCCCAGGGGAAACTGAGGCCAGAGAGCACCGAGATGCCTCAGGCCACAGAGCGTGACTCTGTCCCACCCGGAGGCTAGAGCTTAACGGTAACCACAGCGATGTCCAGGGAGCACGTGTGGGCCAGGCCGCCCAGAGCCACTTGCACCTCCACGTGGCACCAATGCTATGTGGCCAGGCTGGCCCTGGTGCCGGGTGCCCTGTGTGCTGGGAGCGGGGGCTGCACCCCGTGGCCCTGCCCACCACAGCAGTCACGCGCCGCCACCAAGCTCACGGAGGAGGGGGCTCTGTGGGAGGGGAGCTGGGAGCCTCTTCACGGTCATTAGTCGCCCCGCACTGCAGGGGACAGGAGCCGCGGGGCCTCGACAGCTTCCTCGGTGGTCGCCCCCTCCTGCACGGCCCACCAGGCCCATCGGCACAGAGCCGGGCTGCCCCCCACGGGAGGCCATCCCTGCACGTAGCCCTGTGGAGGCTTCATCCGCTCTCAGCTCTGGGGTTGGGGGCGTCCAGGGGCTTCATGTGCGGTCAGGCTGGGCCGGCACGTCCCGGGGGCCACGGGGGGGGGGGGGTCGGTGTCTGGAGCGGGGGGTTTCACACGGATGCGGGATAGGGGAGGGGGAGGCGAGCCCGTGCATGAGCTGCAGACACGCTCAGTCGGGCCGTGACCATAAACCAGAGTTTGCAGAGGACTCTCTGGTTTTTAGGGTTGAGCACCCCCTGCAGCCAGGGGGCCGCGTGTACCCCCAGCCCTGCTGCGATGCCGGTTTGTGCCCCGCCCCCGCCGGGCTGGGCCGCACTGGCTCCTGGCCTCTGCCCCAGGACCTCTGCACTGCTGTTCTCTCAAGCAGCCACATGCTCCCCCAGGAGGGTCAGGGTGAGACAGGCAGGCCACTCGCCTGTGGGACGGCGGGCAGCACTCGCGTCTCTGAGCCTCAGGACCACAGGCTCTCCGGGACGGGAAGTGGCCGCAGAGCACGTACGAGGAGGGGGGCCGACATCGTGCAGCTGCTCGGGGCAGCTCCTGCTCTGGAAGCCCAGCGCCCCCGGGAACGGGGAGACTCACCCACAGGTGAGATCTGCTGGAAAACGTTGTTCACAGGCAGCCCCTCCTTCCGCAAGGACCAGCACTCCACGATGCTGCTTGTCTGGCTGGACGCACACAGGAGCACCTGGGGTGCAGGGGACGGCGGAGCTGGAATGGAGACGTCACCCGCAGATCGCAGTGGGAGCCGAGGAAACTACCAGGGCTCCACGAAGTTGGGGGCCTTACTGACACGTGGCTATGCTGGAGTCCTGGGTGACCACCAAAAATGACCCCAAAGATGTCCCTATCTAAGTCCCGGGACCCCGTAGGCCTTGGGGCCCAGCATCCTCACCAGGTCCCCCCGAGAGGGAGGGGGGGGAGCCCCAGAGATGGGCAGACCCTGCACTGCTGGTGGTGAGGACGGAGGAGGGGCTGCAGGCTGGGAAGGGGGCACCCCTGGAAGGGGGAGGGCAGGAGGGGGTCTCCCTGGGGCCTCGGGGAAGACGAGGGGTGACCGGCCCCCCCGTCCACGCCTGGGTTTTAGCATCATGAGGCCTGCATCAGACTCCTGACCCAACTCAAGATGACAAGCGTGTGGAGCTGCTGCAGCTGGGGGAGCGCCCCCCAGTAGGGCGCACCTGCTCCGACATGTCGCGGGCCAGGAACTTGAGGTGGGTGATGGCGGGGAACTTGTCCTTGCGGTTGAGGTCCGTGGTGCAGCGCATGAAGAGCGACGGGAGGATCTCGGTGTCGATGCGGCACTTCTCGCTGACCACGCTCACGCACACCTTGTAGAACTGCACCGGGGAGGCGCTGCTGCCGTCTGCGGTGGCCACCACGATGTTGCCGCCACCCGTGAAGGCGATGTCAGCCAGGGCCACACGGCCGCGCAGCCGGCACAGACTCTCCGTTGACGTGAGCACCTGCCCGCTGGGCTTGAGCAGGGACACGGTGACCAGGCCGCTGACAGTCACGGCGATCCAGCCCTCCATAGGCTTGCCGCCAAACAGCGTGAGGGACGGTGAGAATTTGACACGGGAAAATTTCTCTCCAAAGCTGGAGGCCCCTGACTGCGGGGGGAGAGGGAGCAAGGGGTCCGTTTGCTGCCAAAGCCCCCCCAGCTGAGAGCACCACCCTGCCCCGCCTCAGGGGTCTGCCCTTTGTGACCTGACAACTCCCCCACCCGCCCCGGAGGTACAGAAGGAGTCACTGCGGGACGTTATGGAACCACAGCGCGCGGAGCTCTGAGAACCACCGTCGTCGCACGGCGGCTCACCGAGGACACGGGTGCTCACAGCTTGACTGCAAGCAGGCGTTCGGCCCAGGACTAGAAAACCAAAGGATGCAGGTGGAGGGAGAGGAGGCGGCAGAGAGCAGGAGGACAGGCAGGTGAACGCGTCACCGACTGCATGCGCTTGCTCAGCCGGGACACCCACCTTTTCCACGTGCAGTGCCAACTTCACGCCGTTGTGCAGCCAGGACAGGGCCACGATGGGGTCACCCTCCACCAGGCTGCCCACGTGGCTTTCCCAGCTGTTGGCCAGGTGGTCCGCCATGCTCCAGCACTTGATCTGCCCGTCAGCATCAGCCGACAGGAGCCGGGAGCCTGTTGGGGGCAAACCTGCATTGCAAACCCTCCCCGTGGGCAGGGGCAGCTACTGGTAGCACGTCCGGGGCCCGGGAGAAGCAGCCTGGTGGCAGCACAACAGGGCAGTGGCACGAGGTGCGTTCCCGAAACAAGTGTGCGCACTGGATGCGAAGAGCAGCGGCCACAGAGCCACAGGCTGAGGCTCCAAGTCCCAGACGTGGACTCGGGGGATGTGACCAGGAAGACAGAGCGTGTTGTGACCCTGAGATTCAGGGTCAAGGAGGAGCATCACTGTCTCCCTCAGCCATGCAGGACGACCTGTCCCCAGGCTCCTCCTCACCTGACTGGTCCCACTCGAGGCAGGTGATAGCCTCGCTGTGCTCTGAGTTGACGGAGTGCACATCCCAGGGGTGTTCCGTGTCCAGGATGTGGATCATGCGGGTGAGGTCTGCGGAGGACAGCGCAGTCAGCACGGCAACCCCCAGAAGCCCCAACCCTGGAGCTTCTGAGGACCCCAGGACGGCTCAGAGAGGATGCCAGCGAACGATCTACCCCACGGGGACGGCAGGGAGCTGCGCTACCGCTAACCACGTAGAGCGCCCTGCTGCCAACAAGGAACGGCCTTTGTGTTCCTGGGTTCCCTCTGGAGACCACAGCAGGCCTGTGACCTTGCCACCAGTGTGACCGTGTTTTTAAAAGAAACACAGAGAGGCGTGTGGTTGGCTCAGCTGGCTGAGCGTCAGCCTTCGGCTCGGATCATGATCCCGTGGTCCAGGGATGGAGCCCCACATCGAGCTCCCTGCTCAGCGAGGAACCTGCCTCTCTCTCCCCCCACACCCCCTTCTCTCTCTTGCTACCCACCTTGAATAAACAAACAAAAATCTTAAAAAAAAAAAAAAAAAAAAAAAGGAAAGGAAGAAAGAAAAAGAAATCAGAAAACTCCAAGAAAACGCCCCCAAATGCTAACAACGGGCATCTCTCCACGGCTCTTTTTCCTTATTCTAAGTTCCTCCGCTTTCCTAGTTTCCTCCAACAGATACGTGTTACTTAAACAACACACAGAAAACAGGGCCCCGCAAAGCAACTTCAAACCTTCTTTTCTTTTTACTTTTTTAACTTCAAAGCTTCTAAAAGCAAGATGCGGGATCCCTGGGTGGCGCAGCGGTTTGACGCCTGCCTTTGGCCCGGGCGCGATCCTGGAGACCCGGGATCGAGTCCCACGTCGGGCTCCCGGTGCATGGAGCCTGCTTCTCCCTCTGCCTGTGTCTCTGCCCCCCCCCCCCCCCCGCCCCGTGACTATCGTAAATAAATAAAGAGGGAGAAAAAAAAAATATTAAAAGCAAGATGCAAACGTACAGTCTGGGAAACTGGGGCTCAGGGCTCTCAGCCCTAGTGGACCACACACCCCAGGCCCCATTCCAACCCGAAGGGGTGATTCCGGGGTCCCACCTGCCCCAGCCCCAACGCCAGGCGCAGGAGCGGTGCACCTGCCCTTTGCACGCCTGTGAGGTCAGGGTCCTCGCCACCCGTCGGTTTTGCATGACAAAACCCTGAGAGGGCCACATGGGTGAGGCGCAGCTCCCAGGCACGCCTGGAGACCCAGAGTCCCCCCAGCGCGGACGCTGGGGCAGGGGGGCTGGGCAGGGGGCAAGGAGGCGCACCCTGGTCGTCGTTCCGCAGGTCAGTGGTGAAGGCGATGAGGTTGCGGCAGGACCAGGCACAGGCCAGGGGCACTGACGGGCAGTGGGTACTCTTGGGCCACCTCTCCCACTCGCACACGTAGGCCAGATCCATCGCGTGCCCGCAGGCCACAGGTCCCTCCTGCGGGAGGGCGGGCTGGGTCATCGCGTGGTTCCCCGCTGCCTGCGGGGCGCCGAGATGAACCCAGTCCCCGCCCCCGGGGCTCGAGGGAGGCCTCAGCGGGGGTCAACACCGGCGTGCGGCACAGCTGCTTGGGGAGGGGCCGCCGCGGCCGGAGAGATGAGCGAGGGGGGCGGGGCAGGACCGGCGGCGGGGCCCGGAGGCCTCCACCCCAGGGGGGTCCCCAGGGGGGCGCAGGGGGGCACCCGGACCCCTCCTGCAGCGGAGCCACAGGCGCCGAGCTCCCCGGCGGCCCCCCGCGCCCCCGCGCCGGAGGCGGGCCACGTCCTGACCCCGGGCCCGGGGCGCTACGAGTCCGCTCAGCCCCGCCGTGTCCCCCGAGCCCCGACGCGGACGCCATGCCCCGCCCCCGCCGGCCCCCGGACGCCCCCAGCCGCCCCGCAACCCCGCGGGCGGCCCCCCGAGCCCCAGCCCCGCGCTCACCGAGCAGGCGGCCGCGGCCCACACCCGCCCTAGCTCCGCGGCCCCGGCGCCGCCATCTTGCCCGCGACCGACGAGTCGCCCGCGCAGCGCGACCGCGCCCCAGAGACTCCTGGGAAGGCGGCGACCACCCCGCCCCGCCCCACTCCCGGCTCATTTGCATACGACTCTTCATGGCGTCCCGGCAGCCACCTGAGTTCTAGTTGGTAGCACGGCCTGCACTTTCCCACCTCAGCGAAGGATTCAATCTGGCTACGCTACCTGCTTTGGGAGTATAGAAGAAGAGAGAGGTCGCTGACCGTGGTGTACAAAAAGTTCACCCCTTGTGTAAAGTGATGTCATCTTGGCACTATAAATACCGGCTGGGCCGCCCTGCAGTTCGTGCTCGCTTCGGCAGCACATATACTAAAATTGGAACGATACAGAGAAGATTAGCATGGCCCCTGCGCAAGGATGACACGCAAATTCGTGAAGCGTTCCATATTTTGCCTTTCTCCCCTGACATCCGCGTGTGGGGAAATGGAGGCTCCACAGGTGGAGGCCTGACCCACCGAGCAGCGCCCGCGGCCCCACGGTGCCCCCGGCCACGCGGGGTCCGCCCGGGAGTGGCAACGCCCCACCCTTAGGGAACCCGCGTGCCCCCCCCCCACGTCCTCCAGGGCATCACGTGGCCGTGCACGCTCCAGCGTGTCTCTGAGCTCCCTCCGGTGTCAGCTGGCCGCCAGGTGGGCGCAGGGGGTCCTCCAGGTGGGCTCAGGCGGGCGGCCAAGTGGGCTCAGGCAGGACCGCCAGGTGGGTCCCCAGGTGGGCTCAGGCAGGACCACCAGGCGGGCGCAGGGGGTCCTCCAGGTGGGCTAGGCTGGGCCGCCAGGTGGGTGCAGGCAGCTGCCAGGTGGGTGCAAAGGGTCCCCCAGGTGGGTGCAGGCCGGGCCGCAGGTGGGCGCAGGCGGGGCCTAGGGGGCACGGCCCTGACCCCTGGACAAGCCGCACCAGCTCCCCTGGTGCCCGGCGCTCGGAGACCCCCCAAACCCCAAGCTCTCCACAGGCTGGTGACGCAGACTAGGAAGCAAATCCTCGAGTCCCAGGGGGTGCAGGGGCTGGAGCACACACCGGAGGGAGAAGGGCCCCCGTAGTTGACACAGATCTGCCCTGGGGGGCTCACAGCTCCCGTCCCCCTTTGGGCTGCGCTCCGGGACCCTCCACGGGGACAGCATGGGAGCCGTCATGGGACGAGCCCAGCCGGACGTCCCGCAGGACCCGGCCGGCCCCAGACACAGGAAAGACCGGGAAGGACCGCAGGAAGCCCCGTGAAGGCAGGGACCCGGCCGGGAATGATGCGGCCACAGGCCAGGGACCCCCAGGAACCCCCCGGGACCCCCAGAGGCTGAAGAGGAAGAAGGAGCCTCCCGGGAGCTTCACGGTTGCGCCGCAGGTTGACTTTGGACTTGTGGCTCCCGGGGCTGGCAGACGACAAATTCCTGTGGTTTGGAGCCACAGGAGGGTACTAGGTGCTGGCACCCCAGGAAGCTCATGCCAGTGACTTTTGGGATAGTGGTCATCTGGGAGGTGGCGGGGCCAGGGCTTGCACCCGGGACCTGGGAGGGGACGGCCGCCGCAGCATGTCCCCCCACACCGGCCTCGCACGTGGGGTGTCCCTCATGCAGCCCCGATGACCAGGACCCAAGCTCGTCCTGAGCACCGCGGTGCCCCCAGCACTGCCCCAAAGGAAGACCCCACAGCTGGAGACCAGAGCACCAGAAATTTATTGAACTCTCCACTTTTCCCAAAGCACAACTAGCCACACACACGGGAGGGCTGTCCCCCGGCCCTGATTTGGAGGGACACGCCGGGGTGACCGGTGCGAGGACACCCCAAGGTAACAGGCAGGGGCCGGGCCGGGGGGGCAGAGGGAGGGGAGTGGGGCAGTCCGAGGGCAGAGGCTTCTGGCTGGAAGTCCCGACCTCCAGGATGCAGGGAGGAGGTGTGCAGAGCAGACGAAGCCCCAGGAGCCACCAGGCGAGAGCAGCGCACACCCCGGGGCGGGGAAGACCAGCCTCTAACGCGGAGCTTCTGTTCTAGGTTGTGGGGCACACGCACGCACACGCACGCACACGCACACACGACGTACCACTCCTGGAAAAAGGGGCAGAGCCCCAGAGACACCCCCCCATCCAACCCAAAAACTGGGAGGGGGGGGTCAAGCAGGGAAGGGAACAAAGTCCCCCAATGTATCAGCTGGGGCAAGTTTTTGGTTTTTCTTCCCAAAAGGGAAATTTTAAAAATCTACAACAAATCATGCCAAATTCATTAAAAGTGATAAAAACCCAGCCTCTCACTCCTTGCTCAGGCGCTGGGCCGCGCCGGGAAAGCAGAACGAAGGACGGGGACGGGGCCGGGCCGCTCTCGCCGCTCGCTCGAGGCCCGGGCAGCCCCAGGCCCCGCGGGCGGTTACCTGGAGAGGCGACGGGCAGGGCCAGGCGAAGGGCGCCGCCCGCGGGCAGCGAGTCTACAGGGACGAATTCTCAAAATAATAAAGACACTGCAGCAAATGGCATCGAGGTGTCGGCGCCGCGGAGGCCGCGGGGGCCGCCATCAGCTCCGCTGCTCCAGGTACGCGGACAGGAGCAGCCCGGGCGGCAGGAAGTCCAGGTGCCGGTTGCTGACCCTCATCTGCCTCTTGCCTTCCAGGTCGGCGCCTGCGAGGGCGAGGAGAGCAGCAGGGAACACGCTGCGGGCCTCGGCGCGGTGCCCGGCCCAGGCTTCGGCTTCAAGGCTCAGGGTGGCCCAGCCCCCGATCCCCCCCACCCCCACACCTGAACCAGCCAAGTGCCACCCAAGCTCCACCCGCTTCTGGCCTTTGGCGGGGCCATTCGGTCCCCCCCAATCCCACCCTCCCTGTGTTCAGATCAGTCGGCCCCCGCAGAGAGGCACCCCCAGCGCAGCCCCTCTGTCCCGAGTCTGCGGGAACGAAGAGAAGTATGGGGGCTGCGAATCCACCAGGGGAGCAGGTAGGAGGACCCCCCTGGGGTTGCCATGGGAACCGTCTCCCCAGCAACTCCAGGCATGAGGCGTAGATGAGGAGCGAGGACCCAATGGGGTACCCGGAGGGCCCTCCCTGGGGGACTGTGTCCTGACACCTCCGTTGTAAAAGTGGGGACACAGGCCCCAGGAGGAGGGACATGTCACACGTGTGGCACAGTGGAGGGGGCTACGGCTAAATAGAACCTTGTGTCTCCTCTGGGGGTCCCCGGATGTGCCACACAGGCCCCTCTCTCCCTGTGCCGTGAAGATGCTCAGCGAGGAGCACCTGTGCCCACAGCATCACCCAGCACGGAGCCAGGCACACGAGGAGCCTCTGATGAATTAGTGCTCAGTCCCACTGCCTGCCCCATGCTCATGCCCCCCCCATGACTCTGGCCTCGGTTTCCCCAGGCTGCGGGCGGGGGAGGGGCTCCTGCAGACCAGCGGCACTTACTGGCTGAGATGAGGTCCATGTACTGGCAGACGGCGTGAAGCAGGAGCCGCTCAAAGCTGGAGAGGAATGGACAGTAGGTGGCGGTGGGCCGGAGCCAGACCCCCGGCGGAGCCTACCGCGCTCACTCCCCCCAGTCACCTGTTGTCCAGCATGGCCGTGTACACGGCCTGGGGGGACACAGAAAAGAACCTCAGCAACCGCTCCTCCCAGGTCTCCAGCGTTGCCTGCAGGAGAAAAGGGCCCAGGGGTGAGGCCGGAGGTCACACTGCGGACGAGCTGTCCAGGCCCCCTGCCCTGGGCAGCCTCTGCAGCCTCTGCAGCCCTAGGTTCAAATGTGGCCTTTGACCTGCTCCCTGAGGCTACGTAACCCTTCCCAAAGATACCAGGACTGGGATAGCTCCATGCTACCCAACTCCTGTGCCTTCGCCCTGGTGAACTCCTACACATCCTCCAGGAACCCACCTGCATCATCCCTGCCCCTCCCGCCCTCATGCTTAGCCCTTTCCGGGCCTGGTTCCTGCACTCTGATCACACGGGTCTGTATCCTGCCTTGTCTCCACCAACACCACCTGCACTGCGTGACGTATCACCCATTACACCACCTTCAACTGAGAAGGTGAGAAAATAAAGCCACGAAAAACACCGAGCCGGTGGAGAAAGAGGCCTGGACGGGTATTCACCATGGGGATGCGGCTCCGCTTGAGGACGGCTCTCAGACGCCGGCTGATGCGCTGGAAGCAGTCGCGGGGCGTGTAGGCTGGATCCTCTACGGGATTTCCTTGCGTGGGGCATTGGCTGCAGCGAGCCTCTGGCCCGCCCACACAGGCCCCTCCCACCGGCCAGGCCCCGCCCACAGCAGGCTCCTCCCCCACTGGCCCCAGGCCCCGCCCACAGCCAGGCTCCGCCCACGCACCAGGCTCCTCCAACCGGCCCCAGGGCACCGACCACACACCAGGCTTTCTCCCACCTGCCCTCAAGACCCCCCACACCAGGCTCCTCCCCACCCACCCATGGGCTCCCCCCACACCAGGCTCCTCCCCCTGGCCCCAGGCCCCGCCCACACCAGGCTCCTCCCCCACTGGCCCCAGGCCCCGCCCACACCAGGCTCCTCCCCCACTGGCCCCAGGCCCCGCCCCACAGCAGGCCCCTCCCCCACTGGCCCCCAGGCCCCGCCCACACACCAGGCTCCTCCACCTGGCCGCCCCACGGCCCCGCCCATAGCCAGGCCCCTCCCCCCACTGGCCCCCCAGGCCCCGCCCACAGCAGGCTCCCTCCCCCACTGCCCCAGGCTCCGCCCACAGCCAGGCTCCGCCCACGCACCAGGCTCCTCCAACCAGCCCCAGGGCACCGACCACACACCAGGCTTTCTCCCACCAGTGCTCAAGACCCCCCACACCAGGCTCCTCCCCACCCACCCATGGGCTCCCCCCACACCAGGCTCCTCCCCACTGGCCCCAGGCCCCGCCCACAGCAGGCTCCTCCCCCACTGGCCCCAGGCCCCGCCCACATTCCAGGCTCCTCCCCTCAGCCAGGCCCCGCTATCCAGCCCTGGGGGCCCCCCCAAACTCCTGTGAAGGCCCGCACCTCTCCTGCGGTCCTCCCCGCGGCCAGGCCCCCTCCTCCGCGCCTTGCTCTTGCCCTCATCCTCCAGGTAGCGGAGAACCCTTTCCTGCTCCTCCCCGGAGCGGTTCATGAAGTCATTCCAGACCTAGAAGAGAGGCGGGCAGGACCTGGGCTAAGGACGGCGCGTCCCCAGCCTCGGGTTCCCCACTCGGCGGCGTGCAGACGGCCACAGCGCATGGACACACCCCTGGTGGGCGCGGCTGCCCCTGGGGGGACCTGCTGTCTGGACGGGGGATGGACACCGGCCAAATCCGCCCCCTGGGACTCCTTCATTCCCAGTGATGGGCAGATGCCCCAGGAGTGCTGGGAAGTCCCGGGGGTGCCGTGGGAGCGCTGGCTTGGGCTGGGGACCCCCGGGGGAAACAGGCTGGTCAAGGGACCAGAGGGGGAGGATCGGCAGGGCCAGGTGTGGCGGTGGAGCAAGGATGGGGGAGGCGCCAGGGGGCTGGAGCAGAGGGAGACAGGAGGGGCGCCCGGGCCCCACCTCCACGTAGGTCTCATTGCTGCAGGCCTCTGCGAAGATGCCGGGTGCTGCCGGGGGGGCCAGGTCCCCATCGTCCAGGCCAGCTGTGCCCCCGTCTGTCTCCAGCAGGTTAGGAGGTACTGGGCTAGATGGAAACAGAGGGTCTCTGGGCTGGGGGGCTGGCACAGGGGTCCCCCAGTCTCCACAGAAAGCCGAGAGCCATCTTTCCACCCTGGCCTCTGTATCAGGGCCCTCCAGTCTCCCCACGTCCCCGCTCCTGCCGTCCTCCCCAGAAGGCACAGACACACGGAGCCTGCACCTCCGGAGCGCCTACTTCTCCCCGGCTTGTCGAACTCCTCCGCGTCTTTGAAAACCCAAGCTCCAATGCCCAGAGCTCCTTACGGCCCAGCGGCAGCGTGGCCCAGCTCAGGGCCAGACGCGCGGACAAAGCAGCAGCTGATGCCAACACACACAGCGTCCTCACCGAGGAACCCCCAGGAGGTGCCCCCAAGCCCTGCTCACTGTTCTCTAGGCGCTGGAGGCTCTTCCGCCCCTTGGCCTTGGGCACGAGGTCTGAGTTCCGCACAGCCTGGTTGATGAAGTGCTGCTTCCGCTTGGAGGCTGACAGCCTCTTCACCTGGGAGCCAGCTAGAGCGGGCAGGCAGCCCGGAAGGGGCCTGTGGGCCGGGGTTGGGTAGGGAGGCAGGCCTCAGAACCCCGCCATCGCCCCGGGCCGTGGCCATCACCGGCTCGCTTTCCCTCGCCAACGGGGCGCTCTCTAGACCCTTAACATTTCGCTTTGGGGTCACATCACCCTCGAGGCCCAGACCGTTGTGATGACAGATTTGTAACCTGGGGTCCGGAGAAGAGAACCACTGGCCCGGACGCACGTAGTGGGTGGGTGGCCACGGGGAGCTCCCCTCCTTCCCCCAACCAGGCTCCCAGGCCTTAACTGCCCCTGCCGGCCGAGCTCCGGGACTTGGGCGCGCCCTCCTCTGGGAGTTTCTCAAGACACCTCGCAGGCCCCCAGGAGTCCAAAGGCAGTGCCCACGCCCGTGCGCCTCAAGTCCCCGGAACCCCGGCAGTGGGCCCAGTGGCAGGGCTGGGCGGCCGCGTGGAGCTAATCTGCCCTCCTCCGAGCAAACGGCCTTAATTGTGGAGATGGATTAGCGGCTTGGCCAGGCCACCCACCGGGCCCGGCGCGGCGGGGGGGGGGGGGGGGGGGGGCTACGTGGCCGCCCCGGCAGGTGGCCTGCCCCGCCACCCCTGCCCCAGCATGCTGCACCCACCCAGTGGCGCCCCAGGCTCCCATCGGCTCTGTCCAGGGCTTTCAGGAGGCCACAGCCCCCAGGTGACACCTCACGGCTCTGCTTCTCTGATCACCGGACGTTCAGCGTCCCTGGTAAGCGCCCACCCCGCCCACCGCACCGTGAGCCCCACGCGGACGCTCACGGCCCTGCCGCCGCGCAGGATCCCTCTCCGCGGCATCCCACGGTCCCAAGACTGAGTAGAACCCAGAGTCCAAATACCCGCCAGACTCTCCTGGTCCCCGAAGCTCGCAGGACACAAACTAAACACAGAAGCGTGGCCTGTCCCTTCCAAACCATGGAACTCCAGGGCAGTGGGGACGAGGGGCTTGGAACACGCGTGGAGCATCCACGGCTGCGTGTGTGTCCTGGAGGGAAAGGCCTCATGCCGAACAAGCAAACAGGCGGCTGGGACCCACGCCGCCAGGCCGGGGGTGGGGGGTGCGGGCCCCGTGGCATCATCGCCAGGAGCACACAGGCAGGGGCACCGGTCGGCTCAGAGCCTGGAATCTCAGCCCTGAGTTCAAATCCCTGCGAGGACGCTTTGCTGTGCAGCCTGGAGCTTCAGCTCCCTCTGCACCGTGAGGATTAAGAACGGCCTCTGTAGGGGCCCGTGGGTCTGGAAGGGGCCCTGAGAGCCAGGGGGCAGGTCGGGCACCCTCCCCCACGGACCCAGGCACAACCGGCTTGGTGTCCTCCTGAGGTGGGGAGCTCACCCCCTATTGCTCCCAGCCTCGTCCCTGGATTGAAAGTTCACTGTCTCTTGCACAGACTTGCCACAGAGTCACGGAGCCACTAAGCCGAGACCCCACGGTCTCCACGAAGGCAGCTGCGTCAGGACGAGGCAAATCAAGTCAGCACAGAGCCGGCGAGTGAGGGCTGCCTCCCTGAGGCCCGGGCACCCCCACCGAGGGCTGGACGGAGTCCAGGACGGCAGCCTGGCCGGGCTGATAACAGTCCGCATCCGGGGTGGCTATCGGGTGCTGTCAGGGCCCGGCAGAGCCCTCGGGTCGTGGGGCTGTGACGCTGGCGGCTCCGCACAGCCTCAGGCCTGTGGCAGGGCCAGGACCCGGCCCATCTGAGCAGGTGCACTGCCCTCCAGCCCCCCTGAGCCCACGGAGTCCTGTGGGGGCCCCTCAGGCCGCCCCCCAGCTAAGACCAGCCGGGCCCTCCCCTGCTCTGCCACCACGTGCGGCTCCCACGCCCCCCAGGGCCAGCCCAGCCCTGCCCCCATCATGTGAACACAGGGGTCTGGGCCAGGCACCCACGCGGGGGCCTCATGCCCTGAGCCGAGCCCTGGAATCGGGGTCCCGCCACCAGCTCAGGCTTGCCCACTTGAACCAGATTCCATCAGAAGACAAGAAATGCGGCCTCTGGGGCCTCGTGCGGGTCCTGGATCCTCAATCAAGAGAGCGAGGACGTGGGAGTGGGTAGGGCAGAGGCAGCAGCCCTCGGTCCCAGGAGATGAGATGTGCAATGACGGTTGAGGGTTCTCTGCTGCAGACACAGGGGCCCCCTCACTGTGCCTCACCCCCCGTAGGAACAGTCTGCCCCAGGGCCTTTGCACATGCTGAGCCTGCTGCCTCCAGTACACCTTCTCAGCACCTCTGGGGCTGCTAAATGGCACCGCCCTGCTCCTGCCCAACCTAATCAGCCGGTCGGTCCACGTCTGTTTACTCCTTAGCCCCTGCCTCCCACACTAGACACTCACAAACGGCTGTGCCCCCAGCCCCTGCCCGAGTGGCCGGTCCATCTGTTTCCCATGCCACCGGGAGAGACCACTTTAGAGATGGGGGAACTGGGGACCCACGGGGCTCAGGAAATGTCTGCTGTGTCCAGTGAGGGAGGACAGGCCCAAGGCGGAAACAGAGGCTCCATCGGGGTGGGTCTGGGGGGAACAGGCCCCCTTGCCTCCCCCAGTTCTGTTCCCTGCAGGCTGCGGAGCGAGGCCTTCTATCACCTGCTGTCTTGGCCTAACACGTACCTTCTGTGGTGCCGCTCCCCCCCACACCCCAGGAAGAGGCGAGAGAGGAACCTATTTCCCGAAGCAGGAAACCGAGGAGGGAGGGCTCAGCGCCCAGAGGTGACTCAGGCTGGGGTGGGGCCAACTGGGGCCCCCAGCAGTGACCACACCCCTGGGGGACACACAGAGGTGAGGTGAGGGAGCTCCGGCGGGGACCCACCGGAGGCTGACACTCTCTCTGGATGGGGGAGGCCCCTCAGAGGAAGGTAAATACCCACATGGGTAGAGACCCACATGGCTTCTGGGGAGACACCCAGGTGGAGACCTCCAGTAAGGCTGCAGGAATAAGGAAGCAATAATGCAACAAAGTACTGAAATGTTTCAGTCGATCCTTAAGGAAGCGGATGCTGCCAGGGCACCTGGGTGGCTCAGCTGGTTAAGCCTCTGACTTTGGCTCGGGTCAGGGCCCTGGGACCAGCCCCACGCAGGGCTCCCTGCTCAGCTCAGCGGGGCGTCTGCCTCTCTGTCTCCCCCTCCGCTCCCCCCCGCCCCGCACACTCTTCCTCTCTCAAATACATAACATCTTAAAAAAAAAAAAAAAAAAAAAAGAATGGATGCTCCGTTCTGCCGGGTGCAGGACCCTAGAGCTCCCCCCGCATCCCAGCCATTCTGAGGAGAGGCCGCTGTTCTATCTCATTTTACAGAGGAGGAAACTGAGGCACGGAAGGTGGCGTCAACAGCCCCGGCAGCCGGGCCAGCCCACGGAGGACGCAGCCCTGTCCTTCCCCCCTGCCCACTCCCCAAACCAGGACCACAGGACGGATGGCCCAGGTTCCTGCCCGGACACCCTGATTAGCCGGGAACCTGCCCCGGGCCCACTGGGGTTTGTACCCAGAGTGGGTGGCTCCCCCGCTTGCGCTCCTGCCCACCCACGTTTTAAGCACCCCCCCCACGCACACCTAATCTGTTAAGTCCTCGCATATGAACAAAGAGCCCCGTGCGCTCCGGGGTGGGGGGCTGAGAATCCCCACAGGTAAGCGCAGGCCGGCGTGGGGGGCATGCCCAGGGCGCCGGGAGGGTTTCCGGGGCCACCCGGCAGCCGCACCTCGGACCCCAGCAGGCGGCCCGGGCCAGGGGATCCAACCTGCCCCCCGCCCCCAGCGAGTGCACACCCGGCCCAGGGTGGGGGGCCCTCTGGCCCCTCGGGCCTGCGAGCGGGCAAGCGGGCTGTGCTCCCTCTGCCCAAACACCGGGTGGCAACCAACCCCCACCCCCAGCCCTCCGGCCTGGGTCCCCCAAGGAAAAGGGGCGGGGCGGCCCGGGCTGCAGGCAGACAGCAGGGGAGAGGGGAGCGCAGGGGTGCTGGAGGCCCAGGAGGCACGGCCCGCCCGCCCCGCCGCGCTCACAGCGTCCGCCGCCCGCCCGGGGGGCTTCCCACCGCCGCCGCTGCCTCCTCCGAGCCGCCCTCCGGGTTCTCCAGCGCGACCATGGCCCGGCTGCTGTTGTCGCCGCCGCCCGGCAGGGCCTTCTCGCGGCCGTGCAGGAAGTGACGGGCGCCCAGGGGCGGGCCGGGGCGGAGCCTGCGGGCTGGACGTGGCGGGCGGGCGGGGGCTCAGGCCACGGTGCCTGCAGATCGCCGGCCACCGGCGGGGTATGGGGGACACTCAGCCCCCAGGAACAGGCGGGGAAACTGAGGCCGGAGGTGCGTGATGCCTGCCCCTGAGGCCGGGCCAGGTAGCCAGCAAGGAGGGGACATCTGTGTCGGAGGCGAGGGTCAGCTGGCACGACTGGAGCCCCAGCCCCGCACCACCAGCCCCTCCCCGAGCCTGGACGGCGTGGCTCAGTTTACTCATCTCTAAACATAAGCCACCAGTTCCCACCCCCTTTCACCCTCAAGGACCCGTAACAAGTGCTGCCCCCCCACCCCGGGGTGACCGGGGCCCAGTGATGGGCTCTGAGGGTGCAGCAGTGACCAAGACAGAGTGGGGAGGGAAGAGGAGCTCTCGGAGGGAGGGACTGGCAAGCCGCAGAGTGGGAGGGGCGTGTCAGGCAACGACAACAGCCAGTGCAAAGGCCCTGAGGCACCCAGAGTGACCAGAGCAGGGGGTGAGTGAGCCCCAGGGGGCCGAGGTAGACGGCGGGGCGTGCACCCGTGAGCCTGGTGCCCCTGTGACAGGAGGTCTGGTTTTTGTTCAGAGGCAATGGGGAGCTATGGGAGGGCTTAGAGAAGAGAATTAACTCTGCTGCGGAATCTAGAACCCACCCTTCCACCTACATGAAAGGTGGGGAACCGGGACCCTGCGAAGCAACACCCCAGGGATAAGAGCTGCCACAGGCGGCCTGTTGGAAATCGTGCAGGACCCGTGACCCCATCACTTTCGCAAATAAAGAGAAACAAGTAAGGAGCATGAGGAGGAGGAACCACTGAAGGACCCCGAAAAGCACCTGCTGTGTGACGTCACTCCTGGGGCAAGGTCAAAGAAATCGGAGTTGATGGGAATCCAGGGAGAAGGCACCCTGGGGAGCGAGCAGGGCAGGGGCGCTGGGGGCCGGCAGCGTCTGTCCCTGCTCTGGCCCCCGGCCACCAACTACTCAGTAGATGTGCTCCCTCTGGGGATGGGGGGCGGCCGCAGCTTCTGGAGCCTCCCTCCCGGGCGCCTGTGCCCTTCCCAGCACCCCCTGCCCCGGCCGCCGCCTGCCCAGGAGCTGCGCAGCCTCTGCTCCCCACAGCCCTGCCTCGAGGCTCCAGCCACCTGCTGAGTGCCCCCCCACTGCCTTAGACCCACCCAACAGTCTCCCCCAGAATTCCTGCCTCCGGGCAGCCTTGCGTCTCCCCATCCTAACCGTCCCTTATTCTCAGGCCAGGCTCTTACGCCGCCCACCCCTGACTTATGTGCTTCCGTGGTGCCCCTGTGTGTCTCCCTGCTCCTCCCTTCCCCACCTCTTAGGTGCGTTTTCGTCACTGGTGGCATCTCTCTGCCTGGGCGGTACTTGGTGAGGGCCGGACGTCCTGGCAAGCGGGCACGTACCGCAGGTGCTACGTGTCTGGGTGCGGGCTTGGGGTCTACGGTCCTTGCAAACTGCCCTCCGCCGGGTTCCTACCCCCAGGGCCACCAGGGCCCATGTCACCACTGCCCACGTCCCCAGGGCAAGTGTCTGCCGGTGCTGGTTAGGTGGGAGGCAGTGAGTCCTGGTGAGGCTAAGTTTCGAGACCAGGCGTCTTCTAACCATAGGATCCTGGGCAGCCCTGCCCGGCTCGGAGCCCCCCTGGCTCTGCAGCGCCCGTCCTGCAGCCTCCACCGGGGCCGGCCTCACCACCAGCCACGGCCCTCCCATCTGCGACCCCCAGCCACTTGCAAGGTCAAAGTCGTCACCACTCTTGTCTCTGTGCTTTGGTCCGGGCTGCCTGCCCGTCCTGAGTGTCCCCGTACAGTTAGGATGGTCCTTCCAGGACCCACGGAGGCCTCCAGGCGGCTTACCCCTCTCCCCCTCTCCTGCGGCCCCCCAGCCCCTCCCCCAGCCTGTCCCCTCCTGTGCAAGGAGAGGACGGAAAGGGGGAGACGTTTGCTGTGCAGAGGAGTGGACGGCACGGAAAGGAGAGGGCGTGTCCAGCAGGGCTGGAGAGGCGGGGACACCGCGGGGAGCCCGGTATAAACTCTGGGGGGGCTGCGACGAATCACAGAAGCTGCCCAGCCCTGCGGAGTCGCCCTCCAGACCCAGGGCGCGGCCAGGAGGGAGAGGGCAGCGAAGCCATGCGCGTCGCGGCGGCCACGGAGGCCCCCAACGCGTCCTGGTGGGCGCTGGCCAACGCCACGGGCTGCCCAGGCTGCGGCGCCAACGCCTCGGACGACCGGGCCCCGGAGCTGCGGCTGCTGGACGCCTGGCTCGTGCCCCTCTTCTTCGCCGCGCTGATGCTGCACGGCCTGGCAGGGAACTCTCTGGTCCTTTTTGTCATCTGCCGCCACAAGCAGATGCGGACGGTGACCAACTTTTACATAGGTGAGCGCCAGAGCGCTGCGCGGAGCCCGCCTGCCACGCGGGGGTCCCCGGGAGGGAGAGGCCGGCGCCCGCCCACCGGCCCTGCACCGCTGACCGCCGACCCGTTATCTTGGGCGGGAGCCCCAGAACTGTGCACCCAAGGGTCCGGGGCCGGGCAGTTAAGGCGGGTTTGGGGGGTTGGAGCATGGCCCTGCCGCTTGAGACGGTGTCGGATTAGAACGCGGTTCTTATAACACCGTGTGCACTGAACAAAAGTAGGGGGCGGGGCTGCAGGACCCCAGGTGCAACCTTTGCCCCGTGGCTCGGTCCACACATTCGAGGAAGGGCTGGGCCACCTGGCACAGGTGAGTGTCGGTGTCCTGTGCTCTGTGGTGACGCGTGGGCCACCCTCACTGTCTCCGAGGGGGTGAAGGGTGGGGGGCAGGTGCTGAACCTCAGCCGGGTGGGGCCGCTTAGGCAGGCTCAGCAGGGTGGACTGACCCTGGACGGTGCCCCAAATCCTCTGCCCTAGGTCACTGCAGGGGAGGGAGGACCAGGGGGCAGGGCCCGGGGCTGTGTGGGGAGCCCTGGGCGGCTGAGGTGCCCCGCTCGTGCCCTGCCTGCAGCCAACTTGGCGGCCACGGACGTGACCTTCCTGCTGTGCTGCGTGCCCTTCACGGCCTTGCTCTATCCGCTGCCCGCCTGGGTGCTGGGTGACTTCATGTGCAAGTTCGTCAACTACATGCAGCAGGTGTGCGGCTGGGGCGCCCCCCCGGAGTCCAGGGGCGGGCCGGGGCGGGCGGGGAGCCCGAGCAGGTGAGAGGGACGAGGCCCGGCAGGTGGGGAGATGCAGACCGGGATGCGGGTGACGGGCGTGAGTGCCCGCGGTCCTAGCATGGCTCTGCGTCTCCCCGCCTCACCCCAGGCCCCAGCGGACCTCAAGCCTCCACTGTCCTGGGTCCTGTCCGGCGCCCCGCCCTCTCCTGCCCCAGCAAACTTGCCAGGATGGCCCGGGTGCACCTGAGTGGACACGAGGGGGGAGCCGCAGGGTGGGTGCAGGCAGGGGGCCGCGACCCCACACGGGGCGAATCGCGCTCTCGGTGCTCGCAGGTCTCCGTGCAGGCCACGTGCGCCACCCTGACGGCCATGAGCGTGGACCGCTGGTACGTGACCGTGTTCCCGCTGCGCGCCCTGCACCCCCGCACGCCCCGCCTGGCTCTGGTGGTCAGCCTCGGCATCTGGGTGGGTGAGTGCAGCGCGCGGGCGCACGGGGGTGGCAAGACAAGGTGTTGCTGCTGGGCGCGCCCCAACGGCCCCTCTGCGGGCCTGGGGCGCGCGTGCATCTGGGGAGTGGGCTCAACCGCGCTCCCTGCAAAGGTGAGCCCCTGGGGGCGCGGGCCTGGGAGGCGCTCGGTGTCGCTGCGGGGAAAGGCCCTGGGGAGCCATGGGGGGACCCCCTGGGCGCCCCTCGTCCCCCCGGCAAGGTGTTCAAGCTGCCCGGTGACCCAGGCTCCGCGACGGTGTCGGCGCCGGTGCTGGCCCTGCACCGCCTCTCGCCGGGGCCCCGCACCTACTGCAGTGAGGCCTTCCCCAGCCGGGCCCTGGAGCGCGCCTTCGCGCTCTACAACCTGTTGGCGCTCTACCTGCTGCGGCTGGCCGCCACCTGTGCCTGCTACGGGGCCATGCTGCGCCACCTGGGCCGCACCGCCGCGCGCCCCGCGGCCACCGACGGCGCCTTGCAGGTGTGCGGCTGCGCGGGCGGGGGAGGGGCATGCGGAGGACGGGGGTGGGGGTGGGGGGGCGGGCAACGTGGGAGGCCGCGCGGGTCCGAGGGGAGGCAGTGGGGGAGGGGGGCGCCGCGCTAGCGCCTGATCCCCGGGTGGTGAGTTCAAGCCCCGCACGGGGGGCCCGGAGCTCGCTTTAAAAAATCCTAATAAGTGAACCAATAAAAAAAAAAAAAAAACAAATTTACATTAAAAAATAAAGAATAAAATAAATAAAAAATCATACTAAGTGAAAAGAAAGGAGAGGAGAGGAGACGAGGTGCAGGGGAGCGCCGCAGCGCGCCTCCACCTTGCCTCCTTCCTCCTCCCTCCGCGCTCCTCCCTCCTCCCTCCGCCCCAGGGGCAGCTGCTGGCACAGCGGGCGGGCGCCGTGAGCGCTCGGGTCGGGTCTCGCGGCTGGTGGCCACCGTGGTCCTGCTCTTCGCGCCTGCTGGGGCCCGATCCAGCTGTTCCTGGTGCTGCAGGCGCTGCGCCCCGAGGGCGCCTGGCACCCGCGCACCTACGCGGCTTAGGCGCTCAAGATCTGGGCCCACTGCATGTCCTACAGCAACTGGGCGCTGAACCCGCTGCTCTACGCCTTCCTGGGCTCCCACTTCCGCCAGGCCTTCCGCGGGGTCTGCCCCTGCGCCCCTCGGCCGCCCCTCGCCCCCCGCCGCCCCGCCCGCGGAGCTGCTCCGCCTGGGCGCGCCCCCAGCCCCCACGGGCCGGGGGCGCCCTGGGGTAGAGCTGGGCCCCTCCCAACAGGTGCTGCCCGGACAGCAGCTGCTACCGTGTGGCTGCCCCGCGCGTCCTTTCTGTGCCACACAGTCCTAGTGAGGACGTCCTGTCCCCGCCAAGGCTCCGCACCGACTCGCTGGCCCGCTTGCTGCTGCCACACTGCAAGGCCTTACCTCTGCGTTTCCTGAAACTGGAGGCGATGCCGGGGACACCCCGCTCTCCGGAACTTTCCCTCCAAAGCACCCCTAGACATTTTGCCCACGCTGCCTCGCAACTGTGACTTTGTGAGCTCCATCCCGTCTTCAGATGTATTAGAACGTGAACACCGTGTGCGTGGTTTTTTTTTAAAAAGATTTTATTTATTTATCCACAAGACACACACACAGAGAGAGAGAGAGAGAGAGAGAGAGGCCGAGACGCAGGCAGAGGGACAAGCAGGCTCCATGCAGGGAGCCCGATGTGGGACTCGATCCCCGGTCTCCAGGATCATGCCCCGGGCCCAAGGCAGGCTCTAAACCGCTGAGCCTCCCAGGGATCCCCACCGTGTGCGTGTGTTAAATTGCAGAAATAAGGTCTCCGCCCCGCGGGGAGCATCCAGGGTCCTGGGTGTCACTGAGTAAACGGGCCCTCCCTGGCTCGGTGCGGCTGCCTCATCACAGAGCACCCAGAGCGGGGGGCAGTGGGAGCAGCAGGCCACGATCACTGGCGATTCCGGCCGCCTGGGCTCAGCCGGGCTGCAGAGGCTCACCTCACGGCTCGGCCACGCTGCATGGCTGGGCGCAGTGGGAGTCCCTCGGGTGCCCCTCAGGTGCCCCTGGGGTGTGGCTACGGGGGGGTGAGTCCCCCCCCCACCGTGGCCCCACAGGCCAGGGCCCATTCACCTGGAAGGGCAACGGCCCGGATTTTCTGGGGACATCGCAGGCTTCCCAACAACCCAGGTGGGCGGAGATGTTAACATGAGGCCAAGAGGACAAAATATGGGGCCATTGTGACAGTGACCTGAAGTCACTGGTTCCTCCTTTATTTTTATATTTTTTCAAGATTTTAATTTATTTATTCCTGAGACACAGAGTGAGGCAGAGACACAGGCACAGGGAGAAGCAGGCTCCACGCAGGGACCCCAATGTGGGACTCGATCCCGGGACTCCGGGGTCACACCCTGGGCCGAAGGCAGACACTCAGCCCCTGAGCTACCCAAGCATCCGGGAAACAATTTATTAAAAAGAAGGTTAAAAAAAAAAAAAAAAGAAAGAAAGTTAAGAGGGGGCTCCGGGGCATTCATCTCAGAAACAAAATGTCCTGTCACAGGAAACCTGTTCCCATGTGCTCGCAGCAGCTTTACCTGTGGCCGCCGACCGTGGACACAGCTCGGGTGTCCTACAGACCAACCGTCCACGCCACAGGACGCCACCCAGGGGTGGACACTTGTGGGCGCCCTGTCCACACCCTGCCGTGCAGACACGCGGCCCCCGGGGCGGATCTCCCAGGATCACGTAGGACACAAAGAGGCGACCCCCGAAGGATATCCCCCGCCAACAGGGGGACATGGGAATGGAGAAGAGGTTAGGGGCGCCAGGCAAGGGTGCAGGGCTGGTGAGGAGGGACCCCCCCCATATAATGAAACGGGGAAATGCAGACCCGGAGGGTGCATTGCCTCGGTGTCCATGTGGGTAGTCGCATAATTTTGCAAGACGTCACTGCTGGGGGAACCCCGGTGACGTTGCGTATCAGGATTTACTGTGACCTAAGAAACACCCAGTTAAAGGCTTGAAAGGGATGTCCCGGAAGAGGGGTCCCCGGAGCTCATTGGGCTGGACCGGATTTCCAGAGCCCCTCCGGGTGCCGGGCTCTGCACTGCGGCTGGGCCTTGGCAGTGCCACGAGCAGCCTGGTCTCCCACAGAACTAAAAAAAACTAAAAAAAAAAAAAAAAAAAAAAAACCAAACCTAAAAAAAAAAAAAAGAAGGGGGCAAACTACCTGGAGAGACGAGAGGGGACGGCGGTGAAGGGGGTTCTCAAAGGGACCTCTGTGCCCTGTGCCAGTAACTGGGAGCCTGACCTTGGTCGGGGGTGAGGCCGGGAAGGCTTCCTGGAGCAGGTGAGTGTGAGAGATGTGAGTGGAGCATGGAGGTGGAGGGACAGCACAGGGACGGAGGGCACAGGCAGTGCAAAGGCCCTGAGGCAGGCAAGTGCTGGGTTGGAGGAATGAACGGGCAGAAGGCCTGTGGGGCCAGAGGAGCGGGAGGTGGGAGGGCTCTGCAGGGGCCAGTCGGGCCTGTCCTGAGGGTGGTGGGAGCCATGGTGACCTCTAAGCAAGGAGACACGTGGCCCCAGGTAGGGGGAGATTTTTCCAGGTTGTCTCCTGACCGCCACCCCCTTACTTTGACGGCTGCCAGGACCAGGCACCCTCCGGTGCAGTGCACCTGCGAGGGGGTGGGACGCCCCAGGGCCGCCCAACTGGGATGAACCCTGGGGCCGGCCTGGAGGGAGGGGCTCATTCCAGTCCCAGGTAAACAGTGAAAACGTATTAGTATAAGGAGGTCCCGGGCAATATGCGGGGCGCCCCTAAAACCTGGCCGCGAGCCCTGTATTTACGGAGGAATTCTGAGTGGAGCCTCAGCAGGATCTAGGGAGGAGAAAATGCACCCCGCGGGCCTCAGTCTCCCCATCTGGCCCCGGCAACTCGTTTCCAGGTGACTCGGCGCCACCTGGCGGCCCCTGTGGGAGTCACGGCGCCCCGGGCCCCCCCCGCCCGGCCTGCAGCCCCGCAGGTGCCCGGCAGGTGGTGCTCGCAGCCCACCAAGGAGTCGGGGCGGGGCTCACCTGGACCCCTCCCTGGACCGCGGCCTGGATCCCTACCTGGAGCCCTACTTGAACCCCGCCTGGACCCCAGCCTGGACCCCTACCTGGACCGCGGCCTGGACCCCTACCTGGGCCCTGGCCTGGACCCCAGGCTGCACCCCAACCTGGACCCTAACCTGACCCTCCCTGGACCCCTACCTGACCCCAGCCTAGACCCCAGCCTGGACTCCAACCTGGATCCCAGCCTGGACCCCTACCTGGACCCCTTCTGGACCGCAGCCTAGACCCCAACCTGGATCCTAATCTGACCCCTACCTGGACACCTCCCTGGACCCCATCCTGGACTCCTACCTGGACACCAGCCTGGACCCCTACCTTGGACCTCTACCTGGACCCCAGCCTGGACCCCTACCTGGAGCCCTACCTGGACCCCTACTGACCCATACCTGGGCACCTACCTGGACCCCTACTGACCCCTACCTGGGCCCCTACCTGACCCGCTACCTGGACACCTACCTGAACCCCTGCCTGGACCCCAGCCTGCACCCCAACCTGACCCCTGCCTGGACCCCAGCCTGCACCCCAGCCTGGACCCCTACCTGGCCCCCTACCTGGACTGCGGCCTGGACCCCAGCCTGCACCCCAACCTGACCCCTACCTGGACCCAGCCTGGCCCCCTGCCCCAACTGCATTATGAATTTTCCGGGTCCTCATCACTTTTGTCTCAAGGGATCTTGTCCACTAAAAAATATTAAATGTGACATTTTACAAGTATAGAGAAACTAGTTCAGGGGCGCCTGGGAGGCTCAGGTCATGATGGGGGTGCCCCCCTGCAACCACCCCCCCGCAACATATCCCTCCATCTCTCACATAAATAAAAATCTTTAAAAAAACAAACTACGGGATCCCTGGGTGGCGCAGCGGTTTGGCGCCTGCCTTTGGCCCAGGGCGTGATCCTGCAGACCCGGGATCGAGTCCCACGTCGGGCTCCCGGTGCATGGAGCCTGCTTCTCCCTCTGCCTGTGTCTCTGCCTCCTCTCTCTCTCTCTGTGACTATCATAAAACAAAAACAAACTACTGTAACTCAGGCTGGATTTAGGATCTTGTACGTCTTACTAGTATATTTGCTTCTTTCTTTCTTTCTACTATAAAAGTTGCTAAAGTTGCATTTTCGTGGATCTGTGGATCCCGGCTCCAAGGGACCGTCTATCTGGAGCCCCGGTGACAGGGGACCCCCCCCCCCCAGGCTGGCTCGGTTTGGGGTTTGGAAATCAAGACGGTGGCTCCGTGTGGCCCAGACAAGACACCAATGAGCCTGCGGGCGGAGGGAAGGAACACGGGAGTCTTCCCTTCAGCCGGCACTTATCGAGCGCCTAGTGTGTGCCGCGCAGCCTGGGCTGGAGCCCGCGCCAAGCAAGGTCCAGCAGGTTAGATGAATAAAGATGTTTGGAAACAAGTGCTCGGATGAAGATAAGACGGGTGACAGGCTGGGGGGCCCCCGTGACCCTGCCAGGTCAGGGACGGACCCTCCAAGGAGCTGAGGCCCGCTCGGGATAGGGCGCAGGCCTCCGGGCGCCCGGGCCGGGGCCTCAGGGAGGGCGGCCACGGAGCAAGGCCCAGGAGGAGGAGCACCACGGGGAGGAGGCCGCAGGGGGTCTGGGTGAATTCTCAAGAGGGTGCCCCCACCCAGCCCAGCGTGGGGAGGCGCCTCCCAAACCCACAGGGGCCCCGCAACACAGGCTGGCCCAGAAACCTTCCAGGACCTGTGTCTCTGGACCCATTTCCCGGCTTGAGAAACAGCAGGAAGCGGAATCCGCGGCCGGTGGGGGACCTGGGCCTGCTGCCCACCCCGTGGGCCCCCAGGCTGCGCCTGAGGTCCCCCTCCCTCCCTCCTGCAGCTAAAAATAGGATCCCTTTGGCTGGAGGCAGCTGGGAATCCCGCAGCCCCTCACCCTCTGGGCTGGGCACCCTAGGGAAGCCCAGGCAGCAGTTTTCCCCTGGCGGTGGGGGGGGGGCAGCACCCCACCTGCCCCTGCGGGTACCCCCCCCTTCTGAACAGAAGGAGGTATAATCCTCAGAACCACGCCACAGGGACTCCTTTCACAGGAGGGAAACTGAGGCACGAAGACCCCCGCCCTCCACGGCTCTAACGGGGGTGGGGCAGGGGGTGCTTTCAGACCCGTTTGGCTCTTCCGAGGGGAAGAGGCTTTCCTGCTCTTTGCAGAGGAGGGCCTGGGGCCGCGACCCTCTAGGGCCATCTCACCTGGGTCTCTCCAAACTTCGCCTCCCGGGGCAGGTGTCTGCCCCTCCCCCTGGGGGGTGGGGGCGGCGAGGCCCGCAGCTGGGGCTGGGTGTTTAATCGCCTACAGGTGGAGGCTCCGCCACCTGCGTGCATTAGGCTACTGAGGCCCTGGGGCTGGTGGGCAGGACTGCGGCCTGCCGGGTGGGGGAGCCGCCCCGCACCCATCCCCCTGGCTTGGGAATCCCCACCCCCCACCCCCACCCCCACCCCCACCCCCCAGAGCAGGAAACCTGCAATTTGCGGGGAGGCTGGATGTCCAGCAAAGGTGTCAGCGCCTCAGGGCACTGGGAGGGGGCTGCGCTCGAGCTCCACCCCGAGGACCCGGGAGAGGTGCCCCCCATGCGGCTCCCCTTCGCCCCCCATCTGCGCTGGAGCCTGCGCCCCTGCACTGGGCCCCCAGGGAGCGCTCGGGGCCTCGGGGCCCCCCAGCAGGGGCGCGCCCCACTCTGTGCCTCAGCCTTCCTGTCTTTGAAATGGGGGCGTGAAGAGCCGTGGGCACCCGGACGGCCACCGCAGCTCGGAAGAGGACCGTTCGTATTACTACCAGGGACATCAGGTGACCTCTCCTTGGGGAGGGGTGACAGTCCCGTGGGGGGTCGGGGTCATCGCGATTTCACTGGGAATCTTCCCGGGCGCAGCACGCACTCCGCCGCCCTGACCCCCCCCCCGCTCCCCCCTCCCGCAGCCATCCCCTCCCAAGGCCCCCCCCCCACCTACAGCGCCCCCGTCGCACGGCCCTGGCCGCCCTCCCGATCCCCGGGCCTGCGCCCATTTCCCGTCCCAGTAGCTCGAGTCATTACCGGGTGTTTAATCCCCATTTTACAGATGTGGCAACCGAGGCTGCGCTGGGGGTGGGGCGGGTGGAGGGCTAAGTCGCTAGAGCCCCGCGGCTAGAGTAGGGCACAGGGTTCAACTCCGAGCTCGGCAAGGCCAGGCCCGTCCTCGGTGGCGGGTGAGGCGGCGGAGGGGTCCCCCACCCGGCCGGGTCCCTCCAGCCCTCCCGCGCCGAGGGCCGCCCCCTCCCTCCCTTCCCCTCCCCTCCCCTCCCCCTCGGACGCTCCCTGCCGGCCCCTGTGCGCTCGCGGCCTCGGCGCGCACTTTGCCCACCGTCCCTAGGCAGGGGGCGGGGCCTCCCCGTCGCTGTTCCCCTTCCCTTTTTATTATTTATTATCACTTAAAGGGGCCGTGACCCGAAGTTTTCTGGCCACCCTCTCCCCCTCCCCAAGACCCGGGGCTGGCGGCGCGGCCTCGGACCGAGCGCGGGGGGCGAGGGGGCGTCCGGGAAGGGGGAGGGGGCCTCGCGAGACCCCTCCCCGCGTCCCGGGCCGCGGCGCTGAATCACCGGCGAGGTATTTGCATCTGAGAGCGATTTGTCACCCGGTGATTTGTCTGCGGGGCGGTGAGCGCGCGGGGGGAGGGGCGGGGCGGGGGAGGCCGCGCGCGGGAGACTCTTACCAATCGGGTCGGATGGGGGTGTAGACGCGGACTCGGCTGGCGGCTCGGTGAGTCGGCGCGCGGCACAAACCCGGCGGAGCGCGGCTCGGGCCCGGCCGGAGGCCAGCGCGGTCGCGGCGGGGCAGGGCAGGGCAGGGCGGGAGGCCGGGCGCGGGGCAGGCGCCCCCCGAGCGGGCCCCGCGGGGTGAGGCCCGGGGCGCGGGGGCCGGGGGCGGCGGGCGAGCGGGGGCCGTGCGCCGGGGAGCCCACCCGGGGTCTCCGAAGTTGGGCAGGGCGCGCGGGGGGGCGGCCCCCGCGGCTCGGGGTCGGGGTCGGGGTCGGGGTCGGGGTCGGGGTCGGGGTGGCCCTCCAGGCGCCCCCCTCGAGACCCCTCCCGGCTCCGCGGGGCGCGGGGGCGCCGGGGGTCGCGGGCGCGCGCGGGCCCCCCCTGGGGCGGCAGGAAGTGGCCCCGTGCGCGGGGGCTGCGCCCCGGTCCTCGTGCGCCTCGGCCCGCGGGGTCCCGCGGGGTCCCCGGGGTCCCCGGGGTCCCCAGGGCGCGGGGTGGGGGCAGGGCTGGGGCGCCCTCCCCGCGCGCACGGCGGAGCCAGGAAGTCCCCCCGGAGCGGACCCGCCGCCCGCGCCCGCGCCCGCGCCCGCGCCCGGTGCTGCGGGGATCCCCGGAGACCCCCCGCGCCCCGGTGCCCCCCGGACACAAAAGCGGGCGCAGGAAGCGCGGGGAGCGCTTTGCCAACCCCAACGCTCGGCGTCCGACCCGGGGCGGCGGATTTGCCAATAACCTTCCGTTTTGAGTCGCCGGCCGGACGGGCGCCCCCCCACCCCCCACCCCCACCCCCCCACCCCATGCAAATCGGTCGCTTTCCAAGAAGCCTTTGAAATCCGGGCTGGGGTTTTTGTCGTCTTATTTCTTCTCTTTCTTCGGTTTTTCTTTTCTCACTTCCTCCGGGCCGCCCCCTCCCGCCCCCCAGCCCCCTGCCCAGCGCGCTGCCCCACCCCACCCCCTTCCCTCCCCGAGTGAGGGGCCCCTTTCGCCACCCGCGGGCCCCAGCCTTGCACAACTCTTTAAATAACCGTGTTTTGCAAGGCCCCGGCCGAGCGGGTGACCTCTCTCCGGGAGGCACTGGGGGGAGGGTGTGGCCCCGGGGCCCTCTGGCCCCTGGCGGTCCCGGCGACCACCCGGCACCCCCCACCGCTGCCTGCTCCCTGCCCGGGAATGCCTCTCCCTTGGGGTTGTCATAAAGCGGGGGTAGGGGCCGAGGACAAAGGGCTCCTGGGGGAGGGGTCTGGAGGGGGGTGGGCGTCGCCAGCTTGGGGTTAACGGCGGCCTGGGGGCCCCAGGCTGGGCCCAGGGGAGCTCTGGGGTTCCCACCTGCCCCCTCCGCCAGCCCCAACGTGGAGGCCTGCCCTGCGCCCCTCCCCCACCGGGCGACCCGGAAGGGTCATTAAACCCAGCAGGCCTGGGGGTGGGAGGCTGGGGGGGGAGTGGCTTCCTCTGGCCTCTTCCTTCTGCCCCCCAAAGGGGAGGGGGGGCGAGGCCTGGAGCGTTTCCGTGCAGAGGGGGGGCTCGTCTTGAAGTTGTCAAATGTGGGGGAGGGGCAGTGGCCCAGACTGGACGGTGGGCCTGAAATGTCCCCTCAGCACTGCTTGGGGCGGGCGGGGGGTGACCCCCGTCCTGGGAGGGAGGGGAGGCAGGGTGGGGGGCTGGGTGCTGCCCCGCTGCCTCTGAGGACCGACTGCATGGTCACCCCCCAGCGCTGTGGGCCCGGAGAGGGTCTTTGTACCCTGAGAGCCCTGCCTCTGCTGGACACCGGGGTCCTCCCGGGACGTGTCCCACCCCCGACTTCCCACAGGGGCTGCCCCCCTGCCCCCCTGCCCCCCTGCCCTTCCAGCCATCCAGATGGAAGCCCCCGGGGTGGTGGGGTCTGGGGAGAAGGCAGCTCCTGGGGCTCTGCCTGGGGAGGTGGGGGGCCCTATGCTGAAGGCTCCCCTGAGGGGGGTCAGTGTCGGCTCAGGGGGTCACCGTGGGGGTCAGGAGGGTGGCCAGCCTGCTGATGGGGCGTCCACCAGCTACTCCTGGGGTGTGGGTTCCTGTCTGGCCCCAGCAGTAGCTGGGGTCCCTTTGCTGGGTTGGGGCAGCTCCTGCCCCCCCCCCCCCCCCCGCATCCCCGTGTCCCATCCCCTTTCCCTGTGATGTGCCATCTGGGGTGTCACCGCCAGGCCTGTTGGGTTCCGCCCGGTTTACTTTACTGTTTTACTGGCGGCCTGGGCGGGTGGGGGTGTGGCCTGGCCTGGGCTGGGGGGGCGGGACGCGTCCTTCTGTCCTGGTGGGGCTCTGCTGCGCCTGAGACCCTGGCCCTCAGGGTTGGTGGTGCTCTGAGGGGACCCCAGGCTGGGGCACAGCTCCTGCACTCTGGGATGTTGGGCCCAGGGGGGTCCCCAGGGGCAGAGGTCACGTGCGGAGGGGAGTGAGGCCGCGACGCCTCCCACGCCTCCCAGGCCCCAGTTCCCATCGCAGCCCGGCCTGGAACCCGCTCTGTGCGTCGGCCTCTGACGGCCCATCTGTGGGGCTCAGTTTTTCCTATGTGTAGCATGGGGACCGCCCGGCGCCCCCGTCCCTATGGGGACACGGTGCCTGCCTTTGCCGTCACAGGCTTGCTTCACCCCTGCTTGAGCACAGGGGGGTGGGCAGGGTCAGGACCCCATCTCCCTTTGGGGCAAAGGCCCAGAGAGGTTGAGGCGCAGGGGTGAGCAGGGTTAGCTGAGGACCTGGATGTGGGGGGGCTGGAGGGGTCGGTGCAGGGCTGCGGCAGGGGGGTGCAAGCAGCGCCTGGAACTCAGAACCAGAACCCAGAACCCACCTGGTGGCTGGCTGCAGCCAATCGGAGGCCGGGCGCCCGGGCCCCCTGCTCTATGAAGCAACAATGCAGGGTCTCCGGGGGTGTGGGCAGCCCTGCTGCTCGTCTGGGTCGGGACCCCTGGGAGCTCAGGGCAGGCTGACCGCGCTGTGGGGCCTGCTGGAGGGCAGACGGAGGGGGCGGATGGGGACAGCACCGGCTCCCGCCTCCGGGGAGGTGTCCAGGTTTGCGCCCCGACGGCAGTGGATGGGAGGGATTTCCCAGAGGCCTCCGTGGGCTGCGCCCCACAGGGAGCCGGGCGGGGTCTGACGGTGTCTCCCGCTGCCCGCAGGCTTCGGCACCCCCGTGGATGAGCCCGCCCGCCGCTGCGAGCCGGCGCCTGGCGTGAGGAGGCCGCACCGCTGGCATGCCCTCGGCCTGAGCCCAGCGCCGCCGCCCCCCGCCACCCTGCACCGGCCCGGCTCCCCTGAGGCCCCCACGCTGCAGTGCGGCCGGGCCCCCTCCCCGCAGGGGCCGCCCCCGCCGCCCACGTCTGGTGCCCGGGGCGGCCCGGCCCGCAGGGCCATGAAGCTGCAGGCCGTGATGGAGACGCTCCTGCAGCGGCAGCAGCGGGCCCGCCAGGAGCTGGAGGCCCGGCAGCCCCCGGCGCCCCCGCCGCCCGCGCCCGCCGAGCTCCCCGCCGGCCCCCCGGCCCGCCCCAGGGCTGCCCCGGACGAGGACAGGGAGCCGGAGAAGGCCCGGATGCAGCGGGCCCAGATGGCCGCCCTGGCCGCGATGCGGGCGGCCGCCGCGGGCCTCGGACCGGCGCCAAGCCCCGGCGGCTCGGAGGACGGGCCCCCCAGCCTGGAGGACGAGGACGCGGCCCGGGAAGGCGCTCCGGGCTCACCGGCCCCCGCCGGCCGAGGGAGGGAGGCGCCGGGACACGGCGACGGCGACGGGCACTTTGAGGACATGGGCTCCGACGGTGACCTGTGAGTCGGGGTCCGTAGGGGGCGGCTGTGGGCGCTGGGCGCGGCCGAGACACCACCCTCCCGAGGGCCGCGGAGCAGCACGGCCCCTTAGAACTTTCTAGAGGGTGGTGGGCAGGCGAGGGGGCGGTCTGGGTTTCTGGCTTCATTCCATCCTGACTTAGTGGACGGCCAGGCGTGGCCAGGAGCCCCGGTGCCCGGCGGTCCCGGGGAGCCTGCAGGGTGGGCGCTGGCCGGCTCACTGCTGGGCCTCGGGCTGAGAGCTGGCGGGACCCCAGCGGGGTGGTCCTGGGAGGACGTTTAGCGAGCAGAGAAGCAGGCGGTTGTGGGTTGTGATGGAGAAACAGAGGGGTCTGCATGTGTGGGGGTGTCTGGGGCCGCGAACAGCGAGCCTGGCAGCAGGAACAGCTGGTGCAAAGGCCCTGAGGCAGGAACCAGCTAGGCCCCGACTAGGCCCACCGAGGAAGCCTGTGCAGCAGAGGGCAGGGAGGGGTCAGCAGGTGGACGGGGGCTCCGGGCTGCGGGGAGACCGTGTCGAGGGTGGCCCACGACCCTCGCAGCACGTGTTGAGAGGGGGAAACTGAGGCTCTGGCCAGGAGCAGACTCTGCCCCAGGGCTGCAGCCAGCTGGCGCCATCTCCCCTGACCTGTGCCCCCTGCCTGCCCCAGGAAACTGAAATGGGAGGAGGAGGAGGAGGAGGAGGAGGAGCTGGAGGAAGACCTGGAGGAGGACGAGGAGGACGAGGACGAGGAGGAGGAGGACTACGAGGACGAGGAGGGGCTGGGGCCCCTGGGCTCCCCCGGCCTGGGCCCCGCAGCCCTTGTGCCCCGCAGGGCCCCGCTGTCCCAGGCCTTCCGCGGCGACGGCGGGCCGCGGGCGCTGGGGGGCCAGGAGCGTCAGGGAGCCAGCCTGGCCCACGCCGGCGGGACAGCCCACGTGGCGCCCCCGCTGCAGCCGCCCGACCACGGGGACTGGACGTACGAGGAGCAGTTCAAGCAGGTGTGTGCGCTATCGGGGGGCGCCCCGCGGAGATGCCGTGCGGGGGCAGGAGGCCTGAGTGCCCCAGGGGCGTGGGTGGGGGACGCGAGCCGGGCGGCGAGTTCGGGGGTGCGCGCATTTGGGGTGCGTGCCGTCTGCGCCTGGAGGACCCAGACCTGCACGACGGGGCTCCAGGCTGGGGAGCTGCCCAGATGGAGGCCATGCGGCCGGACCCGGCTTGGCGTGGGCTGCGGGTGAGCGTGAGGCGCCGCGGGCGCGAGGGGCAGGGGCGCGGCGGTGCAATCTCGGAGGTCGTGGAGCAGGGTGGCCTCGGCTCGGTGCGCCTGCAGGCGGCTCCCGGGGCTGCGGGGGGCGGGGAGGAAGCAGGGCCGTCCCCCGTCCGGGTGCCGTCCCCGCGGGCGGTGCTGTCCCTGCGGGCGGCCGGGGCAGAGGAAGTGGCCGGGCGGGGGACCCTTTGAAGTTGGGCCGAGCCGGGCAGGGCAGATGGAAACCAGATGGCGTCCGGCCGGGCTCACATTCCAGGCCGCGGCCAGCTGGGCCCTGCCCCGACCTCCGGGAGTGGCCGGCGGGGACCCGGCCTCCCCAGCCCCACGCCCCAGCGTCCAGGGCTCCCTGGGCTGCGGACAGGGCTGGGCCGAGAGCCGGGCAGGGGCTGTGGTGCCCCGGGGCAGCCCCGTCGGGGTGGCCGCCTCCGGGAACTGGCTCTGGGCCCCTTGGGGGGCGCTCGAGGCCGCCCGGCGGGGCCTGGGGGCTGGGCTGGGGGCGCAGGACGGAGGGCGCGGGCTTCCCTGCTCGCCTCGCTTGGGGCACGGCGCCGCGGCCCCGGCAGCCCTGAGAGGTGGGAGTCAGGCTGGGAGGCCTGGGCTGGCCGCTGGGGATGGGGGGCGGGCGGGCTGGGCAGCGGCGAGCTGGCTGGAGGGAGGGACGGCCCTGGTGGCTCGGCTGGGGCAGTGCCAGGGCTGGGTGACAGCCAGCAGACGTCGCCCCCATGGGTGTGGCGGGCACCCCGCACCCCCTCCTGCTGGACACTCTGCCCCTGCGTGGGGACCCCGGGCTGAGCGCGGGCGCCCAGACACGGCCCCACCCTGCTCCCTGCCTCAGTGTCCCTCCTCCAGAAGGGGGCACCCGCCGGGCTGGGCCCCTGCTCGTCATACTTTGCAGGTGGGAGACCTGAACCGTGGCACCGAGGGGGCGGTCTCCAGTGCCTCGCCCTGCGTGTGCCCCCGGGTCAATGCAGCACGTGGGGCGCGGGGCCAAGTTACAGTGACCAGGTCCCTGAATATTTACGGGGGGGCCCAGGGTCGCGGGGTCGGAGCTGGTTGGGATCCCTGACCTCCCAGGCCTGCTCTGTGGCTGCAGCTCCTGGGGTCCGGGAGGGTCCAGCCAGGGTCAGGAACCCCTGTGCCGTGGGGTCTCGGGGTCCCCTCAGCACCTCCTGGGGACGTGGCACCCGGTAGCCATGGGGCAGAGGCGTCAGGGACCCGGCTGCAGGGGGCGGTGGGGGCGGCCTCCTGGGTGTGCCGCGTGGGTCGCGCGTTGCAGGGGTCGGGGAGGCTGCACCTGGCACAGAAAGCGTCCGGGCAAAGGCCCTGAGGCAGGACTGAGTCGGGCGCGTGTGGAGGTCCGGGGACGGGACGCGGGGGCCCAGGCCTGTGGGCGGTGGGGGGCCTGCCCTGCGGTGCCCACGGGATCTCCTTCCTGCCCGCTCGGGGCCGTCCAGCTGCCGGCGCCGCCCCCCCGCCCAGCTGGCCGAGCACCTGCGTGGCGGCTGTCCACGGGCCCCGTGTTGACTCTGGCGCCTGCCCCGCAGCCTTCCTGGCACGTGGCAGCCCCGCCGGCCGGCCGCCCACTTGGCACCGTCGCTGCCTCTTCCTCCCCAGTCTTGGCAGGGCCCGGGCCCGACTTCCCGCAGACCCCGGTGGCCGGCAGGTTCCGCCGTGGCCCACGGGCCCTGGGCCGGCGGGCTGCTGGCCACGGAAGCTTCCGTGGGTCCCCGGGGACGCGCGCGGACGGAGGCCAACACGCCTGCCGCCTGCAGCCAGCGGCGGCGGTGCTGGGGACCTCGGCCTCCTGGCGTCTGACCTGGCGCCCTGGGGACAGCCCGGTGGCCTCCCGTCACCGCGCCCGGGCTCCAGGGGCGCCGCCGGCCCGCGCGGCCGGGACCTTTGGGATCCTGGGTCTCAGCAGGTCGATCGCCGGGAGGGTTTTCAACAGTTTCGTTGGCATCGGACGCACGTGTGCGTAGTTCAGGCACCGCCTCGGTGGTTTTCACGTCTTCACTGACTTCCGCAGGCGACTCCGGTTTATCTTAGGGCGGTTTTGTCGCCTCAGACATGAAGCTTTGTGAACGTACCCATTGCCCGTCACCCCCCCGGCCCCCATGGGCCCCCCCACCCTGAGCCCCCGCCCGTCCTGCACGTGTCACACGCGTGGGCTCACACCCCGCGGGGCCTCCTGTGTCGGGTTCCCTCCCTGAGCGGCGTGGGCTGGGGTCCGTCCCCGGGCGGCGTGGGCGCCTCGCTCCTGCTCCGGGCGGGTGGCTATTTACTCTCCTGGAGACGACACTCGCTTGTTTACACCTTGGGCGCCGTGAGTCGGTGAGCAGGTGTGCACACGTCTGCATACACGCGTGTTCTCTGGTCTTGTGGCCCCTATGCTGGGAGCGGGTCCGCCGGGACGGGCGGTGGCTCCGGGCTTGGCCTCGGGGGGCCCGTCGCCTGCGTCCCACGGTGGCCGCCCGAGGCTCCCGCTCCTCCACGTCCTCGCCAGCGCTTGTGATCGCGACCGTCCCGCCGTCACGGTGGCGCCTCGCCGTGGTTTTCGTTTGTGATGCGTGTCGGGACGTTTTCCTCGTGCCCTTCGAGGTGGCGTCCGTGGCCATGTGCCTCGTGAAGGAGCTCGAGGGCGTGGAGGGGACTGTCGTAGCTGACGCTTGTCACCGCCCGTGCGGGAGGCGGACCGAGCGAGAGGCCGAGTCCAGGGGCTCCCTCAGGGCGACCACGGGCTCCACCGCAGCACCCAGGGGCGCGGGAGTCACGGCCGGGACGTGGCCCTGGGGTGTCCAGGGCAGGCCTGGCGCAGGGACCTGCTTGCTCTAGGGATTGGGGCACCGGGGCCCCGGGCCTCTGGCTGCTTGGTCTGCTGCAAGCCGGCGGGTCCAGGGCCCCGACACGCAGGCGGTTAGCTGGGGACGGTCACCGCGGCCTCCGTCCTCGCGGGGACCCCGTCTGGCCCGAGGCGTCGTCTCCCCGCAGCAGCACAGCCCGTGTGGAGGCGACACGTGGGCCTCAGACGCCTTCGCAGCAGGACGCCGGGTCCCGTGTGGGGCGTGTTTTGGTCCTTTCAGGGCCGTGGGTGTTTCAGCCACGGGACCGACACAGCTGTGCGTCCTTAAGTCTCCTTTTGATTCCAGAAGTGACGCCGTTGTCGCGGGAGGGGAACCGGAGGCGCTGGCCTTCCCCTGGCTGCCTGAGCCCAGGAACGTGCCGTGAGGCGTCGGGGTGCGATGCTCTGGGAGGTGTCGCGCCACGGGTCCGGGTGCCCCCTGCCACCTGGTTCCCCGCAGCGCGCCCGTCTGTCTCCCCGTTGCTCCGCTGGAAACGACACCACAGTGGACGCCGCTGGCTCCTGGGGGCTGGGCCCCGGAGGTGGAGGTGGAGGTGGCGGGGGAATCGCTGGGGCCCGGGGCTTGGGCCCGGCAGGCGTTCCTTCATCCTTCCTGGAGCCCCCGGCGCCCCCAGGCTGCGGACACAGGCACTCCCAGGCCTCAGGGGCCCCGGCTGGGCTGGGGCAAGGAGGAACTGGGGCGTTGCAGGATGTGTAGGAGTGTGCCACATGGTGAGCGCGGGCTGACGCCTGCACCCCAGGACAGTGCGGCTGGGACATAAGGTGGGGGGGTCGGGGTGGGCAGACCCAAGGGCAGAGGAAAGCTGGGCTCCGGGGGGGCCTCGGTGGGGTCTGGAGCCGGAGGATGCTTCGGGGCCTGTGACCCGGGCAGGACCAGGGAGGCCGGGGGAGGGGGTTTTCCTGGGGGAAGAGGGTGTTCTGAGCAGAGGGCACGGCCTGGGCACAGGTTCAGAGGTCAGACCCGAGGTCCTGAACCCGGCGACGCGTGTCCCGTGTGCTTGGGCCAGGGGCCAGCTGTGGCGCGGGGCATCCTGCGGGGGCGCTTGGGGGGCAGGGGCGTCGGGGAGCCCCGGGAACTCCTGCCCACCCACCCCCCCGGCAGTGCCCGCCTCATCAAAGCTGCTGCGGCTGCTGGCGCGGAGCCAGAGGGCCGTGGCGGGCTGGGAGGCTGGGAGGGCGCGCGGCCGCCAGCCCCTGGCACCATGCCCCCGCCCGTGCCAGCCCTGGGACCGCACTGACTCAGCCGGAAGCACCTTATCTGGCCCCTGCGCCGCCACCAGCCGCCCAGTCACCGCCGCGGGGTCACGGCCGCCGGGGCCTGGCCCCACGCCCACCATCCGCTCCCCACCCGGCGGCTGCTGCCAAGCGCCCGGCCCGCCCCACGCTTTCTAATAACACACGCAGCCGCCGGGGAGGGGTGCCCGCGGGCGGGGCGGCCTCGGTCGTCAGCATCCCGTCGGGGGGCGTGGCTGAGCCACTCGGGCTCCAGGCTGCTGCCGCGGCGTGCGGGCGAGGGGGACCCGGGGCGGGCGGGCGCGTTGCCCCGTGTTTCCTGGGGTCTGTGCCCCGCTGAGCCGGGCCGTCCGGGTGTCTGGAGGCCGCGGCCTTACGTCCGCCCGTCGCCGTAGCAGCCTGTGTGCCCCCGTGGACGTGTGCACGAGCACCGCGTGTCAGTCCCCACCTCCCGTGGGCGCGTCGGCGTGTGTCCTGGGGCCTGGACGCGAGTGCGTGCCTGGGTGCCCCGCCCCGTGAAGCCCGAGGTCGAGGGGGACCCGTCGCCCTCAGCCAGACTTGCCGTGGGGTCCGTGGTTTGCCTGGTTGGCTCCGGGCGCAGCTGGGCCTCCGCGCCTGCCCGTCCAGGGACCCCGAGGGGCTGCGGGGGAGGGGGAGGGGGGCTCTTCCCTCAGGCACTGGGGGGCTGCCGGGGGCGTGCTCTGATCCAGAGGGGCCCTCGGGGAGATGCTGGCAGGGCCTGGCCCTGTGCCTCGGTTTCCCTACCTGGGTCAGAGACCCCCACCCTCTGAGTTTCCGGGTCCCTGGGGCCAGCACCCCCATGGCGACGTGTCCGGGCTCCTTCCCATCTTGGATGCAGCCACCGAGCCGGGCTGTGCTCTGTGCTGGGTCAGGGGGCAGCTGGGGCGAGGGTGGGTGGGCACGCGCGGGGGCGGGGCGCGGACCGCCCCTTCTCCAAGCGCCGGGCTGCACGCGGCCAGAGGACAATTGGGGGTCACGGGGTTAAACGGTAACCAGTCTGCCTATTGAAGGCCCAGCGTGGACGCGGCCTTGCCCCGCTGCCCGGGCTGGCAGGGGTCCTGTGGGGCCGGGGGGCATGTGGGGAGCACGGGGGGACACAGACCCGGCACCGCCCCCCGCCCCGACCAGGAGAGCAGGGCACGGAGGACCCAGGCCCCAGGAGGGAAAGTGCCGCGTGCAGGTGTCGTCGTGGGCTCACCGCCGTAGCGCCCTGACCCCATGCAGGTGTCCCCTGAGACACAGGCCGGTGGGCCCAGGACGAGGCAGGGGGTCTGGGACCAGGGATGCGACGGTCCCTCCGAGGGGCAGAAGGGCCCGGCCGTGACCCCTGAGGTGCGCCCGGGCCGGGTCCTCTCTGGGCACCGGTGCCCGGCGAGCGGAGCAGCAGACGGGCCGGGCTGGCCCAGGGCGCGGGCGGGTGTCTGGGGCCATTATCTGCCAGCGAGCGAGGGTGTGTCTGTGTTTGTGTGTCTGGCTGGACGGGCGTGTCCATGCTGTGCGGGGACCTCGTCGGGGTGGCCGGGCCGTCACGCCTTGGGGAGGGCCACGCTGCAGGCGAGGCCGGGTGGGCAGGGGCAACGTGTGCCCAGGCAGGGCGGCCAGGCTGTGTGCCCGCCCCGGGGTGGACGTGGCCCCTGGCCGTGTGGAGATCCAGGTCCGGGGCCCTGTGGGGGTGTCTGCGTGGGGCCTGGGGTCTCGGGGTTTCCCTCCAGGTAGCGCTGTCCGCCGGCGTGGGCCTCGCGTGTCCGTCCAGCTGCAGGGGCGGGGAGTGGCCGTGGCCAGGCTGTGGTGTTGGTTCCCCTGCTCGGTGACGCTGCACAGACGCGTCCCCAGGACTCGGCGGGGCCTGACCTGGGTCCCCGGGCTCTGGGGGGGGGTCTCTGGTGGCCCCGCGCCCCCGTCTGCCCCGCCGGCCCCCAGCGCCCGCTCACCCACCCCTTCTCCCAGCGCCGTGTTCCCGGGGGCAGCAGGTGCCCCCTGCCCGTGCAGCCTGGGGACGGCGCACACGCTCGCCACCGAGTGCCCGATTCCGGGAAGGGAAGTGTTGCCGGAAGCGACTCATTTCCTTGCCCCCCGCCCCCCGGGACTGGAGTGCCCAGCAGAGCCACCAGGGTGGCTGCGGCCGTGCCCCCCCAGCCTGTTTCCCTGACTGTAAAACGGGGTCACGTCAGAGCGGGCGCTGGCCATTGCCGGCCATCGTCAGCGCTCCCGGGAGTCGGGGGCCGCTCGTATGCCCCGTGCCCGCGGCTTGGGGTGTGGCCAGGCCTCCCGACGGCGGGCAGGGGTGCAGGCCGGCCCGGGGTGGCTGCGCTGCGCCCGCAGAGCCCGAGCAGGGGCGAGGGGGACCCCGCCCAGCCGGGCAGGTGTCTGCGAGCGTCCCCAGGCCGGGAGGCCGTCCCCGCGCCCCCCAGGCTGCTCGGGGCTCCCGTGGGCGAAGGCGGACGGTCCCTTTCAGAGAAAACCGCACGACGGGATTTAAGTTCCCGGGAGCCAGGCCCCGGCCGCAGCCAGGAGGGACACACGGGCCCACTTTGTGCGGTGACCCTCGTACCAGACGCCCCCAGGCCGCCGCCAACGTTGGATCTGTAATTGCTTGGGTTTTGGGAGAAGGTTCTGGGTTTTTTTTTAGAATAATCTTTTTAAAAAAATATTTATTTATTTATGAGAGACACAGAGAGAGAGAGAGACAGAGGCAGAGGGAGAAGCAGGCCCCCTGCGGGGAGCCCACGCGGGACTCGATCCCAGGACCCCGGGGTCACGCCCTGAGCCGAGGACTCACCCACTGAGCCCCCAGGCGCCCCAGATTCTGGAGTTTAGTCTGTGTGGCCTGAAGCACTTGCCCAGAGGACCCGGGTGCTTGAGGGTGGGGTCGCCCCCAACCCGAGAGGCCCTCGCGGCCTATCTGGAGGCGCTGGGTCCTGGGTTCCGGGTTCCGGTGTCGCTCTGCAGCCTTAGGTCAGCGCCTCCATTTCCCGGTGACGTGGCTCCACGGGGACGGTGCTCGTCTGCAGGGGGCCAGGCCTGCGGGCGAGGGGCTCCCACGGGCAGATGTGTGGTCCCTGGGCCACTGCTTCCGTGTCCTGCCCTTGTCCTGGGATTGTCCTTCGGCCGCCGGCCTTCCTGGGTACGCTCTCGGCGCTGGACCCGCAGGCCTGGGGTCCTCAGTTTCCCCAGCTGTGACCCCACCAGCCCCGTGTGGCCCCCAGGGCGGTCCCCCCAGGTATGTCCTGCACCGCGGGCGCCCTCGGCCACTCCTCGGGGGCGGTACGGAGCCCTGTCCCACAGGAGGCCGGGGAGGGGACCGCGGTTTGGTGGCGGGCACTTGCCGGGCCCTCGCCGTCATCCGGGAAGCAGCACCTTTAAGCTTCAGCTGCGCGCGGGGCTTTGTGACTCGTTTCTGGAGCTTTTTATTACCCTGTGCCGTGGGCGGCGTGCTGCGTCTCTTCGGGAGGGACCGCGGCCGGCCGGGGGTGCGTGGCCGAGCGGACAGATGTCGCGGCCCTGCCCAGAATCACTTCCCCAATTTCCCGCGAGCCCAGCGGTGCGGCCGCATCTGTGTGGAGGCCGCGCTGACGGGAAGTGAGAGGCCGCGGGCCGGGCGGTGCCCGGGCAGGTGCGCGGGGCCGGCGTGGGCAGCCCGCTCCGTGACCTCGCCTCCCCGCCGCCCGGGCCTGGGGAGGGCGGCCCGCACCCCGCGTCCAGCGCTGGCCCCGCCGCAGGGGCGCCCGCCCCTTTCCGAGCTGCGTCCTGGGAGTTTCCAGGACAGACTTTGTCACCTGCAAACTCCCCGGTGCCCGCGGCTCCCAGGCCCGGCGCCCGGCCTCCGCTTCCTGCTCGCCCCAGTGACCCGCACACCGAGGCTCCGCGCCGACGGCCACTGTCCAGTCCCTGCGCCGCCCTGCCCCACCTCCCCCCGAGGCGCCCGCTGGGCCCCGTCCACCTGTCCGCCTGTCCATCTGCTCTGAGGTCGCCGTGGGGAGCGGGTGAGAGCGGAGCTTTGCCGTCTGGGGGGCTGTGTGCCCTCGGGGGAGGACCGCGGGCTCTGGGCGTCCGCCTCCCGCCTCGTGTGACTCTGGGACCGGACGGATAAAGCCTGGGCTGTGGGCGCCCACAAACACCTGCCTCAGTTTCCCCAGGTGCACCGTGGGCGGAGGCCGTGGGGGGTGCCAGCCTGCCTGCCCTGCCCCCGCCCGGCAGCTGTGGGGTTTCTGTGCAGGGAGAAGGCTGGGGTGGCCCCCAGGGACTCTGCGCCCGGCCCACCTGGGGCCCAGCAACAACGGCCGCGCCTGCTGAGTCATCTCTGTCGGGAGGGGCTCCTGGGGGCTGGGGCGGGGGGGCCAGGGAGCGAGACCCCAGTGAGCCTTGTCTCCTGCCTGCCTCCATGAGTGGCCACCTGCTGTATACCGAGCGCCATGCCCTGCACCCCAGCCGCCGGTGCTGCCCTCGGGGCCTGGTGTGGGTGGGAGATGGCGGGAAAGCAGCCGGCGCAGGACAAGCACAGGGTCGGCCACCACGTGAGGGTGCAGGGGGGCCTCCCTGGACGGGCTGCCCGGGCCTGGGGTCGGGAGAGAGAGCCCAGCCAGTGCACAGGCCCTGGGGCGAGGCCTGGGGCGCAGTAGAGCACTGCCGGGGAGGATGACCCGGGGGTGCTGGACGGGGAGCAGCCCCCGGGGCCTGGAGCCGACGGCAGGACCCTGGGCTGTGTCCTGAGAGCAGTAGGAGCCGCGGTCAGCTCTGGGGCAGGAGAGACGCGACGGCGTCTGCATGTAGAGATGAAACCTCCTCGGACACCCCCGGGCGGCTGCAGGGCGGACGCGGCGTCTGGTTTACTGTTCTGCTCGCTCTCGGGGCTTTTCACTCGGCTTTCAGGGGTTTCTTTTTTTTTTTTTTTTTTTTAAATTTTTATTTATTTATGACGGTCACACAGATAGAGAGAGGCAGAGATACAGGCAGAGGGAGAAGCAGGCTCCATGCACCGGGAGCCCGACGTGGGACTCGATCCCAGGTCTCCAGGATCGCGCCCTGGGCCAAAGGCAGGCGCTAAACCGCTGCGCCACCCAGGGATCCCCTTTCAGGGGTTTCTATGGTGGAGGCAACCCTGGCGCCCATCAACGGGGGGACGGGCAAACAAAACACGTCCCCCACGCACGGCCACATCCCTGGGCCGCCGGCAGGAGCGAGGCGCCCACACGCCACGCTGGGGACCGACCCCGAGCCCCCGACGCTCAGGGAGGGAACCAGACGCAGGAGGCCCCACGGGTGTGAGTCCACGTGTGTGACACGTGCAGGACGGGCTCGTCCACGGACGGGGAGGGGGTTCGTGGGGCCCGGGCTGGGGGGCTGGGGTTGTTTGCAGTGATGGAATGTCCTGGAATCACACAGGCGGCGGCTGCAGGTCCGCGAACACGCTCAATGCCGCTGAAACGTTCACTTGAAAATGGTGAATTCCGTGTCACGCGACTCTTTCCTCCATGAATAAGTTTTTCTCCCGATCCAGGGGGAAAGTGGGTGGATTCAAAGCCCCGGGTCGCTGCTGCCCTGCTCCGAGAGCGTCGGGCCCTGGGCCTTGGACCCGCTGCCCTCCCCAAGGGCTCCTCCGCGCGCCCCCTGCCCGGCCCTCCCGGCTTCCTCGACGTCCCCTGATTTTGGTTGGCGTCTCCAGCTGGTCAGGGCAGCGGCCGCCTCCTCCCGGCGGAGCCCTGGACTTTGGAGCCACCCGGGTGGCAGGAGGGGGCCTGAGCAGACACCGTTAAAGGGGCAAAGGTCGTCCTGGGGGCCCCGCAGGCGGGCGCTTGCTTTCCAGCGGGGGCCCTCGGCCTTGGGGAGGACGCGGGGGCCGCTGGGAGCCGCTCAGCGGTGCCCGGGGCGGGGGGGCTGGTGGCGTGACCTTCTGGGGGCCCAGTCGTGCCCTCCCCACGTGGACGCGCCGCCGAGCCAGGTCCCTCCGTCGGGGCTGTGCTGGTGGCCGTGGCGCCGCCTCCCGCCGTCCGTGCGCAGGGGTCTGGGTGGGCTCCAGGCCTGGGTCTGCGTCTCCGTGGGGGCTGCAGGGTGCGCGCCCCCACCGCACCCCACCCCGGCCTGCACCCGACCCGGCCGCCAGGAGATTGCCCGCGGCCCAGACAAAAATGCTCCTCCCGCCGCAAACAAGAATTTCCTGTTTGCCCTCCTGCTCTGGGAGGGTGGGAGGCGGTTATCTGGCCTCGGCCACTACCTGAGCCTTATCTGCGGCCGCTCACATGGGCTAGGGGGCTGCCCCTCGGGGCGCAGCGGGGGGAGGGGGCGGCCGCCCGAGGGGTCAGGTCCTCGCGGGGGCAGGAGGGCGACGGGACACGGGAGCCGGGGCTGCTGGGCAGGGGACACGTTCAGGCTGCCGGGAAAGCCCCTGTGGCTGCTGAGTGTGGTGACCGCGGCCTTGGGGTTGCCCACTCCGTGCCTCAGTTTCCTTTTCTGTGAAGCGGGAGGCGCTGGCTGGGGGAGGAGCGACACACGGTGGGCCCCGCCGTGGCCATGAGCCCCCTGACGCCGTGCATCGTGCCCGAGGGGCAGAGGGGCCTGCAGGGGCGCCCCCCGGGGCCAGGGAGGGACACGACTGCCCCCCCCCCGCTCCTGCAGGAAAGCTGGGGCCTCCCACCCAGGCTCGCACGCCCGATGCCCGTCCTCGAGGTCCTGCGCCCATTCCACGGGTGAGCAGACCGGCGTGGCGGCGGCCGGGTGGACGCAGGGCGGGTCGCGCAGGGTGAGGCGGCCTCCAGCCCCCCGGCCTCGCCCAGAGCGGCTGCGCTTGACGGATTTGGGAAGGCACAAGGGCCCATCCCCGTGGTGCCCCCAGAAACCTAGAGTGAGCTGAGCGCCACTGCTTTTTTTTTTTTCTCAAAGATTTTATTTATTTATTCATGACAGACACGGAGCGAGGCAGAGACACAGGCAGAGGGAGCAGCAGGCTCCACGCAGGGAGCCCGGGTCTCCGGGATCAGCCCTGGGCCGAAGGCGGCGCTAACCCCCGGGGCTACCGGGGCTGCCCATGCTTTTTTTAAGATTTTTTTTGTTTTTTTGGAAATACAGAAAGGGAGAGAGCGAGGGAGAGAGAGAGGGGGGGAGAGAGAGGGGGAGATGCAGACGCCCCGAGGAGCACGGAGCCTGATGCAGGACTCGATCCCAGGACCCCGGGGTCATGACCGAAGCCACAGGCAGATGCTCCACCACTGAGCCCCCAGGCGCCCCGTCCACTCCATTATTAACCACCTGCTGTATGCCCAGTTCTAGACGTTGGGAGCGGAGCACACGGCACCTCTGACGTGCTCCTGTGGATCCTGCGGGTCCTGGGGCTCATGGGGGCCTGTGGGGCGGGCAGGCCGGTGACCAGGCCAGTGTGTCCACCACGCACGTGAGAAATGGCCCGCCGCCCATGCACAGGTTCCACACGAGAGCCGTGAGAGCCACAGGGTGGGCGGGGCCGTGACGCCCGCTGGGTGGGCGCGGCGCTCCAGGTGGGAGGGACACCAGGTCCCCCAGAGATGGGGCCGCGGCGCCCGTCAGTTTCCAGAAGCAGAAAGAGGTCTGGGCAGAGGGTCTGACGGGCACAGGTGGGTGCGGGTGGGCGCGGGTGGGCATGGGGGGCTGGGGGTGCCTGGTGTCATGAGGTCAGGCAGGAGCCGGAGCAAAACCCCGTGACCGTGATAGGAGGACCCCGCACGCAACCCCAGGGAAATCAGGCTGCGGGGTCAGGGAGTGGGGTGGCCCGGGGGTGGGGGGCTTCCGGAGGTTTCTAGGTCGCCAGCCTGGGTTCGTGGCTGAGGCAGGCGACCCGTGTCAGCCTGAGAACTCCGGCCGGATGGAGGCCGGGACGACCTGGAGCCCCCAGGGGCAGGACAGCGGTCCACCGGCCTACGGGGAGTCTGGACGCCGTCCCCCGTGCCCTGGGGCCACTGGCCAGGGCGGGACACCTCCTGCAGGGAAGCGGAACTGGGGGCCGGGGCCCCATAAAGCTGGGGTGGCCTTTACTGCCTGTCTTTGTTGTCGGCTGCCCAGGGCGACAGCCTCCCTGGCCACACGGCCCCCTTTATGGCCTCGGACAATACCCTGCCCCACGGGGCTCTGTCCACCCGCCATTTGGCCGGGGGGTTAATGCCTCTGCCCCGAGCCAGGTGCTCCCGCTGCCGGGTCTCCGTCCTGTGCCTCAGTCTCCCCCTGGAACGTGGGGTTCAGGACACCTCCGGGAGCTCAGGGTGAAGCTGTTGTGTTAATGCGCCGACCCGACCCCGATAGCAGGAAAGCTGGGGCTGGGGCGGGCACTGAGCCCAGGGAAGGTTCTGGAAGGGTGGACCTCCTCCCCGGCCGAGCCCCCCGAGCTGGGATCTCAGGAGAGGTGTTGCCCTGTCAGGGGGGCCTGTGTCCACTGACCCCTGGCGAGTGTCCCGGGGCAGCCGCACGACCACCGCAGGCGGGGGGCGAGGGGGCCGTTCCTGGGGCCGCAGGGAGCATCCTCGTCCCCTGGTCCTCACGTGGGGTCCTCGGTGGTTATGTCTCTTCTCCCACAAGGACATGGGTCATCGGGTGGGGGGGCGCCTGCGAAGACCCCGATTCCAGATAAGGTCTGGGCCCCGGGTCGGGGAGGCGGGCTCCAGGGCACCTGCCGCCTCTGATCCCTCGGCCCAGCCTGGACCCCACTCAAGTCCTGGGGTTCGCCCAATGACCATTTATTAAGCAGCTGCTGGTACTTGACCCCTTCTGGATGCTGGTGACCAACGGCGAGGTCCCTCGCGGCGTCGTGCTGGACGGGTGGGGGTGCGGGTGGGCCGTGTGGGCAGGAGCAGCCCGGCGCAGGGCAGGGGCGGGTGGACGCCCCCGGGAAGGTCCACCTGCAGGCCACACACCCCGAGGCGGGGGCATCGGGGCCTCCCTGACCATAAATCAGCGCAGGAATGCGGCCGGCCAGCCTGGCCGGGGCAGGGCAGGGACAGAGCCCCGACCACCCGGCCGGCCCGCGACCCCGCTTTGTCTCCAGGCCGCGGGTGGGGGGACCCAGAGCCGCCCCAGGGACCCTGCCTCCCAGGGTGTGGGGTCGCGCGGGCGGCAGGAGCCGGGCGTCCGCGTGCTCTTGGGCCCGAACAGCCCGGTGTTTGGTGGTTTCAAGGCCCCCCCTGCTGCCCATCCTCTAGGCTCCTTCCCCAGGGCTTAATTTGAAGGTTGCTGTTTGCTGCTTTTCCCCCCCTGGCCCCGCCCGCCTGCCCCTGGGAGCTGAGGGGCACTGGGTCGTGGGCCCCCCACCCCCAGAGCAGCGACGGGCCAACCCCAGCCGCCGGGCCCAGGGCAGGAGGCCCCACGCACCCCGGCTCTGGGTTTGTGCCCCCCTCTGGGCCTGTGTCCTCACCCACAACACGCAGCCCCCTCCCGGGAGCGGGAGCAAGTGTGTGACTCAGGGGACAGCCCCCGCCGTGCCCGCCGCTTGGCAGTTACCTGCCCGGGCGCTGTTTGTCTCTGCCGAGCCCCCTCCCCCGGGTGGCTCCAGGGACCCGTGAACGAGGCCTCGCTTGGGACAGGGTCTCTGCGGACGCCGCTGGCTGGGAGCTCGCAGGCGGGCGACGGGTCCCGCAGGACGGGAGGAAGCGTGCGAGGCGGGGGCGGACGTCGGCCCCAGTGGGGGAAGCGGGGACACCGCCCCGGAGCCCCCGGGAGCTCGGCCGCACGCAGCCCTCCAGAGCCGCGGGACAAGAAGGCCGCGTTCCCGTGGCCGCGGTGGTGACGCACGCGGGGATCCCCGTCGTTGCGGCAGGTGGTGGTGGGCTCCCCGGGCTCGGCGGGGCCTCAGCGCCCTCGCTGCCTGTGTGTGGCAGCCCTGCCCTGGGGACACGGCGCCCGTACCCCAGCTCTGGTGCTAACTGCCCCGTCCCCCCGACCCCGCAGCTCTACGAACTGGACGGGGACCCCAAGAGGAAGGAGTTCCTGGACGACCTGTTCAGCTTCATGCAGAAGCGAGGTGAGGCCCGCCCACCGGGGTCCCGGTCCCGCGGCAGGAGGGCGGGTCCTTGGGTCCTGGCGGCGTCTGCTGCCCAGGCCCGGCTCCAGGGTCCCGAGGGCCGCGGGCACGGGCCGCCCAGATGGCAGGGGCCGCCCTCGTGGCCTAGAGACTGGAGCTCCCACGGCCGCTGGTGCCACGTGCGGCCCCAGACCCCCTGCGCCCCCCGGGGCCGCGGTCCCCCTCCGGGCGGCTCCCCGACTGTGCTGCCAGCTGGGCTGCGTTTATCAAGTGCCACCTCCGGGGCCCCTCGTGCCCTCCATTCCCCTGGGTCTGGGGGTGTCCTGGCGGGGAAACTGAGGCCCAGAGAGGACACCAGGCAGCCGGGAGGGTCCCCACGGCCTCAGCCTGGGCCCAGGGCTGCTGGGGGGCAGAGGGATGGGGGTTCTAGAGGCACCCACTGTGAGGCGGGGTGGGGGGCTCGACCCTCTGAGCAGAGACGCCCCTCTGGGGGAGTTACTACAGCTCCCTCGGCTCAGGGAAGGAAACTGAGGCCCGGCAAGGGGACCAGTGCTCAGCCCTGGAGGCAGGAAGGGGCGGGGCGGCCGGGGTCCACTTGGGGCCACTGCAGGGGCGGCTGCTTTGTCCAGGGCCCCGCCGCCCCGCCCTCTCCAGCCGCCTCTGTAAACACAGGCCCAGCAGCCGGAAAGGAGGGAGATGGAAGGGGAGGGGCGGCCTCGCATTAACCCCTCCCGCGCCGGAGGGGCCCCGTGGGGGGGCTTATCGCTGGGAGCACTCGCAGCCTGGGCCTGCTGCCACCGGGTGCTCGCAGAGATCCGCCCCCGCCTCTTTATCGCCCATCACACCTGCCAGAGCCCCCGCCCCCACCCCCACCCCGCGGGGACACTGAGCCCCCAGGCCCGGAGCCGACCCCTCCTGCCCTAGATGGGCGGGTGCACTAGGGGTTCAGGGGGTAAGGTGAGCTGGGGGGGGCGGGGGTAGGCACAGCAGCTGGTGACCACTCGGGGCTCTGAGGGTCGGAGGCCAGCCGGGCGGCCCTGGACGGCAGGGAGCACAGACTCCTACACATGCGTCAGAACCCAGCCCCAAGTGCTCCCCTTCCCTTCCTCTCGTTTGGACCCTCGCTGCCTGTAACTGGCGGCCTGGAGGGGGGGCGCTGAACGTCTGTTACATGCCCCCACTCCGACCCCCAGACCCCAGGTCCTGCGCCCCACAAGCCCTCTTCAGTCCAGAGGGTCAGTACATCTTCCCTCACATCACAAAGTAGGGGCCTCCTCGCGTTCGCGTTCGGGGCCTGGAATGCGGGAGGGGTCCCACCGACGCCCCACCCTCCTGCTGTTTCCTTGAAGACCTCCCCACCCTTCCTTATCGCGCCCGCGGCCCCCCGCCCCCCGACCTCCCTCTGCTCCGGCCCTGCTCCTTCTGTAAACATCCGACCAGGCCTGGCCGCAGAGCCAGGGCGCGGGGTCCCCGGAGGATCTGTCCTGATGCAGAACCCGCCCCCGTGCCCCCCCCACCCCCCGTGTCGGGTTCCCCACTCTCCCTCTTGGGCTGACAGACGGGGGTGGGGGTCTGAGGTCCAGCCCCCTCCATCCTCCCAGGTCGTCCTCTGTTAGTGGGGCTTTGAAGCTGGGAAAGGGCAGGAGGTGACACAGACCGTTCACCCTGGGGGAGCAGGTGTCGGGGACCCGGAGGGTGAGGGTTGGGGGCACGGGTGGGGTAGGGTGCGGCCCACTGCCCCACTTGCTAAGCTGTAAGGGGGATGACGGAGCTCTGTCCCCACGGCAAAGTCCCCCGGGGACGCGGGCGAGCGAGCAGTTTGGTGACGTGGGGAGCCGGTGAACAAAGGCTGCTCCGCGCGTCCCCAGGTCGGCAGCCCGTCCCTGGCTCCGTGCCCCCGTGCCCCCGGGTGAGATGAGCACTGAGCAGATCCCGCTCTCTCTGGGGGGCTCCCAGCTGCAGCTCTAACCCCAGGAGGTGCAGGGCGACGTCAGGGACGGCGGTGGTTGTCATGACCACGCAGTCCTGGCATCGGGGGGATGGTGGGGATGCTGCTCAGCCCCCCAGCGCCCAGGACGCCCCGTGTCCCTGAGTCGGGAGAGACCATTCTCTGGACGGGCGTGTCGTCTGTGGACTTGGCATCTGCCACCTGTCGGGTTCCGCACCCCCCCCCCCGGGGCAGCTGGCAGCGCCCTCACTCACCCCCGCGCCCTGCCCCTCCCCTGCAGGGACGCCCGTGAACCGCATCCCCATCATGGCCAAGCAGGTGCTCGACCTGTTCATGCTGTACGTGCTGGTGACGGAGAAGGGCGGCCTGGTGGAGGTCATCAACAAGAAGCTGTGGCGCGAGATCACCAAGGGCCTCAACCTGCCCACGTCCATCACCAGCGCTGCCTTCACCCTGCGGACCCAGTGAGTGCCCGCCCGCGGCCCCGAGGAGGGGAGGCCACTCTGGGCAGGAAGGACAGGGCGGGTGAGGACGAGCCTGGGGAGGAGCACGGGGAGGAGCTCAGGTAGGAGTGTAGGGAGGAGCGTGAGGAGTGCAGGGAGGAGCATAGAGAGCAGCTCGGGGAGGAGCACGGGGAGGAGCACAGGGAAGTGCAGGGAGGAGTGTGGGGAGGAGTATGGGGAGGAGTGCCCCAGGACGTTGGGGGGGCTCAAGGAATGAGGACGGGGATTAGTGAGGCGGCCCTGGCGTTGGGGGTGCGTCCTGGGGCCAGATGCTGAGAGGGGGACACGGGGAGACGGGAGCGGCCGGAGCAGGTCTGAGGCCGCAGGTCTGAGGCCGGGGAACGACGCGGGCGGCACGCGGTGGGCGGCCCGTGGGGGCCCGGAGGCGCCGGTGCCATCCTGCCCCGCCCCGCGCAGGTACATGAAGTACCTGTATCCCTACGAGTGTGAGAAGCGCGGCCTGAGCAACCCCAACGAGCTCCAGGCCGCCATCGACAGCAACCGGCGGGAGGGCCGGCGCCAGAGCTTCGGGGGCTCGCTCTTCGCCTACTCGCCGGGCGGCGCCCACGGCATGCTGTCCTCGCCCAAGCTGCCCGTGCCCTCCCTGGGCCTCGCCGCCAGCACCAACGGCAGCTCCATCACCCCGGCCCCCAAGATCAAGAAAGGTAAGGGTCGGCCGGGCCCTCTGCCCTGGCGGGGACGCGGGACGCCTCCGTCTCTCCGAGTACCTGGGGCGACCCCCGCCGGCGCTGGCTGGGTGGCGGGGCGCTGTGTCCCCCGCAGACGGGACCAGTTAACCCCGCGGGGAGCACACGCGCTAACCCGCGCCTCCCCTGCCCGAGGGGCCGACACGTCCCCGCCCGCGGCACAGGACAGCCGGTTGCTGTGTCCCTCCCTCCGCTCGCCGTGCAGCAGGTGCCGTCACCGCGCAGTGCGGCCCGTCACACTGACCCTTCGCCCTCCGCGACACTAGTGCTCGCCGCCCCCTCCCGAGCCCAGCTCTCCGGGGCGGCCTGAGTATTCAGGGGGACCCCGCGGCCCAGGACTGGTCAGATCGCAGCCTGGCAAGGTCGTCGTAGTGCCCGCTCCTTCGGTGCTCTGGGCCTCGGTTTACCCACCGCACCCCTGGGTTGCTCAGCGATGCCCACGGGTGCTTAGCGGGCGTCCACGGTGTGTGAGGCCCCGCGCTGGAGCTGGGGCGACCGTGGCGGGGGGAGAGAGAGCCGGGTGGCCTTGGAGCCGTGCCGGGCCCACGCGGGTGGGTCCCCCGGGATCCTGAACGGGTGGCATTGGAGTGTGACCGGGACAGGGCGCTTCAGAACCTCCGGCAGGGGGCCCGGCGCGGGTCGGACCCAGGCCCCACGGCCAGACGCACAAGGGGCAGTTGGGGAGGGAAGGCGCAGCGGGTCACGGGTCACAGTGGGCTGTCGGTTTGCAGGGCCGGGAAGGGGTGTGTGGGGCGGGGTCTGGAGCCGGGCTGCCCGGGGCCCCTCACCCGTGCTGTGGGGGTCGGGGACCGGCTCGGCCTTCCTGGGTGGGGGGTGTTGAGTGTGTCACAGGACACGGTGGAGCCCGGATGCTCGGGGTGTCACTGTGTGCGCCCTGTACCGCCACGGGCTCGCCGGGTCACAGTTGCCGCCGTGCTGTGTCCTGAGGCTCCCGGGGTGGCCGCGGTTTCTCACACCCCGGGCCTCACGGGGCTTCGCACGCTGGTGCCGTCCCGGGCGCCCCGCGCACGTCCCCGCCTCGGCTTGCAGGCAGGGCCCTTCTGGCCACCAACTCCTCTTCTCTCCCGTCCAGAGGAGGACGCCGCCATCCCCATCACCGTCCCCGGCCGCCTGCCCGTGTCCCTGGCGGGTCACCCCGTGGTGGCAGCCCAGGCGGCGGCAGTGCAGGCGGCGGCAGCGCAGGCAGCCGTGGCGGCTCAGGCAGCGGCCCTGGAGCAGCTCCGGGAGAAGCTGGAGTCTGGGGAGCCTCCCGAGAAGAAGATGGCCCTGGTGGCGGACGAGCAGCACCGGCTCATGCAGCGTGCACTGCAGCAGAATTTCTTGGCCATGACGGCCCAGCTGCCTATGAGCATTCGCATCAACAGCCAAGGTACCAACCCAGCGCCCAGACCCTCCGTGCCTCCTGCCCGTGTCACGGGTAAGGGCCTCGTAGTCAACCTATGTAAAGAGTGCCTGCAAATCAATAAGAAAAAGAAAGATAAATTGGATAGAAGGAGTGGGCCGCTGTGACCCGTAGTGAATTCACCTGGAAGGCCCAGTCAGGCACCCACGAGCTAGCGAGGGGATAGAGCCTCCCCCCGTCGGAGTTCGGCGATATCGAATCCTGCTCAGGATCTGGGGAAAATGGGCCCCCCCGGGTCCTGCTGGCCAGAGAAACACTAATCTCAGGCCCACAGGTTGTTCTTCCGTGGGTTTCTGGAGCACCCACTGTGCGTGCGCGGGGCGGGCGGCAGAGCGGGTCCCGTGCTGATGGCGCGGTGCCTCTCGTTCCCGCAGCCTGCGACAGCCGCCAGGACCCCGCGGCGAACCTGGGCAGCCCCAACGGCAGCAACAGTATTAGCATGTCGGTGGAGATTAACGGGATCATGTACACAGGTAGGAGCCTCGGGGCCGCGGCCGTGGGCGCTCGGCCCGTCAACGCAGGGCGCCGGGGGGCCCGGGTCCCGCGGGCTCTGCTCCCCGGGCGGCCGGAGAGAGAGTCGCGAGGTGTCGGCGCGTGCAGCGGGGCCCTAAGTTAGGGGCCTTTGTTCCGTTGCGGCCCCAGGGTTCCTTCTAGAACACCGCGGCGCCGCCGCGTGCCGGGCTCAGCGCTCAGGGCGCCCGGTGGTCCTTGCAGCCACGTGACGTGTTTCTCCCCTGTCCTCGCACTAGGAGTGCTGTTCGCTCAGCCACCCGCACCCGCGCCACCCTCAGCTCCCGGCAAAGGCGGCGGCGGCCGCGGAGGCAGCGGCGGGACCTGCAGCAGCGCGGGCAGCCAGGCCGGGCCGGCGGGGCTGTCCACACCCGCCACGTCTTCTACCTCAAATAACTCATTGCCTTAACCGCTCCGCTCCCCACCCGCCCCCGCCGCCCCCGGGGAGCCCGCCGGGCTGGGGGGGCAGGCGGGCCGCAGGGCCGGGGCGGCGGAAGACACGGGTGGGGAGGGCAGGGATCCACAAAGGAGCCACAGCTAACGCCAAAAAGAAAAGAAAAAGAAATATATATATACGTATATATATATATATATAAAGAAAATTTAATAAAACAGGGGAAAACCAAGGAACACTTGAAATTACTCAGGTTCGGACATTGAGAGACGTGGATTGTGAGATCAGCGAAGGAGACCGGAGGAGCGAGGGGCGTGTTTCCGGGGCCGCGGCCCTGCGGGACCAGCTGCCGGGGCCGGGTCCGTGCGGGCCGGTCCCCGTGGAGGCCGATCCTGTTTACCTCATACATCTCTGCACTGTGCGTTTTCATTTTTGTGTTTTCTTTTTTTTTTTTCTTCCATTCATCACACACTCACCACACCCAGCTCCTTGTGTTGAATGAACCCCTGAGCCAAGATCAGCTGAATTTTTTTTTTTTTTTCCTTGTTGCTTTTGGGAACTTTTTTTTTTTTTTATTTTTTATAAGGAACAGTGATACTCAAGATCTATAGGGTTTTTAATAAGAGGTTTCGGGGTTTTGTTTTTGTAAATAATCTATTTTATTCTTGGGGGAAGGAATCAAACCTTAGGGAAAGGATATATATATCTATATATTTGCGTTCATTCAGGGAAACTGGACTTGAAAAAGCAAAAAAAAAAAAAAAAAAAAGCCGAAAAAGAAAATTAAGACCCTTTCTATATTTCCCATGACTGATTTGGGTTCCTTTGTGTGTTTCCTGTGGTGTGGTGGGCGGCTGGCAGGCGCAGGCCGCGCCGGGCCAGAGCCAGGACAGGTGATGAACTCAGGTGCTATGGGCGGGGCCAGGGGCCGGGATGGGGGTGCAGGTGGGGGCACCTGGGGGGTCTCCCTCGCTGTGCTCGTGCGCTGCCCCCCCCCAGACTGGAAGTCTTAACGGGAGAGGAGGGGGCTCCACCCGTCGGCCCCAGGCTCCTGTCTCAGGGATGAATGTGGCCTGGGGACGCTCGAGGTTACCCGTGCGGGGGACGCGGGGGACGGGTGAGCCGGGCTTAGCTCAGGGCCAGGTTTTGGGGCCGCGGCATCCCGAACACCCCCCGCCCCATCGTCTTCTCCTTAACTGTCTCTTCGTTCTCTCTCGGCCCCGCTTGCTTGGGGCCACAGCTACCCGCGGTGACCAAGTGGACACGGCGCCCGCCCCGCTCGACCCTGCGGTCCTGGTTAGAGGTGGGTGTGAGGGGGACACCGCGTGGCGCCCGGGGGGCTCCTGGCGAGGCCGAGGCCCAGGGGCAGGTGCATGCTGCTGCGCTGCCCTCGCGGGTCCCTGCTCCTCGCCGTGCGGGGTCCCCGTGGGGGCTCCGCTGTCCCCGGGGCCAGCCTGCCGGCTCTAATTGGGCCCAGGAGCCCGGCCTCGCTCGGGGGTGGGGGGGGCAGTGCCCGCCTGGCAGCCTCCTTGCCCCCCCACGAGGCCGCCTCCTGTCTCCCGGGAAACCTGTGGGGGGAGGGCCCGGGCCCGCGTCCTTGGGAGGGGGCCCCTCTCTGGAATCTCTCAGATCGTGGGCACCCCCACAGCCCCCTCCCGGGAGTGGGCGGGAAGGAGCGCTGTTTCCTCCCCGCTCTTCCTTCTGGAAGGTTCTGGCCTTCCCTCGCTCACTGCAGCAGCACAATCATTGTGGGGGGGGGTCTCCACACAGCGAAGCCCCCCGGGCCTGCTGCCTTCAGGGCTTCCCGGTGGGGGGGTCTGCAGCACGTTTCTTTCTACCTCAGGTCTGACTCGATGCCAAACCCCCGCCCCGGCCCAGGGCGTCCGTGTGCACCGCCCTGCCCGGGCCCCTCCGCCTGGAGCCGTGCGCCCGCGGGGCCCCGTCGGGGTGTCGCATCCTGGGGGCGCGGGTGTCCCGCCGAGCGGCGATGACTGTAGGGGCGGCCTCGGTGCCCCCCGCAGCCCCTGCGGCTCCGGCCCGGGGTGTAGGGAAGGGGCGGCCTCCGGGGGCCCGTCAGGACCCCCTCCTGCAAACTGGGGGATGGGGTCGGGGCGGCCTGTCCGCCCTTGGCTTGTGCGCTGTTCATTCCCGGGCAGGTGGCGCTTTGCAGCACGGCGAGGGCGGGGACCCCAAACTCAGGGTGAAGAGGAGCCCCCGGGGCTCCCCTGCTGGCGACCTTGCTTCCAGAATCTTCCGCATGACCCCCTGAGCTGGGGGCTGGGCTGTCTGGGGCCGGGCGGCGGGTTAGTTTCCATGGTTCTGCATTTCTACACCACTTTCCCGCTTTTATCACTTTTGCCCACTTTGTCCTCCCCCCTCCACCCCCCTTAATTTTGCTTTTGCATTTTTTTTTTTTCTTGGCAAACATGAACTCAGCCTTTCATTCCTGACATGTGAAATTTCAGTTTCTCTGGGGTTTGTCAGACGGCGTGGGTGCTGCGCCGGGACTCAGGTTAACGTGAAAAAAAACTTTTAAAATAAAAGGTTTAAACGACTCTACCTCTGGCCGGGCCTGGCCTGTCGCGCCCTGGCCACGGCGGGGCAGCCTGTATCGATTTCAGTTTTTGCAGAACATTCAGGTATTAAAAGGGAAAAAACAAAAAAACAACAATAAAAAAAAAAGACAAAAGACCTAAAAAAAAGAAAACCATAAAAAAAAAGGAAGAAAAAAAGGTGTGTGATTTTGAAATTTAAAAGAACACTGAAAGTTTACATTTTATAACATTATTATGCAGATTGTATTTAAACTTCAGAAATATTTAAGACAATTGTAACCCTGTAAAGCTGATGAGATATTAAAACAAAACACTTCTGACAGAAGAGGCGTCCTGTGGTGGATTTTTGGGGTGTGGGTCCAGGTGGCAGTGGGCACAGGGGCTGACCCCCCCACGCCCCGGGGACAGGGGGCGGGTCTGGGGATATCCGAGGGGTCACCCTGCGGGGCTCCTGGCGTGGACGGGTGCGGCTGGGGATGCTGCTCACCCCCCAGACGTGCCCCCGAGTGACCTGGCCGCCCCCAGATGTCAGCGGTGCCCCGGGGACAGGCCCCTGATTACAGGGTGTGTGTGACCATCAGCACCCCTGTGGGGACCGGGTGCAAAGTGTCTATTTTAGGGATGGGGGGGACACAGGTGCCGGGGCCCAGGGTGTCCTAGCCTGTCCCCCAGCCCCTCCACAGAGTTTCCTGCCCTGCCGGGTTCTGATGCCACAGTCACTCCCCAAACCCAAGCCCCAGGGTGTGTGGCTGGGCCCCCCACACCCCCGCTGAGCCTTCCTCGGGGCCTTTGCAGAGCTTCCCACTGCCCGGAACGTCCACGCCCGCCGTCCGGAAAGGCCCTTGTCACCGTGGGCGACACTAAGCCGCACGTGGGCCTCTGCTCTGCAGTCCTGGGCGCCCCCCTCGGGCCCCCGCCATCTCCAGAGTTGGGGACCCAGCCCGCGGCCCCCACCAGCCTTCCCGCGGGGCTCTGGCCTTGTCTCCTCACGATCCCGCAGGTGTAGCAGGTGTACCCCAAGGGAGCCGGGACCCTGGGGCCGGGCGCCCCCCGCTGCAGTCCTCGACCCCTGGGTGCAGCCCACGCCCTGTGTGCATGATTCAGGCCGCTCAAGGGGCGGCTAAGCCACGTGCCCCCGTGGCCCCCCCGTGCCCCCCGCACACTGGGTGTGTGACGGCTCAAGGTCAGCGTGTGCAGCTGTGCAGGCCCGGCCTCCTGCCCCCTGGCTCCCCGGCGCTCCGGCCTGCACCGGCCCGGGCCAGTCCTGCCCGCCTGCCTGCCCGGCCCTGGGGCTGAGCCTAACCCTGCCCCTCCTGTCCTGCTGGGTCGCTCCCGCTGCCGGGGCCCCTGTCACACACACACACACACACACACACACACACACACACGCCTCTCCTGCTCCACGGAATCAGCTGTGGCCCCAGCCTCCCCGGGGCAGGGGTGGGGGGGTGGGGGGTGTCAGAGGAGAGGCAATCCTCCGGCCTCTCAGGGCTTCCCGTCCCCACCCCAAGAGAGAAAAGAAAAATAACTTTGAAAAGGAAAACAAAGCATGTTGTATGTTGTTGGGGCGACTGGGTGGCTCCCCAGGGGGGGTATCTCCCTTCCGCCCAGGTCACGATCTCAAGGTCCTGGGGTGAGCCCCAAGGGCTCGGCGGGGAGCCTGCTTCTCCTCTGCCCCGGCCTCTCCTGCTCATGCGCTCTCGTTCTCAAATAATAAATGAAATCTTTATTTAAAAAAAAAGGAAGCTTACAGAAGAACAAATTGGGCTTTAAAAACAACAACAAAAAAAAACCCCAAAGGGCCATCTCTTGCAAACTGGACCGGCCAGTCCACATCTTCATTCCTCCGCAGAGAGGCCCAGAGAGCGGGCAAGAGGCCCCGAGGTCACACAGCCCCAGGGGCAGCGGGTCAGCTGGGCCCCTCCCTGCCCCCCTGCCCCCCCCCCAGCCTGGAGCTGGTGAGGATGCCCCGGAGGCTGGGGGAAGGGGGAGACACTCAGATCCAGACTGTCAGTGAGGGAGCCTGCAGGGAGCCGGGGTCTGGGTGGGCGGCGGGCCTGGGGGTGGCTCTAATGGGACTCACCCCCCACCCTCATCCCACCCCTCTGCCCGGGCGAGGAGGCGCCCTGGGCCTGCTCTGCTCTCTGGGGTCCACGCAGTCCATGCACTGCCTGCAGAGAGCTGCTCCATACCAAAGAGCAAGCAACAAATGAAGAATGCAGGACTGAGGTGGGGGAGGGGCGCCTCAGTTTCCCCAATCCTGCTTCTGCTGCTACAGCCACACCCGCCCAGCCCGGGATCTGGGACCAGGAGGTCCGGCAACCGGGTGGTCCCAGACTCCCCGGAAGCTCTGCTGTTGTGCTGCTCTCCTGACATAACTGGTCTGCCCTCATTCCACACTCCCCGGCTGGGGGTGGGGTGACCTCTGACCTCCCGGGAGGAGGGGGAGGAGGCCGGGGCTGCACCCGCCCGCACTGCCAGCGCCCGCTGGGCCTCCAGTTTACCCATTTGCACCACTGGTCACCCCGCAACCCCCACCGGCTGGGCTGGCCCCTGCGCCCTGGTCCTGCAACCCAGGAGCTCCGAGGCCTGAGGCCTCCCGGGGGCGGAGGCGCACCCAGCACCCAGCACCCAGCACCCAGGCCACGGCTGCGTGCCAGCACGTGCCCCTGCTGCGTGGGGAACCGAGGCCCAGAGCGCCGGGGACGCTGGCCCTGCAGCCAGAGGTGCTCGGTCAAGTCCTGGGGCGGCGTCTGGACGAAGGCCCAGCCCCGGAGCCGCGCAGCGGGTCAGACCGGGGCGCTGCCCAGACAGGTCCCCGGGATGCCGGCCTCGAAGAGGTGTTTGGGGAACCGAGCCCGGGAAGCGCGGGCGAGCGTCCAGGTGCTGCCCCGCCGCCCGGGGGGGTCAGCGGGTCGGGGCTCTAGGCTCTGCGCATCCTCGGGGCATCCTCGGGGCACAGGGTCGGGACCGGGCGGCTGCGGGGACCTGCACGCCGGGCTCCCCCAGGATGAAATCAAATCCGGGCTCCTGCATGGGCTGCGCGGCCCCATCCTCCACGCCCGCCGCCCGGGAGGCCCCGTCGCTGACACCCCCGCCCCCCTGCAAGGCGGGCCCGGGGACCCCCCTCCCCCCTCCCCGCGGCTGCCGAGGCCTTCCGGGTCCGCCTCCGGGTCGGAGGCTCGCGCCCGCCACCTGCCGGCCGGGGCTGGGGGCGTGGCCAGACTGGGGGCGTGGCCAGACTGGGGGGCGGGGCCGGGCCCGCTCTCCGACCTCCGCCGGGCCAGGCCGCTGCTGCAGCCCCGCCCCGCGCCGGGACCCCGCCCTCCGCGTGGATTCTAACTTTCCGAAGGTCCGCAGCTGGCGCCGCTTTGTTCAAAGCCGGGGCCTGGGCTCCTCCGTGCCCCGGGGGCAGGCGCTGCGCCCACCGACCCCGCCCGGGCGGACCGCGCACCCCGCTCCCTGCTCGGGGTGCGCGCGTCGAGGACCGGGGCCCGGATGACCCGGCCCTGGGAAGCGCCGTCCGCAGGAGGCCCTGCGCCCCGCCCCCCACGGCCCACGCGGAGGAGGCCTGCCCTCGAGCCGCCGCCGCGCGCGCACGGACGAGCCCCGGGCGCCCGCGGCCAGCACGTGGCCAGCGCCCCGCCCGCCGCGCAGGCGCCCTGGAGGCGCGGCGTGGGCGGCGCTCTAGCTCGCGGGGCGGGGGCCCGTCTCGCTGGCGTGACGCACTTCCGGGGCGGTGGAGGCGGCAAGATGGCGGCTCCCATGGAGGTGGCCGTGTGTACGGACTCGGCGGCCCAGCTGTGGAGCTGCGTGGTGTGGGAGCTGCATTCGGGCGCCAATCTGCTCACGTACCGCGGCGGGCAGGCCGGACCGCGCGGCCTGGCGCTGCTCAATGGCGAGTACCTGCTGGCGGCGCAGCTGGGCAAGAACTACATCAGCGCCTGGGAGCTGCAGCGCAAGGTGCGGCGGCGCGCGCCCGGGCCCGGCTCCGTGGGAGGGCGCGCGGGGCGCCCGAGGGCCCCGGGGAGGGACGGGGGGGGGGGGCCGGGGCTCCGTTAGGTCGCGCTGCGCACGCGCGGGGCGGGGCGGGGCCCGCCGGGCGGGGGGCGCGAGATTCCATTAAAAGGGCGACTTCCGGGGGCGCCTGGGGTCGTGCCCCGGGTCGGGCTCCCCGGTCAGTGGGGCCTCTGCTGCTCCGTGTCCCTCTCCCCTTCTCTCTCTGGCTCACTCTGTGTCTCAAATAAATAAATAGAGTTTTTTTAAAAAAAAAAAAAAGACTTGGAGGGATCCTGGGGGCTTAGCGGTTTGGCACCTACCTTTGGCCCAGGGCGTGATCCTGGGGTCCCAGGGTCGAGTCCCGCGTGGGGCTCCCTGCATGGAGCCTGCTTCTCCCTCTGCCTGGGTCTCTGCTTCTCTCCCTCTCTCTATCATGAATAAGTAAATAAATCATTTTTAAAAATTAAAAAAAAAAACTTTGAGCTGGTGGGTTGGGGTCGGAGGGTCTCTTGGTGTTGGAAGGTACGTGGAGGCGGGGGAGGCCGCTGGAGACGCTGCCCTTCGCCGCACAGCGGTGGCTTTCCTCCTAGAAACACCCCAGGACGCGGCCCGTGGCCCGTGGGCCGCTCCAGCTCCGCGCTCAGCCCGCCCGCCTGGTGCGCCCAGGGCCGTGGACTCTGCCTTGCACCCCCCTCGCCCAGAGTAGGCTCCGCTCTGCTCCCGTCCCGCACCTGCAGGCCTGGGGCTGGAGCAGATCCCTCCTCGGCCGCCCCGTCCCGCTCCCGTTCCTGGCGCCCTCGGGCTCTCCTCCCCACCGGCCCCCTAGCTCCCTGTTCTGCGGGAGGCTCAGGGCTGCTTATGTCTCTCCAGGACCAGCTCCAGCAGAAGATCATGTGTCCTGGGCCTGTGACCTGTCTGACCACGTCACCCAATGGCCTGTATGTCCTGGCGGGGATCGCGGAGAGCATCTACCTGTGGGAGGTAAGAGAAGGTGTAAAACTAAGGTGGTGGCGTCCGGTCTGCCGGCGCTGGGTTGATTAGGCCGTGTTGTCACCTGTCGTGTTTGGGCGGAGAGACCCGCCTCACCTCCCGCACAGATAGCGCCCGGTTTAGGGACAGAAGGTGGACGCGTAATCATGCCCTGCTTTTCTCGATCTTGTCCATGCTGGTGAAACGATCTTTGTCCTTCCCCCGGCATCCTCAGGGGGTCACAGACACGTAGGGGGGCTTGGTTATTCACTCCTGGGGCTTTGAAACCCCAGTGCAGGATCCTAAGACTAGGAAGCAGTTGCTTTGGTGCAGGGAGGGAAACTGAGGCGGGGGTTCATCAGAGGTTGCCCGTCGTAGAAATCCTTGCCTTGGTGCCGCAGGTGTGGGCAGAAATCCGTGTTCCCTGTCCCCACCAGGGGCGCGGTAGGAGTTGGCAGTAGGGGGCTGTTGTCTGGCGCTGGCTCCCTCCGCGCTCTAGGAGCACTCCTGACCCTGTGGGCCGTGACCTCCAGGGGCGCCCCACGCGGCCCACCCTGGGCAGCGGCTCAGGCTGAAGGCCTGAAGCAGGTACGAACCCCTTGACCCGTTCCCTCTGCGTGAAGGCGGACGGGCAGGGAAGCTGAGGCCCTCAGAGCAGGGCCTCAGGGGGAAGGGCCTGTGTTCCCCCAAGTTTTCCTCTTGTGAGGACACGGCTCCCCAGGTTCAGCGTGACCTCAGGCTGACCTGGCTAGACCTGCAAAGACCCGGCATTCGAGGAAGGCCTGGCCCCAGGAGTTCGGATAAGAGCACGGTTCACCTCACAACAGGAGCTCGCCCCCCCCCAGCCCACCCCACCTTCTCGGGGGTGGGATGGGCTCACCTGTCCCCCCACCTAGGGCCTCCGCCTCCCCTCAGTCCTGCTCATGTGGTGGCATCTGAAGTGACTTCCTGCTCCTGGGTCCCGGATCTAGCTGGTCCTGAGCAGAGGGAGCCATGGGTTCCTCCCTGGAGGCCACGGTTCCATCACCGTCCCTTCCTGCTCTGGGCAGGGGTCCTCAGGCCACCTGATGCCTAGGACTCAGGGTCAGGGTGACTAGACAGGGGGCAGGAGCTGAAACAGGATCCTCATCCGCTTGGGGACTCGGTGGGCAAAGGACGGCTGGGAGGAGGCGCGGCTACCGAGCCTTCATTTCAGACCCCCCTGAGCCGTGAACCGCTGACCTGTGTCCTCCGCAGGTCTCCACGGGGAACCTTCTGGTCATTCTGAGCCGCCACTACCAGGATGTGTCGTGCTTGCAGTTTACGGGGGACAGCAGCCACTTCCTGTCGGGGGGCAAAGACTGTCTGGTGCTGGCGTGGAGCCTGTGCAGGTAGAGGCTCGGGCCCGGTCCGGGTCGGGCTGCGCAGCACGTGGGAAAGGCCAGGCCGGGGCCCCGGGCCGGGAAAGGGCCGGGAGCCAGGTGGGCTGAGGGGGGGCGGGGACCCCGGGGAGCCGTCGCAGAGCTTTGGGGGTGGGATGGCCTGGTGGCCACGCGGGGACGAGGGGAGGTGCCCCCCCGCCCCTGAGGTCCGGTCCTCCACACAGCGTGCTGCAGGTAGACCCCTCCAGGACCCCGGCCCCCCGGCACGTCTGGTCTCGCCACACCCTCCCCATCACAGACCTGCACTGTGGCTTTGGGGGGCCCCTGGCCCGGGTGGCCACCTCCTCCCTGGACCAGACCGTGAAGGTAGGGGCTCCCCCGCACCCCAAGTGGATCCGTGAGTCATGCTGTGGCCGCAGACAGGTTCTTGGCCAGCGTGAGCCGGTGCATCGCCTCCACCCCCAGGCTGGCAGCTGCAGACAGCTCTTAATCCCCCGATGCTTCCGCCTCAAGGACGTCCAGAGGGTGGATGGTGCAGGCCCATGTCCGCTTGGAAATTCCCACTTCGCTGCCTGCGCCTGGCAGCTCCCTGCCCAAACCGCGGGGGATTTGAGGGCACCCGGCCTTGGGGCTTTGCCACCGGCAGGGCCCCCGGGGGGTCACGTGGGGGTTGTGGATGCGACAGCGAGGGTCTGTCCCGGGGAAGGCTCCGAGGGTGGTGGGTGCGGTCCCAGTCCCCCGGGGGCCCAGGGTCTCCTGGTCAGGGCTGCATCTGTCCCACGCGACCCCGTACCCCCAGCTGTGGGAGGTCTCATCGGGCGAGCTGCTGCTGTCTGTGCTCTTTGACGTGGGCATCATGGCTGTGACCATGGACCTGGCCGAGCACCACCTGTTCTGCGGCGGCAGCGACGGCTCCATCTTCCAGGTCGACCTTTGCACCTGGGTGAGTGGCTGGAGGTGGGCGGCACCTGGGCCTGGAGGGCCGCTGGCCGTGGGGCCCCGGCGCTACCCTGGCTCACGGGCCCTCTTGGCCTCCGCAGCCTGGACAGAGAGAGAAGAGTTTCCAGCCCGAGCAGGACAACGGGAAGGTGTTCAGAGGGCACAGGTGCGGGGCTGGGGGGCAGCAGGAGGGGGCCGTTCTCTCTGTCTTGGCTCGGGGTCACCCGGCCTAACTGGGGCTTGTCTGTCCCAGGAACCAGGTGACCTGTCTGTCCGTGTCTACTGACGGCAGCGTCCTGCTCTCAGGCTCCCACGATGAGACCGTGCGCCTCTGGGACATCCAGAGCAAGCAGTGCATCAGGACGGTGACCCTCAAAGGTGAGGCGCCCAGGTTTGGGGGCCCGGGGCAGCCAGCTCCCCCAAGAGCTCTCGGAAGCGTGTGGCTCGGGCCTGGAGCTGTGAGAAGGACCCGGTCCGGGCGGCGTGGGGGGTGGGGGCGCCGGGTGGCCTGGCTGGGGGGAGGCGGGTCCTGACGGAGCCTGTCACCCTGCAGGCCCCGTGACCAACGCCTCCATCATGCTGGCGCCCGTCAGCATGCTGAGCTCGGACTTCAGGCCGGGCCTGCCCCTGCCCCATTTCAACAAGCACCTGCTGGGCGCTGAGCACGGGGATGAGCCGCACCGCGGGGGCTTCACGCTGCGCCTGGGCCTCCACCAGCAGGTGGGTGCTGCACCCACACGCAGGGACACCTGCTGGTGCAGCTCCTTACGTCCTGTTGGGGTTGGGGTGGGGCCCCGGGGGGTGTGCCATGTGTCCGGCCGCCTCCCGCAGAGTAGCAGGTGGTGCTCATCCCGCTGGCACCCACCCCGGGCGCCTCCAGAGGTTGCCCGTCTGTCCCCCAGGCCCGGGACGTCTCTGTGCACGGCCCTCCTGCAGGGAGCCCGACGTCTGGCTCTGCTGAGCACCCGGCTGCCGGCCAAGGGCGCCGTGCCCAGACGCTGTCCAGCAGGAGACAGACAGCGTCCCTGTGCAGTGCGTCCAGCCGTGGGGCTGTGGGGCTGACCGGCTGTCCTTGGTGTCTGGGCGTCCCTCCGGGTCCTGTGCCCACGGTGTGGCCTGGGCCAGGGAGCAGACGGGGTGCGTTGCTTCTGACGAGGCGTGGTGGGAGCCGCGGGCCCCCTTGGTCGGGGTGCCAGTGAGGCGCCTGCCCCGCAGCTGCGTGCCCCCGGGGGCCGCCCGTCGCTGACGCGGACTCTGTGTGTCGCAGGGCTCGGAGCCCAGCCACCTGGAGCGGGCGGAGCAGCTGCACGCGGTGATGAGCAGCACGATGGAGAAGGTGGGTGGTGGCCGTGCCCTGGATAGGGGTGCGGGGCGCCCTGTCGGGGACCGTGGGGACGGTGGCCCTGGGAGGCTTCCCGGCCGCCTGGCCTCTGAGCCCCGTCCCTCCACAGAGCGTCCTGGGCGGCCAGGACCAGTTGCGGATCCGCGTGGCCGAGCTGGAGGACGAGGTGCACAACCTGCGCAAGGTCAACCGCGACCTCTTCGACTTCTCCACGCGCATCATCACGCGGCCGGCCAAGTGAGCGCCCTGCGCCCGGCCCGAGGCCCACCCCGCGGGCTCGTGTCCTCCAGCTGCTGGGCCGCTGGCCTCTCCTGTGGCCTCTCGGTGCTATTCTTTTTTAACAAAAGAACTAAAGCCCCTGTTGTTCGGGCCTCTCTGCCGGGGCCGCCCGGGGTCACGCTCACCGGGCCTCGGGCAGGACCTGCCTCGGAACCGCTGGGTCCACTTGTGAACTTGGTGCCCAGAAGGCCCGGTTCTCGGGGTGCGGGGCTGGGCTCTGCCGTGGGGCCAGGCTACACCCGGGCGGCAGCCTCTGAGGTGCAGGCGGAGGCTTCTGGGCAGGGCTGGCTCAGGGACAGCAGCGTGGTCAGGGGTTCCCCAGCCCGGGCCAGGGTCCTCTGGGGGGACCGTGTCCACGCCGCCCCCGACGGTGTTCCTTGTTGGCATGACGGCCCGAGGGAGCCCGGGTGTCCCTCCTGCCCTGGGGACGTGGCCTGCAGCCAGCACCTGGAGTCCGGCCCAGACACGTGGGCCCCAAAGCAATCCTCAGAACATTCTGGAAAGCTGTCCCTGACCGACAGCCTGGCTTAATGATCCAGAAAATCCGTGTGATCTAGCAGGTGCCGTCTGGTTGCGGCTGGAGCCAGTCGTCCGCGCTGGTCTGTGTTCTGGGGCGACAGGCGCCCTGTCCCCGGGCTCTGTGCCCTGAGGTCCAGCTGCCCCGCAGCTGAGGGGGTGCCCCGTCCGTGCCAGGAGAGGGGTCCTGCTGGCCGCCTGGGGACACCACTGTGACCGCGCAGCCCCACACCCGGGGGCCCGAGGGGAGGGGTCACCTGCTGCCAGCAGTGCAGCAGGAAGGGGCTCAGCAGGGTCTGGCCAGTGCTGCCACATGGGGCGGGGTCCTGGGGCACCAGGGTCTACACCCCCTTATCCAGCGTCCAGAGGGTCTGGGAGGCCAGCAGGGCCTCAGGTTAGCCCGGGGCTCCCAGGGACCAAAGGGCCCTCTCCCGTGCCCACCCCTGGACCAGCCCTCGGAGCCCCGGTGCCTGCGGCCAGGCTCCGTCTTGCCTTGTCTGAGGTCTCATTAAATGATCTGGAAGGAGCTGTGTTGCTTGTTCTGGGGGTGCTGCTCCCACGGACCCTCACCCCCCAGGATTCGCGTGGTTGCTGCCCTGGACCCTCAGCTGCCCACCTGCTGGGTCCTAGGATCTGCTGTCGCCCCGCCCCTGCCCAGTGGGTGGGCACAGAGGCGACTGGGAGGCCCCGGTAGGGCTGGGAGGGAGGGAGGGGGGTTGGGTGGCCGTGGGGCATCGCTGTGATCTGAGGGCAGCAGGGGACCCCTGGCCGGCCTGGCGCACTGACAGGCAGGTGGCCTCTGCGCCCAGTGTCCGGGGCTGCCCACAAGGTTGCCCCCCTCCGTCTGCGGCCACACCGGGAGGAGGTTGGACTCACTGCACCCGGGGCCCAGACTCTGTTTCCCTGTCAGTGACGGACGCACCCATTCTCCATCTGCATGGAGCCTTCTGGAACCGGTGCGGGGCCCGTGCGGGCCGAGGGTTCTGTCCACGTCCTGTGGAAGCACAACCTGGCCCCACATGGTGGGCGGCGGCGGCCAGAGGGGAAGGTGCCAGCAGCCTGTACCCCGGGGTTGGGGGGGGCACAGGGACCGCAGTCTCGTGCACGGGCAGGTGAAGCGTGAGGTGGGGGGGCAGGGGGCGGGAGGGACCTCTAGAATAGACCCCACATCCCCCCAGCACATCCACATCTGGGAACTCCGCCAAAGGAAACGAGAACTTGCGGTCCCCGGGTCACCGTGGCACGAGTGATGCTCGGGAGGGGCAGTGCCGGGTGTCCATCCAGGGGAGCGGGTACACGGTGGCCCGTCCACACCCGGACGCAACCCAGCCGCGGCGGGGGGGGGGCGACACGCCCCCATGTGAACAGACCCCGAGGACACCAGGCTCAGGGAAGGGACCCAGACCCAGAAAGACACCTGCAGGACCCCCATCCCAGGAGGTCCTCAGAGGAAGCCCATCCACAGAGACAGAGGACGTGGTGGGAGCTGGGGCGGGGGGGGGGGTCCGTGTGGGGAGATGGAAGGTTCTGGACATGGTGGGGGGGTGTGCGGCAGGGTGAGTGCTCCATGCCCTGAGCCTTAAGACAAAATGTTTTAAACGCGCATTGGGCCAAACTGGAACGTCGTATTTTATATGTTTTACCACGGTTGGGGGCAGGAAACCTTCCCCGTGTTCGCTTGTTTACACGGCGGCCCCTCGACGTGGGGACGCGGAGGCGCAGGGCTCGGGGTGGCACTGCTGCGTCCCAGGAGAGCCCCGGCCTGCCCCCGACGGTGCCGATGCAGGAGCCGCGGCACCTGGTGCGAGTGTGGGGCACCTCCCAGGACCCACGCGGTGATGTCCCCGAGTGTCCCCGACCTGTGCGGGTCCAATTCTGAGGGACCTCGCTACCAGGCAGGATGCGCCCCGGGACGCCCCTGAGGCCTCCGCGTCCTGGCGCCCCTGCCAGGATGAGGACAGTGGCCCCGGCGGGGAGGGCCAGCCCGCTGGGACACCCCCGACCCGCGCCGCCCAGCCAGGTGGCTGCACGCTGTGGCCTTGGCAGCCGCCCCGGCGGCAGCTGTCCTGACTCCCGCACACGCTGATCCCACTGTCGGCTGGCACTCGGCGGGCGGCCTGGGTTGTCGCCCGGCCTCTCTGGCGCTGGCTCCAGGGGACGATGACCGGGCGCACGTCCACCGGGCGCCGAGTGCTCCGTGCGAGGGGCATCCCGGGGCGGCCTGGAGGAGCGGGGTCCGCGCGGGGCTGCGGCGTGTGTTGAGCGCCTGCTGCATACCCGGGCCGCAGGAGCAACCGCGGCAGAGCGGGTGCGGGAAGGCGCCGGGGACGGGCGAGGGTGGGGAGCGGTGGGCGGCAGGGCGCGGTGGAGAGCGTCCTTGTCCGAGCCCAGCAGCAAGCCATCACGGAGCGCCTGCTGTGTGCGGCCGCGGGGTGGACGCGCCCCCCGCCCTGGCCCGCCCTCGGTGCAGCGGGGACGCGGCCGCTGTGAGAGCAAAGGAACCAGCAAGACTTGGAGGCCGGGGCGCTGCCTGGGGAGGGGGACAAGCGGGCGAGTTTTCCTGAGCAGGGGCATGTGGCGCTGGGTCCCGCGGGGTGAGGAGGAGTTCTCTGCCCCAGGTTCCCTGCCTGCAGCGGGAAGGCAGAGCCGGCCACACGTTCCCATCAGGCGTGGTCTGCCTCGGTGTCCCCAGGGTGCACGCGAGGGCAGAGCGCACTCCAAAGTGCGGGTCTAGGGAGACCCGGAGGTGGGGTGACCACGGGGGCCGACTGAGCTTCCCGGGCCTCAGTTTCCCCGGCGGCAGCGGGCGACGTTCTCGGGCTGGGAGGGGCAGGGATGGCGTATGGGCGTGGGGGCCGCTCCTGCCCCCTCATCGCTTGCGGGTGCTCGGCCTGGGCGCTCGGGTGCGCGGGGCGGGGCGCGGCGGGGCGGGGCAGGCCGAGGCCCCACCCACTCCCCGCCCCGGGCCGTGGTCCTCCTCTGGGGGCCGCCGACACCCGGGCGGGGACGCCTCCTCCGCGCAGCCACCCGCTCCTGCGCCCGCATCCCCACTTTGGGATGGAGTTGGCGCGGCGGCCGTGGCCGTGGCCGTGGCTGTGGCTGTGGCTGTGGCTGGCGCTGGGGCCGCGGCCCGGGCCCGCGGGGGGCCACCCGCAGCCGTGCGGCGGCCCGGGGGGCTCCGTGCGCCTGGGCGCCCTCCTGCCCCGCGCGCCCGCCGCCCGCGCCCGCGTGCGCGCCGCCCTGGCCCGGGCCGCCCTGGCGCCGCGGCCGCCGCGCAACCTGAGCCTGGAGCTGGTGGCCGCCGCGCCCCCCGCGCGCGACCCCGCCTCGCTGGCCCGCGGGCTGTGCCGGGCGCTGGCGGCCCCGGGCGTGGCGGCCCTGCTGGCCTTCCCCGAGGCGCGGCCCGAGCTGCTGCAGCTGCACTTCCTGGCGGCCGCCGCGGGGACCCCGGTGCTCAGCGTGCTGCGGCGGGAGGCGCGCGCGCCCCTCGGGGACCCGGTACGCGGGGCGCGCGGCGGGCGAGGGGGCCCCGGGGCGCCGCGGGGGGGGGGCGGGCTTCCCGGGGCGCCCAGGAGGCTGCGGACCCGGCCGCGCCGACCCCGTCCTGGGCCCTGGCGACGCAGTCTGGCCGCCCTGCCCCTGCGCCTTCGCCGGGGCCATTCCGCGCGCAGCGGGGTCCCCTTGCCGCGCCGGGACGCTCTAGTTGCCCGGGCAGGGCCGGGGCGGGCAAGGGAAGCAGGTGTCCCTGCGCCACGTGGGGGTGCAGAGGGGGCGGGGCGGGGTCTGCGGGCGGAGGGTCTTCCCAGCCCGGGCGGCTGGCATCAAGCCCCTCCGTCCCGCACCCGCCACATCTCTGGGGCTTATTCGCTTCTTGGTTGCACCCCTGAGCCTGGATTTCGGCCCGAACACGTAGAAAATGGGACAAGGAGGTGACAGGGTGACAGACAGGGCTCTGGGTGCCCCGTGGTGCCCCCTGAAGGACCCCCTGCCCAGGACAGCGAGGGGGGCTGGAGGTAGGGATGCGGGGACCGCGGGCCCCCCCCCCGCCCTCGAAATCCACCTTGGAGCCCACAGCCGGGCTCCCCTGCCTGCTGGGCGGAGACGCTGACCCGGACAGGCCTGGGGTCTCCACGCCCCTCCCCTGCCCGCGACCCGGTCGGGAGGACGCGGGCCCACAGCCAGGCCTGTGGCGCCCTCTGCTGCCGCCCCCGGGAACTGAGCGCCTGCGGTCGGGCCGGTCAGACTCCGGGGCTGACTCCTGCGCACCCCGCCCACCTGAGATGTCCGCTAAGCCATCTTGGCCTCCCCAAGCTAGAAGCAAATCCAAGAGAATTTTCTGGGTTCAGAAAGGCCCTGCAAGGCCCAGGGTTGCCGGGGAAGTCTGAAGAGAGGAGGGGCAACGGAGCCGGGTTTTGCAGGATGTGTAGGAGTTGGCAGGCATACAGGGGAAAGGGATTGTAGCTGGGGAATGCAAAAGTGGGACGCTACCCGGGCGGCCAGAGCCAGGAGGGTCGGCCCTGAAGGTCAGGCCAAGGAGCCGGGCTCGGTGCCGATGGCAGCGGGGAGACAAAGGGGGTATAGGGCAGGGAGGGCCGCGTGCCGGCGCTCTGCCCAGTTTTGGGGGTGACATCTCCTCTCGGAGCACCTACTGATGGCGGTGGGAAGGGTGCAGTGGGCCACAGGTCGCCTGCCCTAACTGTGCCCACCCCGTTACCAGAACCCGTTCCACCTGCAGCTGGACTGGGCCAGCCCCCTGGAGACGCTGCTGGATGTGCTGGTGGCCGTGCTGCACGCACACGCCTCGGACGCCGTCAGCCTGGCGCTGTGCCGCGTGCGGGACCCCGGCGGCCTGGTGGCGCTCTGGACAGCCCGCGCCGGCCGGGCCCCAGAGCTGGTGCTGGACCTGAGTCGGCCAGACGCGGGTGACGCGGGGCTGCAGGCCCGCCTGGCCCCCCTGGGGGCCCCACCCGGCGGCGCGGCCCCGGCCCCCACGGCCGTGCTCCTGGGCTGCCCCCTGGCCCGCGCCTGGCGGGTGCTGCAGGCCGCGCCCCCCGGGCCCCGCTGGCTGCTGGGCACCCCGCTGAGCGCCGAGGTGCTGCCCACTGAGGGCTGCCCCCAGGGCTGCTGGCACTGGGCGAGGTGGCGCGCCCCCCGCTGGAGGCCGCCGTCCACGACGCCGTGGAGTTGGTGGCGCGAGCCCTGAGCAGCGCAGCCCGTGCGGAGCCGGAGCGCAGCCTCCTGTCCATGTCGGGCAACTGCCACGACCCGCAGCCGGCTGGGCCCGAGTCCCCAGGCCGCCTCCTGGCCCGGTGAGCGTCCCGTAGACTCACACCTGCCTCCGAGTCCAGACGGGTACCGTTATTGGGCACTTGCTGTATACCGGAGAGCGGGTTGTGTCCCTGAGGTGGAAGCAGAGCCGGAGCTGGGGACTCGGGGGACGGGGCTTCGGGAGCAACACGATGGGCAGGGCAAGGGGACGGGGAGGCTGGCGGGAGCGGCCCGGCGGAGCCCTAACGCACCCCGCTGGCGGGGCTGAGAGTGGAGGGCTTGCCCAGGGCTCCTCCCCGCCCCCTGACCTTTGCCCCCTGCCCCCCAGGTTCCTGGCCAACACGTCCTTTGAGGGCCGCACGGGGCCGGTGTGGGTGAGCGGCTCCTCGCAGGTGCACGTGTCCCGGCGCTTCCGCGTGTGGAGTCTGCGCCGGGACCCGCTGGGTGCCCCCGCCTGGGCCACGGTGGGCAGCTGGCGGGCCGGGCGCCTGGAGCCGGAGCCGGGGGGCGCGGCCGCGCAGCCCCCGCCGTCCCCGGGGGCCCGGGCCCGGCCCAAGCTGCGCGTGGTGACGCTGGTGGAGCATCCGTTCGTGTTCGCGCGGGAGCCGGATGAGGACGGACAGTGCCCCGCCGGGCAGCTGTGCCTGGCCCCGGGCACCAACGACTCGGCCGCCCTGGACGCGCTGTTCGCCGCGCTGGCCAACGGCTCGGCGCCGCGCGCGCTGCGCAAGTGCTGCTACGGCTACTGCATCGACCTGCTGGAGCGCCTGGCGGAGGACACGCCGTTCGACTTCGAGCTGTACATCGTGGGCGACGGCAAGTACGGGGCCCTGCGCGACGGCCGCTGGACGGGCCTGGTGGGCGACCTGCTGGCCGGCAGGGCCCACATGGCGGTCACCAGCTTCAGCATCAACTCGGCCCGCTCCCAGGTGCTGGACTTCAGCAGCCCCTTCTTCTCCACCAGCCTGGGCATCATGGTGCGGGCCCGGGACACGGCGTCGCCCATCGGCGCCTTCACGTGGCCGCTGCACTGGTCCATGTGGCTGGGCGTGTTCGCGGCGCTGCACCTCACGGCGCTCTTCCTCACGCTGTACGAGTGGCGCAGCCCCTACGGCCTCACGCCCCGCGGCCGGAACCGCGCCACCGTGTTCTCCTACTCTTCGGCCCTCAACCTCTGCTACGCCATCCTCTTCGGGCGCACGGTGTCCAGCAAGACGCCCAAGTGCCCCACGGGGCGCCTCCTCATGAACCTCTGGGCCATCTTCTGCCTGCTGGTGCTGTCCAGCTACACGGCCAACCTGGCCGCCGTCATGGTCGGGGACAAGACTTTCCTGGAACTGTCGGGAATCCATGACCCCAAGGTGGGCAGCTGCGGGGCCCGGGGTTCCCAGCCGGGGGGTCACCCACCGCCCCAGCTCCCTTCCCAAGACGCCGCCGTGTGCGGCCTCCTGCTCCCGGAAACACTGAGCGCCTGGAGCGCGTGTGCCAGGTGCCAGGGGCCCAGCTGGGGCCAAACGGGTGCTGATCCCCAAACCGCAGGGGGAGGCGTCAGGGATCTAGAGAAGCCGACCAGGTGGGGTGTGAGATGGCTACTGGGTGCCAGGGAGAAAATAACAGGGAGCCCGGGGGGGCCGGCTTCTCAAGTGGGAATTCCTGGGGGGGTGACATTCGAGGGACCTCTATGTAGACATCACGGAGGGACGCTGGCAGAGAAGGCACAGCAGGTGCAAAGGCCCGGGGCACAGGCAGCGTGGAGGAGGGGAGGGTGAGGAGGGGACAGGCAGGTGCACCCGCAGGGTGTCTATACCGAGACAGAACGTCCCCGCCTGCCCACCCGGAGCCCCCGAGGGCAGTGGGCACAGCAGAGGTGGCCCCCAGGCTCCCGGTTTCTCTTATTTAAGCAAACACTTTCAGTATTCCTGAGCAGGGAGCAAGGAGAACCGCGAACGAACCCACTGTCCCGCTCCAAATCCCCGCCCCAGCCGCCGGACTGCCGGGCATGTGGCCCTGGGCGCCCTGGACGCCTTCCCGCCACCAGGGTCCCCTTTCCCAGCTGCCCCCCCACCCGCGAGTTTGGACGTGGGTCCTGACCACAGACCCCGCAGCGAGCGGTCCTCCCCGCTTGCGTCTCCGCAGCAGCGCGGCTGCGAACTTCGTGCAGGAGCGACCCCAGGGCGCGTCACCCAGGCCACAGCCAGCGCGGGCTCGGGCGCCCGCCACCCCCACGTGGCCACCCGAGCTGGTTAATGAGCTCCGAGTGCTGAGCCCGACGACAGCGCGCGTCCGGGGTCCCCTCCTCGGAAGGTTCTAGACGGTCCTGCTTGAGGCTCCGTCCGGCGGGGGCCTGGCGTTCCGAGGGCGCGGCGGCCGGGGCGAGGACGCGGGCGGCAGGGGTGGCGGCCGGCTCGGGAGGGCTCCGTGGGGCCCGGGGGGCGGGGCCCGGGGTCGCGGCCGGGCTGGACCTAGAACAGCGGCTGGCTCGCCGGGGCAATCCCGGGGGGGGGGGGGGGGGGGGCGGGGCGGGTGCGCGGAGCAGGGCGCGGGGGCCGGGGGCCGGGGCCGGGCCGAGCGCCCCCGCTGACCAGCCGCCCCCGCAGCTGCACCACCCGACCCAGGGCTTCCGCGTGGGCACCGTGTGGGAGAGCAGCGCCGAGGCCTACATCAAGAAGAGCTTCCCCGACCTGCACGCGCGCATGCGGCGCCACAGCGCGCCCACCACGCCCCGCGGCGTCGCCATGCTCACGTGAGCCCGGTGGGCGGGGCCCTGTGCGGGGGCGGGGCCCAGGGCGGAGCCTTGTGCGGGGGCGGGGCCCAGGGCGGAGCCTTGTGCGGGGGCGGGGCCCAGGGCGGAGCCTTGCGCGGGGGCGGGACGCCGGGGGCGGAGCGTTCGCACGGGGCGGGAGCTGGGGGGCGGGGCCGGCCAGGGCCGGGGGCGGGGTCTACGGGGCGCGGCCGCTCATCCCGCTGCCCGATCCCCCGCAGGAGCGACCCCCCCAAGCTCAACGCCTTCATCATGGACAAGTCGCTCCTCGACTACGAAGTCTCCATCGACGCGGACTGTAAACTGCTGACCGTGGGCAAGCCTTTCGCCATGGAGGGTGAGGGTCCCGGGACCAGGGGCCCTGCGGAGGCTCCTCTGGCGCAGTGTCCTGACCCAACCCTGGCCCCCAGGCTACGGCATCGGACTCCCTCAGAACTCGCCACTCACCTCCAACCTGTCCGAGTTCATCAGCCGCTACAAGTCCTCCGGTTTCATCGACTTGCTGCACGACAAGTGGTACAAGATGGTGCCTTGTGGGAAGCGCGTCCTCGCCGTGACAGAGGTGGGGGCGCCGGGGCGAGGGCCGGGGCGGGACGGGCCTGGGGGCCCCGAGGCTGCGCGGGCCTCGGCCGAGGTGCTCTGTGCCGAGCCGAGCGAGCGCACTCCTATTCACCCACCGAAGCCCAGCTCCCGCGTTGTCTCGGGGACTCCTGGCTCCCAATTACTCGGCGGCCGCAGGCCCCCCTCTGCCCAGTGTGCCCCCAGCCGGGGCTCCCCGCGAAGGGCTCGTGCCCACGTGTGCCCCCAGACGCTGCAGGTGGGCATCTACCACTTCTCCGGACTCTTCGTGCTGCTGTGCCTGGGGCTGGGCAGCGCCGTGCTCAGCTCTCTGGGCGAGCACGTCTTCTACCGCCTGGTGCTCCCGCGCATCCGGAGGGGCAACAAGCTGCAGTACTGGCTGCACACGAGCCAGGTGAGGGGCCGAACGCGCAGGTGGGGGGGGGGGCGGCGACCGTGACCCCACGGCCTCTGTCTGCGCGTGTAGAGAATCCACCGCGCCCTGAACATGGAGCCGCCGGAAGGCCAGGAGGAGCCGGAGCCGAAGCCGAGGTAAAGGCCCTGGGGCCCCCTCCCACCCCACAGCTCTGCCGGCAGCCCCCATGCTGGCCCTCCCCACAAGGGGACCCCCACCCCGGAGAACGACCAGCCCGTACCCCAACATCCGCAGGGCGGAGGAGCGGCAGGACACCCTGGCGGCGCCTGCGGGCCCGGGGAGCTGGATGCGGGCGCGCCGGGCCACGGCGAAGGAGCGGCGCGTGCGGTTCCTACTGGAGCCCACGGTGGCCGCCGCGGCGCCGGACGCGCAGGCTGGGCCGCCGGAGGGCCCCGTGTGGCTCTGCTCCAACGGCCGCCTGCCGGCTGCGCCGCCCTCGGGCCCTCCGCGGCCCGGCGAGCTGGAGGAGCTGCGGCAGCGCATCGAGGACGCGCAGGAGCGCCTCCGCCAGGCCCTGGTGCGGCGGGGACAGCTGCTGGCCCAGCTGGGGGACGGACCCCGCGACCCCCGCGACCCGCCCCCGCTGCACGCCGGCTCCGAGGCACCAGAAGCGGCGCGGTGACCCACCCCGGGCCGCTCCCTGCCCGGCGCTCGGACGCTGCCCCGTCGCTGTCAACAGTTTATTCTATATACAAACACAATTTTGTACACTGCAATTAAATAGAATGGAATGAGCGCTCTTCTGCATTCCTCACCGAGTAATTTAGTTTGGCCACCAGCCCTGTCCCACTCCCACCCCAGCAGGGCTGGACCCCCACGCCCGGCCACCGCATCCCCAAGCCCAAGGCGTGGACTTTGCCCTCCCGGGACCCCAGCCCTGGTACACACACCGGGGGTCAGGGGCCGTGGAAAAGGCACTGAGCATGATGGAGCACCAGCCGAGCGGGCCGGGACAGCGAGGGTGGCCCCCACCGGCGTTCACCTTAGTAGAGACTTGTCCGGCTCTGCTGCCAAGGGACAGCTCACTCCACACGGTTCACCAGCCCTCTCCAGAACCTTCCATGGAGTCCCCACCCCCCCCTCTGACCTGCCTCGATTCGATTCGCTGGCTGAGGGGGCCCACCACTAACAGCAGGGACAGGCCTCGGGCAGGCCCCACATAGGGGAAGAGGAACCCTCCTCTGGGCCAACCTGATGGACCCCGACACCACCCAAGGCGCTGGCCAGTCCCTAGAACCACCGGACAGCCTCCCCGACACCCGAGGGCTCCAGCCGGGTCACACCCAGTGGGCCTGCATGGCCAGGGACGGGGTGGTCAGCTGCCCAAGGCTCAGGAACCGACCTCTGGGGGTGGGTCCACTGGGGTTGTGGGTGCAGGACTGGGCCCACTCACCCCGGCGGCTGGGAGCGCTGTGTCATGCGCCAGGGAGTTGCTGGAGGGGGCACTGTCCTGGGGGGCTCGGGGCAACCCCCCACCAGGGCTCAGCGGACCAGCGGGCCGCCGCTCCAGGAGGGAGGCACTGAGGCCAGACAGGAAGGAGGCGTCTGTGATCATGGCGGCCGTCTCTGCCATCCAGCCCAGGTCACCGCTGGCTGCCGCCGCCACTGAAGCCGCCGCAGCCACCAGAGAGCTGGGTGCCTCAGCCACAGGCCCAGGGCCCCCACCAGTGCCCGACAAGCCAGGGCCCAGGGCGGGGGGCTGGCCAGCAGGGTCGGGGATGGCGGCTGGGGCACCCCCATTGTTGTTCAGGTCATCCGGAAGCGCTGTGGGGGCCCCGGGGCCCAGTGGCGGGGTCTGTAGCAGCATCTCCTGGATTCGGATCTGCTGCAGAATGGCAGGCAGCTCGTAGTGGTGGAAAAAGTAGATCATGGAATGCTGGAGGAGTTGGGGGTGGGCTCTGAGTCAGGCCAGCACCCAGAGCCAGAACCCCACTTCCACAGAACCCTCAACAGGCCGGGCCCCAGGTGCACGGTCCCCTCACCTGGATGAAGAGCCAGGAGGTGACCAGGGCCAGGCTGCTGTACTGCCCGTTGAAGCGGTAGTGGTAGGCGTAGAAGGCGAAATGGTACAAGTAGAAGAACCTGCAGGGAGGACAGTGAGGCGCCACCCAATGCCCCCGCCCCAGACCCCCACGGACCCTGGTGCTCACCGCAGCCAGTGCCTCTTGCTGGTGTTCGTGTGGCAGCAAATGGCATCGTACTGGTCGGCCAGCCAGACGATGAGGATGATGTAGAAGGCCGTGGTGGTGTCGTTGAAGAACTCCGACATGATGGCCTCCATCCCTGCGGGGAGGAGGGGTTGGCTGGGCGGGTCCGCCAGGGGCGGGGCAGGGGCGGGCAGGTCCCTGGGGGGGGGCGGGGGCAGGGGGGGGCGTCCTCACCTACTAGGGCCAGGATGACAGTGAGCAGGGGCGCCGCGGGGAAGGCGATGGCCATATTCATCTCCAGCATCTGCAGCAGGTCCACTGCGGGCAGAGAGCGGCGGGCGGGCAGACCGGGTGAGGTGCCCGGCGGCTGGGTGGGGGTGGGCAGGGGGCCTCCCGGGCCTGGGGCTGAGCCCACCCCTCCCACCCGGCTGACGGGCCAGCAGGGACACTCACCAATGAAGACAAAAATCTGGTGGTGGGAGTATCTGAGCAGCATGGAAACGCTGAGGGTCTGCAAGCGAGGGCCGCAGGATTGCCTCAGGGCGGGACCGACGAACCCCGCACCCCGCCCCCGCCCGCCTGTCCCCGCAGCACTCACAAAGATGACCATGATGACAAAGGCGGCCAGGTAGGACGTGCGTGCCATCCACATGCTCACGAAACGGTAGTGCTCACCGGACACCACGTTGCGCAGGAAGCCTGCTCGGAGGTAGGGGGGAGGCCATGAGCGCCTGCCCAGCCGCTGCCCTGCGCCCAGCCCCCACCTGGTGCTGGGGCCCGCCGAACCCTTGTTCTCCTCGTTCTCCGCCAGGCCCTTGACGCTGGACATGAGAATGTCGTCGTAGCCCAGGAACTCGGCCAGCAGCAGGCGGCTGAAGCGGTCCCCGAAGCACTGGTCCCGGGAGGGGTCTGTGGGCGGGCAAATGACAGAGTGGGTGTGTGGCCAGGGCCCCCACCCAAGCAGCACTGGGACCCTCTCGCCCCAGGATGCCGAGGAGAGAGGAAGCTTCTGCAGCTGGGAGAGCAGACACAGCCCCCAGACCTGGGACCCCAGTGCTTCCGGGCTACCTACCCCCAGGCAGCCTATCAGGAGACCCTGAGACCCCGGAGAGCCCCACGGCCTCGCTCTGAGGGACACTCACCCAGGGTGACCACCATGACGGGGATGCTGAGCCGCTGCCGCGTGGCCTGTGACAGCCGTAGGAAGCCATACTCCAGGGAGTACTCCACCACATACTCGTCCTGGGGCCATACTGTGGGGACAAGCCCCGTGAGGCTCAGAGCCCTGGCCTAGCCCTGTTCCCGCAGGGGCTGGGTGAGCACTCCTGGTGGCTCCGGGGAGTGAGGGGAGAGGCAGGGCCCACCCACAGCTCAGGGCTTGGGGAGGCTGGTGGAGCACCTGCATCACACAAACCGCACGGGACTTTCAGAGCCCCCGTGACCCCTGCCCGCCTCTCACAGATGAGGCTCCCAGAGAAGGAAACCAGTTACTGGGGGCTCCAGGGCATCTGTCACGGCCCCATGTGCTGATAGATGGGGAAACTGAGGCAGAGTGGCCATTCTCCCAGGTCAGCACCGATGGCCACTCAGACCCTTGGGCCCTCTGCACTGGGGTGTGGCCCCAGGTCGTGACCCCGATGTGACCTGCTGCACACACCTGTTCAGCCCAGGAAACGTGTATTTTTTTTGTTTTTTAAGATTTTTGTTTGTTTTTGTTTTTTAAGATTTTTAAGAAATCTCTCTGCCCAGGGGCGCCTGGGTGGCTCACTGGGTGTCTGACTTCAACCAAGTCATGACCTCGGGGTGCTGGGATGGAGCCCTGCGTCCTGTCCAGCTCTGTGCTCAGCAGGGAGTCTTTCTCTCTCCCTCTGCCCCGCCCCCCACTTGTGCACACGCTCTGCTCACTCCCTGGAACGTGTACACTGTACAGACACACACGTACACAAATAAAACCTTTAAAAAGTAGAAACGAAGAACAAGACTCGAACTCACAACCTCCAGATGGAGGGTCACCCGCTTCCCTGAATGTGCGGGCCGGGTGCCTGCGGTGTGTACCTTTTGTAGGCGTCTCTGGGAAGGGGAGCTCCTGGCTGTCATTCGGGGCCTCGGCACCGCCCGGTGGCTTCAACACCTTGGGCTCAATGTCCAGCTCGAACTGCGGAGTGCCGAGAGGAAGGGGTCAGCTGACTGCAGGGCCCCGCACTCCACCCCCCGCAGCTGTGACCTCCAGCCTCCACGGGGACACCCTCCACCCAGCTCCTTACACCCCACTCCTTACACCCAAATGCTCCACCCTAACCCCATGCTCCTGAGTGGCCATCTCTAGGGAAGGGTCTGCACCAACCACGGGACCCCCCAGCCTCTCGCTGCTTGAGCAAGTCCTTCCCTGCAGACCGTGGGCGCCGCACATCCGCCTGACCCCTGCCCATGCTGGCGGCCACCTGCACGTCTCTGGTGACAGGGCATTCCCCACCCCACAGGCGGCCACCTGTCTAGGACAGGCAAGACCGGCTTTAAGCTCCTAGCAAGCGTCCCCACAAAGGGGCCAATCCTTTTCCAGGAAGGGCTGGGAAACGGCCCAAGGCCCTGACCCTGCCCGCCATAGTCCCCGCCCCAAGACCAGCAGGCCCGGTCGAGCCAGGGGCCCGGCCGGGTGCCGCTCACCTTGATGGAGGTGTTCCCGAACATGTCCACGGCCAGCTCCTCCTCTTCCTCCTCCTCCGGCTCGGGGCTGCCCGGCTCCACGGCCAGGCCGGGGAAGCTGCCGCGACGGCCGCCGTCACAGAACTGCAGGAAGACGGGCGCGCGGCTCGAGTTGTGCTGGACCTCCACACGCAGGATGCCCTCCCGGGGCCACTTGTCCCGCACGTGCTCCAGGCAGTTGATGGGCGAGCGTGAGAAGACGATGTGGATGTAGGCCAGGACGAAGAGCACGAACAGCGCCTGCGGGCGGGAGCCGGTCAGCGCGGAGGCCCAGGCACCCCAGGCCCTGCTCAGGAGGCGCTGTGCCGAGCCCGGTCCTGGGGAGGCCCCGGGACGGCCCGGAGCCAGAGGGGCGGCCTGTACCCCACGTGGGATCCAGTCAGACGGGCTCGGGCCTGCCCAGCAGCCTCACCCGCTGCCCTGACCTCCCAGCTACACACAGCCTGCCTGGCCCGACCCCTCCCGCGCTGGCAGGGCAACCTGCTGCGTCTCTGGGAGGCAGTGTCCCCATCTGTAAAATAGGGACCGTGCAGCTCTCACCCAGGGTGACCCTGCCCCCGGGGACATGGGGGCGGGGGGCTCCTGGCAAGGGTGGGTGGGGCCAGGGGAGCTGCTCCCCCTACCCCCCCAGACTTGCCTGCTGTCAGCAGCATGGAAGGAGGGGAGGGGGGTGAGCGGCTTCCCTGCGACGCCCCACCAACAGCACCTTTGCTGCCTTGTAGGTGCATCAAAAGGGCCATCCCTCCCCCTGAGCCCCCCTCACGGTCTGATGGTTGCCCTTCTCCGAGGCCTTGGCCAAGGGTCACGCCCCCAGACAGGATGCCGTGTCCAGGCATCACACCTGTGTACCCGCCACCACCCTAGCCCTTGGGAAAAGGGCCCAGCTGGCCCGACGTGACGCCCATCACATCACGGTTCTGGGAGAAGTGGGTGCAAGGAGCTGGAGACCCCAGGGGCTGCGTCTCCTCAGGCCAGTGCAGCCTCCAACACACCGGCTACTCGTGGCCACACGGCCAGCAGCAGGGACGCCACGGCCCTGTCCCTTCTGTGCTCTGCCACAAGCCCCGTACGTGCTGCTGTGCCATCGTGGACCACGGGCCCTGCGCGGGGCAGACACCGCACGCTCTCATCTCAGCCCGGGGGATGCGGGGCCAGGGGACGGAGAAGCTCCGTGTCTGAGCACGCTGCTGCGATCCGGGCCCAGCTCCACCTGAAGCCAGGGCCCACCCGCTGACTCCAAAGACTCCTCTCCAGATGCGCCCCTGCGGGACGGTGATGTGGGTGCTACAGACCCCTGAGCAGAGCCCAAGCCACCCTGGAGCCCCAGGTGCTCAGGTCGCGGCAGGTGCTGCAGCGACGAGGGCGCTGGAGCCCATGCCTGGGTGGCAGCGTGGAAGGCCAGCTGGGGCCCCACATGCCTGCAGAGCCTCCCACAGGGCCCCAGCCCCTCTCCCCAACATCGTGTTTGCAGCTTGCCAAGCTGGAGACGGGAGGAACGGGACCCAAGGCAGCCTCAGGAGGCGGCCATAGCTGTGCCCCGAACTAGTCTGAACTTTCCAGGCCCAGATGTCCACAGATCTGAGAGAGGCCTGACGTGCAGTGTGGCCTGGTGCCAGGGGATGTCCGGGCACGCCTCCCAGGGTCACACACGCGTCTGCCTCCACCCCGGTGTGCAGACGGGGAAACCAAGGCAGAGGCTGCATGGTCAGGAGGGGTGGAGCCGGGAATTAAACCCAAAGAACACCCTAGACAGGAGCTGGGTCCCAGAGGGAGAGGACAGCACAGGACACACCTCCAAACGACCGAGTACAGTGTGAGCGACCTATCCTACCGAGGAAGCTCACAGAACTGAGGGGGGCTGGTGGCGCCAATGTGTGTGATCCCCCTGAGGGGCCTCCAGGGCCGCAGTGTCACCTTGGTGCCCTCTCCAGCAGCTCCGCGAGGGGGTCTCCACACCAGCTTCTTCCTCCTGCCTGAAAGCCCCAGGTCTATTGCCCTCGACTAAGCAGAGAGGTCCCTAGAGACAGGGCCAGGAGCGCCCACCCTACCTGACAAGGCCTTCCTTGGTCTTCCCTCAGTTTCCCCATTAGGAACAGGGAGACAGACACAGCTTTGGTGCCTCCAGAGACCTACGACACCCGTACCTGTCCAGGCCAGGCAGCAGCCAGCCCTGCATGGGTACCTGCAACCCCTCAATCTCTACTGCCCCATGCGACCCCATGCCTCCAGCCCCACTGGCCTTGCTGACCTGCCAGCCCCAGTGCCTTTGCACCTGCTTCTCTGCTGTCTCCCGAGGCCTGAGGCTGCTGATCTCACACAGACCCTGCCCCACCTGGCCACTCCTGCTCTGCCCTCTGTGCTGTGGCACAGAGGAGGTGTTCACGGACTCCCATTCACAGCAAGGACCCTGGGGCCCTCACACACCTAACACACTTCACAGTGACCCCGAGGGTCACCTCCACTCTTCAGAGCGGGGGAAGTGCCGAAGGCACTGAATGTCAGAGCCCCCCTTACCCTACAGGCATCGCTCAGCAGCTGCAGGGTCTAGCTGTCCACGGTTCTGAGTCCAACTGGACAGGTTGGTGCACCTAGTGCGGCTGCTCCATGGCTCGGAGGTCCTGGTCCGCCCTCGATGCCAGGAAAACCAGGAGAGGCGGGAGCCAAGGCTGCCAGAACCCGGGCCCCAGCCACTGCCTCTCACGGCCCTGGGGGCCCTGGGGGGCTGGGCTGGCTCCTGGCTGCGAGCTTAGCTTAACAGGCAGCACAGGAAGAGGCAGCCGTGAGGAAGTCCACGAAGGGACCTCGATCTCCGCACTGAACTCGGAAACTGGGCAGGCAGGAAGCAAAGGCGTGGAGCTTTCCGGAACTTGCAGTCACCTCACAAATCGGCAGGTCCCAGCCTGCACTGTGCAGAGGAGCGACGCAAGCGGCACCAGGGGTCGCGCGGATGCACGAGGTACACGAGGCCTCCAGGCTTTACCCCACAGATCCTGGTGAGGACATGAGAGCCGCCAGAACACCTGACTACGACACCAGGGACGGCTGTACGCCGGGTTGGCCCAAACACACCATCTGCTCCCAAGTCAGGAGGCGGCGAGGCAGAATGGAGGCGACCAGGACCTGCTCTGGGGGGGGGGGGGGCGAGCTCCTGATCCTCTGCGGAAGGCAGTGCCCCCTCCACCGGAGGCATCGCCCACTCGGGGGCTGGGGATGCTCTGGGGGCTCCGCGCAGCATCAGGCAGTCTCGCAGGCCAGGGGACTTCCCGTAGACCGGCAGCCCGCGCTGTGGGGTGGCTGTGACTCCGTCCACCAGACCCCAAAGTGCCACCGGCTCCTGACAACCTGGTCTGGCCAGGACTCCCAGTGCCCTGAACGCCAGCTTCAGCCCCCTCTGCAGACAAGGGGCCCAAAGGTCACCACCGGGCATCTCAGCATCCCCAGCCCTAGTGCCGCAGCACTGATGGAGACGAAGTGGGCGGCTGCCCAAGCGGGGACCACCACTCTGCTCAGGAACCCAGAACCTTCCCTGAGGCCCCTCCCCAGGACCTAGGCCGGGGCCAGCCCCCCCCCCCCCCCCCCGAGCGGCGAGGCTCGGACAGGCCGCCTGCTAAGGCAGCAGAGCTGGCTGCGCCCTGGCCCGGCGTCCTGCCCTAGGTCACGCTCCCGAGGGTCTAAGCCGAGGGGGCGGGGTGGGAGCCCGGGACTAGGCGCAGGTGAAGGCGGAACGGGGAGTGGCTTCCAGCGCACCGAGGGGGGCACGGGGCGCGCCCTGGCAGGGAGGAAGCCCCGGGGCTCGGGGAAACCCAAGATCTGGCCCCGGGTCGCGCGGCCGGAGGGGAGGCCGGGGCGCGGCGGACAGCGCGGGGGCAGCGGCCTCCGATCGCAAGGTTAAAGGGCCCGGAGCGGGAGGGGCCGCCGCCTCGGCGGGGGCGGGGTCAGAGGTCGCAGACCCGGGAGAGGGGTCCGGCCGCTGGGGTCAGGGGTCAGGGGTCTCGGTCACCTTGAGCAGCACGAAAAACTCGAAGAGACGGCGGAAGGCGGGTGGGAAGAGCCGCGAGTAGGTGACAGCCATCTTGAAGAAGAGCGCGTGGAAGAGCCGGTCGCGCACGTTGATGAGAGGGTTGGGGTTGAGGTTGGGGGTGCGAGGCCCGCGCGCGGGGACCGGGCCGCCGCCGCCGCCGCCGCCGCCGTTGGGCCCGGGCCCCGGGGCCCCGGGCGCCGCGTGCTCCGACATGCCGCCCAGCGTCGCGCCCTAACGGCCCGCGGGTCCCCGAGGGCGCCTCCCGGCCGCCATCGGCCGTCCTCGCCGTGGCCGCGCTGCTCACCGACGCCCGGTCGCCGCCGCCGCCGCCATCTTCCGCCTCCGCGGCCTCTGCTGACGCCAGCGAGTCGCCGCGCCGGCAAGAGCGGCTCCCCTGCGCCCGCGGGGAACGCTGGGATGCCGGCGGCCGCCCACGGCGGCCCCGCCCTCTCTCCGGGACAGGGGCGGGGCTGCGTCCGGTCCGGGTGTTTTGCATATCATCCCCCAGAAGCCTTCGCGGCTGCCAAGCCCTTCTTGGGGGATCGCATGAGTCCACATTTGAGGGTTCGGGCGCGGCCAGAGACACCCAAAGCAAGCACGACACCAGGAGATACTCACTCACATGGAGGTGTGGGAAGATCGCGGCGAGCGCGGATACACAGGGTGGGCCTAACTGTAAAGTCATTTCATTTTTGGGCTTTAAATAGCCGTGCGCGACACCGCAGGTTCGTGCTCGCTTCGGCAGCACATATACTAAAATTGGAATGATACAGAGAAGATTAGCATGGCCCCTGCGCAAGGATGACACGCAAATTCGTGAAGCGTTCCATATTTTTGGCCACGCGAGCGAGGCCTGGCGCCGGGCAGGCGAGGGGAGCCCACCCCGGAGGCACCAAGGCCCCCCAGGGGAGCCCAGCTGGGGTCCTGCGCTGACCCCCGGGGCCCCACAGTGAGGGGAGGGGGCCCAGGGCCCTTGCTGCACTGCAGCCCCCCCCCCCAACCCAGCGCCGGGGACCCTCCAGCTGTGGCCTCCCGCCCCGCGGGCATCACCCAGGTCCCACCCGACGCCCTAGGGGACCCCCCCAGCCCTGCATCATGTGACACCCCCTGCGGCCCCCCAGGGGTCAGTCCTGCACGGAGGAGCGGGTCCCCCGGGGTCAGGGCGGAAGGCAGCCAGTGACCTCCCCAGGCCCCCTTGCCGGGTTCCCACCCGAAGCCCAGATTCCTGACATACGAACACGTGTAGACTCGACACCCTTATGTCAAGTTGGCTGCTCGACTGCGTCACACGGCTTAACCTGTTCCGCGCTGACGGCACATCTAAGGGCGCTGAGGGGCCTTCCAGAAGGACAGGAGGCCCCGGGAGCCAGGTGTCCCCGCCCCATAAGGTCGCCCGGCCAGGTGGGGCGTCGGGACTTGAACCCGGGCTCCAAGTGGGGGCGCTCAGGGCAAGGACTCCCACGGAGTTATGTGGCCAGTTTCGAAAATTACAATATCCTAAGCTTCCGGATCCCGGGGTTTTGAGTTTTGAGTTTTGGGATGTCTGAGTCTGGATTTCTCGGGTGCCGGGAGGCTGAGTGTCCGGAACCCAGGCCGGCAAACGATCTTCTGTTAAAAAAAAGCCGAAAAAGCCGGTATTCTCGGCCTCGGAGCCCAGGGAGTGTCCGCGCACCACGCACCACGGTAACACGCGCGGCCGTGAATGACCGGACGCCGGAGGGGGGGGGGGATGACAAAACTTTAATATTACGTGGTTCCGCGTGCTGCACGAGAGGATTGTTTTCAACCGCCTAAAAATGTATAAAACATCGTGAGGGCAAGGGTCATACCAAAAGAAAAAAAAGATTCTGGAATCCGGACCTGGCCCAGGATCCAGAGGAGGCCGCGGCCACAGAAACGGGAGGCTGAGCACACACGCGGCCTTAAGCTTTAGGCCCATCGCAAGGAGTGAAAGAGGACGGTGGCGGCCCGAGCGGCAGGGACCGGCCACCGGCAAACACTGCGTCCCAGCCTCCCCCGGACAGACCCCGCACCCTGCACCGTGCACCGCGCACCCACACCGGGACAACCTACCCGAGCAGGAACCCCCACGCCTGCCCAGGCCGGTCCACGCCGCTCTGGGATCCGACAAAGGTCATCTTAAGTCGGGGTGAACGGGCCTAACGGAAGGAGGCCTTCGCCGCCCGGCGGACAGCGCGCTGGGAGGGCTGCTGGGACCGGGGCCTCGGGACATCGCATCCTCTCCTCCGCATCCTGAGTGTCCCTAGAGTCAGGTGGCTGGCCAGGCCGAGGACACCCAGGGCCCCGCAAGCTGTGGCAGGGGCGCAGGGCGCAGGTTCAGGCACCACCGCCACCGCCTCTGCTGGGCACGGCTCCCCCTGACACCCGCACCCTGCAGGACCTGTCCCGGGGGCCCCCATGTCACGGCGCCCCCCACCTGGACGGCAGCGGCCGGGGTGTTCCCCACTGAGAGCCGCGCCGCCTCATCCGTGACCCCCCGCAATGCACTGGCTCCCCTTCTGCAGATAAGGAAACTGAGGCCCAAGGCCCACCCACAGAGGATGCCAGGCAGAGACCCTGTGGGTACCTGGGGAGGGGGACCAGGGAGGACCAGGGGACCAGGAGGTGCGCGGCCGGGGAGGGGGCAGGGAGAGTGGCCTGGAGCCCTCACAGGGCCAGCAGCCGCTGGGCAGGGGCCAGACTCCTACACCTGCTTTAAAACCCCAGCTCCCGTGCCCCCTCCCGGGGACCCCCCGCTGCCGCTGCCGCTGCCCTCCGCTCCCTGCGCCCTCCTCAGGCTCTCCTCTGTCCTGCACGTGCTCCCGGGGCACGCGTGGGAGTCCGCGCCCAGCCCCGTGTTTCCGGGGACCCGCGGGGCCGCACCTGAGGTCTCCTGTGAACCCGCCTGGCAATGGACGGGTCCAGAAGCCGCGTGGGGAAGCATCGGAGGGGGAGTCGTGGGCATGGATGGATGAGTGAGTGAGTTACTAAGTGAATTCATTCATTCATTCATTCATTCATTCTTGTATCTGTACAAGCCCGCTGCGTTGAGCACCAAGTGAGCACCAAGTGTGTGCCTGGCCCGGGACCCTGGGCAGCCTCAGCCCCAGGACACCCCTTGACCTCCAGTGTCCCTTCTAGTCGCTCCCGTTCCCAAACCCCCACCCAGGGGGAGGGGGGAAGGGGGACACTCCCGCCGCGGCCTGTCCCAGCCCCTGTGACCTCCACGTGCTTTGAGCCACCGACAGTGTCTTCAGGTCTTCGCACCTTTGGTTCTGCCAGGAACGCTGTGCTTGTGGGCTGGCGAACTCCTACTCACCCGCCGCAGCCCCAGCGCCAAGGCCCCTGGCTGCGGGCCACCACCGCGCTGTGCGAGCTCCCGGCAAGGGGGGACCCGAGGGGTCCTCCTCCGCGCCCCGGCGGGGGTGGTCAGAGACCCGCCCGACAGTGTGTCCTCCCCCATCGCGGCGCGCAGGGGCGCAGGGGTGAGGCGGGCCGGGCCGGGCGGGGCGGGGGTCGCGGCGAGGGGCTCAGGAAGTCGGGCGGCAGGAATCCGGCGCGGCGCGGCCTTATAAGGGCAAGAGCGCGCGGCCCAATGAGCGGCGGGGGCGTGGCGCCCGCCCCGAGCCCCGCCGAGCCCCGTCCCAGCCGCAGCCCGGCCCGGCCCGTCCCGTCCCGCCGGCCATGAGCTCGACGCAGTTCAACAAGGGGCCCTCGTACGGGCTGTCGGCCGAGGTCAAGAACCGGGTGAGTGAGGGCGCGCCCCCGGGGCGCTCGGCTGTGCAGGGTCCCCCCGGCTCCGCGCGCTTGGGGAGCCCAAGGCAGAGGGGCGCCCCAAGGTCCACCTCCGGCACCTGCGGGCGCGGCCCAGGGGGAGGCTGGAGGGGGCTCGCCCTGTGTCCTCACCCGACCTGAGCGGGGTCTCCGGGGGTCCCCTGCCTGCCCCAGGGTCATCCCACAGCGCAGGGTTTCTAACCTGGAACCCCCGGAGGGGCTGCGAGAGCCCCGTTGACCTGGCCGAGAGGGGCCGGCCCTGCGGGGGTCACACAGCAGGTCCCTCCGAGGGCAGGCGGCGGGGTGGCCCCAGACCCCCGGACACGCCCTGGGCCGGTGGCTCGCCGCCCTTCCAGCCCCCCCCTGTCCCTCCCCCCCCCCCCCGTCATCCCTGCGGGGCAGACGCCGCCACCGGAATGTGGCCCCCAGGAGCCTGCCTGGGCCTGTGGAGGGCAGAGCCCTGCGGGGGGACAGGCCACTGCCCCCGCCCCCGGGATCATGCACAGGAGGGACGTGCGGGGCCTCTGAGCTCCCGGGAGCCCCCCTCCACCCCTTCTGACGGAAGAGAGAGGCTGAGGCTGGGGAACCACAGCTGGGTCGCCCGGCAAGCTCCAGAACCTTCCGTCAACACGCTCTCCTCCACGCCAGCGATAATTGCGTGGGGTGAACGTTTACCCGCCGGCTGGCGGCTCGGGGACTGGGGGGCCGCCCCGCCCGACAGCAGGGAAGTCTAAGAGCCCCACGGTGTGTTCACGGGGCGCAGAGATGTCACAGCTGCCCAGGGCCACACAGCCTGCGGGGGGCAGAGTCGGGACGCCCGCCACGGCCGGCTGCCTCTGAGGGCCACCTGTCCTGGCGGGCAGCCCCCTGCGTCTCCCGCGGGGCAGCAGGAAGTGGGTGGCACCCCAGCCGGGGCGCAGGCGGCTTCCGCAGACGCGCGGGGTGGGCTGGGGCGAGCTGAGACCTGCTCCGTCTGGGACGCGGAGGTCGGGAGGCTCCCTGCCACCGGCCGTGGCCTGCGGGGCTGGAGGACGGACGGACGGGCAGGGCGGGGGCAGGCCCGCTGGGTCCCTGGGGCCGCACACCCACGCCCTGTCCGCGTCCGGGCTACTTAAGAGGACCTGGAGACCTCTGGAGGCCCCTGCCTGGCCCTGGGTGCCTCCGTTTACCCCTGGCGGCTGGCGGTCCCTGAGCAGTCACTGGATTTCCTGCTGGCTGGGGGGTGGGGGGGCTCTAGACCTCTGGGAACAGCTGGTCCCGATTTAGCAGGGAGGCAGCAGCTGCATTCCTGGCAGTTTGTGGCCGCGTGGAATGTGCTGAAGGCCGGCTGGACGGCGGGGGGGGGCAGTAGGGGGGACAACGGTGGGGTGGGGACAGGAAGGCGGTGGTAGCGGCCTTGGTCCAGGACCCCATTCCCTGGGAGCCCTGGGGACCCAGCCCAGCCGTGCAGGTGGCCAGGTGGCCAGGTGGCCGCACCCGCTGCCGGGCTGCCTCAAGCTCAGCTTCTCACTGTTCCGGGCAGGGGGCAGGGCTGCGGGGCTGCGGAACCAGGAGGCGGAGGCCTGGGCCGGGAGGCGGGCGGCTCACGTTAGCGGGCCTGCCCTCCCCGCCTTTGTCTCCTCCGCACTCAGGTCAGCTCAGCCCCATCCCAGGCCCTGGGCTTTATATGCGGGAACCAACAGGTGGGGCTCCTGAAGCAGACATCGACGGGGAAACTGAGGCACGGGGAGAGGTCATAAGGAAGTTAGGAGCAGAGCTGAGAGTAGGAGTTGGGTCTGCAGGCGGTGGCTCTGGGGTCCTAGTCCCCGGGAGGGGGCGGAAGGACGGCAGGGGAGAGCGTCCGGGGCCGGGACCTATGTGGGCCACGGTGCGTGGGCTGTGGGCTGATGCGCAGGGAGCCCACTGCCCGGGACAGTCCGCAGCTGAACGGGGCCGGACCCGCCCCTTAGCCCCGCTCCGGGCCTCCCTGCCTTCCTGGCCCGTGGTGCCCGGAGGGAACGGGTGCACCCGTGTCTGTGGGTGGGGGCTGTGCCGACGGCGGCGTGAGCACGGACTGTGCACACCGCACCCAGCCGGGCGGCCAAGTGACGGGGTGGGTCAGAAGCACGGCGGCGTGCGGTGTAAGGACAAGAGCTGGAGGCGGCGGGGCCTCGGGGTCCGAGGAGGGCTTCATGGCCGGGCAGTCAGGGAGGCCCGCTCCAAGGAGGTGACCTCCAGGCTGGACGGCTGACAGCACTCAAGGGACCCAGCTGTGCAAAGGCCCTGGGGCAGCAACTGGTGTGCTCGGTTCAAGGAACAGAGAAGGCTTTGGTGGTTCCTCAGTAGGTTAGAGTTACCGTGCGGCCTAGCTCCTCGCTCTGCTCCCGCAAGAACTGAAACCTTACGCATGGACGTTCACGCAGTTCCACTCACAGTAGCCAAAAGGCAGAAACAACCCAGGTGTCCATGGACGAGGGGATAAACACGTGCCCATCCACGCACGGGCACGTGCCCCGGCCGCGAGCAGGAGCGAGGCACCCACACTGCACCGGGGACAGACCCAAGCCCCCGATGCTCAGGGAGGGAACCAGACACAGCAGGCCCCACGGGGTGGAGTCCACGCGTGTGACACGTCTAGGACCGGCTCGTCCACAGACAGGGAGGGGGCTCGGGGGGGTCGGGGGTAAATGAGAGTGATGAGGCCAGGGTTTCCTTTGAGGGTGATGGAATGTTCTGGAACTAGACCAAGGTGATGGTTGCACAACATGGTGAGTGTATTTAAAACCACTGAACTGTTCCCTTTCAAATAGTTAAAATGGGGGCGCCGGGGGGCCCAGTTGGTGAAGCGTCCGATCCCGGGGTCCTGGGAACGAGCGGGGTCTCTCCAGTAAATAAAATCTTTCAAAAAACAAAACAGTCAAAAAAAATAAAATAAAATAAAATAAAAATAAAAAAAAAAAAAACAAACAAAAACAAAACAGTCAAGGTGGTGAGCGTCACGTGCATCTCACGACAATTTCCGGACGGGGCAGGGACGGCGTGCAGGGGTGCCAGGGGCTGAGGGGCCACGGGGCTGTGCTGCCCGCCACTTGGTGCCCCTGCAAGTGGCTGATGGGCGGGAGACAGGGCGCGTCTGCGTGGCAGGGGGGGGTGTCCACGCCCAGGGTTGTCCCTGTGCCCAAGACGACGGGAGGAGAAACGGGGCGGGGCGGGGCAGGGCGGTCCCTGGGGCGCGTGGAGTCCCTTGTGCTTGGAGCTCCCCGGGGCTGCCGCTGCCCCGGCCTCACCGCGACCCTGTGCCCCCCGCTCCATCCAGCTGCTGTCCAAGTATGACCCCCAGAAGGAGGCGGAGCTCCGCAGCTGGATCGAGGGGCTCACGGGCCTCTCCATCGGGCCCGACTTCCAGAAAGGTCTGAAGGACGGAGTCATCTTGTGCACGTGAGTGCTGGCTGCCTGGGGGTCTGCCTGGGGGTCTGCGCTGTCCCCAGGACCGGGCTCGGTGTCTCTGGCTGCTTGTCCCGTGACTGCTTGGCCCAGGCTCCGGGACGGCGAGCATCCTCCCTCCCCGGGGTGGGAGAGCCTCCCCCCCGGGGAAGCCTGCGTTGCAGGAGGACACTGAGGCCCGGGGAGAGGCGGTGGGGCCGCTCGGGAAGGCGTGAGGGCGGCCAAGGGTCGTGGTTGGGTCCCTGAGGGGCCTCTGCGCTGATGGAGCCCCCCCCCCCCCAGACTCATGAACAAGCTGCAGCCAGGCTCCGTCCCCAAGATCAACCGCTCCCTGCAGAACTGGCACCAGGTGAGGGTCGGCGGGTGGGACGAGGCGGGGCCCGGGGACCGCACCGGCCGCAGGCGCCTCACGCTCGTCCCCGCCTCCCCAGCTGGAAAACCTGTCCACCTTCATCAAGGCCATGGTCAGCTACGGCATGAACCCCGTGGACCTGTTCGAGGCCAACGACCTGTTTGAGAGCGGGAACATGACCCAGGTGCAGGTGTCTCTTCTCGCCCTGGCGGGGAAGGTGAGGCCCGGGGCCCCGCCGCGGCCCTCGCGGATTCACAGACACCTGTGGTTCGTTCCCCTGGCGACCCCGCGGAGCACCCAAGGCGCCAGGCGCTCGGGACTCGGGGCGAACGGGGCGACACAGCCCACCCTCTTACGGGTTTGCCGTTGGAGGGGAGGAAGCAGGCGATGAAGAAATCTGTTAGTTAAAAAAAAAGCTTAATAGTTTAGAGCAGTTTCAGGTTCACAGCAGACTCGAGAGGAAGGTGCCGAGGTCCCCCCGGGGCCTCCGGGCCCCACAGGCGCGCAGCACCCGCCCTCCCTGCCAGAGCGCTCCCGGCGCCGGAATCGGGGAGCCTCGGGGGTGCGGCGCCACCAGCCGGAGCCCCGACTTCCCGCCAGGCCTCACCTTCGCCCCCCACAGGTGATAGGTCAGTTAGAGATTGTGAGAAGCAGCCTGAGGAAGGTGAATCGGGCCAACGCGTGGGGTCTGGCGCCCCGGGAGGGTTGGAGCAGCTGCTGAACGCGGCCCTCGGGAGCACCGGGGCTGACGCGGGGGCAGGGGCGGCCAGGGAGGGCCACGCGTCGGGAGCAGGCGGGTAGCAGGTCGTGATGGAAGGGGGCAGCGGCTGGCTGCGAGGACGCCTCCCAGAAGCCCCGTCCCGCGCCCCCCCTGGGGCGAGGTGGCCGGTGGCAGGTGGGCCGACCCCCAGGGACGCACGGTCTGGGCGGCTGCCCCTCCCCGGTACTCCCGGTACTCCCAGCACCCCTCCCCTTCAGGCCAAGACGAAGGGGCTGCAGAGCGGCGTGGACATTGGGGTCAAATACTCGGAGAAGCAGGAGCGCAACTTCGACGACGCCACCATGAAGGCGGGCCATTGCGTCATCGGGCTCCAGGTGGGTTCTGGGTGGTGCGGGGATGGGACCCAGGCCCAGGGCAGGGTCTAGAGGCCTGGGGGCGGCAGCCTGACCTCTCCCGCCTGCCTCCCTGCAGATGGGCACCAACAAATGTGCCAGCCAGTCGGGCATGACGGCCTACGGCACCCGAAGGCATCTGTACGACCCCAAGAACCATATCCTGCCCCCCATGGACCACTCAACCATCAGCCTCCAGATGGGCACAAACAAGTGTGCCAGCCAGGTGGGGCCCCCGGCCCTCCCGCCCCCAGCCCCGTGGGCATGCTTGGCCCCGTGCCTGCCTCCCGCGGACGGTCCCGCTCTGGATTTGTCCCTACCTCGCTGTGCGTCCCCGGGGCAGTCACTGCGGGCTCTGTGCCTCACTTTCCCTCGGAGGACTGCCTAGGGGCCCGTCCATCTCTGACATGTTCACATCCTGTGATTCTCACTTGTCCTGCCACATTGCAGATCTTGGAACTCCCGGGTGCCTGGGGGCCCTCGCCCCCCCCCCCGGGGGAGCTCCCCGGCGGGCAGGGGGAGCTGGACCCAGACGCCGCTGGTTCCCAGGGAGATGCGCTCCGCACGGAGGCAGAGAGGCGAGGGTGTCCGAGCAGGGCTGGCCAGGCCCCGCAGAGCTTGTGCCCCGTGCAAGGACAGGAGCGGACGGTGGGGACTCGGCCTCCACTGCCCCGTCCCTTCGCAGCCCTGAAGCGCTCTCCTCCCTCCCCAGGTGGGCATGACGGCTCCCGGGACCCGGCGGCACATCTATGACACCAAGCTGGGGACGGACAAGTGCGACAACTCCTCCATGTCCCTGCAGATGGGCTACACTCAGGGCGCCAACCAGAGTGGCCAGGTCTTCGGCTTGGGCCGGCAGATCTACGACCCCAAGTACTGCCCGCAGGGCCCGGTGGCGGATGGGGCTGCAGGGGCTGCAGGCGGCGGCCCAGACCCCGGGGAGGCCCCGGAGTGCACCCCCTACCCTCAGGAGGAGACCGACTACTGAGGCGCCCTGCGGGGGCCTCCCCACGTCAGTCTGGGCGGTTGCGGGGTTCTTCTGTTTTTCGTCTTGATTTTCTCCTTGTCTGCGCGCTGCCTGCCCAAGGCCCGTGGGGCAGGGGTGAGGGGCACACGGGGGTCTGCCTGCCAAGGTTCCCGCCGCAGATGTCCCAGCAGGCTTTGGGCTGAGCCGTGGGGGTGGGGGGAGAAAGACACCCCGGCAGGCGGGGACCAGCCCTGAATGGTTTCCGGTTGCTTCTCCTTCTCTTCCCTTTTCTCTGATCAGTTTGTGGTTTCTGTACCCGCAGAAGTTTCAGGCAGTTTTAATGAAAGAAAAATGTTTTTTTGCAGGGCAGTTGTGGGGGTGGGGGTGGAAGGAAGTGGAGGGCTGGCCCCGGCCTGAATCACTTGAGGGCTTGTAAGGGACTGGATTTCTCTAGCACTCCCCCCAGGGGCTGGTGGGGAAACTGAGGCCCGGCAGGACGACAGAGTTCTGAGTGGTTGAGGCAAAGCCACCAGAGCTCCCCCTCCGCCCCACCCCTGCCCCCCCGACTTGTCCTCATTCCTCTGCCAAGTACTGCACAGGGACCCCCAGCGGAGGTCCTCCCCGGGGACTGGCCCCATCCAGCAGCCCAGGGACCAAGAGATAATGTGAAATGTGACTGTGGACCAAAGGCAATAAAAACCTCTTTTTAGGAAGAAACGGCTGGTGGAGTTGGAGTGTGTGTGTGTGTGTGTGGGGGGCGGTTAGCTTGGATGGGGGGGAGGGAGGGTTCTGGGGCCCTGGGGTGGGGAGACCAGCCTCCAGCGGATCCTCCCCACGGCCTCGGAGGAGCTGAGGCCCAGGGCGGGCAGGTGAGTGCGGGCCTGACATTCCAGGTGAAGAAGGGATCGGAGCGTCAGGACCTGGGTCCTGGGTCGGGGGGGAAAGAGCTGGACCTCCCGGCTGCTTGGAAAGGAGGTGGGGAGCCCGACTCGCAGCTCCCCGTGCCCGCCTCTGCTTGTGCCACTCCCTGCGCGGGAGGGAGACGCCCGGCGGACTCCTATTCATCCTCGGAGCCCCAACAGCAAGGCCCCGCTCGGGGATCTGCGGGTCCATGCGCTCGGGCCCTCCCCACCCCGAGCTTCCGGAACGGGGTCTGGAGGTGACCCCAAACTGCCGTGACCGTTCGGACCCAGGAGCTCCCCTGAGAATGCTGGGCCCCTCCCCCTCCGTCGCGTCGCCACTGTAGGGACCGGAGGAGTCCCTGTGGGTGGGGCAAGGGCTGGCCGGTGGAACCGCACTGTGCGGACCGACACACGGGAGTCACCGGGCGGTCGCAGGGTCATGGGGCGAGTCTGGCCAGGAGCGGGGCTCCCCCCGCGGGCAGTGGGAGAAAGGAGCGGCGGCGCGTCCGAGGGCGGCCACCAGCGCCCCACGGTGACGCAGCAAGAGAGAGCGGTCCCTTTAAGAAACCCGGCTCCGCACGGGCCCGCCCCCCCGCGCGCGCGGCTCCCGCAGGCCCGGCCTGTGAGTGGCGGGGGCGGCGGCCAATAGCAGCGCGAGGGGCGGGGCTTCGGGCCGGGGGACCGGCCTCGGGGGCCGTAGAGCCAGCGCGGGACTCGCCTCTTAAAGGGGCCGAAATCCGGGGCGGCCGTCCCGGCGGAGGGAAGGCGGCTAGAGGGGGGCTGGAAAGGTGAAGTCTCCCGGGGGGCGGGGCGGGGGAGGAGACTCGAGGATTCCCGGGGCGCGGGAGGGCAGCGGGTCCCCTGGGAATGGGCGGGTGAGGGCAGAGCGCAGACCCGCGCTCACCTTCACGGCGGCAGGTGGACCCCGGATCCTGGGGGGGGGGGAGGCGGCTCACCTGAGAGGGGCCCGCCGCCGTGCACCTGCAGCCCCCCGGCCCCAGCTCCCTCCGGATGGAGCAGAGCCCTGCAGTGGAGGTCGGGGGCTCAGTTCCCCCCCGCCTCAGTTTCCCTAGGGTGCAACGATGAAGTAGGGCCGCGCTGGGCAGCTGCAGCCGAGGTCGGCGTCAGGAATCGCTCGTTCCAGGAGCGCGCATCGCCGGGTCGTGTCCTTACGCCCCTTCGGGCTCCCGGGTGGAGTCTGGGGGCGGAAGAGTTGAGACGAGCCCCCCGCCCGCCCCCCGAGCTACCCGCTAGCCCCGCGGATCCCCGCCCCGCCGGGAGCGGCAGCCCAGGCAACCAATCAGGTGCGAGCACGGCGCCGGGCGGGGCTCCCATTGGCCCACTCCGCCCGGGACCCGAGAGACCCTTTACTCAGCAGCTGCGGTCGGGGGCGCCCAGAGCCCTGCACGGGGCACGGAGCAGCGAGGGCCAGGGCGGCCAGGGTGCGCCCGCGGGCGCAGGCACGTCCTCGGCCCGACCCCGTCGGGGCCCCGTCCGTCCCCACCATGGCCTTCTGGACGCACCTAATGCTGCTGCTTTGGAAGAATTTCCTGTATCGCAGGAGACAGCCGGTAATGCCAGGACTGGGGGGCGGGGGGCGGGGCGGAGTGCCCGGCGCCCCCTCGGCCCCCGCGGCCCCCACGGCCCCCCTCTTCTGCCCCTGCCCCAGGTCCAGCTCCTGGTGGAGTTGCTGTGGCCCCTCTTTCTCTTCTTCATCCTGGTGGCCGTCCGCCACTCCCACCCGCCTCTGGAGCACCACGAATGTAAGCCCCCCAGGGACGGGGTGGGCGGGGTGGGGGGGCAGTGTCCACCCGTCCGCAGGGGCCCAGTGAGCGCGGAGGGCACAGGCGGGGCACCCGGTGAGTCTGGGCGAGCGCGCTGTCCGGGAGGGGGTGAGCCGGGCGGCATTCAGGCTCCCACGCCCCGCGTCCCCACAGGCCACTTCGCCAACAAGCCGCTGCCCTCGGCCGGCACCATCCCTTGGCTCCAGGGTCTCGTCTGCACCCTGAACAACACCTGCTTCCCGCAGCCCACGCCCGCCGAGCAGCCCGGGGTCCTCAGCAACTTCAAGGACTCCCTGTGAGCCAGGGGCAGCGGGTGCGGGGGCCCCCGGGGCTCCGGGGTGTGTGCCGAGCCCCCACCTCCTGCTCCCTCTGTCCCCAGGGTCTCCCGGCTCCTGGCAGATGCCCACACCGTCCTGGGGGGGCCCAGTGCCCGCAGAACGCTGGCCAGCCTGGGAAAGCTGATGCCAACGCTGAGCGCCGCCGGCAGAGCAGGTGAGGGGCCCTTTGGCTGGTGCGGGCGGGCTCAGCCTCCATCTGCCCAGCTGTGTAATGGGCACGGGGTGGGGGCTGCCTCAGGCCTAAGCTTGTCCTTCTCCCAGCCCGGCCTCAACCCAGCGACCCAGCGCAAGACCGACCACACCCTGAGCTGCTGGGGACACTGCTTGGGAAGGTGAGATGGGGTGGGGGGAGAGCGGGCTGCGGGCAGGGGCCTCTGAGTCCCGCTCCCAGGCCTTTGCCTGGGCTCCCCTTGGTGCCCGAGGGACACTCCTCGTCCTGTCGGGCCCAGACGGGCCGTGTCCAGCACGGTGGCAAAGGGTCCAGCCCGAGAGGCCTTGCACGAGCCTCCACACGTCCTCTACTAGCACAGTCCGCACGGGAGGGGGGCGAAGTGCTTGAGCCCCCGTGAAGCTCCATCCGGGTGGGCACCACCCCATGGTCTCGCTCCCCAGGAATCCCTGGGGTCTGTGCTGGGCCACGCCCAGGAGTCCGTGGCCAACTTCGTGGAGGCCGCAGAGGACCTGGCCCAGGAGGTAAGAGGCCCACTCACCCTCCACCGCAGCCGGGAAGCCCAAAGGGTAGGGCAGCCCGGGCACTTCCCTCGGGGGGCGGTCTGAGGGGCAGAAGGGCAGAGGGAGAAGGTATTCCTGGCAGGGAGGGCTTCCAGCGTCCTCTGGTGACCCCTCCCCAGCTCCTGGCACTGCCCAGCCTGGTGGAGCTGCAGGCGCTGCTGCGAAGACCCCAAGGAGCTGGAGGTCCCCTGGAGGCTGTATCGGAGGCCCTCTGCGGTGCCCGGGGGCCCGGCATCCCAGGGGGGCCCTCCCTCGGCTGGCACGAGGCCGGCCACCTGAAGGAGCTGGTGGGGCAGGAGGCGCTACCCGACAGCGGCCTGAGTGAGTCACGGCCTCTCTTCCCCTTCGGGAACTGGGGCGTCAGGTGTGGGGGCGGGGCCCATGGTGCCCCTGCCCCCCAGGCCCGGCCTGTGCTGAGCTCGTGGGGACCCTGGAGACCCACCCACTGTCCCGCCTGCTCTGGAGGCGCCTGAAGCCGCTGGTCCTGGGGAAGCTGCTGTTCACGCCCGACACGGCGTTCACCAGGCAGCTCATGGCCCAGGTGAGGACGGTCACCGTCCTGCGTCCCCCCTCGGCCGGGATGCGGTGGGCCGCAGGGTTTTGAAGGAAAGTTTGCGGATCGCAGGTGGAGGAACAGCACGTCCAGTGCTCAGAGGCACAGATGGAGCAAGACGGGATGGTGGGCGAGGCGGGCGGGGTCCTCAGGAGGAGGGCAGGGTCGCGACGGGGCGTTCATGTGGGCGCCCTCCTCCCACAGGTGAACCGGACCTTCCAGGAGCTGGCTCTGCTGAAGGACATCCCGGAGGTGTGGGCTGCCCTGGGACCCCAGCTCTTCCGCTTCCTGAACGACAGTTCGAACGTGGCCATGCTGCAGGTAGGGTCAGGACGGGGGTGGCGGCGGCACCCAGCCTCCCTGGGCGCGTCATCCCTGCGCAGCACACGGGCAGCGGGCAGGGCTGGGCCTCCTGGGCAGGCATGAGGAGGCGGCTTGTGGCGTCCGGGGGGCGGACAGGCCCCGGGAGAGAAGAGGGCGGACGCGGCCCGGCGCGCACAAAGCAAACCCCCGTGTCCTCGCCGCTCCCCAGAAGCTCCTGCAAGCTCAGGACAGAGGAAGGAGGCAGCCAGGGTCCCGAGGACAGGACCCGGCCAAGGCTCTTCTCACCTTTCTGGACCCCCGTGGGGACGGCTACGGCTGGCGGGACGCCCATGCTGACGTGGGGCACCTGGTGGGCCTGCTGGGCCGCGTGATGGAGGTGAGGTGCCACCTGCCTGGGAGCCCCGTCTGCGGGGTACGCGGGGTGCAACCCGGTCAGCTGGGCGGAGGGGAGCCCCAGTGTAGGGCCGCCCGAGGACGGACATGGCCCAGGGCCTGCGGAAGTGTGATGGAGGAGCTGGGTCCCTCTGGGGCCCCGGGGCCCTGCGGAGGACCGGGTGCCTGGGACCCACGCCCAGGCCCTTCCTCAGTGTGTGACCCTGGACAAGCTGGAGGCCGCACCGTCGGAGGCAGCCCTGGTGGCGCGCAGCCTGCAGCTGCTCTCGGAGCAGCGCTTCTGGGCCGGGGTCGTCTTCCTGGGGCCCGAGGACCCTGGGGACCCTGCTGGGCCCGGTGGCCCCGGCCACGTGCGCATGAAGATCCGCATGGACATTGACGCCGTCACGAGGACCAACAAGATCAGGGACAGGTGGGGCATCCCGCGTGTGGGGGCTGTGATGCGGGAGCCGCGGTGTGAGGGGCGCGCCCCAGGCTGGGGGGCCCACGGCGAAGGACCTGGTGGGTGATAGAGGCCGGGCGAGGGCAGAGCCGCCCACGGTGCGCAGGGCCCTCGGCCTCCCGGCGTCTCCCGCAGCCCCGCCCTGCCCCACGCAGGTTCTGGGACCCCGGCCCGGCCGCTGACCCCCTCGCTGACCTGCGCTACGTGTGGGGAGGCTTCGTGTACCTGCAGGACCTGCTGGAGGGCGCGGCTGTGCGCGTGCTGAGCGGCTCCGAGCCCCGGGCCCGCCTGTACCTGCAGCAGATGCCCTACCCTGCTACGTGGATGATGCGTGAGCGCCGCCTCGCCACCCACCCCCCAGGGACAGAAGTCAGGTGGCCGCGGGCTCGGCCGCTTCCGCGGGTCCACGTGGTCAAGGCTGCGCCGGCGCCCCACCAGGACCAGTCCCTGTGGGAGGAGCGGGGATCCCGGGGGGCGGGGGCCGGGCGCGGGGGGGCCGTGGCCTGTGCTGACACCTGCGGCCCGAGGCCGGAGCGCGGCGCGGCGCACGTCCAGGGGCCCGGGTGTCCCGCCGCCGCTCAGCGGCCTCCCCGCCGCAGGTTCCTGCGCGTGCTGGGCCGCTCGCTGCCGCTGTTCCTGACGCTGGCCTGGATCTACTCGGTGGCGCTGGCGGTGAAGGCCGTGGTGCGCGAGAAGGAGACCCGGCTGCGGGCCACCATGCGGGCCATGGGGCTGGGCGCGGCCGCGCTGTGGCTTGGCTGGCTCCTCAGCGGCCTCGGGCCCTTCCTCCTCAGCTCGGCGCTGCTCGTGCTGGTGCTCAAGGTGCCGTGCGGCCTTCCTGACGCGGGTGGGGCCCCAGGGCGAGCCCGGGCCTCACCGCAGCTGTGGGGGCCCTGCAGCTCGGGGACATCCTCCCCTACAGCCACCCGGCCGTGGTCTTCCTGTTCCTGGCGGCCTTCGCGGTGGCCACCGTGGTGCAGAGCTTCCTCCTGAGCGCCCTCTTCTCCCGCGCCAACCTGGCCGCCGCCTGCGGGGGCCTCGCCTACTTCGTGCTGTACCTGCCCTACGTGCTGTGCGTGGCCTGGCGGGACCAGCTGCCTGCGGGCGGCCTGGCGGCTGCGGTGAGCCCCAGGGGGGCGGGCGCGGGGACCCTGGGTGCGTGCGGGGACCCTGAGTGCATGCGGGGACCCTGGGCCGCGCGCTCGCTGACCCACCTGCCCCCCCACCCCCCCGCAGAGCCTTCTGTCGCCCGTGGCCTTTGGGTTCGGCTGCGAGAGCCTGGCGCTGCTGGAGGAGCAGGGGGAAGGCGCCCAGTGGCACAACATGGGCACCGCGCCCGCCCCCGAGGTCTTCAGCCTGGCGTGGGTCTCGGGCGTCCTGCTGCTGGACGCTGCGCTCTACGGCCTGGCCACGTGGTACCTGGAGGGGGTCTGCCCAGGTGGGCCCTGAGGGGAGGGGAGGGACCTCAGCACAGCTGCAGAGGCAGGGCTGGGCGGGGTGGGGGGGCGGCCGGCCTCGAGGCACAGGTGGCCGCTGGGGATGGGGACGGAGGGTCGGGGGCGGCCTGAGGCAGGCGGACGGCGGTCGGGGTCGCGGGCCTGTCCTCCGCCTGGATGCCCGGTCCTGGCATATGGCCAGCCGCTGGCACGCTCCAGGCCAGGGGCCCGAGAGGTGACCGGGCGCCGCTGCCCCCAGGCCAGTACGGGATCCCCAAACCGTGGACCTTCCCCCTTCAGAGGAGCTATTGGCTCGGACCTCGCTCTCCCGTCGCTTCCCCCCCACCTCCCACCCCGAGGGACCCAGAGGGTGAGGTACAAGGCGGCCTAACCACCGCCGCGTCCGCGTCCCCCGCGTCCCCCGTGGCCCCCCAACCTGCCAGGTCCCCGACTCCACAGACAGGCTTCAGTGTCCCCCCATCCCCCGCAGCGCTCACAGAGGAGGTGCCGCCAGGCCTGACCCCCGGGGTCTCCGTTCGAGGCCTGGAGAAGCGCTTTCCGGGCAACCCGCAGCCGGCCCTGCGCGGGCTCACCCTGGACTTCTACGAGGGCCACATCACCGCCCTGCTGGGTCACAACGGCGCCGGCAAGACCACCACGCTGTGAGCGGCTGCCCCCTGCTCCCTCCCGGCCTCAGGGGCGGGACCCCAGGTCCCCCCGGGCACCTGGGAGACAGATACGTGTGTTCTCCGTGCCTCAGTTTCCCTCCTCTGTAAAACGGGGACACGGTTCACCTTTGGCCTGAGCTCGTGAGAGGGGCCTTGTCGGTGCTTCCGCGCCCGCTCTGGGGATGCGTCTCCTCCTGGGGGCAGCTGCCCTGAGACCCCTTCGTCCCCAGGTCCATACTGAGTGGTCTCTTCCCGCCCACGGGGGGCTCCGCCTACATCCTGGGCCACGACATCCAGTCCAGCCTGGCAGCCGTCCGGCCCCACCTGGGCGTCTGCCCGCAGTACAACGTGCTGTTCGACCTGTGCGTGGGGCTGGGCCTGGGCTGTGCGGGGCGGGGGGGGGTCGCGGGCTCCGCCGGCCCAGTGACCGCCGCGTCCGGCCCTGGCTGCAGGCTGACGGTGGACGAGCACATCTGGTTCTACGGGCGGCTGAAGGGCCTGAGTGCCGCTGCCGTCCGCCGCGAGCAGGCCCGGCTCCTGCAGGACGTGGGGCTCGTCCCCAAGCGCCGTGCACAGACGCGCCACCTGTCTGGTGAGCCGCCCCGGGGAGGGCTGAAGCTGGGCGGGGGTGGGGGGGGTGCGGGCCGGGAGGGCGGGGAAGGGCCCCGGCCGGGGGGCTGGCTCATGCAGGGCGCCCGCCCTGTCCCCACCCAGGTGGGATGCAGAGGAAGCTGTCAGTGGCCATGGCCTTCGTGGGTGGCTCCCGGGTGGTCATCCTGGATGAGCCCACCGCCGGCGTGGATCCTGCCTCCCGCCGCAGCATTTGGGAGCTGCTGCTTAAATACCGGGAAGGTGAGAGTTGGGGGAGGCACGAGGCTCCCCGAGATGCTGCCTCAGGTGCCAGGGAAAGTTTCTGATGATGACGCTCTGAGAAGAGGGTTTTGAGGGATGGAAAGGAGCTCGATGTACGGGGTGGCAACTCCCGCTAGTGGCCACGGCTGGGGCAGAGCCCTCGTCCCGACGGGATGTGTGGCTTGGTCCCCACGCCCAGGTCGCACGCTGATCCTCTCCACCCACCACCTGGACGAGGCAGAGGTCCTGGGGGACCGTGTGGCCGTGGTGGCGGGAGGCCGCGTATGCTGCTGCGGTTCCCCGCTCTTCCTGCGCCGTCACCTGGGCTCCGGCTACTACCTCACGCTGGTGAAGTCGCGCCCGTCCCCGGCCGCCGGCGGAGAGGTGAGGGCTGAGCCGACCCCCGAGCCCGAGCGCCAGGCCTGCAGCCGGGTGGCCGTGACAGCCGTGCCCTCCGCCCGCAGGGGAACGCTGACTCGGAGGCCGCCACGGGGCCCGGGCGGGAGGCAGAGCAGGCCGGCCAGCGCAGCGCAGCTGGTGAGTGGGGGCAGCGCCCCGTGACGCCCCACGGGACCCTGGGCCTCGGACCGCACAGAACCCGAATCCCGGCCCTTTCATCCGGCCTGGCTGAGCGCACCTGCTGACCCACCGCTGCCCGGGGCCCGCCCTGGGCGCCTCACCCCAGCCTCCTGCGCCGGAGCGTGCTCCTCGGGGCCACGCACCCCTGCCCCCAGGACACCGCGCGGCCTGCCCCGCCGGCGCCCTGACGCCCCGCCCCCGTCCACCCAGGTGCCGCCCAGCTGCTCTCCTTTGTGCAGCAGCTGGTGCCCGGGGCGCGGCTGGTGGAGGAGCTGCCCCACGAGCTGCTGCTGGTGCTGCCCTACGGGGGCGCCGTGGACGGCAGCTTTGCCAGGCTCTTCCGGGAGATGGACCGGCGGCTGGGGGAGCTGGGGCTGGCCAGCTACGGGATCTCCGACACCAGCCTCGAGGAGGTGCGGCGGGGGAGGGCTGCCTGGGGGAGGGGGCCTGGCGGGGGCAGCCGCAGAGCCCCCGAGGCTGTGGAGTCTCCAGCGAGGCCTGAGGACCCCTGGTGTCTGCGGGGTGCCTCTCTCCCAGGGGATCCCCAGCTGAGCCCCTGCCCTGTGTCCCTAGATCTTCCTGAAGGTGATGGAGGACCATGCTGTGGACACAGACCTGGAGGGTATGGCCCCAGGTCCCCGGCGCCTTGACCTCTGCCCCCGATTCCCGAACTCATCTGCTGTGACCCTTGACCTCGACCCAGACCCGAGGCCTCACGGAGCCCTTGACCCTGACCCCGACCCCCGCCGGGCCCGCAGGTCATGGCCGCAGGCAGCAGCCCCCGAGCACCGGCCCAGACAGGACCACACGGCTCAAGACTGTGCCGGAGCCGCGGGCCCAGGAGGACAGGGAGCTCGGTGAGCCGTGCACCCTGACCCGTGCGCCCCCGGGTCCCCCAGAATGTGGGCGCTGACCCTCCGTCCCCTGCAGCTCTGTCTGCCCCAGAAACACAGGCCCTGCAGGGCTCTGGGCCGCTCGCCACGGGCCGCCTCCGGGGCTGGCCGCTGACCTGCCAGCAGCTCTGCGCCCTGCTTCTCAAGCGCTTCCTGCTTGCGTGCCGCAGCCGCCGGGGCCTGTTTGCCCAGGTGAGGGGCCCGGTTGGGGTGAGGGTGAGGGTGAGGGTGAGGGTGAGGGGCCCCGGTGCCGGGGACTGCGTGGGGACCCGGGCGCCTGGCCTGTGCTCTGGCCACCAGCCCAGGGACCTCAGAAGTGTCTGCGCCCTCCGCACCTTCACGGAGCGCCCCGGGGAGCCCCGGGCGGTTCTAGAGCGGGAGCGGGGAGGGGACCGGCAGCCTGGAGGGCGGCGGGGGCGGCTGATGGGCCTATCCCTCAGATCGTGCTGCCTGCCCTCTTCGTGGGCCTGGCACTGCTGTTCAGCCTCATCGTGCCACCCTTCGGACACTACCCGGCTCTGCAGCTCAGGCCCAGCATGTACGGCGCCCAGGTGTCCTTCTTCAGGTGGGTTCGGGGTCGGGAAGGGGCGGCAGGCGGGCGGGCCGGGGGCAGGCCTGACTCTGAGCCGCACCCACAGTGAGGACGCCCCGGGGACCTCGGACCAAGCCCACCTGCTGGCGATGCTGCTGGAGGAGGCGGGACTGGGGGAGGGGGCGCACCGGCAGGACGGCTCCGCCAGGTGAGGGCCCGCGGCCAACCCTCGTGCCCCCGGGCCCCAGGTTCTCGTCTGGGCCCTGGGCAGCGGGCCTCGCGGGGCTGGAGCTTCCCCACGCCGGCGTAGGAGCTGGGGTGTCCGGCCGCGTGCCAGGGCCTGCGGAAAGCTCGGTGGCCCCCCCCCCCCGCAGGACGCCTGGGTGCACACAGCCCGCCGCCTGCCGGTTCTGGGCACCGGAGGTGCCCACGGCCGTGGCTGAGGTCTTGGCCAGCGGCAACTGGACGCCCGGGTCGCCGTCCCCCGCCTGCCGCTGCAGCCAGCCCGGAGCGCGGCGCCTGCTGCCCGACTGCCCCGCGGCGGCTGGCGGCCCCCCTCCGCCCCAGGCGCTGGCCGGCTCCGGAGAGGTGGTGCAGAACCTGACGGGCCGCAACCTGTCCGACTTCCTGGTGAAGACCTACCCGCGCCTGGTGCAGCGGGGGTGAGCGCCCTCGGGTCCTGGAGCCGGGAGGAGGCGGGACGGGGGCGGGGTCTGGGTGCCCCCGACTGCTCTCCTGCCCCACCTCGTCTTGCCTGTCCCACCCAACTCCCGGCGTCTCGGCCCTGCTCATGTCTCTGTCTCTCCCGCAGCCTGAAGACCAAGAAGTGGGTGAATGAGGTCAGGTGAGGAGGGTTCCACCCCTGCACCCCCTCCTGCCCTCTCTGGGCTCCCCCCATGCTCCCTGGCCCTCACTGGCTGTCCCCTGACCGCCCCCTGCCCTGCAGGTATGGGGGCTTCTCCTTGGGGGGCCGAGACCCAGGCCTGCCCTCAGGGCAGGAGGTCAGCCGCTCGGTGGAAGAGCTGCGGGCGCTGCTGAGCCCCCCACCCGGCGGGGCCCTAGACCGCATCCTGAACAACCTCACGGCCTGGGCTCGCAGCCTAGATGCCAAGGACAGCCTCAAGGTGGGAGCCGGGGGAGCGGGCAGGGGCCTGGGGGGCGGTCCACCCCAGCACCCTGACCGCTCGGCCCTGACCCCACCCTAGATCTGGTTCAACAACAAGGGCTGGCACGCCATGGTGGCCTTTGTCAACAGAGCCAACAACGCGCTCCTACACGCCCGCCTGCCCCCGGGCCCTCCCCGCCATGCCCACAGCATCACCACGGTCAACCACCCACTGAATCTCACCAAGGAGCAGCTGTCGGAGGCGGCGCTGTGAGTCACTCTGTCCCGCATGTGGGCCCGGCCCTGCCGCAGCCTCTGGGTCATTTGGGGTGCGGGGGCACTCTAGCTGTGTCCATGCACGGGAACCACCCCCTCTGCTCCCCAGGCCTGGGCTCAGTGGGTTACAGGCTCGCCCTGCAGCCCAGGCGCCCCAGGCCTAAATAGCTCCACCTGTCTCCCCGGCCAGCGGCAGGCGGCCGGGCTGTGGACCCTCGCCCCGTCGGTGGTGGGCGGGGTTCTCTGGACAGCTCCGCCCCTCACCCACAGGATGGCCTCCTCGGTGGACGTGCTGGTGTCCATCTGTGTGGTCTTCGCCATGTCTTTTGTCCCAGCCAGCTTCACCCTCGTGCTCATCGAGGAGCGTGTCACCAGGGCGAAACACCTGCAGTTTATGGGGGGCCTGCCTCCCACTCTCTACTGGCTCAGCAACTTTCTGTGGGACATGGTGCGGGGCATGCTTGGCGGGCGGAGGTCCAGCCGCCTCTCACCACCTCCCTTTTCTGGCCCCTTCCGATCAGACGTTTGTCCAGCATGGCCCGAGTGGAGTCCTGGGGGACGGTGGGAGACTTTGTGTCCTGCTCCCTCCCACACGGGGCAAGGGGGTGGGTTGGGACGGGGCACAGGGGTGAGGATGGCAGTTCCCACCCGTGCAAACCGACGGCGGTAATTACCATCTCCAATGCAGTGTAACTACTTGGTGTCAGCGTGCATCGTGGTGCTCATCTTCCTGGCCTTCCAGCAGAAGGCGTACGTGGCCCCCGCCAACCTGCCCGCCCTCCTGCTGCTGCTGCTGCTCTACGGGTGAGGCCTCCCCGGCTGCTCAGGGCCCGTTCTTCCTGACCCCCCCCTACCCCAGCCCCCAATACCGGGACTCCTCCAGCTCGGAGCTCTGATGGGATCCCAAGTGTGTCCTAACCTAGGGATGCGCAGCGGTGGCCTTAAAAGCTCATCTCTCCCTGGGGCGGGGGTGGGGGCGCCCGGCAGGCGGCAGGAGCTGCGCATGCTCCGGACCTCTGGGTTGGAGGCTCATGCCCCACACTGGGGGGTAGAGTTTACATAAAAGAACATTAAAAACCTCGTCCTGTCTTGACTTACGAGAAGAGGGCTGTGGCAAGGACGAGGGGAGGGGGTGTCTGGGCTACTCACCGGGTGTCCGGTGGTCACCCCACGACCCACTGCCCCCCAGCTGGTCCATCACGCCGCTCATGTACCCGGCCTCCTTCGTCTTCTCCGTGCCCAGCACGGCCTACGTGGTGCTCACCTGCGTCAACCTGTTTGTTGGCATCAATGGCAGCATGGCCACCTTCGTGCTCGAGCTGTTCTCTGACAAGGTGCTGTCCCCTGCAGGCCGGGGCTCGGGCTGCGCTGGCCTCGGCTCCGGCCCCTGACCCACCTCCCCTCCCTGTGTCTGGCCCTGAGCAGAAGCTGCAGGACGTGAGTCGGGTCCTGAAGCAGGTCTTCCTTGTCTTCCCCCACTTCTGCTTGGGTCGGGGGCTCATCGACATGGTGCGGAACCAGGCCATGGCTGACGCCTTTGAGCGCTTAGGTGAGAACTTCCCTCTAGGTGGGGTAGTGCCAGCCACGTCGTTTACGCAGGGTGGGGACAAACAGCAGCCCCCAGGAAGAGAACTAGGGGTCTTAGGTGGCCCCCATGTTTGGGTCAACTGAGAAGCCAGCACAGCAGCCAGAGAGGCTAATTCTTTTCTTAAACATTTTATTTATTCATGAGAGACCAGAGACAGAGAGAGAGGCAGAGACAAAGGCAAAGAGGAAGAAGCAGGCTCTACGCAGGGAGCCTGACATGGGACTTGATCCTGGGTCTTCAAGATCACGCCCTGGGATGAAGGCGGCGCTAAACTGCTGGGCCAGTGGGGCTGCCCTAGAGAGGCTAATTCTGTATGGGGTCCTATCACAAGAGGTCTAAGGCTCTAAAGGGAGATGGTGATACTACTGTTTTCTATACCAATTAGAGCTTGGTTGAGTGGCCCACCCAGTTCTTGATCCTTTTATTTAAGAGCCCAAGGTGACCTGGATTGGGGGGTGATGGACAGAAATCAAGCACACCCCTACTTCTCATGACCCAGGTCCTCCTTCCTGTCTCCGCAGGAGATGGGCAGTTCCAGTCACCCCTGCGCTGGGAGGTGGTCGGCAAGAACCTCGTGTGCATGGCGGTGCAGGGGCCGCTCTTCCTCCTCTTCACGCTCCTGTTGCAGCACTGCAACCGCCTCCTGCCACAGTCAGTGGGGACGGGGTAGGGGTGCGAGGGGCTGGGGCTGGCCTTGGGCTCACTCATACGTGTGTCCTCAGACCCCGGCTGAGGTCGCTGCCCCCCCTGGGGGAGGAGGATGAGGACGTGGCCCGAGAGCGGGAACGGGTGGTGCACGGGGCCACCCAGGAGGACGTGCTGGTGCTAAGAGACCTGACCAAGGTGGGTGCGGGGCGGTGGGTGCAGAGCCTTGGGCAGCCCCCTGTCCCCCCGTCCTCAGGGACCTGAACTCCTCCCAGGTGTACCACGGGCAGAGGACACCGGCTGTCGACCGCCTGTGCCTGGGGATCCCTCCTGGTGAGGTGAGTCCAGGGCGGGGCCCCGGTGCGGGGGCATGGGAGGCACCCTCCTGCGTGCCCACTGCCCTTCCCTCAGCACCTGCTGCGCGCGCCTGCCGCCCCTCATTGAACAGCTCCCTGGCCCCCGCTTACCATCTATCGAGTGACTCCTGACTGGTGACATTTGAGCTCCCATTTTGTCCCAGGAAGCACCTACTGCGTGCTTGCGCTCGGGGGTCGTTGAGCCCCCGCCGTGTGCGTCCCCTACTGAGATCAAGCGCGTTGTTACCGAGCACCCGTGGGGGCGCCACACATGTGCCAGGAACCTTAACCAAGCGCCTACTGTGCTGTGTGCCACCGTTGGAGAACCAGTTGTATCATTGAGCCCCTTGTATGGACATCTGTATACGTTTGTCGGGCATTGACAGTACCTACTGGTCACCTGTTGTATACATCCCTCCCTTGAGCGCTGGCCCACAGCCAGTACTTCTTGGGCACGTGCCCCGAAGCAGTTCACGTTCACACAACTACTATGTGCAGCCGTGTTGGCTGTGTGCTCTGAACCCGCCACCTCCTGGGGCCGGTGCACACCTGGAAACAGATGTGCAGTGTTAGCGTGAGCTGCTGTCACTTTGTCAAGCGCCGCCCGTGAGCTCCCACCCTCTCCACACTGGGCTGACCACACCCAGCCTGGGTGCTCGGGTGCCTCCGGAGGCACCCGGCGATGGCAGGGCCTGCGACGCACAGAGCACTGCTGTATGTGATCTTGGAGACACCCACCGGGTGCCTGCATGGGTGACGCGTGTGTCGTGTGTGCCGAGGAGCGTCCCCTGCTCAGTGTCGCGCTCCGCCTGCCTGCACCCCCAATATCGAGGGGGGTGCGGGTCAGAGACCGCACTGAGGGCCGTCTGTGGGGCCCCCGCAGTGTTTCGGGCTGCTGGGAGTGAACGGAGCAGGGAAGACGTCCACATTTCGCATGGTGACCGGGGACATGCTGCCCAGCGGTGGTGAGGCCGTGCTGGCAGGTCACAGGTGAGGGCTGGGGCGGGCGCGGGGCTGGCCTCTCCCAGGCGTGCTCGGCTCGGCCCGGCCCGAGCCCTGCCCTCTCTCACCACAGCGGTCGGGGTGGGGGGACCGAGGCCCGCCCTTGCCGCCCAGCGCGGGGGCCTAGCCGACGCCCTGAGCCCCTCCCGGTCCCCGTCCCCAGCGTGGCCAGGGAGCCGGCCGCCGCGCACCGCCACATGGGCTACTGCCCGCAGTCCGACGCTGTCTTCGAGCTGCTGACCGGCCGGGAGCACCTGGAGCTGTTCGCGCGCCTGCGCGGCGTCCCCGAGGCTCAGGTCGCCCAGGTGACCCCCCACCCAGCCCCGCAGCCCGCCCTGAGCCCACCTGCAGCGCACCTGCGCGCCCCCAGCGCCCACACTCTGCGGCTCCCGCGCAGGCTGGAGCCGCCCCCTGCCCCCCCCTCTCCCGGCCTCGGCCCCCCTCCCCTTGGGAGCGCAGCTGTCCCGTCCGCCCGGTCCCGCCCCTCGTTCATCCTGGCCCCGCCCCTTTGCTGACCACCCCCACCTTCGCCCCTACCCCGCTCGCTCCGCCCCCCCCCAGACGGCGAGCTGGGGCCTGGCACACCTGGGGCTCCGCCAGTGCGCGGACCGACCCGCGGGCACCTACAGTGGCGGCAACAAGAGGAAGCTGGCGACGGCGGCGGCGCTGGTGGGGGACCCGGCTGTGGTCTTCCTGGTGCGCGGGGGCGGGGCGGGGCGGGGCCTGGGAGGCCGGGGCGGGGTCAGGACCCCTAACCAACCCCCCCCTGCGCCCCGCGCCCCCAAGGACGAGCCGACCACTGGCATGGACCCCAGCTCCCGGCGCTTTCTCTGGAACAGGCTCCTGGCCGTGGTGCGGGAGGGCCACTCCGTGGTGCTCACGTCGCACAGGTGGGCCCCGAGCCCGGGCTGAGCGGCGGGGCGGGGGCTCCGCGGGGCGGGGGGGACCTGGGCCCGCGGAGGCTGTCAGAGCCCGGGCACGCAGGCCATGGGGTGGCCTGACCTGGGGGTGGGGGGGCTCGCCGGGACCCGGGTCCGGCCTTCCCGACAGAGGTCCGGGTGGGCGGGCGGTGTCCAGGGTGGAGGGTGAGGGTCCGCGCCTGCGGGGCGGGGGGCACGGCTGCGCCCCGAGGGACTGACGCGCGGCCCCGGCAGCATGGAGGAGTGCGAGGCCCTGTGCACGCGCCTGGCCATCCTGGTGGACGGGCGGTTCCGCTGTCTGGGCAGCGCGCAGCACCTGAAGAGCAGGTGAGGGGCGGCGGCGGCGGCCCGGGCGAGCCGGGGGAGGGCAGGGCAGCCCGGCCCGGAGCGAGCGCGGCAGCCCTGTCCCCCCAGGTTCGGAGCGGGCCACACGCTGACCCTGCGGGTGCCCGCAGCGCGGGCCGACTCGGCCGTGGCCTTCGTGGGGGCGGCGTTCCCGGGGGCCGAGCTGCGCGGGGCGCACGGCAGCCGCCTGCGCTTCCAGCTGCCGCCGGGAGGGCGCTGCGCCCTGTCCCGCGTCTTCGGGGAGCTGGCGGCGCGCGGGGCGGAGCTGGGCGTGGACGACTTCTCCGTGAGCGCGACGGCGCTGGAGGAGGTGCGCGGCGCCCGGGGCGGCGGGGTGGGGCTGCGGGCGCCCCCGCGCTGACGGCCCCTCCGCCCGCCGCAGGTGTTCCTCGACTTCTCCGCGGCGCAGGGGCAGCGCGAGGCCCGCACGCAGGACGCGGGGGCGGGCACGGACCCCTGCGCGGCCGAGTCGGCGCTCTGAGCCCCCCCCCCCCCCCCCCCCCCCCCCCGGGGCCGGGCGCTGCGCACCTCCGCTCGAGGACCGTTGCCCTGGAGGAAATAAAGAGATCTCCGCGCGTGCAACTGCGTGTGCGTGTGCGTGTGCGTGTGCCGGCGGCGCGCAGGTCCACAACGGCTCTCCTCGCGGGCCGCCCTGGGGCCTTGGGGGCCGCTGGAGCCCAGCTGGGGGCCTCCGTGGTGGCCGGGAGCCTGCTGGCCGCGGCCCCTCAGCACCCACGTGGGTCTGGAGGTGAGGGCGGTGCCCGCGAGTGCCTGGCCATGAAGTGGGCACGAGCTCGAGGCCTGCGGATGTTCTGGGCGGCCTGGAGGAGCCCCGGGGTGGCCCAGACCTCCGGCCTCCTGACTGGGCCCGGGCCCCAGAGCCCTGCGTGCTGGGCAAAGGGCCCTCGAGGGCCCACTCGGCCGGGTCTGCGGGTGGACCCGGGCCTGGGGAGCCGCACACGACTGTCCTGTGCCCTGCAGATGCGCCCCTCCCGGCAGGCTCAGCGGGGGCGTCCGGGAGGGTGAGGGGTGGGGGCTGGGGAGCGGGGAGGCGAGGCCCCAGGTCTGGCCGCGCATGTTTCCCACAGCGTCCTGTCAGTGGCGGGTCTGCGTGTGCTCCTGGACCGTGGGAACAGGGGCCCTGCTGTGCCCAGGGCCTTGCCGTGCGCCCGGGGAGGGAGGACGGGGCTGGACGGCAGGAGGCTGCGCCCCGGGTCTGAGACAGAGGCCCTGGCTCGTCCCTTCCGCCTGTGAGCTTCGTGGCGGCAACACCTGCCCGAGTCCCCGCGCGACACCGTGCACGCGTGTGCGCACACTCCCAGCTGCATCCGGTGCGCCGGACTGAGGGTCTGCATCCCCGCCGCCTGCCGCAGTGTCACCTGCCGCCGTGTGCCCGCCCCGCGTGCCAGGCCAGCAGTGCCAGGCCCGGGCACCCCCACCAGCACACACGGCCTGAAAGTGGAAGCTGGGGGTGGGCTCTGGGACCCCACTGTGAAGCCCACCGCGTGGAAGGGCAGGCTGCAGCCAGGGCGGGTGGGGGGCAGGCCTGCGTCACCGGCACTGCCTCGGGAGGCCTTTTCCTGTGGGGGGGAGGGCCCGCCAATGAGGGCCGGGCCTGTCACGTGGGGCTGACAGCTGGGGAGGGGGTGGCCGGCGGCAATGTGGCCCTGGAGCAGGCGGTGCTGAGAGCTCAGCAGCGGGACCCCCGCCTGCCCGACCCCAGCCCGCCTCCCCCGGCCCAGGCCCCACCATGTTCTCCAGGAAGAAGCGGGAGCTCATGAAAACCCCTTCCATCTCGAAAAAGAACCGGGCGGGAAGCCCCAGCCCACAGCCCTTGGGGGTGAGTGAGCCTCTCCGGGGAGTGCAGCGCGGGTGGGGGCCTGGGCGTGACAGCGGGCGCCAGGGCCCAGGGGTGCGCCGTGTGCCTGCCGCCAAGGGCCCAGCAGCTCCATGCGGGGCCGCTGGCGGGGGGCTCCCACCAGCTACAGCCCCTGCCGGGCTGGACGGCACGGAGCCCGCAGGTCAGGCCAGGACCCCGGCGTTCGGCTCACAGTAGGTGCCCTCTGCTTCCCCCGAGCACCTGGCCAAGGGGCCGGGGGGCGGGCGGGAGGGTGCCCGGGCTGGGGCGCCGCAGGGCAGGGCTCAGGGGACCTGGGGCCAGGGGTGCCGTCGGGTGTGACAGCTACAGCGCAGCTTCGGGGCCGAAGGTTGACAGGGCAGCAGGGCACGACACGGGACCTGTGGGTGTGGGGCCTGGAGGTCGAGAAGCTTTGGGGGTGCTCGAGGACTTCAGGGTCCCCAGAACTCTCGGGGGCACGGGAGTCGACAGAGGTATCTTCACCTGCACGGAGGTGTGGCTGCAGCAGCCTGGAGGGGGCTGCAGGGCTGAGGACCCCCAGGACCCTCCCCACCCCACCCCACCCCACCAGGAAGTGGGGTGCCCCTCCCCCACGCCCTCACAGGCCCCACCCCTGGCTGTGGTTTGGGCAGAGACCGTTGTTTGTGAAAGCTCTGGGGAAGAGGATGTTGGGTAACAGGTGTGGGCGGGGCAGGGCACCAAATCTCGGCCCCCTGACCTCTGGCCTTTGATCCCCGTGGGGTCCGCGGGAGACCCTGCAGAGCCCCCCCCCGCCGTGGGGAAGCCGAGGCAGCGCGGGGCCGGCTACCTGGCTACCGGCTCGCCCGTCCTCCCCAGGAGCTGCCCAGGAAGGATGGGGCCGACGCGGCGTCCCCTGGGGCCAGCGCAGAGCCGCCGAGCGCCGCCGCCAACGCCAAGGCCACGGGCACGCTCAAGCGACCCACCAGCCTGAGCCGCCATGCGAGCGCCGCGGGCTTCCCGCTGCCCGGGGCCAGCTCCTGGACGCTGGGCCGGGGCCACCGCAGCCCGCTGGCCACTGCCAGCCCCGCCGAGCTCCCCGGCGACGCGCCCGGGCCCGACTCCGGGGAGGACATCTCCCAGCTGCTGGCGGACGTGGGCCGCCTGGCCAAGAGCCTCGAGAAGCTCAGGGACTGTGTCCTGCGTGACGGTGAGAAGCGCAGGGACCGGAGCCTGGGGGGCGGGGCCACACACCGCCCCTCCGACCCCGTGGGGCGGCCAGGGGCGGGGGGGGGGGGGGGGGGGCGCGACACTGCTGCAGCCAGGCCCTTGGGGATGCGTCCCAGCCGGGAGGCCGCAGCGCAGGGACGTCACGGGGGCTCAGAGGCACACTCGGAGATTCCCCTGGGGACAGGTTTCGGGGCGTCCCCGGTGTCCTCGTGAGGCCAGTGGGCAGCCCCGGAGGGCGTCGGGGCAGAGGTGGGCCAGGTCCGCCGGCTGAGGATGATGTCGCAGGAGCCCGGGAGGGCCGCGGCGTGTGCCCGCCGCCGTGACGGCTTTGGGGCGGCGGTTCCGTTTTCTCCTCCGTGTGGCGCTGACAGCACGCTTCCTGCCGGGTTATTTTCATCTGTTTCCTGTTTGTCCCTGGCACCTCGTGCGCGGCCTGCTGCCTGCTCCCCCGAGGCCACACCCCAGCACCCAGCCCGGCACCCCGACCTGCTGCCCCCAGGGCCCCCCCGGGTCGGAGGGGTCCCAGCTGGGCTGGGCGCTCGGCCCCCAGTGGCCTGGCCCCGCGGCAGGGTGGGGGCCCCCCAGGGTTATCTGGCCCGGGCGGGGGCCACAGCCGCTTCCTGGGGAAACGCGCTAATCTCGGTTCCTTTCCGATCCCCGCGCTTCCTTGGAGGCCAGGCCTGGGTGGGCTGCGCCCCGGGGTGTGTGCGGGGGGCTGGGACGTGGCGGGCCCTCCTGCCCCTGGGCCACCTGGAGGGGAGGATGTGGGTTGAGCGCGGGGCTTCCTCTGCTGGGCCCCTCCCCGGGCCTCAGGTGTCTCATCTGCGGCCTGGGCGGTCGCGGGGCCTGGGCAGGTGGGCGTGGAGGGCCGAGGCCCGCCGTCCCTGGAGTCTCCCCGGGGCCTCAGGGCTCTCAGGCCCCGCTGTGCTCTGGAGCACCGGCCGTCAGGCGGGGAGTCGGGGCGCGGGCGAGGCTGGCCCCCAGCTGGCCGTCCCTCCCCGCTGGCCCCTTCCCTCCTCGCGTTCCTGCGGTGTTTCCACCGAGCGGGCCGTGGCTGGCGCTTGCTGCTTCGCGCTCCTCTCCTTAGGGCGGGTGACGGGCACCCCGCTGGCTGAGTCGGAGGCGCCTGCGTCTCTTGATCTCAGGGTTGTGCGTTCCAGCCCTGCACCGGGTGTGGACGTCACTTAAGCATAAAGTCTTAGGGAAAAAAACAGTGTCTGTGCAGAGCATTTAAGGCCCCGTTCCAAGATACAGATGTGACCTCAGCCCTGCTTCGCTCTAGCACCTTCTATGGCTCCCCACTGCCCTGGAGACAAGGCCAAGCCGGGCCCTCCAGACGAGTTCTTGTGCCTTCTGAGCCAGTGTACATGGGAAAGCTTTCCATCTTTTTTTCCATCTTTGAGAAATGATGGGTGTGCCTCAGTTTCCCCATCTACAAAACAGGGGCCTCTGGGGCCGCTGCCAGGGGGGAGTAGATGACCGCAGCAGGCAGGGCAGGCGGAGGGCTGGCCAGAACCTTGAGCGGTCAGGGCCGCGGCGGGAAAGGACCGGGGGCCTGCGTGGAGGAGGGAGGCACCAGGGCGGCCACCTGAAGCGCAGGTGTGTGCTGGCTGGACGACCCGGAAAGTGTCGTGAGCGAAGGGGCTGCGTCCACCACGGCCTGGGCCTCAGCAGGGGCCCACAGCGACCGGCCCGGCCCGGCTCGGCCTCAGTCTCCCCGCCGGGGAGGGGCGGGCGGCTGGCCCTGGCCGGGCGCTCCCTCCCACTCACCGCGCCCTGCCCCGCAGAGCTGCTGGAGGCCCGCCGGGGGCTGGCCCACGAGTGCCTGGGCGAGGTCCTCCGCGTGATGCGCCAAATCATCAACAAGTACCCGCTGCTGAACACCATGGAGACGCTCACGGCCGCCGGCACCCTCATCGCCAGGATCAGAGGTCAGCGGGGGGCCGGGAGGGCTTCCTGGAGGAAGGGACCCTTGGAGGGTGTTTGGAGGGCTCGCGGCAATCTGACAGGCACCCCTGCCGAGGCGCTGCCCCTGGCGGACGGCGCCCCCGGTGAGCGGCGCGGGGTGACCAGCGGCCCCTCGCCCCCGCGCCCGCCCCAGGCTTCCATTACGAGTGCAGCAACAACGAGGCCGACAAGGAGGAGTTCGAGAAGGCCCTGGAGACCATGGCCGTGTCCTTCAGTAACACGTGAGCGCTGCGGGGCCGCGGGGGGCCAGGGGGCCGGGGGCGGGGGCGGGCCCGGGTCTCCCAGCCTGACCCCTCCCCGCCCTGCAGCGTGTCCGAGTACCTCATGGGGGAAGTGGACAGCACGACTCTCCTGTCCGTGCCCCCCGGGGACCCCAGCCAGGTGAGCACGGGGTGGCCCCGCGTCCTGCACCGGGGTGGGTGGGCCTCACGCGGGGCCTCACCTGAGTCTGCCCTGCAGGCCGTGGAGCACCAGTACGGGCCGGCGGTGGAGGGGGCCGATGCCAGCGCCGAAGACGGTGACGCTGGTGAGCGTCCCCTTGGCCGATGGCGGGCCGTGGGAGGGTCGGCGGGCAGGAGGCGGGGCTGGGGCACTGGGCCGGGCTAAGCGGGTGCCCCGCAGGCTGCCTGCCCTCCGAGGAGGTGGACATGCTGCTGCAGCGCTGCGAGGGGGGCGTGGACGCCGCCCTGCAGTACGCCAAGAACATGGCCAAGTACATGAAGGACCTCACCAGCTACCTGGAGAAGCGCATGGCGCTGGGTATGCGGGGCCCCCGGGGGTTCTGGGGGGGCCCGGCCCCCCACCCCTGCACTCACACGGCTCCCCGCCTGCCCGCAGACATGGACTTTGTCAAAGGCCTGCAGAAGATCATGCACAACTACCGGCACAGCGTCATGCAGGAGGTGGGAGCCCAGGGGGGGATATGCCTAGGGCAGCTGAGGGAGTGGGGGGCTGCGCAGCCCGCAGGCCACCCCCTGACGGCCGGCCCCACCCCACAGCCCCACATGCCCCTGCAGTCCATCTACTCCCTGGCCCTGGACCAGGACCTGGAGTTCGGCCAAGGCTTGATGCAGGCAGTGGCCACGCTGCAGAACCAGACCTTCGTGCAGGTGGGCTGTGCCAGCGGGGGGTGGGGGGCGGGGGCGGCGGGCTGCGCGGGGCGTCCCCGGCTCACGGCCTGTGCCCCCAGCCCCTGAACGTGAGGCGGCTCGAGCACGAGAAGCGCAGGAAGGAGATTAAGGAGTCGTGGCACCGCGCCCAGAGGAAGCTGGTACGCCGGCGGCGGGGGTGCGGGGGGGCGCCGTGGCCTCCTGTGCCCACTCCGGGCCGAGGTGCCCAGCTGTGCAGGAAGGGGTGCGCACATGTGCGTCCCGCCCCCCGCCATCGCACGGAGGGTCTGGGTTGGGGGAGGCAGGCTCGCGCAGGCCGCCCGCGGGCGCCAGGTTCCCTCGCGTTGCTCCTTCCCGGTTCCAAAGCTCCGCTGGCAGGGCCTGCGGTGAAGGGCCTCCGTCCCCGGCCCTCCCGGCAGCCTCCGTCTGTGCATGCGGGGCTGGCCGCGTTGGCGCTTCTGCTCCAGCCTCGTGCCGCGGCCTTGTCCCTGTCTGTGGGCTCCGGGTGCTCAGCTGTGGAGGCCGCTTGCCCCGTTTCACTAGATCCTGCCCGTGGACATTTTGCTTGCTGCTGGGTCCGTGGTGTTCTCCGACACGTGCCCAAAGCGGGCCGGCTGGGGGGGCGGTGAGAGCCCGAGAGCCTCTCCTGAGCTGCTGCCGCTTCCATTCTCCAGACCCTCATTTCCTGTTCTTTGCTCACTGCGGATTGGACCGTGGCCTATTCCTCATTGATTTGCCAGAGCTCTTGACGTATGAGAGAACCAGCCCTAGCTGATATGACCTATAGACCACCCCCCACCCCGGGTTTAGTTTTGACTTTTGATTTTACCTGTGGCCTGTTTAGCTGGATAGAGAGCTGTGAGCGGCAGCTGTAGCCTTTCTCATGGTTCCTGGGTTTCCTGTCCTGCATTCAAGGCCTCCCCACACCAAGTGTTTTCAAATACTCTGCCTGTCTTGTCGCACAAGCTCGTTTATGTTTGAGCGTCTGACGCGGTCTGTCGGCTGCAAGGTGTGGCCCCCAGAAGGCCCCTGGTTTCTGACCAAGTGCTCTTCCTGCCAACCCTGAGGGTGCCTGGCTTCCTGCCGGGGCGGCCTCGCCGTTCTGTGCGAGGGGAAGTGAGAGACGGAAGCGTGGCTGCCAGTCTGGGTGGGAGGCGGGCGCCGGGAGCTGGAATGGTCCCCCCAGGGCCCTGCTGCAGGGGTGCCTGCCTCCTCTCCCGCTGTCACCCCGACGGACAGGCTGTGACCTGAGACACGCGGGAGGCTGAGCTGCGAGCTCCGTGTTGGGGGGCGGGTGTCAGGATGTGGCGGGAGCCCCGGCGCGGCCCAGGATGGCTCTGGACTGGCGTCCCCACCTCCACGCCCGCAGCAAGAGGCCGAGTCCAACCTGCGCAAGGCCAAGCAGGGCTACACACAGCGCTGTGACGACCACACCAAGGCCCGCCTTCTGGCAGCCAAGGCCGAGGAGGAGCAGGCGGTCACGGGGCCCGGGGCTGCCGCCTCCAAGACCCTGGACAAGCGGCGGCGTCTGGAGGAGGAGGCCAAGAACAAGGTGCGCGCCACGGGGTGGGGCGGGCAGGGGCAGCCCAGGGGCCGCGGCTCCCACTGTGCGGGGCACATCCTGCACCAGGGCCTTCCTGCCGCCCCGGTCTCCTGGAGGCGCCGCGCCGATGCGTCCCTGTGCACCCCGGCCCGTCCAGGCGGAGGAAGCCATGGCCATCTACCGGACGTGTGTGGCCGACGCCAAGACGCAGAAGCAGGAGCTGGAGGACACCAAGGTGACGGTGCTGCGGCAGATCCAGGAGGTCATCCGGCAGAGCGACCAGACCATCAAGTCGGTGCGCTCCCCACGTCCCCATGGCTGGTGGCGTTGGGGGGCCGTCGGCTGTGCCCCCGGGCCCCGACCCTGGCGGGGCTCACACGTGGCACCCCCCTGCAGGCCACCATCTCCTACTACCAGATGATGCACATGCAGACGGCCCCGCTGCCCGTGCACTTCCAGATGCTGTGCGAGAGCAGCAAGCTGTACGACCCGGGCCAGCAGTACGCCTACCACGTGGGCCAGCTGCAGCGCGGCGAGGAGCCCGACGTGCGCTACGACTTTGAGCCCTACGCCTCCATGAACACCTGGTACGGCCTCCCGCTCGCGCCTGGGGCGGCGGGGCCGCCCCCTGCCGAGGCTTCCGTACCTGCCTGTCCCACCAGGTCCCCCGTCATGCGCACGCGGAAGGGCAGCTTCGTCGGCGACGCCGCGGCGACAGAGGCCACGGGCAGCCCCGAGAAGGACGGTGGGCCCAGTGACGGGGCGCTGGCCAAGGAGCGCAGGGGTGAGTGCTGGGCAGGGGTGCGGGGTGGGCGCGGCCTCCCCGTAGCCCCTCGCCCCACTGGAGACGCCCGGTTCTGCAGGAGGGCGCGGACACCAGGTGCACAAGTCGTGGCCCACCACCATGTCAGACTCGGACGGCAGCCTGGACCCCAGCCCTGGCTCAGGTGAGCGGCGCCCGCGGCCTGCCTGGGCCCTGGGCACGTGCGTCTTGCAGGGTGAGCCCTCTGGGGAGGGTCCGGTCACCTGACGCCCGTTTCCCGCTCAGGGGACTTTAAGAAGCGGGAGCGGATGTTGTCCAGCGGCACCATGTCGTCCAACGAGGAGCTGGTGGAGCCGGAGGGCAGTGCGGGGGCGGCCGCCTTCGAGCAGGGTGAGGGCCCGACCGTTGCGGGGGGTGTGTGTGGGGGGGCAGCCAGCAGGCCTCGGCCTGACTGCCCGGCCCCCCGCAGCCGACCTCAACGGCATGAGCTCCGAGCTGCCGGTGGCCTTGCCCAGTGGGCCCTTCCGCCACGTGGGGCTGTCCAAGGCCGCCCGCACCCACCGGCTGCGGAAGCTCCGCACGCCCGCCAAGTGCAGGGAGTGCAACAGCTACGTGTACTTCCAGGGCGCCGAGTGTGAGGAGGTGAGGAGGGCTGTGGGCAGCGGGCGGGGGCACAGGGCCCGGGCAGGTGTTGGGGCAGAGGCCTGGGGCGTGGGGCCAGCGGCCGTGGCGGGGAGCGGGGGCTCACGGGCGCCCGCCGGCCGCAGTGCTGCCTGGCCTGCCACAAGAAGTGCCTGGAGACGCTGGCCATCCAGTGCGGCCACAAGAAGCTCCAGGGCCGCCTGCAGCTCTTCGGCCAGGACTTCGGCCAGGCGGCCCAGAGCACCCCCGACGGCGTGCCCTTCATCATCAAGAAGTGCGTCTGCGAGATCGAGCAGCGGGCGCTGCACACCAAGGTGAGCGCCGCGGGGGGCGGGGGGGCAGGCACGGTGGGGGGGGGCCCAGGCTGACCGTGGCCCCCACAGGGCATCTATCGCGTCAACGGGGTGAAGACGCGCGTGGAGAAGCTGTGCCAGGCGTTCGAGAACGGCAAGGAGCTGGTGGAGCTGTCACAGGCTTTGCCCCACGACATCAGCAACGTCCTCAAACTCTACCTGCGGCAGGTGGGGCCAGCGGGCTGGGAGCAGGGAGCCGGGCTGGGGTGGGGGACGCCGACCCCACGCGACCTGTCCCCCGCAGCTGCCCGAACCGCTCATCTCCTTCCGCCTGTACCATGAGCTCGTGGGGCTGGCCAAGGACAGCCTGAAGGCGGAGGCCGAGGCCAAGGTGGCGACCCGGGGCCGAGCGGACCCCGCCCAGAGCGAGGCTGCGGCTGTGGCCATGGCGGGCCGGCTGCGGGAGCTGCTGCGGGACCTGCCCCCCGAGAACCGGGCCACTCTGCAGTACTTGCTGCGGCACCTGCGCAGGTGAGGGCCGGCGTGGCGGGATCAGGGCTGGAGGCCTGGGGGGGGCCAAGGGGCCTCTCATGGCTGCCCCTGTGTCCGTGTGACCCTAGGATCGTGGAGGTGGAGCAGGACAACAAGATGACTCCGGGGAACCTGGGTATTGTGTTTGGGCCCACGCTGCTGCGGCCAAGGCCCACCGAGGCCACCGTGTCCCTGTCCTCCCTGGTCGACTACCCCCACCAGGCTCGGGTCGTGGAGACCCTCATCGCCCACTACAGCCTGGTCTTCGACGACGGGCCCGAGGTGAGGGCGGTGCTGGGCCCCAGGGCTGCCCACTCCGAGCAGGGGGGCGGGCTCTGTGAGCGCCGTGGGGACCGCGACGGAGACAGGAAACCCCGGTGAGGCTCGCTTTCAGCAGCGTGGTCAGCAGGGGGCCCAGAGGTATCTTACAAGCAAAGGACCCACGGATGGTGGGCTCAACTCTGGGGGCTCACGCGGGTGCAAAGGCCCTGTGGCCCGCCTCCCCAGCTGCCCTGGAGCCCATGAGCGCCCTGCTGCCCGGCTGGCTCCACTGCGCCTCCTCACCTGGCTGCTCCTCCACAAGCTCTGCTTGCTTGGCCTCCGAGCATCTCGCTGTCGTGCTCATGTCCCCTCTGGTGGGGCCTGCGGGTGCGCAGGGGCGCAGTCACGCTGGCGGCCACACGGCAGGACCCGAGCCTTGTGGACTGCGGCATGCTGCCCAGAGGGACAAGCTCAGCCCGTGTGCACAGGACGCAGTGTCACCACACATGCAGCTGCAGGGGGTGCTGACAAGTTTTAGGCCCTTTTTTTCGTATCATTCTGCCCATAACGCACATCACAAGGCTTCTATCGGCCTCTGAGAGCGAGCGGCAGAGGCCAAGGGAGAGGCAGAGTCCCCGTGGCGCAGGGAGCCCGAAGCAGGGGACTTGATCCCAGGCCCCCAGGATCCTGAGTGGAGCCGGTGGCGGCTGCTTCACCAACCGAGCCTTGCAGGCGCCCGGCGTTTTTTAGTTTTTAGTCTATTTACGAGACGGAGAGCAGAGCCGGGGATGGCCGGGACCCTGGGCCCTGCCTGAGCCCTGCCTGAGCCACGCTCCCCCTGCAGGAAGCGTACACGCAACGGGCCGAGGCGGCGGCACAGACGCCCCACCTGGAGGCGAGCGCAGGGACCGGCTTCCCACTGCAGGAGAAGGCCGCAGAAGGGGTCCCAGGTGAGCGGTGGGGACAGGCAGCTGGTGGACGGCGCGGCGTCGCGGGGCCATGTCAGGTGCCTGGACGCTGCGCGGCCTGTGGGGTTTCCTCCGACGGAGGGCTGGCCTGTCCGACCCGTGCCAGCAGCAGCAGAGAAGCTGGAGGGGTTTGTGGACGCCACAGCAGGTGGGGACCCAGACCACGGCAACAGCCCTCTGCTGCGGGTGGGTGGTCCCAGGGGGCAGCTGGGCCTGGGGAGGGTGACAGCGTGTCAGGCTGTGAACCCCAGGACCCCCAGGTCTTGACACGTCTGTCCACCCTGCCTCATAAGCCAACTTCCTTGACTTCGCAGAATCCCAGGTGGCCTCCAACGACTCGGACTCTGAGGTAGAGGAGACCTCAGACCTGTTGGCGGCGGCGGCCAGGGGCGCCGCACACCGCCTCAGTCTCCTGGAGAAGCAGGGCAGCGAGACCAGCGTGGAGGAGGGCCAGGGCAGCCGCAGCGGCAGCGAGGAGCGGCTGGAGGCCGCGGCCGGCGCTGATGGGGACGGGGACGGGGAGGGCCTGGCCCAGCAGCTCTTGGAGTACAACGCCAACCAGTGCAACAACGTGGCCGAGGTCCAGCTGCCCACCATGAGGCTCTGCACTGGGCAGGTGGCAGCAGGCAGCGGGCAGGACAGACAGCTGGAGTTTGTCTAGCTGGGGCGCTGGGCAGGCCAGTCCAGGGGCCGAGGGCCGGGTGCTGGGTGCCGGCTGTGCCTGGCTCCCATCCCCGTGCATGACCACTGTGAGGCCTCCTCCTGCCAGCTCAGTGCAGGGAAGGGGTTTCTGGCTGCCTTTTCAAGAAGATTCCAGGAGCAAGGAGCAAGCCCAAGGCCTGCCCCGTGTCTACCTGCGTGCCAGGGAGTCCTCCTCTCCAGTGGTCTCAGCCATGTGGACAGAGGAGCCACGTAGGCCCCACTGAGTGGCCGGGTCTGCAGGGCCAGCCTGGAGGCCAGACAGCAGGGGCCAGGTGGCAGCATCGGGAAGTCCCCAGCAGCCCTGGGAACCTGAGTTGGGGCCCCTGGGGTATAGGCACATGGGGGGGTGGGGTCTGTCTTGGGTCACGATGTACATTCTACACAGATGCATTGATTTTGCTTAAAATAAAATTTTTAACCTGAGCCCATCTTGTCTTCAGGGGCGGGATGGGGATGCAGAGGCCCGTCATCGCGATCTCCTCAGCTTCTCACGGGAGCCCCCTTAGGTGTGTGGGCCCAGGCGGCCCAGGAGGCTGGCCGGGCATGCAGACATCAAAGCAGCACTTGGTAGAAACCTAGAACCCGGGGATCCCTGGGTGGCGCAGCGGTTTAGCGCCTGCCTTTGGCCCAGGGCGCGATCCTGGAGACCCGGGATCGAATCCCACGTCGGGCTCCCGGTGCATGGAGCCTGCTTCTCCCTCTGCCTGTGTCTCTGCCTCTCTCTCTCTCTCTGTGACTATCATAAATAAACTAAAAAAAAATTAAAAAAAACAAAAACAAAAAAACCTAGAGCCCTGCGCTGCTCCTTGAAACCTTCCAGATGGCAGGCTGTCTGGGGCGGCAACCAGCCCCATGTGGCTGCAGATCCCTGGAAATGTGACCCATGTGCCTGAGCAACCCAAGTGTGAATCTCATTTACACCAAACAGCCTCAGAGCTGTGGCCAAGCAAGCAAACCCTGAGCTGGGAGCAGGCGAGGACCCTCCCCAATGCCTTACGCCCTCACCGCAGCTGGATTGGTCATGGAGACCCAGGGACAGCTTGGCAGCAGAAGACCCAAGTTTTCATCCGCTGTGGAATGCGGGGTTAAGTCCCAACCATCAGGCCAAGAGCAGCTGGGGAGAGGGCGCCCCAGACGGGCAGCACAGGCCAGCTCAGGGAACCAGCAGCAGCGCCCGTCATAGCACTCTGCACAGCTAGCTCACCCCCGCACTGCCCCGTGGCAGCTGAGAAGGATCCAGAAAAGGTCACTGAGCCATCAAACAGCAGCCTGACGCTAAAGGCACGGGGCTGTGCCCACTGGCTCACGTGTGCCTGCGCCCCCGCTGCCTTAAGTGCCGTAGGGACCATCTGGCCCGGAGCTGAAAGTACCCATCGTCTGCCCCTCGCGGAACAAATCGGCCGGCCTAATACACATTTTTAAAAAGTCCCAAGAATGAACGGATGGAACTGTTCTGTGCTCAGCCGGGCAGCGGGCCACGAAGGCGTCCCCCTGCAGCCGGGCTGGCCCCGAACACCAGGGGCCTTTAGTTTACCGACTGGGGCCAGCTGCAGGCCAGGCCCTACCAGGCTCACAGCACGTCACGGGCCTGGGGCCCCCCCGCCTCAATCCACGGTACCCACGGAGGAGGTGTCCCTTCCAGAAAGCCCAAGGCAGGCGTCAGACCACCACTCAACCTGGCCAACCGCGGGGGCCCGGAACAGGCGGCGCTCAGCGAGAGGCTGGCTCTGGTCCCCACGTAGCAAAAGGCGGAATTCCCACAGGAAAGCCAGGTGCTGCTGGGGGGGCAGGCGGGGACAGGGGCGCAGGCTGACGGCCGTTGCTGAGGGAAAGCAAACCCGACCTAAGGCAAAAGGGAGAATCCTTGAACCGATCCACAGTCTGCCCTGAAGAACGGCCAAGGCTCACGTCACACCACCCAGACCCCACACGCCGTGCCAGCCCCTCTGCCGCAGTGACACGCGGTCCCTCTCACGCAGAGAACACGCGTAGCTTCCTTCATTTACAAACAAAACACACTTAAAACCCCACCCGGCGGGAAGGACACCAATAACCCACATGCTTTTCCTTACTGCGGTTAAGATGTACAGAATATTTACCGTCTCTGTGCAGCTCAGGGCACAAAGCACTCACCCTGCCCTGTACCCCCCCACCCGCCAACCCGTCTCCAGAACCTTCCACCTCCCCACACAGAGGCCCCGTCCCCAGGAAGCACTGACCCCACGCCCCCTGCCCCAGCCCCGGCTCCCACCACCTCCTGTCTCCGTGGACGGGCTGCCTCTGGGGACCTCCTGGGAGTGGGATCTGTCCTATCTGTATTTTGGCCAAGGGGGGGGGGCAGGGGACGTGTGCACCACTGCTAGACACACCACCAAGGAGAACGTTTAACACCTGGGTGGCTCCGCAGGAGGGGGGCCCTGAAGCAGCCCCCTCCCTGCGCACTCGCCCAGGACGACCCGCGGGCTACTCAAGAGAGTATCGGGATCTGTGTCTGCCTGAGAGCGACGTGCAGTGGCTCATACAGGCCCAGGAGTCAACCCCAGAGTTTAAGGCAAAGTGTCAACACAGCAAACTTACGAACAGATATACAAAAAATCTAAAATGTGGAACACACTTCCGCCAAGTGTCACGTGATAAGGGGCCTGCACACCTACGTGTGGACGCGTGCCAGGGGGACGGAGTCAGCGGCCCGACTACACGCCTCGCGAGGGCTCCGAGCAGACCTTTCTCCAGATGACAAGCCAGTGGCCTCTGAGCACATGAGCGCTGCTCACGCTGTTAGTCACCGGGGAGAGTCACAAGGACAGGGAGGCTGCACCTCGCCCCAGAGGCCGGCAGCGAGTGCAGCCGGGGTGAGGGAACAGGACGGAAGGCTGCCGTCGCGCCCAACAGCCGGTGGTTTCTCCACCAGCGGGCAACCAGCTTCCGTGCAACCCCGCAATTCTACAGCCTCCACACAAAAATAAAATAATAAAAATAAAATAAAATAAAATAAAATAAAAATAAAATAAATAGAATAGAATAAAATAAAATAAAATCACACCTCCACACAAAACTTGCCTGTGAACATACATGGCAACGTTATCCACGACTGCTGGCGAGTGGACGAACCCAGTGTCCACTGGAGGGTAATCGGGTACGCAAGCGTGTGCACCCACAGCTGGAGCTACAGGGCGTCCCCCAGATGGGCACGTCCGGCCCCAAGCAGGAGCGAGGCCCCCCCTACACGCTGCCCAGGAGAAGGACCCTGAGTCCCCGACACTCAGGGAAGGAACCAGACACAGGAGGCCCCGTGGGGTGGGAGTCCACGCGTGTGACACGTGCAGGACGGGCTCGTCCACGCACGGGGAGGGGCCTGGGGAGGCTGGGAGCTGGGGAGGAGTAGAGGGGCCAGGGGGAGGCTGCTGATGGGGCCAGGGTTGCTTCTGGGGAGATGACGATCCCTAGAGCTCTAGAACAGGCGGTGCTGAAGGGCCACAGATGGTGCGCCGCGCGGTTCGCCAGTCACAGCTCAGCTAATTGGCAACACACAGGTAAACCCCGACCCCCGACCAGGAAGGCTTTCTTTCTGAAATCAGACACAATCTGGGAAACCGGGTAACCCGACCCCAAACGCTGATGTGGGAACGGGGACAGGGGAGCCACGGGCAAGCCTGGCAGCGCTGCCGCCTAACGTGCCCCCCCACCCCGAGGCCTCCCAGGCACAAGACGGAACGCAGCCACCGTCGCAGAGAGCAGGTGCCACGGAACGAGGGGGCAGCCCAGGGTCGAGCGCCTAGAGTGAGGCCACTCACCGCAAGGCTCGTTTTTTCACACAGGCCGCTTTGTTTACTCAAACACCTTTAATTTTTAAAAACGCCCAACATCAAACAGCGACTGGCTCCCTGCTGCTGGGCTGTGCTCACAGACAGAGGCCTCAGGGCCACCCACGGGGCACGGTGACAGCACAGTGCCGGGCGGCCAGAAACCTGACCCAGGACTGCTGTCACCGGCCGCCTGCGGGCCTCCCTGTGGCCTCCCGTCCCTCCCCCGGAGGCAGCTTGTGCCAGGTCCAGCGAGGGCTCAGCACCCAGAAGCAGCAGTGAGGTTCCTGAGGGCCGTGGCTCCCACAGGGCAGGCCAGCCACCCGGCGCGCAGTGTGGGGACGGTGGCCACAGCCCCCATTGGTCTCTGGGCTGCCGGGCGGGCGGGAGCGGCACAACCAGGCGTCACGTCTGTGCTGTGAGCCGAGACCAGCCGAGTGCGAAGTGGGGCCACTTCCGCGCCCCCCCGGAAGGTGACAGACGACTGAGAGGAACAGGAAGAAAAGGCTCACTGCCAGGACAGACACAGGCCCTCCTGCACCCAACAGGGAGGCGCGGACCCCCCGCCCGGGCCCCGCGGCCACAGGGCGCAGCTCACCTGAGCCAGGTGCTACTGCACCAGCCGGTAGGTTATGTACCTGCCCGCGGTCTCACTGGGCCGGATGATCTTTACCACCTGCGGATGTGCGAGGGGGGGGGCTGGAGTAGGGGCTCACAGCGGGGCCCGGGCAAGGAGCCCGCAGGACTGAGGGCCGCGGCTCTATGGGAGCCGGGGTGGACCTTCTCACCTGCCCTCGCTTTATCCCAAAGTAGCGTGCCACGGGGTCTCCTGCCTGGATCCTGGGCAGCTGGTTCTCTCGGAGTTTGCTGAGACACTCAGTCAGGGAAAAAGCTGGGCGGGGGGGAGAGGGGGGGCAGAGCCCGGGGGCGGGGAAATGGGGTCCCAGGGGATGGGCTGAAGGATACTATCGGGCCAGCAGCTCTGTCACCTCTTCCTTGGTCATGACGACGTGCTCTGGGACCAGCTGTCGAGAGGGGAAACTGAGTCTGTGGGTGTGACAGGCCCCACGGTGCCCCCACACGGGAAAGGGGAGCAGAGAGCCACAGGCTGTTTCCATGGAGTCAACCATCCACCCAAGGGTCCCAGCTGCCACCCCACCCTGCTCCTGACTCCACGCCTGGGGGGAAGGGGCTATGGCCTGCAGGCGCCTGGGGGGTATAACCTGGGGAGTGCAGGGGTCCCTGGACAGACCCCACCCCCTGCCCCCCAGCTGCCTGACTGCACACCTGGCAAGTGCCCAGGGCCTCACTGAGACTCCGGCTCTGCTTCCTCCTCCCCACAAAGGGGAGCCACGGCACCTGGTGCATCCCCAGGCCCTCCCCGTGCTCGGGCAGGTGCTACCTCACCAGCCGTCCAGCCTCCCCTCCCGCAAACCCCCACGAAGGCCCTCACCTCGTGCTCCGTGATGTTGATGAGTAGCTCCTGCTGCAGAAACTGCTCCAGGATGTACTTGGGGGCCATGTCAACCAGGGACTGGAAGAGAGGCTGACCCTCAAGCACAGCCAAGGGCCAAGACGCCGCCACGCCATCTCTCCCAGGGGCTGAGGGCAGGTGGGAGCCAAAGGGGGTTCCCACGTGTCAGGTCAGTGAAGCTCCTCTGGGAGGAAGAGACCACCTGACACAAACTGTGACACCTAATAAAATGCTCCCGCAGTTGTCCCTGTGCTGGTGTGACGTAGAGAACCCTGCAGGGACGAGCGCACAGAGCTGGCCCTCCGTCCCAAACAGCAGCCCCTCCTCGGACCTGTTCACCCACAGGAATGCTGGCACCCATGCAGGGCACCTCCCCGCTCTGGCTTCTCCCCACACGGGAGAGCCGCTCCTTCTCAGATCCCCAGATACTGGGGCCCATGAGGACGTGTGGCCAACACGAGCAGCGTGCCCACCTGCTTGGCGGAGGGGGTCATGCCCTGCTGCACCACGATGAGGGCCCGGGTGATGTTCTCCTCCTGCATCCGCTGGCAATACACCTTGATGGTCTTGATTCCCACTTTAGGCTCCTCTGGGGACAGAACACACAGAGGTCTACACTGCAAGAGCCCCTCCTGCCCCAAGGGCCCTGCTCACTCACCTGCTCGTTCACTTCCACCCTGCTGGGCGCACGGGCTCCAGCTCGACCTTGCCAAGGTGTAGCAGTGCCTCTCTGGACCAGCCCCCTCTTTCTAGGGCCCCAGGGAACCCACCAGGGTGCCAGTCCTCCCCCCCATCCCCCGTGGAGCTGAGGGGTGTCCTGCATCTACCCACTTGGTGGATCCCTCCCTGGAAGCTGAATCTGGGGACCTACGTGGTCCAAGATCTGAATATCCTCAGATGAAGCAGCTGACCTGAGGGACCAAACCCCCTCCCTGCACGGCCAGGGTGGGAACCCTCACACTCACCACTGTCCAGGGGCCAAGACCTGCTGGACCCTCTGAGCCTGGTGGAAGGTGAGCAACTGGGTGCCTACTGCCAGGACGCGTGCGTGCGGTGCAGCACATCTGCCCCATCACAGCTCTTCCCTCGGACCCTTGCTCACCTGACGTGCAGTGTCAGGGACTGAGCTGTGTCCCCTGGAATCCCCGTGTTACAATCCTAACCCCCGGGACCTCGGGTGCAACCGTACTTGGAACTGAGATCTTTCAAGAAGAGGTTACAGGGATCCCTGGGTGGCGCAGCGGTTTGGCGCCTGCCTTTGGCCCAGGGCGCGATCCTGGAGACCCGGGATCGAATCCCACATCAGGCTCCCGGTGCATGGAGCCTGCTTCTCCCTCTGCCTGTGTCTCTGCCTCTCTCTCTCTCTCTCTATCATAAATAAATAAAAAAAAATTTTTTTTTAAAAAAAAGAAGGGGTTACACCAGATCGTCAGGGTGGGCCTTAGTCAGACACGACAGCACACGCACACAGAGGCACGACCTTGGGAGCTCACAGAGAAGACGGCCGCCTGCACGCCAGGGAGAGGCCTCAGGGGGACCCAGCCCTGTGCACACCCTGGTCTCAGACGTCCTGCCTGCAGCCCCGGAAGAGGTCAGGCTGCTGCTGAAGCCGCCCGGTCTGCGGTGCCCAGTCGCGGCGGTCCAGGTGGACCAGCACGGCCGCTCAGTCCCGACCTGTGGCCCACTGGAGCACACGGGCGCCCCGGGGCCCACTCCAGGGAGGGCCCTGCCACAGGCCGACCCACACACGGGGACGAGTTTGCTCGAGCACCAGGCGGGTCCCTCCTGCAAAGGTTTCCGACGCCCTTGCTTCTGGGCAGGCGGCTGGGCCCCCCGGGGAGGCCTGTGACAACCCGGCTGCACTGAACAAACAGTCAGCGGGGAACAGAACCCAGGACTCCGATCAGCACCCCGTGGCACCGACCGCAGCAGGCTGGGCACTCGGGGGGCGGGTGTAGACACCGGCTCACGCAGCTGCCACGGCCGCCCCTGGATGGCTGCACTAGGGCTGCGGACTCCTAGGAGTCACGCAGCCACCCAGGACCCGCGCGACCCTCACCTGGAAAGAAGACAAACATCTGGTCGGTGGGGTCGTCGTTGTGGGCCACCAGCACCGTGAGGTCCGTGCGCCGGGGCCGCCCCTCGCTCGGCTTGTCCCCAAACTGGGCCTTGAACTCTTCCAGCGTCTGGTCCAGCTCATCCTGCGTCACCAGGTAGCCGCGGTCGTGGCACAGCTGCAGGGAGAACCAGCCGGGTGACCCCCGGGCACAGAGGGCAGGGCGGGAGCGGCGCGGGCGGATGACGTCACCGCGGAGAAGGACGGACAGGGCCGCGGCCCCGGCGCCGCCGAGCGCGTGGGGACCGGGCAGGAAGGGGCCGCAGAGGCCGGGACGCACCCGCCGAGCGCGCCCGGAAGCTCCGAGCTGCGCCCGCCGCCGCCCTGACCGCGCGGGCTCACCTGCATGATGGTCTTGCGGATCTTCCACAGCCGGTACGTCTCCTCCTCGTCGTCCATGGCGGCCGCCGCTCGCAACCCGCGCGCCTGAGCCCGCGGCGGGGGCCCGCGCTCACTGCGCCTGCGCCGAGCCCTGGCCAAGCCCCCCGGCCGCCCTGCGCGGGGCTGCCCGCAGCGAACGCCGGACTCCAGAGACCTTCGCGGGCGGCAGCGCCGAGGGCAGCCCGGGCCTTCTGCGAGCGGCGGTGGGCGGAGCCAGAGCCGAGCGGACGGGACCGCCCACTCTCGCCTCGGCAGTTCTCGCGGGGTTTCGGCCGCGGGGCCTGTTGGGAGTTGTGGTTTCCGCCCGATGCCCGTGTGGGTGGGGAGTTTGGAATGCGGAAGGGCGGAGGCGAGGTGTGGGCGGGGAAACTGAGGCCAGGGTGGGGTCAGCGGTCGGCTCGCCTCCCCGAGGCGGCTGGGCATGTAGTCAGGCCCCCCACCAGGAACGCGTCCCGCTGCTGGGCGTCGCCGCCGCCTTACTGCGCAGCAGCCTCGGGTCGCCCGGGTGGCTCCGTGGCTGAGCGTCCGCTCGGGGTGTGATCCCCGCATCCTGGGCTCGAGTCCCGCATCGGGTCCCGCAGGAGCCTGCCTCTCCCCCAGCGTTTCTCAGGAGTAAATAGTCTTAAAAAAAAAAAAAAAAAAAGGCAGCCCGGGTGGCTCAGCGGTTTAGCACCGCCTGCAGCCCAGGGCGTGACCTTGGAGACCTGGAGTCCCACGTCGGGCTCCCTGCGTGGAGCCTGCTTCTCCCTCTGCCTGTGTCTCTGCCTCTCCCTCTCTCTGTCTCTCTGTCTCTCGAGAATTAAAAAAAAAAAAAAGTCAGAAGCCTAAGCAACGGATGCCCCCCCCCCCGCCCCCGCACCCCCTCCGCCAGCCCGTTTCTTATCTGCCGTCTACACCCGTTTCTCCCTGGTCTGTCCGCCCTGGGCCGGCAGCTCCGCAGCTCCTTCCTGCTTCTCTCCACATCCTGTCCACCCTGTCCGACTGCAAACCCTCCACCTTCAGAACTGCGGGCGCCGACGTGAGCCCCCATCTGTGGCCCTCTCCCTCCCGTCCCCCTCCCCCATCTCTCAGCTGAAATGCAGCAACAGCAAAGGAGAACCCGGGCTTTTCAAGGCAATCAACGAGGCCTCCCAGGTTTGCCCCAGGTTTGCCCCAAGACAGCCTCTGACCTCCCCTCCCCCGTCCCCTGGGGCCTCCTGCAGCCAACGCAGCAGGCAAAGTGCAGCCCCGGGGCCTTTGCACGCACTGCACCCTCTGGCGGATACGCCCTTCTTCTGACGTTCCTACAGCTGCTCCCTCTCCTTTGACCTCTTGCTGCCACCCCTCTCGCTCCCTGCCTTCCCTGAGTCCCTTGATTGTTTTTTTTCCTTTTTAAATATTTTATTTATTTATTCTGAGAGACACAGAGAGAGAGAGAGAGAGAGGCAGAGATCCAGGCAGAGGGAGAAGCAGGCTCCACGCAGGGAGCCCGACGTGGGACTCGATCCCGGGTCTCCAGAATGAGACCCTGGGCCGAAGGCAGGTGCTCAACCACTGAGCCACCTGGGCGTCCCGAGTCCCCCTGTTTGAAACCTGAAAACCTCCCATCTACTTCTTCCATCACGCTGTCACCTTCTAATGTCATTGTTGTGTTCACGGTTGGTTTCTATGCTCCGTCTCCCTGGGACGGAGGGGACTTGGCCCGTTTCCTTCGCAGTGTCTGGGGATGCATCCCTGAGCAGGAAGTTCCTGACGGCCTCCACTGGGGCGCGCGCCCACGGGGCTGGGGCTGCAGGCAGAGGCCGGTGGGCGCAGCGGGCAGGACAGGGTGCACACACTCGCCGCGCCCAGGAGCGGTGCCAAGCCCCTTGCAAGCACGGCCGTCCCTTCAGGGCTTCAGCTCACCCTCTGAAGCCGGGACACTCCATTTCCATTGTACGGAAGGGAAAACTGAGGCTCGTAGGCATTTTATTTTTTATTTTATTTTATTTTTTTTTTTTAATTTTTATTTATTTATGATAGAGAGAGAGAGAGGCAGAGACCCAGGCAGAGGGAGAAGCAGGCTCCCTATGGGGACCCCGATGCAGGACTCGATCCCGGGACCACAGGGTCACACGCTGGGCCGAAGGCAGACGCCCCACCACGGAGCCACCCAGGTGCCCCTCGGCTTCTGACTCTTGATTTTGCTGGAGTCATGGTCTCAGGGGCAGGGATTGAGCCCCAAGCCGAGTCGGGCTCCCCACTCAGTGAGGAGTCTGCTTAGGATTCTCTCTCCCTCTCTCTCTGCACGTCCCCCCACTCGTTCATGCACTCTCTCTCTAAAATAAATAATCTTAAATAAAATCTTAAGAAAGGCCGCCCTGGTGGCTCAGTAGTTTAGCATTGACATGGGCCCAGGGCGTGGTCCTGGAGACCCTGGATCGAGTCCCACGTTGGGCTTCCTGTGTGGAGCCTGCTTCTCCCTCTGTGTGTGTGTGTGTGTGTGTGTGTGTGTGTGTGTGTGTAATAAATAAAATCTTTAAAGACAAACTAAATAATATTTTTTTAAAGAAGAAAAAAAGAAAGGCATTCCAGGAGCACGTGGCTGGCTCAGTTGATGGCACGTGAGTCCCAGCCCCACATTGGGTGTAGAGATTACTTTAAAAGTAAGTTAAAATTAAAACTGAAAGGAAGAATGAAGAGGTTCCTGTCGACCTGAGGAGAAATGTGGAGGAGACAGCGGGGTATGGGTCCGGAATCCAGGGCAAGGTCCAAGTAGAGACAGGCATGTGGGAGTCATTGGAGCCTGGAGCCTGGATGAGGTCACCAAACAGACCCGAACCCTTGCCAAGATTCAGAGGCCAAGAGGAGGGGAGGGCACAGACCCCGAAGCAGCGGCCAATCCTGCTGTGTGAACCGAGGCCCATGACTCAACCTTGTGCCTAAGGGCCTCCTTTCCCCCTGCCTTACAGAACAGGGACAAGAACAGCACCCACTTCACGGGGGACTTGGCTAACGATTGCAGCACCCTGGTGCCAGCAGTGTTACACGAGTGCTCCTCGGGTAGAAGAAAGGGCAGCAGGAGGTGCCAGGTGCTCTGGAACAGGGGTGAAGAACGTGTCTGGAGGAGGAGGAGGAGGAGGAGGAGGAGGAGGAGGAGGGAGGGAGACAGCGATCACCAAAGCCACCAAACAGTGAATCTGAGCAGACCTGAAGAGTAGGCAGGGCTTTAGCTAAGCAGACACTGTTGGTTACCCTGAGGAGGGCGGATCAAGAGGGCGCCTGGCCCGGGTGGGATTTATGGGAAGAAAGGATTTGGAGATGTGGCCATGATGCCAAGGGGAGAGGGGGCCAAAGGACAGGGAGAGGGCTAGGAGCAGACTTTAGGTTGGGAGAAGCGGCTGGAATGAGGAGCAAATCTGAGCGAGGAGAGTGGGTGGGATTGCTGGAACCTGGGGCCGGGTGGGGGAGGCTGGGCCCAAGAAGGGTTGGCCTGGATGGTTCCCGGAGAGGGTCAGGTATGGTTGGCAAGTAGCTACAGCAACGGGGGCGTGGACAGTAGGTAGTCTTGCTGTTAGACGGGAAGAGAGGAGACAGGGCTCAGGGGAGCAAGTGGGCCTGAGGACCCCAGAGAGGCTGGCAAGGCCTGAGCACAATTCCAGTGACTCGAGTCCAGGGACTGTGCCCTCAGCACCAGGACACAGAGACACAGAGTGGTGACCTGCTCCCTCGCACCCCTCACCACGCTGTACCACATGGCAGGGCCCGAGGCCCAGAAATCCCGCCACCATCCGTACACTCGTGGGTGAGGATGTAAAACGGAGCAGATGCTGTGGAAAAAAGTCTGGCCGCTCCTCCAACAGTTAAACATGACACCATTTGACCCAGTGATTCCACTCCTAGGGGCGTACCAAGGAGCAATGAAAACATATGCCCACACAAAAACTTGTACAGCATCACAAGGCGGAAAGGTGGAAACAACCAAATATCCATCAACCATCAACGTAGGAACAGATAAGCACAGTGTGTCCATCCGCACAAGGGAACGTTACTTGGTGGCAAACAGGAGTGAAGCACTGACATATGCTATCCTGGGGAAGGATCCTAAACACACGTCACTCAAGGAGCGAACCGGACACAAAAGGCCACGAAGTGTGTGATTCCACATGTGTGAAACACCCAGAACAGGCTCATCCATGGACATGAAGGGGGCTTGTGGTCGTTAGGAGCTTGGAGAGGAGGACGGTGTGATGGCTAATAGGAGAGGCTTCTGGAATGTTCTGGAATTACATAGAGGTGATGGTTGTACGTTTTATTTTATTAGTTTTTTAAGATAGACTCCACCCTGGGGAGCCCAATACAGGGTTTGAACTCATGACCCTGAGATCAAGACCTAACATGAGATCAAGAGTTGGGACACTTAACCGACTGAGCCACCCAGGCGCCTCGACGTTTTAAATACACTAAAAAACAAACAAACAAACAAACAAACAAACAAAAACCCACTGTACCCTTTAAGATGGCTAAATAGTAAATTTTATGTTAGGCGGATTGTTTCTCTCCACTTTGAAAACGCCTATAGCCGGTGGACAGCTCAGCCTCCTCACTGGGGACACAGGGGACCGCCACCGGGAAGCCTTCCTGGAGCCCTGAGACTTCCCCTGCACTCCGTTGCCCCTGCAAAATGCAGTGTCACCGGCCAAAGCGCAGACCCCTGCCACAGCCTGGGGCTCGCCTCCCGCAGGCAGCCGCAGCCGCAGCCGCAGCTCGGGCCTCAGGACTGGGCGGGGGCCCACAAGGGCCCCGCCCGGGCTGTTTTTCTGGCCCCCCTGAAACCACCACGTCGGGGCCAGCTTTGCACAGAGGTCACGACTGCAGCAACCTCGGAAGCCGGAGTGTTCCCCAGCCGGGCAGGCTCCCCGGCCAAGCGCAGGGTCGGGGAGGCGGGCTGGGGGCATGGTGCCTTCAGGGAAAGGACCGTGGGGGCCCTGTCCAAGGGGTGACGCTGAGAACTTGGCCCCGGGCTGGAGGGAGGAAGCCCCGTGAGGACGCTTGTGCAACCCGGAGTGGAGCAAGCCGGCCCGGGGGCGCGCTTCTCCGCCCCGCTGCCTCTACCACCACGCTCGCGGCCGGGCCCCTGTGCACTCGCACGGGCCTGCTTCACAGGCGGGGGGGCCTTCCGCTCCCCCAAGCGAGCCGAGCGCGGGGAGCCCTGCCCCGGGGCCCTGCAGCCTCGCTCCGGGACGGGCGGAGCGGGGCAGGACGCGGGTCCCAGCGCTGCGAGCTCACGGCAGCCTCCGGACCAGAGGTCAAAGTCCGGGCCCGGCAGGGCGGGGGCGGCTCGGCCCGCGGAGGAATCCGTGGCTCGGTCCCCCAGAGCGGGCGGGGCTCTCTTCCGCGCCGGAGGCCCGGGCCCGCGGTGAACACAAGTCGGGAGCGCGCAGGCCGAGCCCCCCCGCGCCGGGCGCACGCGACGCCCCCCGGGCCGCGCAGGCTCCCTCGGGCGCACCTGCACGGCGCGCACCTGCGCGTCCTCGCGGCCGCCGGGCCCGCTAACCGTCCGCCGCTGCGGGGCCCCGGCTCACGCCCCAGGGGCGACCTGGGCCCCGGCCTTCGCTGCGCCCGCGGGCCACGCTGCAGCCGCGAGCGAGCGGGCCCGGACCCCCTTTGATTTTATGCACTTTTAAAAGAAAACCCTCCAGTGTTCAAAGAGCTGGGGCGACTTCCCTGCGAGTTCGAGGCCCCGCCACGGGTTTGCAGCGGGACCTCGGGCCGCCGGTGGCGCTGCGGGCAACGACCCGGGCAACCGCCCCCCCCCGCCCCCGCCCCGTCCCAACGCGCCGCCCGCGGCCTCCCGCAGCCCGCCCGCCGCCGAGCATGCGCAGTCGCCCACAGCCGTGGCACCGCCCCCGGGCCAGCCCCGCCCCCGCCCAACCCTCATGCCGGCCTCCCATTGGTCGGCGTCACCACGCGTCCGCCCCGTCTGCGCGTCGGACCAATGAGGGCGCCGGTGGGCGTGGCCTAGGGCGGGGAGGCGAGGCCCGCCGGCGCGCGTCCATTGGTCGGCTCAGCGAGGGGAGGAGCCGCTGCCTCCGGCGCCCCCGCCGCCGCGATGAACCTCCGCCGCCTGTGCCGCCTGCTGAAGCCGGCGCTGCTGTGCGGGACCCTGGCCGCGCCCGGCCTGGCCAGCACCATGGTGAGCGCGGCGCCGCGGCGGGCCAGCGGCCGTTGGGCGGGCCCCGGGGCCGCGGGGGTCGGGCGGGGGCCCCGTTGGGCGCCTGCGGGCCGCGCGGGGTCGTGGCGCGGTGGCCGCGGGGGGGGGGTGGGCGGCCGGGCGCGGCGAGGGGGGGGGGCACCCGGCGGGCGGCGCACCCGCCCCTCCCCCCGCGCGCCCCGGGCCCGCGCGGAGGCGTCACAGACGGGCGCCCTGGCTACCGGCCCTCTGTCCCCTCCCGCCGCGCGGCCCGCGGTGGGCACAGGCGCGGCCGGACGCGGGCGGGCATGGGCCGCGCGGCCGCCGGGTCCTCGGGCCGCCGCGGGCAGCGGCGCCGGTTGCCGGGCAGGCGGCGGCGCCGAGTTCCCCGGCGGCGGAAGGCTGGGGCCTGCGGGCGCAAGAGGGCGCGCCCCCGGCGGGCGGAGACGGGTCTCGAGACCCCGAGGGAGGCGGAGCCCGCGACCTGGCAGGGCTGCGGCGCGGAGTGCGCGGACCCGGTGCGCCCCGCGCCCCCCGCCCCCCGGCCCGGCGGGGCCCCCGGCGTCTCTGGACCTCGGGGTCTCGGGTCCGACGTGCGCTGCGGGGCAAGGGGCGTGCGCGCTCGAGGAGGAGCGGCCGTCACTGCGTTCGCGCCCCGGGGACTTGGTTTTCCCGGCGCGGCCCCGCCTGGGAGCCCTTCCTCCTCCGGGGGCGGGTGGGGCGGGGGTGGGGCGGGCCGGGGCGGGCCGGGCCCGGCGAGGGGCCAGGTGGCAGCCGCGGGCTCCGGGCTCCGCGCCCCGAGGCCCCCGCGCTGCTCAGGGCGCCCTTGCCTTGCAGTGCGCGGCGCGGGACGACTGGCGCTGTGCTCAGTCTATGCACGAGTTCTCGGCCAAGGACATCGATGGACGCGTGGTGAACCTGGACAAGTACCGGTGGGTGCCTCTGCCCCGGGGGGCCGGCAGGGCAGCGGGGGCCCCGACCTGGCCTGACTGCCCCCCTCACCTCCAGGGGCTTCGTGTGCATCGTCACCAACGTGGCCTCGCAGTGAGGCAAGACGGACGTAAACTATACTCAGCTTGTCGACCTGCACGCCCGACATGCTGAGTCCGGTTTACGCATCCTGGCCTTCCCCTGCAACCAGTTCGGGAGGCAGGTGCGTGGCTGTGCGCGGGCGGGGGGTGGGGGCCGGGGGCCGGGGGCGGGCGGTCGGCTTCTCGCTCACCCCGGCACCGCCTGCCACAGGAGCCCGGGAGCAATGCGGAGATCAAAGAGTTCGCCGCTGGCTATAATGTCAAGTTCGATATGTACAGCAAGATCTGCGTGAACGGAGACGATGCTCACCCGCTGTGGAAGTGGATGAAAATCCAGCCCAAGGGGAGGGGCGTCCTGGGAAAGTGAGTGGGAGGCCAGGGGAGGGGAGGGGGGCGCAGGCGTTTGGGGGGACTCGTCTGACTTCACGTGTCTTTTGTAGTGCCATCAAGTGGAACTTCACCAAGGTAAGAGCTGGGACAGGCCAGCACTGCGTCCAGGGCCTGCTCCTGCCCCTGGGCCCTGCCCCAAGGTGCTCCAGCCCTGGCCCAGCGGGGTGGGGGGGGTGCTGCTTGCTCCCAGCCCCTGTGGCAGGATCCCCCCAGCCTCCGGTGGTTTCTCCCCCACCCCAACGCTCTCCCCCTGCCCCCATGGCTTTCCTCCCACCCTCTCGTGGCTTCCCCCCTCCGCCACCCCTGTGGCTTCCCCCCCACACACACCCTCCCGTGGCTTCCCCATTTTGACATGGTTCCTCTCTGGGCAGTTCCTCATTGACAAGAATGGCTGTGTGGTGAAGCGGTATGGTCCCATGGAAGAGCCCCTGGTAGGTGCCCTTCCTGCAAGCCCGCTGGGGGTGGGGGCCGAGGGAAGAGGCCACCCCTGACCCCCCCTTTCCCCCCCAGGTAATAGAGAAGGACTTGCCCTGCTACCTCTAGCTCCACAAGTATGCGCCTCCCCACGGCCCCTGCCCCTCGGAGCCTTCCACCCGGCACCCATGACGGTCTGTCTAAAAACCAGTCCGCTGGTGGGGCAGACTCGAGAACCCGGCGTGCACCCCCTGCCGGAGGAAGGTTCCTTTGCCCGGCTTGAGGCTTGGCCCCCCCCTCCCCCCCGTTATCTTGTGGGAATAAAACGTACAAATTGGCCTGCCCTGTGCTGCTGCCTCCCTGGGGCGGGGCGGGGGCGGGGGCAGGTGCTGTGGGCCCCAGGCTCTCCTACCGGCCCTGGGGCCCCGATGCTAATCTTAGCAGCCCCACCCCTTGAGCCCGGCAGAGCTGATCTGGGGGAGATCATAGGAATTACTGGCTGTTCCTCCTGGCCCAGGGTGTTAAGCTGCCCCGAGACCGCTGTCCAGAGCCCAGAGGGGAGGTCAGGGGGCCTGGGCCTGGTGGCTCTGTCCCTGGGGGAGCCAGGCACCTGGGGCTGAGCAGCAGGCCAGGCTGGTCTGGGCACAGAGCCACGCTGGGCAGGGCTACTCTGAAGACTGGCCTCATTGTTGAACACTGAGCCCGGGCACCCAGGCCTGCCCCTGGGGCCTCATCTGGCAGAGGGAGGGGAGTGTTACTTACAGCCCCCCACCCCCTGCCCCAGGAGGATCCTTTGGATGGACACCTGTGCACCCTTGGGCAGGGGGCACAAGCCTTCTGCCTGCAGCTCCAGAGCCCTCCTGGTTAGGGGGTGGGGGACAGCATGGCTGGAGGGTGGCTGAGCCTGCCCCTCCCAACCAAATGCCAATTTCTACTATGGCAGTAAAGGTCAGTAGCTGAGGAACGGGGCTGGAGAACTGGAACAAGCAGGTTAAGAGCAAGCCCAACCACCCTAAGCTGCTCTCTTGGGGTCTCCTGGCTCCTCACTTGTCCACATTCTAGCTGGTGACAGGCCAGACCCAGGTATGCTTCCCGTGGCTTCCAGGAAGGGCCCGGCTCTTGGGCCCTCCTGCTCCCGGGCTACCCCAGCTGCCCGCACCAAAACTCTCTGACGCAGCCTTGGAAAAAACCAAAGCAGAGGCCACAGCTGTGCCCAGCAGAGAGGGACGGACTGGTCTCAGAGCACCCCCATGAGGCCTGGCACAGCTCAGAGACCGCTGGCCTACTGCGCTGGTGGCAGAACAGTAGACAATGGCCCCTCGGGGCAGGGACTGTCTTCTCCAGCCTGGCCCTGTCCTCACCTGGGTCAGCGAGAGGAGTGGGCTGGTCCCACCCACCCTCGGTGCCCTCTACAGGCGACAACCACCTCGACCTCCCCTGCGTGAGGTCACTGTGGGCATCTGCTAAATGCTCCTGGAGGACACATGCAGGGCCCCCTCCCCGTCCTCACGGTCTCTGCAGGCTGGAGAAGCAGACAACCTGGGAAGTAGTGAAAAGGCACATATATTTAAAAAAGATTTCTTTACATATGTACACTTGAATTCATTATAAATACACATAGAAACCAAGGGGCCCGTCCACACCGCCAGCTCCACGTCAGATTCTGGGGCCTGGGAGAGGTGGCCGGGCAATAATTTAGGGAGCAAAGAGTGGGGAAGAATTGCATATATTAATGGGGGGAGGGTCTGTCCCATGGAGCCCCCCAGAGAAGGCAGGGCCCTGAGCACCTGGGGTTTCCTGAGTTTCCAGCTCTTGGGGCCACCCAGTTTTGTGGATTTCAGGGGTTCGGGTGAGACCAGGCCCCGTAAGGGTGGGTGGGGTGAGGTGGGGTGGGGAGCCCCTGCCTAGGCCTTGGGGGGGGAGGAGAAGACAGGCACAGGGAGGTTGGGGCCCCCCCTCCCTCAGGCCCTGCCCGAGCCTAGACCCCGAGTCTAGACCCCGAGTCATCCTGAGTGGGACCTGCACTGCCCCGGAGGGCCCGGAGGGCCCGGAGGGCGGGCGGCGTCGCCAGGGTCCGCCCAGCCGCCGGCAGGGAAGGCACAGCAGTGGAGGCCTCCGGAGCTGCAGGAGGGCACCGCAGCCCCTCCCCGTGGTCAGCTCGGGCGCCAGGGCCCTGTGCACCACCCACGTGGGGAGGGGAGAAGACCGAGTCCCCGCGGACGCGGTGCGTATTGCAGAAACCGAGCTTCCTCTCGGACGCCGGCTGTGGGTCGCGCCCGGCCTAGGAGTTGGGGAAGGGGGGGCCGAACTGGATGACGCTCTGCCGCTCGGGGGCCCCGCCCCCGCCCCCGCCGGGCACCCCCACCGCCCCTGCGCCCGGCCCGGGGGGCCCGGGGGGCCCGGGGGGCCCGGGGGGCGGCCCCGCGTTGAGGGAGCGCAGCATGTCTTCCAACACCTCCTTGAAGTTGATGTCGCGGCCCTGGTGCGCCAGGGCGGCGGGGTCGGCGGCAGCGTCGGGGGCGCCCAGCGGCGGGCCGCGGGGGGCGGGCGCGGGGTCCGGGGGCGGGAAGGCGAAGGGCGGCGGGAAGGCCTGCGCGGGCGGGCTGTAGGTGAGGTCCAGGACCTCCCCGGGGCCGCAGGGCAGCGCGAGCGGGCGCAGGGCGGGCGGCGGCGCGGGGAAGCCTCGGCCGCGCGCGTTCTTGCGCTTCACGTCGGCGTCCATGAGCTGCAGCTCCTGCAGCACTCGGCGCACGCAGGCCTCCGGGATCTTGATGCCTGGGGGCGGCGCGGCGGGTCAGGGCCTCCGCGGGGCGCCCGCGCCCCCCGCCCCCGCCCCCGCCGGCGTGCCCCCCCCTCCCCCGCTCACCGACTTGCTTCTTCTTGTCCTTGGTCTTGAGGCGCACGATCTGCAGGTAGCTGCTGCTGGTGACGTCGGCCATGACGGCGGCGATGCGGCCCCACACGCGCAGCAGGGCCCCGCACAGCATGTAGTGGTGCCGCAGCCGCAGGCCCTGCGTGCAGTCCTTGCCCTCCTGCACCAGCCGGCAGTGGCGGTTCCTGCGGGCGGGCGGGCGGGCGGGGCTCACACCGAAACGCCCCCCACGCCCCCTCCCGGGGAAGGGGGGTCCGGACGGTCCAGGTGCTGACCCGGACACGCCCCCTCCAGCCGGCCCAGTACGGGCAGTGGAGAGGAGGCGCCATCCCCGCCCGGTCCATCCCACCCCGCCCCACCCCGCCCTCACCATGCCGTGTGGCTGCAGTGCGTCAGCGAGAAGGTGTAGCTGTTTTCCCAATGCTCCCTGGCCTCCTCCGCTGTCACCTGGGGACACGCAGCTACATGAGCCACCTGGACGGGCAGACCGTCCACGCTTCCCGGTGCAGAGCGGCCCAGGCCTGCTCCTCCTGCTCCTGGCAGCCGGGGAAGCGCCCACCGAGGCCCCGCCCCAGGACACTGGAGGAATAGGTGCCCTGCACCCCAGCCCCGGGCCCCAGGCCCCAGGCCCCACTTGTACCCGGCGGAACTTCCGGCGCAGGCTGTCGAACGTCTCCAGCTGGCTCTGCCGACCCACGTTAGGCTTATACACGGTGAAGTGCTTGCCGTGGTTCTGCTCCGCCAGGAGGCAGCTCAGCTTGTTGCCCCGAACCTGGGCAGGGGTACACATGAGGCCGGGACGTACGGGCTGCCGCCCCTTGCCCACCATGCTCCCTGTGGCTGGGGTCTTGCCCCTGGGGACCTGTCGGGGCCTCGCGGCCACCCACCTTGTAGGAGAGATAGAAGCCATCATCGGTGCCCGTCAGCTCCAGCGACCTGGCGTAAGCCTCGTCCCACTTCAGGCCGCGGTCCACACTGATCTGCGAGAGCATGTGCGCTTAGAGCAGGGCCAGGGGCCCCGGGGGTGGGGCCAGGCCTGCCATGCTGGGTGGGCCAGTGTCTGCTCACCTTGTAGAAGACCACTTGCCCGTCCTGCGGGTGCCCGGGAGCCAGGAAAACCTGCTGGCTCTCCTCATAGATCTCGTCAATGCCTGGAGCCAGGTCTGCGGGGAGGACAAGCAGGGGTGAGACCCTCCTGCCCGGGGGTCCCCCAGGGCAGGTCCTGGCTCCATGGGTCTCAGCATGCCCTGAGGCCGTGTGTGGCTCAGCAGGCTCTGGGCTCTGGGCTGTAGGGGGCCCCAAGTTCTCAGGTCCACCCAGAGATGCCCACCAGGGAGCACCGTGGCGGCTTTCCCCAGCATTGGCCTGGCCCCGACCCTACCCAGCAGCCTGGATAGGAAGCGGCCCCTCCCAGGGTGGCCTGGGGTCGCCCCCGCCCAGCACCTGCTGGACACTCACAGGTGTGACTACAGACAACAGTGCCCCCTCTCTGTGCGGCTGTCGTGGGATGGTGGTTATGTAAGAGTCAGCAGACCACACTGCCACTGATTTATGAGTAAAGTTTTACTGGCACATGAGCGTTCCTTTTCCCATAGTCTGTGCTTTCACTACCAGGGCCAAGTTGAACACTCAGAGACTGGCCGCCAAAGCTAAAAATACTGACTCTGGCCCCTTTCTGGTGGGTTTGTAGCCCCATGGCCCCTGCTGTTCTGGTGGGGGCCTGGCCTGTGGGCCACGGGCCGTCAGGTTCCTTCGGGACAATGAGAGCCAGCGTGGCAGGCTCAGCACCAGCATGCCAAGCATGCCAGTACATGCAGTGCATCTAAATAAACTTTCCAGGCCTTGGGGGACACCCGAGAACGGGGCCATGTGGTACCCCCAGCACAGGACAGCACTCTGCTGCAGCAGCACCCGCTCTCCTGAGGTCTCCATGATGCCCCTGATCCTGTACCTCGGGCCCTGCCAGTGGCTTCTGGGGGTGGGGACTGCCCAGGCCCGGCCTCGCTGTCCCCATCTGCTGGGAGGGTGGCACTGCAGCAGGCACCGTACCATGGGGGACGTTCCTGCTCTGGAGATCCCTTTGTCACCGACAGGACCCTGCCTGGGGACCCTGAGCTGAGCCCCCCGGGGAAGCTGCCCTCACCCAGGATGCCCATGTCGTATTTGCCCTCCTTCTTGTCCATCTCGATGAGGTGATCGAAGGTGTCAGAGAAGTACTGGAACAGGGCGTTCTGCTTGTGCACTTCTAGCCCCAGGATGCGGTTCAGGAACTTGGTGATGGAGCAGTCTGGTGGGCGAGGGGGGCGGCGCTCAGGCTGTGTCAGGGGCCCCCACGGTGCCCCAGGGGCCTCCCCACCGCAGGGCTGCGCCCAGTACTCACCCTTCTCCACATCCAGACAGCCCGTCCTGGACTCGCGCCCACCGATGCCAACTGACAGCAGGCCCTGCTTCATGTCTGTGGAAGGCAGGGCCTCGCATGTCTGCTCCCTGCCGGCCCCTCCCCAGCCCTCCCCCCTGGTAAGTGTGCGTGGCAGGAGTGTTTGCACACAAATCCAGTGCACCCCTCCCAGGGCCCCGAACAGCTCAGGGCCCCTCACTTGCCCCCAGCTCACCCCGAAAGAAGGCGGCATCTCCTCCAGGGTAGCCCCGGGGTAGCGGCACCTTGTTCTCAGTCTGGTTCAGGATAGTGGTGAGGATGCAGCCAAGGGCCCGGGCGCCGTACTGAGTGGACAGACAAGGGAGGTCAGGGGGGCCTGGGCCCAGGCCACCCCCTCTCCTGCCCCGGCCCCTCTCCAGGTACCTTGTTCTCAAAGTTGTACTTGCTCAGGTCACGGGACTCAGTGGCGCGCCGGTCCCCGTGGGTCAGAGCCCCCTGCCCGGGACGGGGAAGGCCGTCATGAGCTGCCCACGCCCCTCCCGGTGTCCCGCCGCAGCCCCACCCGCCCACTCACCAGGCTCTCCAGCCGCTTGGCAACGATGGAGGCAAACCTGCGCTCCCCCGCCAGCTCCGAGATGAGGAAGACGTACTCCGGCGCAGAGACCTGGTTGGACCTGTGGGTCCGGCCTGGAAGCAGAGCAGGGCTCTCAGGGACCACCGGGCGGCAGCGGGCGGGGTGGCCTGGGGCAGGGCGTCCTGGGGTGGGGCTCACCGAACTGCTGGATGGCACGGTCAGCGCTCCAGGGCAGCTCGAGTGTCATGTGGACCCGGCGCCGCTGGTTCTGGACGCGGCGGTCAGCTTGGAGGGAGATGCCGGAGCTGGAGGCCTCGGAGATGATGGCCACGAGCTACGGGTATGCGGACGGGACAGTTGGCAGCCTGCCCGCTCCTCTGTGCCCTGCCCGCCTCGCTGGGTCACCAGGGCTCGTTTAGGGCGACCCATAAGGAAAACTGACACGTGTGTCCATGAGGGAGCCCATGTGGGCCATGAGTGGAGTCCCGGCTGCCCCCGGCCGCCGCCAGCTGCCCCCGGCCCACCCTGGGTGGAGTGGAGCGGCCGGCCCTGCCCACACCCTCATCCCACGCTGGGTTTCAAGGGAAGGCCTCAGAGAAGCCACTGAGCAATGACAGCACCGGTGCCAGTGACTGAAGGTGGGATGGCCAGGGACACTGCAGGGGCCCCGCTCAGGCACACGTGCACACGTGCCCTTACACTCACACATACCCGCAGGCACGTACACACGCCCGTGCGTGATGCACACACACCCAGGAGGGGCTGCAAGGGTCTGTGATCCTGGGGTCAGCCCCTCAGGAACCCTGCACCTCCCTGGTCCCACGGGGTCCTCACAGGCTCCCCCCAACACTGGCAGGAGCACCTGTTCACAGGTTCCCGGCCCCCCAGCCCCACCCCCACGGCCCCCACCTTCTCCCCACTCATGAAGCGCTCCTTCTCCCTGAGGTTCACGTGGTCAATGGAGAGCCCTTGCTCCGCCCGAGACTCGAAGGCCACTGTCCCGTCGGGCCTGGACACCACACGGCCCTTCCTGCCGGTCATCTGGGTGGGGGTAGGGGAACGACAGTCAGCTGCTGAGGCCACACAGGGGCTGGTCGTGCAGGCCTGACTCCCTGCCTGCGCACCTGTGCCCCCAGGCTCCTGAGTGTGTGTGCAGGGAAGGGGCGGGCTGCGGAGCCTGAGCCAGGACACGGCCTCTGCCCTGGGACCCCAGCTGCCCACAGCCCGCCAGCACGACTTTCACTCCATCCTAAGTCTGTTATTGTAAAACGGCTGCCTGGGGCAGAAACAGACCTGGCTGGCCACCACAGGACACCCCAGGAAGGGGTACAGTCGTGTAGGTGGAAGGCAGGCTGGGGCACATGAGGGTGTGTGGGGACGGTGGGTGCAGAGCTGGGCCGGGGAGCAGGGGACCAGGTGTCAGTGGTCGAAGGAGGAGAGTCCCCAGCAGCCACCTGGGCCTGGTGGGCTGGGCAATGGAGGCCGGACCTTGGGGCTTCCGGGCCTGAACCCGGCCCCACCGTGCTGGGTGGGGACTTGGGGTGGCCACCAGGGGGCCTCAGAGCCTGACCCAGGTGGGGGCCCCAAGGAGCTCACCTCGGCTACCCGCTCAGGGCCCCCAAGCTGGTCGATGAGCTCATCCAGAGTGTTGACGGGCAGCTCCCGGCCCAGCATCCGCACCTTGGCCAGCAGGTCCTGCTTTAACCGCTCCACACGCTCCAGGATGCCGGGGCCATGTGGGTCCCGCTGCAGGGGGCACAGGGGCCCTGCAGGGCCAGAGGGTCAGGGGTAGCACGCATAGCAGAGGACGGCTGGCGCACGGGAGGGTGTCCCTCAGCCCAGACTGCTGGCGTGAACCCGCTGCCTCTGGGGACGGCCCTGCCAGCTCCCCAAGCCCGTCTCCCCCCGTCTGCAAAGTGCCAAATGCCGGGCTGCGGGCCTCACCGCGGTCATCGGCCGGCAGCCCCACGGCGTCCAAGATGAGCACGTCGTCGTCCAGCACGGACTCGGGGGAGGAGTGGAAGTCACTGTCCAGGCCGGCATCTGACTCTGTGCTGCTGTCATCACTGATGCGGATCACGCCCGCCGCCTCGCACGCCAGCCTGGGTGCCTTGGCCCCGCGGCCCCGTGGCCGCCCTGCACACAAACAGCCAGGCTCACGGAGGCCCGGCCTGCTCCTCCCTCCTGGAGGGCCCAGCTCCCGGCGACGCCCCACATGGGGAGGGGGGCAGCCGGGGCCAGGCACACGTGCTACAACACTAGGGGCCCGAGCCTCCAGTCCTGTCCGGCTTTGGGCTGCTCTCCTGGGGCCTGCCGTTGGCCCGGGCATGGTGTAAAGGGGCAGTTTTAACGTCCCCATCTAATTTCCTGACACTACGTTGTATCCTGGGGTGGTGCCCCGGGAGGCCACCCTGACCTCACAAGGCAAGCTGGGCGGGTGGGCAGAGGATGTGTCCAGGTCCCGAGAAGATGGTGGTCCAGGCACCTTACGTGCACTCCCATAGTCCAGGATGCCCCAGAGGCCCCGTTCTGGGAGGGGGGACTATGTCTCCCAGGTCTGGCTGTGTGAGCTCAGGGGAGTTGCTTGCCCTGAGCCTCACTTCCCATGGTGAGCTGATGCTCAGCGTCCACCGGAAGGAGGGTAAACACCTCATCCAGGGATGCTCTTCACGAGCCCCATCACGGCCCCAGGTGCCAGAATCTGAACCCTGCACCCTCACCCCCGCCATCTGAGGGTGATGCTGGAGGCCACAGGGGCTGCCTGAGGACGAGCTAAGTGCACCATCCTGTTTTTTGCTAACTTGGCAGCTGAGGGGAGGTTTGGGGCCCTGCTGGCGTCGGGGACTCCCTGGTGGGCAGTGCCTGGGGGCTGCTAGCCGCCCGGGGCTCTCTCCTGGGACGCTGTGCTGGGTGGCCTCTGCGCCAATCACCCTCACCCCTGCACAGGGGGTGGGTGGGTGTCAGCAGGCAGGTCGGCTGAGGGCCAGAACCCCCCGCAGGCTGTGCAGCAAGCAGCAGAGAGGGGCGGATGCCCCGGGCCGGAGCCGGGCCGACAGGGAAACCTGGAAGGGCCACCAGCCAGGCTGTGTGGGGTCAGGGGTCAGAGGCTGCCAGCCGTGGCGGGGGCACTTACGTTTTCTCTTACTGCCTGCTCCTCTCTCTCGCTTTCTTTTGGTTGAAGGAAAGTGCTTCTGAATTAGCGACAGAAAGACGCCCCTGAAAGCAAGAGGCAGAATTTACTCCCGCTACAAAGAGGGTCATGCTGCCCAGCTGGAGGCCCGGGGTTCAGGGAGGGCGGGCGGCGGTGGGGGAGGCAGTGGTGGGGGGTGCGGGGAGTGGGCAGCTGGGAGCCTCGTCCTGAAACCCGGGTCCCTCTGTCAGCACCTTCTGAGCCCTGGGGTCACCCGTGGCTAGTCTTTCTGGTTTTAAAACTGGAGACTCTGGGGGCTGGGCTGGTGTCTGAGCAGAGGCACCCCTGGGCTCTCATGGCTGGGGTCACCAGGCACCGGCTGTCACATGGGGAGACGTGGGGGGATTGTCCCAGGACTGACTGTACCACCTGCCCTGTGGACGGCAGGCATCACTCACTCAGCAGCAGAGACAAAGCAGTCAAGCTGCCCATCCTTCTCGTCCAGCACCTCCCGGGTCCGAGCCTCACCCGTGGACTGCAGGCCGATGACCACACACTTGGGGGGGTGGGGATGGGGTGGGGGTAAGCTGGGCTCTGGGACCCCCAGGCTCCCAAGCCCAGCCCCAGAGTTGGCCTCAGTTTCTCTCTTTGCACCCTTTGCCAGGCCCCCCATACCCAGACCCACCCCAGAACTCCACACGGCAGCAGACAGCTGGCCTCCGCCCTCCTGGACCCTCTTCCTATTTTCTGCCCTGGCTCCTGCCCAGCTCCTCCTGTCTGGACATGGAGGACTTGCGGCAAGGCCGTGCCTGTCACGCGCTTCAGGGGAGCTGGTCAGGCAGGACCAGAGCCTTCTGGGCCTCGGCATCACTGGTGCCACACACTGTCCTCATAGGCTCAGCCCAGCCACACACGGACACGGGGGTCCTGTTGTAACCACAAAGCCCTGAGCCCCTGCCTGGCTCTTGAGAGGACAGGGGCAGAGTGTCCAGGCAGCCCTGCAGGTCCAGGCGCTGCAGCTACCCAGCTCACCTTGTCCCGGGCCAGCTCCTCCCGGGCCAGCTCCACCAGCCGGTGCACTTTGGCGGCAACGCAGAGATACTTGAAGAAACGCTGGTGGGCCGACCAGAACTGGCCCCACAGGGACTTGCGAGACTCCAGGCCGATCCAGTCGGCTGCCTGCTGGAACACGCCCAGGGCCTCGGCCCACTGCAAGGACATGCCCAGCTGAGCCTGCTGCTGCCCAGCGGCTACCCGGCTCCTACCCAGGCCCGCCGGCCCCCACCCGGCTGAGCAGAAGACCACCGATACCTAACCGTAGGAAACGTCAAAAAACTGAGATGTGCAATGCTGGCAAGGCCGCGGGGAAACGGCACACTCAGGCCGCACAGGAGAACGGACGGGGCCCTCAGGACCCCCAGACTTGGGCATACAGTGGGGACGCTCCTGGCATCGGGCAGATAGGCCCAGTGCTGGACGCCCCGCAGAGAAGGACCCAATGGGGTGTGGGGAGATGGCCCTACTGTGGTTCGAGCTGAGAACATCCTCTAGCACACCGTCAGGGCGGATGCTCAGGGCTGGCCCCGCCGCAGGTGAACTCTGCCCGTGAGAACGAGGGAGCCCACCCGCACGCAAAGAAGAGGTGGCCATGCCACATGCAGAGACGTGGATGTGGGAAACTGCCATGAGCCCCAGGAACACGGGCTCCTGACATGGTGGGAGGGTTGGTGGGGGCCCGGTTACACGCCCACATCACTCCAGTCCCGGAGGAGCTGCCCACGCCATCGAGGCGCCGGCCTCCAACCAAAGACCAGGCAGGCGGGCCCGACAAATGCCGTCAGGGGCCCTCTGATGACAGATTCCGAAGGTGACAGGGGCACGGTTCCGATGGGAAGCATACACACGTGTCCACGCAGAGGCTCCCACCGCTCTACCTACCAGCAGCGCCGCGCGGTTGTAGACACGCTCGAAGGCCGGGGCCAGCGGGATCTCCTCGATGCGGAAGGTGACGCCGGAGAAGCTGAGCTGACGAGCAATGTACATGCCGCTGACCTTCATGTCCATAGCCACGATCTCCATGGCACCCACACCCCTGTGGACAGAGACAGGGCCACCCGACCACGTGCTGGGTCCCACTGATCAACAGAGTGACTTGGTGAGGGGGGGGAAGGCACAGCTGCGGGTGAGGAAGGGCCAAGGACACAGACAGTGGAGGGTGCACATGCAAAGGCTCCCTGTTCAGCTTGGGCCGAGGAGGGGCAGGCGCCCAGGAGGGGCTCCGTCCCCTAGAGTGATGGGAAGCACCGGGCAGACAGAGGGTGAGATCGGACATTTAAGATCCATCCCTCTGGTTGCTGGACGAGTTCAGGCCAGGAGGTGGAGCAAGCACAGCCGACATCAGGCCCCAGTGTGTGAGGAGCAGGGCCCCGATGGTCCCCGCCAGCCCATCTCGGGCAGGGAAGGGCACCCACCTCTTCTCGATGGCGTGCAAAAACTCCTCAAAGGTTCGGAAGGGCGTGCCGTCGCCCCAGATGCCCAGGCGGCTCATGTAGATCATGTTCCGGGGCTCAGAGGCACCTGGGTTGGGGCGCTGTGGTCAGCTCCTCTGGCCCACCAAGGTCAGGGCCCTGGACACAGCCCCAGGAAGGACTCGAGGACTGGATACAGCACCCCCACCTGTGTGCCCACCTGTGGCGCTGGCGTAGACCACCCTGGCCAGGGGCAGCTTGTTCTGCAGGTCCAGGACAGCCTTGCCCATCTTCGTGGAGCTGGCGTTCTTGGCTTTGTGGCACTCGTCAAACACGATCTGGTGCGGGAGGGGTTAAGGACTGTTCTGGAAGGCGGGCAGCCCCAGAGGCCCTGGCCTGATGCCCCAGGGGGACCTCAGCAAGGTGCCTGGAGGCCGTTGGGGCGAGGGGGGAACAGGCAGGAGGCCCTCCCGAGCACTGCTGGTGCACGGCTGACGGTGATGCCTTTATGAAGACCTTAGGGAGCACGGCGACGCAGACACGCACACAGTGAGCAGAGAAATGGGGTCTCTGAGCACGGGGGGCGGGCTGGGAGCAGGCCGGCATCCTGGCTGTCGCTGTCCCCCCAGAGGAGGAACTCTGTGGGGTGTCTGCGTAACTGCCCGCAGATGCTGAAGGCACTGAGCTAACGGACTGCAGCACGGGGTGCGGGAGGCACGGTCCACGCAAGTACGCGGATCGTGAACCTATTTTAAAGCGGGGTGTTCCTGCACACACGTGTGCACGTATACATAGGACGTGTGTGTAAGTTCACTGGAGAATTTACGAAAACAAGACTGAGCGGCAGGAGCACGGAGCAAGCACGCAGCCCCCGGGGGTGTTCTGCGTGCTGTCATTTGGCCAGGCGGTGCGTGCAGAGGGGTCACCGGTCCTGTCTTGAGGCCCGTGGGAGCCGCTCTGTAGCCCGGCCAGTGTCTGACCACAGTAAACCCGTGACCTGCCCATCGAACTGTGAGGACACAGAGGGCCAGCGTCCCTCTTCCTATCTGTGGCTGGGACCAGAAGCGACAGGGGCTTTTGGAGAGTGCCGGATGGCCTTGGGGCCAGTCACCCCGCTTCTGGGAACGGGCCCGAGGAAAGAGAAGCAGTGATGGGGCAGCTCGGCCGGGCCCGACCACTCAGGGCTGTTTACAACAGGGACGCTGGAAACCCCCGCAGTGTCCCTGATACAGGGAAATGGCTGAGTAAGGACAGGGCGGCAGGACACGTGGTGATGAGCAAACATGCCCAGGGAGGAGGAAAGTGATGTGCCAAGGTACACAGGGCACAGCGTCTGGGGCGGAACATCCTATGCAGAGCCCCCCCCCCCCGCCCCCAAACCCTTCAGTGAGGGCCGGGCCCTGCCCCAGAGCAGAGCAGCGGCAGCGGTGCAGAGACAGCAGGCACACCAGGGGGCAGGGCCCCGGGGTATGGAGCAGGCAGCAGAGCAGAAACCCCCAGTAAGGGCCGTGGGCCCCACACCAGGCACCTCACTGGGGCAGACAGACGGGGATCTGCTGGCAGAGTGCTGCCGACGCCCGATGTGCGTGACGGACAAGCGGTTAACACACGACCCACGCCAGACTGCCCCGCTTGTACTTGGACCTTCTTGCGTGTAGCTGGAGCCCACACGGATACCAACACCTACCAACGGGCCAGCAGAGCCCCCAGCCCCGCAGCTGGGCCTCCGGCCCCACTGTCCCCTAGCTGCCCCCCTAGTGGAGGGGGAGGGGAGGAGGTGCTCCCCACCCTATTCCTGCAGCCACAGGCACCCGCCCCCCCGGGCCCCTTCCCACGCCTGTGGTCAGGGGTCTGGCCTGCTGGAGCCAGGAGGCCGGGCAGACAGCAGAGGACAACAGTGCGCCCTGGGGGCGACCTCCTGCCGGAATTCCTTGCACCCACGGCTCCGCCCCTCCCTCTGACCCCCAGACCCACACCCCCCTCTGGCTTTCCGGCCCTCCAGTTCACTACCCCCTAACCGCCTAACCCGCCTAACCCGCCTGGCCCCTTGCTCCCTTAGACCCGCCTCCAGCCAGGATACGACGCCGTCGAAGGCCTCCCCGCACCACTCCAAGATCTGGCGGATGCGCGTGCGGTGCTGCCCGCCGGCCTGGCTCTCCCCAATCAGGGCAGAGTAGGTGGCAAAGAGGACGCCCTCTGAGGTAGTGTTGTCGCCGTACTTGATCTGGGAGAGAGGGGCGGGCGTGGGGGTGCGGCCGGACTGAGCTCAGGGTCCCCCCCGCCGGAGGGGCAACCCCACCCACCTTGCTCAGCGCGTGCACCGCGATGCCCCGGGCTTCGATGTCCCGCAGGTCGCGCTCTGCGTCATACTTGAGATCGTTGGAGACGCTGAACCTAGGGGTGCAGGCTGGTGGGTGCCACGGCGCCCACTCCCCCGCCCGCCTGGGTGGAGGGTGGAGGGCACACTCACCACAGAGACTTTTTCCGGCCCCGCAGGTAGTTCTCCAGGATGATGCCGGCCACCGTGCGCCCCTTGCCGACGCCCGCGCCATCGCCGATGAGGAAGCCGGCCCGCTGCCCACTGGGGAGCAGGACCTCGTGTTGCTGCGGGCGAGGGAGGCGGTCAGGGCCTGGCAGGCTGGGCCTCCCCGTGCCTGGTGGGCCTCCCACACGGGACGTGGGCCGCACGGGAGCCCCGGGGTCACCTGGCAGGCGTAGGTGATGGCCTCTAGCTGCAGCGCCGACAGGGCCCCGCTGTCCGAAGCGGGCAAGGCAAGCGTGTAGGTAATATCTGGCGGTGGGACACTGGACAGTGTGCTGGTCTCCACCACGCGGTCCGGATGCTGTTTCCCGATCTTGGCTGGAGAGGCACAGCCAGGGGCGGGTCAGGGGCAGGTCAGGCTGTCAGGGTTGGTGGCCAGGGGCTAGGGTGGGCTGGGGGAGGCTCCCAGAAGGGAGAGGGGCAGAGCAGGGTCTGGGGAGAGGGCCCATTGGGGCTTTGCAGATCCATCAACTCCTGCTCACGGAGGAACGTGGGCTTACTTCTCAACTACTCTCTGCTACCCCCGACGTGGGGATTACCCAGCTGCCCCCAGGCCTGCCCACAGCTCCGGAGCCTTCCCCCCTCCAGAAACCCAGGAGCCAGCTGGCAACCTCCAGCCCTGCTCCTGCCTATGGCTGGAGCCCACTGGGGCCATGCGGGCCTGGCGGTGCCACGGGCACTCACATTTGGACGGCACGTAGTCTGCGTAGGTCTCTGTGTGGCCCAGCTCCTCTCCTTCGTCTTCCTCTGCCTCATCTTCTTCCTCAGGCTGACTCTGAGACTGAAGGTTAGTGCCAGAGCTGTAGCCAGGGCTGGATGGGCCTGTCCTGCCCGGCCTGGCCGGCCTTCCCCAGGGCGCCGCCTGCGCAGTGAACAGGGCTGGGGAGTGGCCCTCCTGACCCCAGTGTGCTGCGTCCCCAGGGCCTGTTTCCTCGTCTGTAAGATGGGCAGACCCATCTTCTAAACAGGTGCTTCTGAGCATCTGCAAGGGGCAGGCAGCGCTGCGGAGGGGCCCAGCCTACCTGGTAGCTGACAAGAAGTGGGGTGCTGGAAAGGGAGGACACAGGGTCCTCGAGGCCCGTCCACGGCCCACTGGGCAGGAGCAGCTAGAGGGGAGAGCGGACGAGATGTGGGGAGGAAGCGCCTGCATGGCGCCCCCAGCTTGGCCCCCCTTCTTGCACTGTCCGCATGCCCCCCCACCCCCGCCAGCTGCCTGCCTCCCTCCCACAGCCTGCCAGCTGGTTGGAGAGACGGGCTACAACCCCCATCATGCAGAGAAATGAAGGAAGGACACGTCCCACGTCCCAGACCACAGTCACAGCCTAGGGAGACAGAGCACCTGAGGCTGGTCCAAGGAGACCAAGAACCTGGTGCACAAAGCGGGTGCCTGGGGGCATGAGGCCTACCTGGGGTCAGAGCCCACAGATGGACCAGGCCAGGAGACCCAAACCCTCGGGGGCCCTGTCACCCCTGGCCCTCGACCTAGCCACCCTCAGGGAGTGACCACACCCTTGTCCAGTGCACTGAGGCTGGGGGGGCAGGGGTTACTGCTCTGCCCCAGGACACAGCGGGGACACAGCAGGGGCCCGACCAGGGTCGGCAATTCCAAAACAGGCTTCCCCTTAAGATAAAAATCACGTAGGTCATGCGGCTGTCCTGAAAACCGTGAATGTGAAAAACAAAATAGAAACGAAATCTAAATAAATAAGAAAAAGAATAATAAATGAAGCAATCCCTTCCAGGCCCCGCCTCCTCCCAAGACCGGTGACCGCAAGCACTAGGGGCTCACTGCTGGGCACACGTGGAGCTCCAGGGTCCGTTACAGTCCTGGGGGATGACAGGGGTCCCGAACGGGCTTGTCGTGCGATAACCTGCTTGATTTTTACTGACTCCAGCTGTTCTCAAAGGGTAAGAACGCACCCAAGTTTTTTGGGAAAAAAAATGTGATGAAAGTACTAGGAGCCAGAAACCCACACTCAAATCCCTGGCCCCTTTTTTTTTAAGTTAACAAAAACAAACAGCCTCAGGCCCGGGTTCCTGGAAGGCTGAGTCAGGGCCCTGGCGGGCTGGCAGCAGCAGGCTGTGGGCGCCAGGCTTCAGCTGCCCTCCTGCCGGCCGCTTCGTGCCGCCTCCGCCTCACGGTCTCCGCCAAGCAGGGCGCCGCTCACAGGCCCTTCGCCCCGACTGCGAAGGGGGCCTGGGTCGCCCCCAAGGCTATCAAGGGCAGGGACCGTGCCAGGCGGTCCTGGGCACCTCCTGTCCCTCCGCCGGCCCCAGGCGGGGCCCCGAGCCTCCCAGACCTGTCCACTCGACCCTGCCTAAGGGGCCAAAGGTGCCGAGGAAGCTCCAGGTGGCTGGGCAGACAGCACGCCCGCTTGCGGTGCCACCGGGCAGGGCTCCGTGGGCTCTGATGAAGAGCCTGCCCTCCCTCCGGCGCACGTGGCCCTCCTCCGCGTTCCCAATGCCGCCTTTCAGAACCTCGAACCAGGCTTCTGGCTCCCGAAAGCTCGGGGCTGCTCTCCGGGCAGAGAACCCCAGCTGGGCCCGGATGGGGCGGGGGTCCCTCACTGACGTGCCCGCTGCCCAGCCCTGGCACGCCTGAGGACCCTGCTCACCATCTGGCCTCACATCACCCACGCTTCCCTGTCAGAGTCCTGCACCAGGAGCTTGACAGATGCCAAGCCAGCTCTTTGGCTCGTGGGCTCCCACCCACTCAAAGCCAGGAGCACCCACCCCCCGCCCGCCCGCCGCAACGCCTCCAGACCTTGCCCAGAATCACCAGAGGGAGAACCAGCGCTGGAAGCTGCCCTTTGCTTGTCTCCTGGTGAACCCCTGGTGAACCCCGTCTGCCCCGCGGAGCATGGTGTGGAGACGAGCCCCACACGAGCCCCCAGAGGCCGTGAGCGGGGCCTGGCTGGGACGGGACCCTTCGCAGAAGGACGGCTGACGAGCCCAGAGCAGGAGCCGCCCCCTGCCACCCCCTCCTCTGTATTTTCTGGGTCGTGCAGAAAACACGAGGACCCCTGAACCACCACCTCACTGGTGGGCGACCTGGATCGGCCCCCGGCCTGTGGAGGGGGCCCTGGGACAGCAGCCCGTGCAGAGACCTCAGGGTGAGCTGACCTTGTCTTGAGTGGAGGGGCCGGTGCTCACATCCCAGATGGTGGGCACCTGGCTGAGGCTGTCAGCCGGCAGGAAGTCAGGCGTGTCTGCGATGTCTGAGAGGGAGTCCACGGACGAGGAGAAAATGGAGGCGTTGGAGAGGTCGTCGAGGTACGCGGAGTCCTGGAAGACGAGCAGGATGAGAGGGGCCCAGCCACACGATGGACACTCCTGCCACCAGCAGGGGCGAGGCCCCCCCGACCCGCCCCGGGGACAGACCCGGAGCCCAAGACGCTCAGGGAGGGAAGGAGACACAGGAGGCCCCACGGGGTGGGAGTCCACGTGTGTGACACGTGCAGGACGGGCTCCTCCACGGATGGGGAGGGGGCTGGGGGGGCTGGGAGGGGGGCTGCGGAGAGGGTGAGGGGTGACAGCTGATGGGGATGGGGTTGCCTTTGTGATGGAATGTTCTGGAATTAAGTGACACTGGGAGCATGTGACACTAGTGCTCACATGTCCAGACACAGAGAGGCCCGCACCTTCAAGGGGGAAGTTTGCTGTACAGATTACACGTAGTTTAGGAACCTAAACTTTTATTTAAAGGTTTTAATTATTTATTCATGAGAGACGCAGAGAGAGAGGCAGAGACACAGGCAGAGGGGAAGCAGGCTCCCTGCGGGGAGCCCGATGCGGGACTCGATCCCGAGACCCCGGGGTCAGGAACGGAGCCCAAGACAGATGCTCCACTGCTGAGCCCCCCAGGCGCCCCTAGAAACCTAAATTTAAAGACTATCGCTGCAATGCCAGCGGTGTTCCCATGCTGCCCCGCCCCAGGGCCACGGACACGGACACGGAGCCCCCGTGAGGACCCGGCTAGCACTGGACACCTGGCGGCTCCTGGACCAGCCAGGAGTGGGCCCTGAGGCAGACACCCCACACAGGCCCTGCGGGTTGCGGTGTCCGTGCCACTGGCCACCAGGAGAGGGCAGTAGGTGTCTGTTTTGCAGACGGAGACCCTGAGCACCTGAACGGGGAGGGGGCAGGCCCAGGTCAGGGGGGCGGGGGCGGGGCACAGCCCTCAGTGGACTCCTCACAGGGAGCGAAGCCCCACAGACCATCCCAGATGAGGCTCTTCTAAGCCAACCCTGTGACAGAGGTCCCAGTCACGTGGACGTGTCACATCAGTGGGGGCATTTCCTGAGCAGAGCGTTGGCCGGCGTGCAGGAGCAATGGAGGGGCCCCCAGGAGCCCCCGGGCCCTGCGCAACTGTCGGGGCCGTTGGAGGGCCAGGGCCAGTGCGCTGCGACGCCTGCACACTAACCACTGCGGGGTGGGGCAGGAGACGGCAAGGGCCAGCCAGCGGGGTCTGGGAGTCTGGGAAGGAAGGAGACCGGTGGGCCTGGAGCCCACCCTGCTGTACCTGGCTCACCCCAGGTGAGCTGGCTTCTAGGAGTGGAGGGCAGCATCCATGGAGCCCCCAGGTCACTGGGACCAGGCCCTGGTCTCGGCCAGGGCTGGGGACCGCCCCGTTCCACTGGGGAGCTCCCCTCCCATCACTCTGTGCTGGATCAGATCCCTGTTCTATGGGGGGGGGGGGGATCTCCAGGAGATTGCACTCAGCTTCCCAAGGGCCTGTTTGGACCCCAGAGCGCGCACAGCCCCGGGACCAGGCAGGCTCGGGTCTGTTGCGCAGGGCCCCTTGGGAGGGGTGGGTGGGGATGGGGCAGGAGGTGCGGTCATCGGTGTGCTGGATGGGGTGGTCACACAGCCCGGCTGCGACTCGGCCTGCGCAGGAGAGACCACCCTCGGCCACATCAGCGGCGTGAGGCTGCGTGCCTGGACTCCGGTGGCTGCTGGCATAGGGAGGCAAGAGGGGCCACGACTCGCTCCCGCCCCTGGCCTGCACCCACCCTGGACCCGCGGGAGGCAGACCCTGGCTGGACCTGCCAGCCTGGGCAAGTGCGGGCGAGGAGGCAGCCAGTGGGGGCAGGACCCGCCCGGGCAGGCGGTGGCCCGGAAGGTTTAGGAGTCTGCAGCACAAGGAGGCAGGAGGCCACAGCGACCTGAGAGGCCAGAGGCCACCGTGCCATTCCTTGGGGTGCCCAGCCCCCGCGCGAGGGCCCAGCAGCCAGCGCCCAGAGGGGCCGGGGGGTGGGGGCGCCGAGGTGCCAGGAGGGGTCTGGCCTGCTGACCCTGAGGCCTGCTCTCTGCCCACCGGGACCTCCTGGGACTCCGCCACTTCCAGGAGGCTGGGGTCAGAGGCGGGGAGGCCACAGAAGCGGGCGCTCGGTCCCTGGGAAGCACCCTGGGGCAGGGACCCTCTCCCGGGGCTGCCTGGGGTGGGGGCAGGTACAGGGGCCGGGAGTCTTTGCTAACATCCCCATGGAAGGGCGTCGGAGCGCAGCCTTCCCAGAGGGCGCCACCCAGCCTGGTCAGGGCGACAAGAGCCCCTGAGCCCATCAAGCTGGCAGCCCCCAGAGGCCCCGAGAGGCGGCCCTTCTTCCTGAGGGGGAGGCAGCCACGAGCCGGGGGGCAGTAGCCCTGACGAGGGCAGGAGACGAATGGAGCGGCCAAGGTGGATGCTCAGGGCGGTCCTCCACGGGGACAGCAGCCCCGGCCAGGAGACCAGCGCCAGCGTCCGCAGGGACCCCGACGGGGCGGCGCAGGCGGGGCTCTTCCCTCAGAACCGTCATGGGACGAGCCCGGCCTGGGGACGTCCTGCAGGACCCCGCCAGTCGTCCTCCCGATGCCCAGGGCGTCCACGCGAGGACAGGCAGACAGCGTGTCAGCCCGGAGGGTCCAGAGGACAGAGGTGTCATGAGGGGTCCTGGGCAGGGGACACAGGTGCCGCGGGGACCTCTGGTTGGTGATGATGTATCGGTGCCTGGTCGGTGGGGACACAGGCAGCGCGCTACGGTGAGGAGGGGCCGCGGGGCTCGGTGCTGTCCCCTTCCTCCCACGGGAGACGCTGCTCCAAGGTAACGGGTTCCGCCCACTCTGGGGATGCCGCGTTCCCCAGATCCCGGACCCTCCCAGACTCTTGGGTCTGAGGGTCGCAGGGCCTCACGGGGGTCACCGGGGGTCCCCCTCAGCCCGCTCCCTTACGCAGTGGGTGGCAGGAAGGGCCCGCGCGACCCGCTGTGTCAGGATGTGATGCCCGGTGGCCCCAGCAGCCCTACAAGGTGACCCAGTCGCAGTCTCCGTCCACGGACACCCCACGGAGACGTCCTCGGACCCCAGGCCCCCACCCTACTCGGTGGGCTGCAGCCCCTTGGGGGCAGGGAGTGCCGGTCACCCTGAGAGCTTGGGGGACCAGGGAGGTCACAGGGTCAGCTACCGTGGTCACCAGCTCTGAGTTTGGGGTTCCCTGGACCAAGCGAGCACCTGGTGGGACCTGGTGCAGCCGCCAAACGGTGCCCCCCAATTCAGCCAGAGACCAGCGGGCCGGGCCGCGCCGGGCTGCCCCCAGACCCCTGTGGGCCTCCCTTGGGGGCGCCCCGACCCCAGCAGCGCCGGCAGACACAGGTGCGTCCGCTAGCCCTGGGCAGGGCACCCGTCCTGCTCCCCGGGGGGCTCCGCCAGCTGTCCCGCGGCCACCCTGGGGCGGCCAGAGCGATCCCAGCCCCGGGATCCCAGCCCCGCGGAGGGGGAGGCGGAGGCGGAGGCGGCGGCGGCGGCGGAGCAGGAGGAGGAGCGGGGCAGGGGGAGGCGGAGCGGGGCGGCGGGCGGGAGCGGGCAGGCCGGGCCTTACCTGGTTGAGGGCCGCGAAGTGCAGCCAGAACTGCAGCTGGGACATGGCGGCGCGTCCCCGTCCCCGTCCCCGTCCCCGAGCCCGAGCCCGAGCGCGGCCGGGTCCCCGACGGCGGCTCCCTCATCCCGCGGCCCCGCTCCCGCCCCGGCCCCGGCCCCGCCGCATTTGCATGTGGCTTTAGTCAGCGGCGGCGCCTACTTCCCCTCGGGCGCTGACTTTCAGGAAATGAAGGCTGCCCGGGAAGCGCCGATTACCGGCAGGGCGAGGATTCCTGTACTGGGCGGAATCTACCGCAGGCGCGGCCCCACCGCCGCCCCCACCGCCCCGCGCCCGCCGCCCGCCTGCAGGGACCCGCGGCCCACAAGCCCCCAGCCCCTCGCGCAGCGCCCCGCCGGGGCCACCCGGACCTGTGTCGGGGCCTCACTGGGCGCCCCCCGCAGGGCCCTGCCCGGCTACGGCCCCACCCGTGGGCCTCCCCCGTGGGAACCTGCCCGCCCCCCGCCCCCCCCCCCCGCCCGGCTCCTTGTCTTGGAACCTTGCCAAGGGGTACGGCTGTCCCGACACCCCGCTCCTTCCTCTCCCGCCACCCCAGGCCCCTGGGCCCTGCACACAGCGGGGCACGGGCAGGGCAGCGCCCTCAAGCTCCGAGTGGGGTCACAGACCTTGCACCAGGCCCCAGGCGCCCTGTCCCACGGGAAACAACAGCTGCGTTCAGCAGCCCCACTTCGGGGGATGGTTCTGTGTGGCGGTGTCGCCCCTCGGCCGAAGGAGCAAGCTCGGGGTCACAGACACCTGCGGGGCCACGGCCTGCTCAGGGCCTGTGAGGGGTCACGGGCCTCAATGCCGCGGGTACAGCAAGGCCTCCCCGGCCGCCCCCGGCCGCCCCTGGCTGCCCCCGGCCTATGTGCACCTCACAGGCCGCAGGCAGCACAGCCCCCTGCCTGGCCCCGGCGCCAGCGCTGCCTGTGAAAGGGAAAGTAGCAGCAGTGACACCCCAGCAGGCGGCCCAGCGCCCTGGGCCCAGGCACCGCACCCCAGAACCCGGGACACGCGGCCTGCCCGCAACACACGATGACAAGTGGCGGTGAGGACGTGAGGACGCGGAGCCATCAGAACCCCACCAGGCCGGGGGGCCGTGACCCGGGGCAGCCGCTTCGGACACAGCCCCGTGGTCCCTGGAAGAGCCGCACGCGGAGTCATCGACCGACCCTGCGGTTCCGTGGCTGCGTACGCGCCCGGGGGGCAACAAGGACACACGTCACACAAAACCCACCATCGCACGTCCACGGGGGATGTGGCCCAGCCACGCGTGGGAGCGTCACTCGGTCGCCAGCAGGAGCGAGGCCCCCTGACACTGCCCCGGGGACGGACCCTGAGCCCCCGACGCTCGGGGAGGGAACCAGACACAGGAGGCCCCTCAGGGTGCGAGTCCACGTGTGTGACACGTCCAGGACGGGCTCGTCCACGCACAGGGAGGGGGCCGGGGGGGGCCGGGGGATGACTGATGGGGATGGGGTGCCCTTGGGGTGATGGAATGTTCTGGAACTGGATAGGCTGGTGGGTGCACGACCCTGTGAATTTGACCTTAAAAGGGTGGGTTTTCTTTTACTTTCTGTAACAGTTTTTATTCACTCATTCTTTTTCTTTCGTAAATAGCCTCTACCCCCAACATGGGGCTCAAACTCAAGACCCCGATATCGTGAGCCCCACGCTCCCCTGACTGAGCAAGCCAGGCACCCCAGAAGCGTGGATTTTGACTCTGTTTTAAAACAATCACGAGGAACCAAAGTAGAAGACGCACAGTGCGTACACCGAGCCCTCATCGTTCGAGGTAACAGGCATAGAGTTTGTCACGCTGCCAACACGGATTCTGACCTTTGACTTCCGTCCCCGAAATCTCAGCGCCACACAGTTCACTGATGGGCAAGGGCGGCCTGGACGAGACAGGGAAGCCAGCACCCCCTGGGGCGCCCTGTCCCCTGGCGCCACAGGCCTGCGTGACTATGTGCCTGGATGGAGGTGGCGGGGCTGCTCGGCCCCAGGGGAAGTCACACTCGGTGACCTAGGCACAAGCGCAAGCAGGGCTGCAGCCGAGGACGTGACTGGCTCCGTCCCTGTCTGGCTGCCTCGGAGCTGCGGGGCCGTCTGGTGTGGCCCTCTCTGGCCCCAGGCTGACCCTCTGTCCTGTGGCCAGCCCGGGGGTGGAGGGACGGGCATGGCCCAGCTGCCCTGTGCTTCCCAAGAACCCCCAGTCCGTTCTGGGGCTCCCCGCTGCCTCGTCCCAGTCCTCCCCCAGCTGGCGGAGCCTCCGGAGGGGCCCTTGGCCCCAGAACCGTGAGGGCTTGCTCTGTGGTTCACCAGAGCCCCACTTGGGGTGCTTTGTGGGAGCTGCTCCAGCTCACGTGGCGCCCTAAGGAACCACCCTGTTAGCCTAGAGCTGTGGGGACAGTGGCCTCAGCCAGAAAACTGCCCCTGAGCACTTCACGGTGTAGCAGCCGAGGGGCGCTGGAGCCCTGCTGCTGAGGCTGGACCCCGACCAGGGGCTTTCTGCAGGGCCCACTCTCCAGGAGCCTGTTCGTGCAGCAGCCCTGGCCTCCCAGCCCCTCACTTCCTGGTCCCCTGGCTCCGGGAGTCCAGTGTCTGTGCAGAGACCCTCTGGGGACAGCCATGCTCCTGCTCCGCTGGCCTGTGGCCCTCAGGAGAGACCATGGGGCGGGGGTCTCGGCCGGAGCTGGGGGCGGGCTCTTGGCTCAGTGTGAGCCAGGGGCTTCCGTAGAGAAGAAACGTCTTGCTCACTCTTGCTGCCAGTAACTGCTGGGGGCCTGCTGGTGGGGGCGAGCCTGGACCTCTGATCCCTGCTGAAATCCATTTGCGGAGCAGTCGATGCCGCCCGCCCCTCAGCGGAGAGCTGCTGAGAGTTTGCAAAGCACTTTTCTGAGCTGTGACCTCATCCTTGCTTCCCAGAAGCCCCAGGCTGGCAGACGGAAAGTGTCCGTACTGGGTGGATGCAGGACCCACCCGGCATGCCTAGAGGGACTTTCAGGGCCGCTGCCTGCCCCGCTGACTGCATGCGGGGGCTCAGTGTGCAGGCTCCCCCCAGCTCCCCCAGAGCCTGGCCAGGATGTTAGGGGTCCAGGTGGACTTGGGAGGAGGGCTCAGGGCAGCACCCGCTCCTAGGGCACGTGTGCCAGGCAGCGTGAGAGGGCAGAGCGGCCACACCCACAACAGGACCCCAGAGATAACCAGGTGGGGAGAACGCAGAGAAGGGCCCGGAGGCACGAGGCCTTGGGAGGGCTGATCTGCAACGCTGAGTCGTCCCCTGCACCTGACCTCAACATGTCCCCAAGCAGTGCCCCCAATGAGATTCAGCCACACCTGGAACACAGGTCCACACGGAAGCTTGTTCACGGGTGTTCACAGCAGCACAATTCACAATCACCAAAATCCACAGTGTGGGAACCACCCAGGTGCCCATCAGCAAGGAGCAATAAATGGAAAACATCCCCCACCCACGGGCGCATCCCTGGGCCCCCGAGCAGGAGCGAGGTGCCCACACGCCGCCCCAGGGATGGACCCCGAGCTCCCGATGCTCAGGGAGGGCTCCAGACACAGGAGGCCCCGCAGGTGGGAGTCCGCGTGTGTGACATGTGCAGGACGGGCTCGGGGGGCCGGGGGCTGGGGTGACAGCTGGTGGATCTGGGGTTTCCTTTTGGAGTGATGGAATATTCTGGAATTACTGGAATATTCTGGAAGAGGTAATACTCGCATGACCTGCAAATTTACTAAAAACCACTGAGTTGATGTGCAATTCACATCTTAAGAGTGAAGAAGGAAAGGAACGCCATGCACCCACAGCAACGCACAGCCCTCCCGGGGTAGGAGGCCCCCACGGGGCCCCTCGACTATTCGGGTCACTGACGAGAGCCGCAGGTGCCAAGTCAGGAGAGGCCCTTCCTCGGGAAGGCAGGTGGCATGAAGGCTGAGGGGGGTCTCCATGGGCTCAGCCTGGACCACCCCTACGGCTACGAGGGGGGACAGGGACGGACACTCCCGAGGCCGACACAGACACAGGGAATAGGACGGCACCCGACAGTGGCCCAGGCCGTCAGCAACACGTGACTAGGGACAGGGAAGGGACAGCTCTCCCTGAGGAAGCCCTCCCGGGGACCAACACACAGGAGCAAGGACAGAGCCCGGTGACTGTCACCGTAGGGCACACCCACCAGTGCAGGGTGAAATCCATCACCACCACCACCACCACCACGAGGGCCGGGGGAAGGGGGCAAGGAGCGGAGGGGGTGGGGGCTCGGGGTCAGCACCGTCTGCAGGGAGACGCATCGGCGGGGGTGCGGGTGGGACGGGCTGCGGGCGACGAGAACACAGCGCCCCTCGCACACCAGGGGCCCCGGAGCCGACCCGGCTGCTCTGGTGCTCACCGCGCGGCAGGGACCTCGCTGTGAGGACAGACCACGGCTGTGCCCCACGGTGACGCGCCAGGAAACCGGAGGGCGAGCGGGGCTGTGGAGGGCTCGGCTGCCGGCCTGGCGCTCTCGACAGACCTCGACTACCCTGAAATTCATTTTGTTACAAAAACCTTCAAACACACGGAAAAGGGTATCAGACCTAAAGGTTTTAGGCGAGCCCTGGGCGCGTGTTCCGGCCCTTCACACTGGGGCCGCCGCAGTGGGTCCGGTGGGACCGGCAGGCTGCCTCGGAGCGGGGCTTAGCCTTGACCTGCATTCCTGACAGCGGGTCCCCGGGATGTAGGCCCCACCCAGAAGCGGTAAAACGGGAGCCCCAGGGTGCCTGGCCGGCTCAGTCAGTGGAGCATGTGACTCTTCATCTCAGGGTCATGAGTTCCAGCCCCACTTTGGGCGTGGACTTTACTTAAAAATAAAAGTTAAAACAGAAACAAAACCACCCCCCTCTGGGCCCGTAGAGGGGCACAGTCAACCTGCCACCAGCTGGCTCCTGTGTGGAAGCAAGGGAGGGCCCCAGGCCCCGTAGTGTTCAACCGTCCAGCCCTAGTGCCATCAGACGGAAGGCAGGCCCGCAGACCGAGAGGCTGGAGGCTAGAGCAGCTGCGGGCTGGGAACCAAGGGCACACGCCGTCCCTGGAAGGTGGGGGAGGGGCGCTGACCCCGACGGGAATTGGGAGAGAAGCTTTTTCCTCGCAGGTGACAAGAGTCACACTGCTCATCTCCTTTCTCTTTTTGCCCTGGCTCCCAGGAAACTCAGGGCTCGGGTTCAATTAGGAAGAGGTATATTGTCCTGTAGCTTCGTGTGCTCTTCTCGCTGCAGCCCAGCTCCAGTTTGTTTTTTTTTTTTAAGATTTATTTACTTGAGGGCAAATGAGAGAGTGCACGAGTGGGGGAGGGGCAGGCAGGCTCGGCGGAGCAGGACTCTGAGCTCACGACCTGAGCTGAAGTCAGATGCTTCACTGACTGCACCACTCGGGCTCCCCGTCAGGGAACACTTCTAGAGTGTGCCACGGCCACGCGGGGCTTCACACGGACCTCAGTCTCCTGTGGGTACTGAACAAGCTACCACACACGTCACGGCCCACAACGGCACGCGTGTTACCCTGTGGTTCTGGAGTTCAGAAGTCCAAAATGGAGAGCTACGTCCCCCGGGCCCCAGGAAGACCCCCTGCCCCCCGCCTTCCAGGAGCGCCCCCCTCCCCAGCCCCTCCTCCGTCCTCAACATCAGCAGTGCGGGGTCTCCCCATCTCTGGGGTTCCCCCGCCTCCTTCTCGGGGGGACATGGTGAGGACACCAGGCCCCCAGGAACCCAGGGTCACCCCACTGTGGGGCCTCGACCAGGCCCCCTCTGCTGCAGGAGGTGACATGTTCTGGGTCAGGTCCCAGGACCAGGACGGGGACATCCTCGAGGCTATGGCTTCGCTGGTCGTCATGGTGATGTCATCTGGTCAGGCAGGAACAGAGGGTGCCCGCGGTGGGTCCACTGGCCGAGGCTCAGCCTCCTCTGGCGCCCTGCCTGGCTTGGCCCGCAGGACCAGGGGTCATGAGGGGGGTGGTGGAGGCCAACAGGGCCACAGGGCCCTTCACCCCAGCTGAACCCTGGCCTCACATCTGTCTAACTTCACGCTTGGCACCGGGGTCAGGTTCTGCCTGAATGCGGTTCTGCTGCTTTAGAAGCAGGATTCAGGTCCGAGGCCCCCGTGTAGGGCAGGCCGCGGCCGTGTTCCGCAGGCGCTCAGTAACATCGCCGGACGGAGGCAGCTGCTGTCCGCTCCACCAGGGAGTGACGACAGGCAGCCAGGCAGCGCCCCCAAGGCTTGGGAAAGGAACCGTGTTGGCTCTGGGCAGGCCGATGCACGAGCGCACTGCGGGGGGCTCAGTGTCCTCAGCCTGTCACGCAGGTGACCCCCCGCAGAGGACACAGGTCACAACGTGGCAGGTCTGGGACGCGCGCGGAGGACCTTGGCCAGAGCTCAGGGCCAGGGACGGCAGGCTCGGGGAGGGTCTCAGGCCGGGGACCGTCGGCTGCTGCAGCCCCTCATGGAGATCAGTGCCTCCCGGGCTGAGCCTCAGCAGCCACTAAACCAGGGAGGCCAGCGTGTCCTTGTGCTTCGTGGCCACAGAAGACACCCAGTGCACCTGGCAAGGCTGGCGGGCCGCTCCACAGGCCCCCCCTGCCCCTTGTACTGACACCCCCCGGGAGGGTGGAGGGCCAGACGAGCCCACCGTGCTCGCGTCTCCTCCAGGCCCAAGATGGAGGAGGGCTTGCACAGCAGACGCGTCTGCTCCCGTGGTCCTGCGGGGCGGACATCCCGGTCAAGGTGGTCAAGGCGCCCCAGGCCGCTCTCCCCAGGAAGCTCCAGGGAAGGCCCTTCCTGCTGCCCCAGCTCCCGGCACCCCTGCCGTGCTGCGGGGCTCACCGTCTCTGCTGTCGTGCTTTCTCCTCTGTGCCCCACCCAGACCCCCTGGGTTTAGGGCCACCCTGCTCCAGGATCACCTGGTCCCCATCTTTAACCAAATGACATCTGCAAAGTCCCGGTTTCCTCATGTGGTCCTGTTCTGAGATTCTCGGTGGGCTTGGATGGGTGGGACGCTGGTGCAGGTCCACGGCCCTGCTCGGCGCTGCATGGACACCGGCCGGACTCCACAAGGAAGGAGCCAGGCCGAGCTGACCTCGCGTGGGCCCAGCAGATGCCAGCTGGCGGCTCTGAGCCGCATCCTCCCAGACGGCCACCCGGCCGGCCCCACACGCCCCACTGCTCAGGGAAAGCTGCGGCGCAGGGGAGCTGAGCCCCTGGGGCCAGCCAAGCCGGAGAGCTTCCACACCGGGTGCTGGGCGCCCCCAGCTGCGGGGGAACCAGTGGCGCCAAGTGCGCCACATTTCTGAGGGCACCTCACCACTGCCAGGCTGCCGCCGGCCCCAGCCTCAAATCCCACCCTTCCCACACATCATCTCTGTGGCACCTGGTTTTCGGGGCCCACAGTGAGGGGCACTTGCCAGAGATGCTCCACCTTGTTCCCCCCCTCAAAAGGAAATCACACGAATCTCTTCCTTCGGTTCGGCCGGGTCACACTGCCAATGGCGGCCGTTCAGGGACCTCAGCGCCAATGATGGCGTGTGCACCTGACGGAGTGTCGCTCTGGCCAGGCACACGGGCAACGTGGCGGACCCTTGCTGAGATACCGACGCCCAGACAGAGCAAGCACGGGGGCCTCTGTCCAGGGCAGGAAGGTGCTGCGGTTTGGGAAAGTGGATCGGGCACTCCCGGAGGCTGCCCCACAACCCACGCCTGGGGCACGAGCGGCAAGCTGACAGGGATGTGGCCCCGCCCCAGGTGGGAGCCGCGGGGACACCGGCTGTTCTCAAGTACAGGCCGCAGCTCCACGGGGCCCGGAGCCTGGCCAGGGCTGCCAGCGCGAGGCAGGGGCCTCCTGGGCCCCAGGGCATCGAGGGGTGGCTGTGGCTCGAGGTCCCTACCTGAGGAAAGTCGCCCGTCTTTGGCAGGAAGCTAGGGGTGGTGGTGGAGGGTCCATAGCTGGTGTCGGCGCAGGGCTGGCTGGCGATGAAGGAGGTGGAGCTCATGAACTGGCTGCGGGAAGACAGGGAAGAGGGGCAGGCGTCGGGACTGAGGGAGCGCTCTGGCACCTGGGGAGCTCAGCTCGGCGGAGAGCCCACGTGCCCGCGACCAGGGCACAGTGCCCCGCAGAGACCCCGAGGCTCCCGCTCCGTGCTGCTGGGTCCTCTCCGCAGGCGGCTCCTGGGCCTGGCGTTGTCTGCGTCTGCTGCCCACTCACCCCCGGCCCAAGCTCCTACTCACTTTGCAAAACCCCTCCTGCCGCTGCCCTCTGCAGGAAAGTGCCCTCCCAGCTCCTTTGCCTTCAAAGTTCTCACCCCCCACACCCGGGTCAGCGTCCTCCTCCACCCCCGGCCAGAGGGCACCCACAGAGCTCTTCTCCCTTCTTCCTGACGGGCTCTTCCTGAGACAGGCCACAGCTGGTCAGTCTCAGGGGCCTCCATGTGGCCAGAGCCTGGCCCACGACCCCCTCCACAGGATGCTGAAGCCCTTCGCTGGCCGTGAGCTCTATTCTTGTTTAACCAGTGACCACAGAACCTAGAAAGCCCTCGAGAGTATGGTGGCCACGGAGCGGGGCGTGCTGGAGCGTGTCGGGCCCTGGAGGCCACAGGAACTTACTGGCTTTCGCTGGAGAAGGCTGGGTACGGCGTGGGCGAGAAGGGACTCCACCAGGAGCAGTGCAGCATGGTGTTCTGAAACAGAGCGAGTGTCAGGAGCGGCCCTGCTACCCCTGTCCGGGCAGCTTCACCCAAGGGTCCTCCATCTGGGTCACCCGGGAGCGGCTGCACAGCTCCATGCGTCCATCTGCCCGTCCACACGGGAAACCTCCCAGTGCAGCACAGCAAAGACGAAGGAACCTCTCGGGGCGTGTGAGGGGCTCTGAAGGCGGGGCTGGGACTGGGGCATGAGAGCACGAGGCCCAAGGGATGTCCGTGTGGCAGAGGGCTCGTCAGGGGGCTCCCACCAGCCCCTCCCAGGGGCCTGGCCTTCTCAGAGCTCCCTCAGGCCAAGCCTGTGTGGCCCAAGGCTGCAGCACAGGTGGGGGTTCTGGGGAGCCTGCTTTGAGAAGCATTCAGTGGATGGCTGGAAGGAGAGCCTGAGGTCCGCGGGGGCTTGGGGGGACCCTGCACTGGGGTTTGACAGGACCAGCTTCGGGGAGCAGGATGGTGGACACTCATGGCCCCCGGACGACACAGGTGGCTTGTCCCACCCTGACACACAGGCCTGCGCACAGCATGGCCTGTGTGGGATCACGTCAGGGCAGTCCCTGCACGCCGCTGGGGAGAGGCCTAATGGCTACAGTCGCTGTCCCCACGGGGACGGGGGACCAGCGGGCGTCCTGCGCTCAGTAAGGCCGCCGGAAGCAATCCCCAGCCACCACTTCCTGCTGTCTGCAGGGCTCCGCACATGAGCTGGCCTGGAACCAGCCCAGATGGCGGGGAGACGAGGAGCCTTCCCGGGCGCCTGTGTCTGGAGGAAGGAGCTGGCCCTGACTTCCCACCAGGGCACGCCCCCCACCCCGACCCCGCAGGGAGAACCAGGACGCAGGAAGGAGAGAGACACTCTGTCAAGGGGTCCCGCCTGCTGTTCCAGAGTCTGCACAGGCTGCGAAATAACCCTATCGACATGGAGCGGGACAAACAGCACAGGACCCTCCCCAGCATGAAGGCTGGTGGGATGAACACTTAGGAGAAACTGCAGAAGCCTCTGGAAGGCTCCCCTCCAGGAGAGCAGGCTGAGGTCACCCCAGGGCCCTGGTCTAGGGCCACTTCTCTCCAGCCCCGTTCAAGGAGAAGAATCCAGGGGCGCCCAGCTGGCTCAGTCAGTGGAGCCTATGAATCTTGGTCTGGGGGTTGTATGTTCGAGCCCCACACTGGGTATGGAGATTACTTTAAAAAAAAAAAAAGAAAGAAAGAAAGGAGAGAACTCCAACTCCAGAGAGGGATGTAAACTTCCCAGGGCCACAGGCACTCCCAGAACACTCTGTGAACTAGCACGAACTGTCCTGAGTGCACACAAGGCACCACGGGCCACTCGGGACCCATAGCAGGCAGAGCCAGCCTTGAGGGGGCCTCCCCACCTTTCCTGCTGTGCCCAGACCCCCAGGTCTCCTCGGATTGAGGCATTCTCCAGGAAGCCAGGTGCTGGCCCCAGCGCAGGGCTCTGCGAGGCTGCCAATCAGGGCCGCCCGAGTCCTCCCCCAAGGGCGCACCACACAGCCAATCAGAGCCTTCCTTGGGGTTTTCCCGGGGGGGGCCAGAGGCGTACCTCTGCCTTTCCAGGGTAGGCCCCTGGGACACGATCTTGAGGTGGGCGCCTGACCCCCACCAGCCAATCCGAGCCTGCCTGGGGAGGTTCCAGGCTTTCCTCCCCTGGGGAGCCACATGCCCTGGGACATTAATCCAGAGCTCCCTGGGCCACGTGTGAGCTGATGTAGGAAGGTGACACTTTTCCTTGGGCAGCAGATGAAATACAGCTGTCAGATAAAATACAAGGTATCTAGCGAAACTGAAATTTCTGACAAACAGTAAACAATTACAGTGTAAATACTAAGCGGGAAAGACACTAAAATATCGCTTGTGTTTACGTGAAACTTAAGTTGCATTAAATGTCTCTATTTTTATTGCTAAATCAGGCCACCGTTAGTGACAGTGACAGTCCAGGGGGTCGGTCCCCTCCTGAGCTTGGTTCAGCCCAGCTGGGACAGAGGGGCGGGGAGGAGTCTGACCACACACACATCCGGGGTCAGCACGAGCTGGATCGGTGTGGCCTGCTGGGGGCGGGGTGCCCTCCTGGTTGGAGTCCTGCGGGGACAGGTTCAGCGTACACCCTGGGACGGGTGGCCCAGCCTCAGAAGCACCATGGAGAGCGCTCTGCCGAGTTCTGACAGCCGAGGGGCTCCTGGCCAAAGTGGGCTTGGCTCACACAGGCATCTCCCTTGCATCGGGTGCACGTTGCGGCCCCAGGTGCCCCTCCACGCCACCATCTGGGAGTGCTGGCATCCTAGCCACCGCCCTGGGCCACCATAAAGGTGGCAGGATAGGTGCATGGTCCTGTGGAGCTGCCCCAAGCTCTGCGACCCCACCCAGTGCTCCCTCTGACCCAGGAATCTGATTCAGAAGGACACCCCCGGCCTAATCCACTATGGGGGGGGGGCCATACTGGTGCTATTTACAGCAGCAGAAAACTGGAATCACCCCAAAAGCCCAACAATAGGGAAATAATTCAGCAAACCATGGGATGCTGACAAGAGGGAAACATTATAGGAACGACAAGAGCACTCTCTGAGCCTACATAATGGGGTGAGAGCGAGCCCTGGGAACGCACACGTCTACCACCGCAGGCCAGGTGGCACGTGGGGAACAGGAAGGCATCGGCCACGACAACGTGGCCGGAAGTCCAGAGGGAGGCGGGGGGGTTAGGGAGGGTCAGAGGATGTGTGGCCACGGCTCCCACAGGAAGGGCAGAGAGAGGAGGCACGCCGCGGGGTCTGGGACCCTGGCCAGAGGCACTGGATGCCAGCCACGGCCTGGGATTGGCGTCTTCAGCGGGAACTCATTTTTGCCCTCCCCAGGCGGTTGTGGCCCCTGCTAGTAGTTCGGATTCTGTGCCCGTGATGTCAGGTGACAACACGGGCACACCTGGACACAGGGTGAATTCTGGGCCCACAACTGCTTTCCAACACCCTGATTACGGACCCAGGATGCCTCCTGATGGCTCTGGGCACTTCACCCTGAGCTGTGCCTGACCCTAGTGGCCCACTTCCCAGCTCCTCTGAAAACCAAGCGTGATTCTCATGATTCTTGCTCTCTCCTGCCACCTGGTCGCCTCCCAGTCCAAAGCCAGCAGGATGGAGGGGACGGAAGGCCCCGTGGCAGCCGCAGCCATGTGTCCCTTGCTGCTGTGCCTTGGCACCCTTCTTCCTGCCCTCCAGGCAGCTCTAAGTCTCCCTGTTAAGAAACAGTCTGCTTTTCTACATCAGAAAGAAGCCTGGTGGGATCCCTGGGTGGCGCAGCGGTTTGGCGCCTGCCTTTGGCCCAGGGCGCGATCCTGGAGACCCGGGATCGAATCCCACATCGGGCTCCCGGTGCATGGAGCCTGCTTCTCCCTCTGCCTGTGTCTCTGCCAATCTCTCTCTCTGTGTGACTATCATAAGTAAATAAAAATTAAAAAAAAAAAAAGAAAGAAAGAACCCTGGTTTTGCCCCAGAAGAGGGGGCTCCAGGCCTGACTGGAGCAGAATTCTGGATCCTTCATACATTCCACCATATGAGGAGGCCAGGCTGGACCCTACGTGGCTTTGTTACGAGTGTTATGATACTTCATCACACTCGTCAGGACTTAGGAGCAACTGAGGTGCCGTTCAGTTGTGGATGGACAGACCGCTCCACCCAGACAAGGGAGTGTCATTCAGTCCGGAAAAGAACCGAGCCGCGGAGCCAGACACAGGGAAGCCACACACCCGTGGCTCCAGGTCTAGGACCTTCTGGAAAAGGCGGAGCCATGGAGGAGGCAGTAACAGGGCCTGTGGTGCCCGGGGTGGGGACGGTGCTTCGGTGGAGCAGGGGGTCTGTAAGGCCGGGGCCTCCTCTGGGCCACGCAGGGACGGTGGCTCGGTGTCCGTGACATTCGTGTGAACCCACAGGGCGTGCAGCAGTGACGGTGAGCCCTGGTCACCTGCAGGCTGTGACCGATAATGCCCTGATGCTGGTCGTCAGTTGTTAAGAACTTAGCATGAATGTTGATGCAAAATGTTAACAATGGGGAAAGGAGGGTGTGTAGAAACTTTGTGTTTTATTTTCCTGTAATCCTAACACTGTTTAAGATGTAAACTTTGGGGCCCCCCGGTGGCTCAGTCAGTTAAATATCTGACTTTTGATTTCCGCTCAGGTCATGATCTCAGGGTCCTGGGATCGAGTTCTGCCTCGGCCCCGCACTCAGCAGGGAGCCTGCTGGAGACTCTCCCTTCCTCCCCCTCTGGCCCTCCCCCTCCTCCTCTCTCTCAAATAAATAAATAAATAAATAAATAAATAAATAAGTCTGTTAAACTGAAAATAAAAAAAAACTTGAGCGTCCCCCTGAGCACCAGTCGTGGCCTTGGCAAAACAAACCTGGTGGCTCAAGTTTGAGAAACTTGGCGGCAGCTGAGGCCAGGGGTCCTCCTCTCTCCAATGCTGGGGGCTGGGACATCCCCTCGAGGCCCCAGAAGGGGAGGCTGCAGCTGCACCCCCAGGGCGGCGCCCACCCTGGACTGACCTTGGGGTGGCCAGCACTCACCTGGACACTGGACCCGCACAGCGGGGTCTGCAGGGGGGGTGGGCTGTAGAGGATACTGCCCGCTGGTGGGGGCTCATGCTGAGGAAAGTCCCCGTCCATGGCGGGCCCCACTGCCAGCATCAGGTGGCTCCACGACCCAGGCCGTGGGGGCGTCTATCTGGGCTTCTTGCTCCTCGGTGGCGGCATCATGACCTGAGGAGACACGGCACACTGCCGAGGTCACCCTGTGAGCCCCTACGGGCGTGTGCACACCCCGCAGGGACAAGGGAGAGGGGGTGGGCTCAGGGCAGCGGGCCCGCGTCCAGGAGGGAGGGTGTGAGCCGAGGCTGCCCGAACACTGCAGGGTGGCCAGGGCGCCTCTGGGTTCCCAGCCCCCTCCCAGGGGCTGTGCTGGGGCAGGGCGGGGGCCTCTATCTCAAGTCCAGCCTGAACACGCTTGAGCAGCCGCTCGGCTGCCAGGACAGGACCTGGGCTCGGCCCCCACCGCCACCTGGTGGCCCCTCCTGGGGACACTGGGCCTGGACTCCTGACCACAGGGAGCAGTACCTGGGGCAGCACGGAGACAGGCTCCGGGGACGGCCCCCAGGATGGTGGCAGGCCTTCCAGAGCGGCTGGGCCACCCCACCCCTGCTGTTCACACGGCCATGTCAGGCTGCCCGGCCCACCCAGTAACAAATAACTCGGGCCCTGGGGGCCGCTCCCGCCACCCACGGAGAGAGCCACGGGCCCTGGTGTGAGCCCGGAGCCTCAGCGGCTCCCACGGGCCTGCCTCTGTGACCCAGTCTCAGGCTGGGAGGCAAAGTCCAATCCTGTCCCTCTGCAGCCAGGCTAGGCTTGCAGGGGGCCCCAGGGGAGCGAGGGCCAAGCTGAGGCAGGAAGGGGTAAGGACACACAGCGGCCCCGCCGAGAAGCCTCTGGTTCTCCAAAGCAGGCCAGGAAGGTGCCGCGGGGCTGACAGCAGATGCACAGGATTTGCCCCCCGGGTCCATCTGCCCCAGGCCTGCGCCCTGGGCTCCCCTGGGCCCCACCCACCGCTGCTGGGAGCCCAGACCCAAGGGCGGCCGGTGCGCCTCCTCGGGCAGGCAGTGGCTGAGGACATTAATCACACAGGGGGCAGGAAGGGGAGGCAGCTGCCACTCCCGGCCAAGCCCTGGATGAAGAAATCCTCGGGACTTCCAGTAATCACTGTCCGCCGCGGCAGCTTATGCAATCCCTCAGGGGGCGGGGAGGGGCTGCCTCTACCCCAGCTCCGGCCAGAAAAGGGGCCTCCGGGCCTGAGCTCCGGGGACCGAGGCGTCTGGGCTCTCGAGCCTTGGCGCTGTCCCGCTGGGCTCCAGGCCTGCACCGCTCCCGCCTGCTGCCAGGACCCCACTTCCACAGCGCCCGTGGGCCTGGCCTGCTCCGGCCTGCGCCTGGGCTCCTGTGGGCCGGGGCCTGGGACAGACTGAGCAGCCCGGGGTGGAAAGTCCTCGGGTCTCCCTTGACAAACACAGCGAATGGTGATTCAGGGTCTCGGCAGTTCCTTTGAAAGATTCTGGGGTCATGCAGACAGGGTCAGAACCCAGCTCAGCCTTCCAACAACCGGATTATTGTCTGACAACTAAGGGCACCGCAGCTGCGCTGAGCCCCAGGATTGCTCAGCAGGAGAACTGGGTTCTTCGGAGGTCCACGGGCAAGGCTGGTCAGGCACTCAGCAGGGACCAAGGCCTCTGCAATCTGGGCCTTGCCACTTAAGTGACCACTGCCTTCACTGAGGCCCCAGAACTCTCCTGGATTTGGGGGATTTCCCAAGGGGGCTCTGTTCCCAGCACCCGGGACAAGAGTCAGGCAGGAATGACCTTTACTCAACAGAGAAAGCTCACATAGCTGACCACAGGTGCTGGCTGCCTTGCCCTTGTCCCTGGGGTTGGATCACCAGCCCCTTCTCTGCGGCAGGTATCCTCCCCGCCCCAGACAGCCTGGTAAACCCGGCCCATGCCCCGCCCACCACAGCTTCCCTCTCTTGGCAGCCACGTCCTGGAGCCAAGCTGAACCCCTTCCCACAAACACCGTGCTTCCAGGCTCTGCAGCCACCGAGCCCTGGGCTGCCCCCTTAGAAAGCACCACCCAGAGGCCAGAGGCCAAGGAGCATGGGGGTCTACTACGGGCAGCTTCCCAGGAACCCCAGGAGAAATGAAAACATCTGTCCACACGAAACCTGTATGCACATGTTCACAGCAGCATGAGTCACAAGAGCCAGAGAATGGAAGGACCTGATGTCCATCAATAGGTGAAAGGAGGGCAGCCCGGGTGGCTCAGCCGTTTAGCGCCACCTTTGGCCCAGGGCATGATCCTGGGGTCCCGGGATCGAGTCCCGCATCGGGCTCCCTGCATGGAGCCTGCCTCTCCCTCTGCCTGGGTCTCTGCCTCTCCCTCTCCCTGTGCCTCTCATGAATAAATAAATAAAATCTTTAAATACAACATGGTCTATCCACGCACGGGCACGAACAGGAGGTGCCCACGTGCCACCCGGGGACAGATCCTGAGCCCCCGACGCTCAGGGAGGGAACCAGACACAGGAGGCCCCACAGGGTGTGAGTACACATGCGTGACATGTGCAGGACAGGCTCGCCCGCAGATAGGGAGGGGGCTGCGGGGGCTGGAGGGGTGACGGCTGGGGGGGTGGGGTTGTTGTTGGGGTTGATGGAATATTCCAGAACTAGATAGTGGTGATGTCTGTATAACATTAGGAATATAGGAGGGGCACCTGGGGGGCTCAGTGGTTGAGCATCTGCCTTCAGCTCAGGGTGTGACCCTGGAGTCCTGGGATCTAGTCCCCCATCGGGCTCCCTGCGGGGAGCATGCTTCTCCCTCTGCCTGTGTCTCTGCCTCTCTCTGTGTCTTTCAGGAATAAAAAAAGTCTTTTTAAAAAATTAGGAATACAGGAGAAACACTGAATTGTGAATTGTACAGTTTGAAAGAGCGAATTTTACGTTGCATTAATTTCACCCCATGCTCCCCACCACCCCATGCCCTCGGAGGCCACCCTACAGTCCCCCGTTCCTCCAACACCCAGGTCCAATGTCACTCTCGCCACCACAGAGCCTCCACAGCCTCAAGCTTCCTGTTCCCCAACCCCCCAAGTCACTGGGGCAGCCCCCAAACACAGCCCTCCTTCCATCTACCCTCAGGACTCCCTGTCCCAGCCCCAAACCTTCTGGCCTCGGCTGACCCCCCTCACCTCCCACTCCGTGGAGCTACCCGGGAGCCCTGCTCCTGAGCCCCCAAACATGAATGTCACTGGGCAATCCAGCCGCCTTGGGTCCAAGCCCAGTGGGTGCCAGGTGGGGTCTCGGGGCACAGAGGGACGTAACAAGACCGCGCCCGGCTGGGTCAGAGCTCAGCACCCATGCAGTGGGCCCAGTGTGTATTTTTAGAACATCCCATGACAGGTGAAGCGTGGGTGCTCACAGGCCTGCGCTTCACAATCGTGGTTTACGTTCACAGAATTTCCTTCCGAGATCAGGTTTTCAAATGAGTCATTGTAAAAGAAAAAGACCAAGGAATCAGCGGCCCAGACAAGACAACTGGGCAGTGCAACGTGGGCAGAGGCCGAGGCCTGGGAGAGCCTGACCCGCAGCCTGACCCCCTGGCCCCCAGCCTCTCCGCTGACCCCCTCAGCCCTGTCACCCCAGCTCTGCTGGCTCAGCCCCCCAGACTCTGAGCAGACCGTCCCGACCCCGCCTGGGGGTGCCCAGACCCCGCTGGCCGCCTGGACTGCCCGCCCACCGCGGCTCGTTGCCCCATCTGCACCCCGCCAGGTGGGGATGAGGCCGCCCCTGGGACTGCGTCTCGGGGCACAGGGCCTTGCTGGCCCCCCACTGGGCACACCATGGCAGCCTCTCTGGCCACCTTTCCACTCAGCTCTGAGTGAAGGTCCTGGGATCCCAGGATGCGGCGGGGGCGGGGGAGGTGGGGGGGGGCAGAGGCCCTGGTAAAATAGGAGGACTGATCTTGGGGCGGCACCCTGGCCAAGCAGGACCATCTGGGGAGGGTCTGCGCAGAGCCGCGGGCGGGGAGCCACCAGTCAGAGCGGCCGGGGCCGTCCCCAGCGCGGTGCCCAGCCAACATGGGCCCTGCCGAGGCCAGCGGCGGGAGAGGCCAGCGGCCCTGACACGGCTCGGTGTGGGGTGAGACCCAGCGGTCGGTCCTGGGGGGCACCAGTCCCGAGCTGAGGTCCTAGCTGGGCTCTGGGCGTGCCTCGGCTCACCCAGGCCTCCGACGGGGCACCCGCCCCAGACAGCTCCTCCAGGGGGTGCTGGACCTGAAGGCTGAAAGCAAGGGGAGGCAGGAGCTAGGGTCGGGAGGGAGGATGGTGTGGCGTGCTCCTTGCTCCCTCACCGACGGACTACTGAGGCCAGAGCGGCGGGCAAAGCGGCGAAGGGGGGCCGGGGGCCAGGCAGGGGACTGAACCCGGCTGGCGGGTGACAAGGGTGGCCTTCGAGGAGCGCGGGCCCAGTGGAGGGCGAGCAATGGGGCAGCAGAGCTGTGCGCGGCGGATGGTCTGTAAGTTCACGTCCCCTGGGAACCTGCGAACAGGCCCTCACCCGGACACGGGGTCCCTGCAGTCGTAGCGGGCAGGGCGGGCCTGGTGCCGGGACAGACAGAGAGCAGGTGCCCCGTGCCTCTGAGGCAGGGGAGCGACGTGGCCTCGGGCCCCCCGGGCCCCCAGGAAGGACCCTCCCCGGGAGCCTCGGGAGGCAGCGCGGCCCGGCCACACCTCCACTTCAGGCTTCTGGGCTCCGGGCCCAGGAGACACTAAAGTTCTGTGGCTTAAGGGGCCAAGCGTGAGGCCAGTTAAGGCCACCCCCCAACGTTAGGACTGGAAGGGGAAGCAAACCCCAGCTGGAGCCCCCCCCCCAGTCCAAATCCCTGTGACCCCTGGAGGCCGGGAGCTCTGCTGAGGGGAGCTCCAGGGAGGCTGGCACCAAGCATGTGACCTCACATTTCTAGAGTTCCCAGGAGGCATCCGAACACAGCAGCTCTGGGATGTCAAAGATGGGCAGGGGCCTAGGCCCCGTGCACAGGCCAGGGCGGGCAGGAAGGGGAGCCCCCCCGCCCAGGCCCACCCAGAGTCCCCACTGGAGAGCACAGCATCCAAGGGCTGAACTTCCGGTTCTGTTACCAAGCAGTGAAGGTGACCTGTATAGGACCCCACAGGCCCCCGCAGGCCCGTCCCCCGGGGAGCACTGCCCCAACTGATGGGGCTCCCACAAAACCTCCCGTCCTGCTGGGTCAGAAAGGGAGGGCGTGCCGGGGACAGGCACGAGGAGGAGGCCCCGACAGCGAAGGGCTCGGCACAGGCGGCGGCCACGCTGGGCTGGGCAGGGGCCCCCCACGTCTCTTCCATGCCAGACAACCTCAGCCCTGGCCTGGCACAGCTGACACCCAGCTGAGTGCAAGACCAGGGAGCTGAGAGTGAACGGAGGTGCCCCGGTAGGAGGACCAGCACGCAGCCCGTTACCCCAGCCTGAACCCCGAGAGCAGAATCAGCAGAGCTAGACCATGTGGGGGACACACACAGGACCCGCGGGCCACCCCAGGAGCTGAGGGCAGGGACGTGCATGTGCCGAAGGACAGACCCAGGCCCTGCAAAGTGTGAAAGGCCAGCCCTGCGGGAGGACCTGCATCTGGGGAAGCAGAACGGGTCCCAGGTGGTACGACCGGGGGAGTGCTGTTGCCCCCCAGGAAAACACGGAGCGCGTGGAGCTGGCTTCCGGAGATCGGGGGTCACCGGTGGCTCGCTGTCCGCCTCCGCAGTCAGCGCGTCTGCTGGCCACGGGCCCACAGACCCCTCCACCCGTCAGGGGGACCGGCTGCCCGGGAGCAGCCGCCGTGACAGCCCCCGAAGGGCACAGCAGGTGACGCCCTGAGCCCATCGGTGGGGCCGACACAACTTAGGTGATTCCTAAAGCAACTTAGGACAGCGGGCCACGCCGGAGTTCACGAGGACCGGCCAGTGGCGCGCAGCCCGCGGGGTGGGCAGCTTCGGGGGCACACAGCCCTTGCCACCCCCACGAAGAGCCCAGAGCACGGGGCCTCCTCGTCATGGCTGAGGACATCAGAGCCTGGGCCTTGGGGGCGCCCCGGGTGCCCCCATTTCTGGGCCGGGTCAGCCTTGCCAGGGAGGGCCGAAGGGCTTCCCAGGGGGCGGTACCCACCACCTGCCCAGCGGCGGGACGGCGTTCCGGCTGCTGTGCCCGCCAGCCCCCACCCAGGGGTGGCCGACCTCCACACCTCGATCCGCACCGGCACTTCCTACGGGCACCGAGCACCTTCCACGTGGCTTCTTCTGGGAAGTGTCTACTCAGGTCTTGTGTTTACTCGCGGTTTCTAAAAGGCTCTATATACACTGAGCTTGTGGTCTCCCGTGACACCCACGTCTTCTCCCCGTGAGCAGGTATTAGGCCAAATCCCACTGGCCCCAGACTTCCTGGTCCTCGGACTCTGATGTCCCCCACTCTGTCCCCCCTGGTGCTTGCTTCAGCCTGGCGGGCGTGCCAAGTGTCTCTCCTGAGCCCCCCAGAGAGCCCTGAGCAGAACACAGCAGCGCCAGGCGAGTGGCCTGACCGGTCAGCACCCCCGCAGCCTCCTTCGGTCCAGTCTGGTGCCAAGAACATCACGAGGGACCTCTGCCCAAACCCCCAGAGGCGCTGGTGTCCTGCAGGAAGACTCCTCCCGGCTCTGGGCTGGCCTTGGGCACAGCCCCCGAGCCGCGCAGTCTCACTCGCCCCATCCCCAGGAAACGCCAGCAGTGGGCTGGGCCCTGTGCCGCCTCCGGAAAGAGGGCAGAGGCGCCCCAAATCACAGTAGGACGAGCCCCAAGAGCTCCGTCTCTGTTTCTCCTGTGGCAGGCGGCACCCCAGGCCTGCCTTGTGTCCAACAGGCCAGCAGTCGGGCGGGCTTGGCACCCTCGCCTGGGGCCCCCCGAGCCTGGGCTGCGCGCGGGGCCTCTGCGGAGATCTGCCTCCCAGCGCACGCGACTGTCAGCAGGACAGAAGGCCCGTGTCCCCGCCACTGGCAGCGGCACACAGAGGCCCACTCAAGCCTCGAGTCTCTCACTCCCCTTCGGCCTCCGCTGGACAAAGTTCTCTGCCTTTGAGGACCGCGTGAGGACGCTGGGCTCCGGGGAGTCCGGGGTCACCGCCCTCTCGGGGGCCTTGAGTGACCTGGCCTCTGGGGCCACCGCTGAGCCGACCGCGGAGCTCTGGTGGCGCGTAGCCCCTAGGTGGACCGGTGGCCCAGCCTCCCTCACACTAACAGGTTCTGGGGACAGACACCCCAGCACGCCCTGGGGGGCCGGCCAGGTGGGGGAGCCAGCTGGGCGCGCCCAGGGCTTCCAGGGGGGCTGCTTCTTCGGGAGGAGCGGCTCTCGGCTCGGGGGTGCAGCCCTGATTCCTCCGGCCGCCGGCCCTCAGGCCCACCTCCCGAACGGGGCACCTTGCTCCAGGTCCCCGCAACGCCGCCCCCCCCCGGCCCACGGGGCAACCTGGACCCTTTGCCAAGGCTGTTCCTGACAGCCCCTGCCAGCGACCCGGGGCCCCGTGCCTCCGAGCCCCAACCTCAAAACCGTGGGCTGAGTTCCTGGACAGCCGGAATCTGACGAAAACCCCCCGAGAATGGCCCCGGGCAGCTCACGTTCACCTGAACGACGCCAGGGGAGGCTCCGCTGCCCTGCGCTACGGCGGTGCCCAGCTCAGAACCGCGCAGCGACCCGGCAGGGGAGGGAGGGGTCCCACACGGCCACGTCACAGCTCCCAGGGCCAGTGGCCAAGGAGGACGTTCCAGGCACCCTGAAGCCGCCCCACTGAGCCCCTGGTGCCCTGCTGAGCTCCAGCCCCACGCGGATCCCGCGCAAACCTAGCCACAGACAGATCGGGACGCCCACGGCGCCCCAGTCAGAGACGAGGGTTTGAGCGGGCCAGCGCACTGCACCTTGCCACCGCCACACCTGACACTGGCACCTGCGGCTGCTGGGAGGGTGAGGGCAGCCTTTCCTTAATCTACGTCACGGGCGGAGGAAGATGCGTTCTTGCTCTGGCTAGACTCCAGGCTGCAGGTTGGGGGCGGGGTACCAGCCACTCCTGGCACCCCTGGGCCACCCCTGGGGCAGGGAGTTTTGCCCCACCTGGTGAGTCAGTGCCGTAAAAGTTTACTGCCCGCTGCAGACCTGCGGCCGGACCCACTCCCTTCCTCCTGGCAGCCCAGTATCCTACGTCAGTGGCCTCTGACCCTCTGGGCTGGGGCTCCAAGAGAACAGGAGCGACCTGCCTTCCAGAATGCGGCACACGCGGCTCTTGAGATGCACAGGCCTGGGAACAAAGGCGAGGAAGGCCTCTTTCAGTTTCACTCGGGCACCTGTTCCTAAGGTGCCAAAGGCCGATCCTGACAGACAACCCGGGCGCCTATTCTCAATGCCACCGCCCAAGGAAGGACGCAGCATCCACAGCACTTAGCGCAGGGAGCATGTTCTGGAAGGCACGGGAGCCTTGGCAACGGTGTGCCCAGGGTGGCAGCAGGGGAGGACACCGTCCTCGTGAATGGTGGTGGTGCCCCTGCTGCAGGGCTCTGGGGGCCTGCAGGTACCAGCCGCGAGGGGCTGCTGCAGACACACAGGCAGACCAGGAGCCCCGGGGAGGTCGGGACACCCAAAACTGCCCCCATCGCACAGCAGGGCCCAGTTAAGTGCCTTTCCCTGCCAGGCACCTTGTTGGCTTTCCCACGTCCCTGCCCGCCCTCCTGTGGACAGCATGGGAGCAGGGCACCCCTGCAGCTGACCGAGGAGCTACAGCACATGCAAGACCCGAGCTGGGACCGCTCAGCACCAGTCACGGGAGTCACCTGGCCTCATGGGGGTGGGGGCACGGCAGTCAGGGCACTCCGCAGGAGACCCATTCCCGTCTCCTCCAGGGCCCAGGCTCTAGGGAGGAGCTCCCCCGGGGCCTCCCACCCAGGCACCCAACACCTGAAGTCCAAGTGCCCCCAGGACTACTTGGTACACGACACAGATCTCCACCCAGGGCAGACCTGGCGCTTGGCAAGGGGCTCCCAGCCTCCGTACGGCGGGGAGGAGGCACTTCCTCCGACCTCCTCATGGGGCCCGAGAACGCCTGGCAAACCGACCAGTGCCCGCGTGAGCTGCTGCAGGGTGCCGTGCTTGGGGCCCGCTCCCCGACCCCTGCCCACCCCCGGTCACAGCACATGGCCATCTGACGGGCAAGGACAGGCCCTGCTTTTTTTGTTAAACATTTTGTTTTGTGGAGGAACAACTCACAAACCACACACTTTGTGCACTTAGAGCATACAACTCCGTGGTTTTCATATGTTCAGAGTTGTGCAACCATCATCTCTAGCTAGTGCCAGAACATTCCATCAGCCCAAAAGAAACCCTGTCCCCATCAGCTGTCACTCCCCTGCTCTGAGCCCCCTCCCCGTCCATGGAGGAGCCCGTCCTGGACGTGTCACACACATGAACTCACCCCGAGGGGCCTCCTGTGTCTGGTGCCCTCCCTGAGCGTCGGGTTTTGAGGTCTATCCACATGGTAGTACGTAAACAAATGATAAGTTTTATCTCTGCCCCCCCCCCCCGGGGCCTGGCAAGCTGGAACAGCAGGCGACGGAGCCTGAGCATCAGAAATCAGTTCACCCTCACCCGAGTCACCTGCCTCGCAGCAAGAGAAGCAGGGGACCTGTGGGTCAGCTGTCACCAATGGCAAGAGGATGAAGGAGGTTTGCTTAGCAGGATGGGAGAAGGGGCTGATCCCAGGGACAGGGACTGGGGCCCACTGGGGGAGAGGCACGCCTCGGACACCTGGGCTCGAGGCTGCACCCAGGTATGAGCAGGTGAGGAGGAGGCAGCAGGGCCTGGAACGGTCGGGGCGGCCATGCTCTCTGGCTACTGGACTCCGTCCCCCCGCCATGGACCCCGCGGCCCCCGACTGTGGGCACAGTGGCTGGACACTCCAAGCCTGCGCCTCACAACTCCCACGCCCGTGACGGCGTTCTGCAACGTGCACACGCGACACGACACGCACGTACACCTGAAGGTGTGCAGCGCGTGAGCGCACTCACACGGACACCCTCCTGTGTGGGCGTGCGCGCTACACACACGGACGCACACCTGTGCTCGCACACGCACACACGCTCACACTCCACGCGTGCACGGTGTTGGCACCACGGGGGCTGCCTCCCCACTCTGCACGCCAGCCTCACGGGGTGTTCACGCTTCGACGTGACCTCACCCCCACCAGCCGCCCCGCAGCAGCAGCAGCAGCGGCGGCGGCGGCGGCGGCGCAGCATGGGACGGGCCGGCAAGCAGGTCCCCGCCCCCGCCCAGCAGCCCTACAGGCCTCTTATCCAGGGGAGGCCATCCTGGGAGGGAGGCGGCCCCTGGGGACTGGACACAGTTGCCTCTTTATTCCCGGCCGCGCTCGCTCGCTCGCTCGCTCGCTCGGGCAGCGTTTCCGGCCTGGCCCTTGCTGGAGGGGCCTCTGACACTTTGCTAGGACTAAGCCGGGCCAGCCTGAGCTGGTCTCGCCCCAGTGGGAGCCAGGCCTGCAGGGTTCGGGGACCCAGGCTCCGTGTCCCTCCAGGTCAGGCCAGTGACCGAACCAAGGTGACGCATGCAGCTGGAGGACACCGGCTGCGGCCCACCCCGGCTTCAGGGGCTCTCCCGGGGTCTGGGCCCCCTGCCCCTCTGCCAAGACACAAGACACACACACCCCAGGCAGGTGCAGCGCTCAGGGGTTCGGCGCTAAGCAGAAGCGCCCTCCCGCCCTCCCGCCCTCCCGCCCGCCGAAATCCCAGGATGCCTGCCCCCGAGTCCCCACGACGAGTCCCCACGACGAGTCCCCACGACGAGTCCCCACGACGGCCGGCGGGGCGGCGGGCCCCAGGTCGGCGTCTGGCACTTGCCAGGCTGCCCGGGGCCGGCGGCATCGCCGTGGGGGACCCCGGGGCCGCTCACCCACCTCGCCTGCCCGCCTGCCCGCCTGCCCGCCTGCCCGCCCCGCCGCGGGCCCAGACGCATGCTCAGCGCCCTCAGGACTCCGCCGACGGCTGCAGGGGGGCCGGGGTCCCGGACACGAGCTCCGAGCGGCCGCCGGGCGCCTCCGGGGACTCCGCGAGGCTGGGGAGGAAGGACGCGGGCTGGCCACGGCCGGCGCCCCCCGGCTCGCAGCACAGCGCGGCTCCGGCCCCTGCGGCCCTCGCGCGTGGCCGCCCTCCTCCCGGCGGGGTCGCAGCCCGGCCCGGCCGCTCCTTCCCCGCCTGCCCGAGCCCCGCCGAGCCCCCGCCCCGGGCCGCAGGGCCCTGTTCCCCCGACACCGGCGCGGGCGGGGCGCGCCCTCCGAGAGGCGGAAGTCGGGGAGCCCCGCACCCCCGGCCGCCCGACCTCCTCCCCCCGGCCCCGGCCCCGGCCCCGGCCCCGGCCCCGGCCCCCGCGGCCGCGCCCCACCCACACGCCGGGCAGCCCCGCGGGGAGGCGAGGCCGGGCCCGGCGCCGGGCAGCGCGGGCGGGAGTCGCCGCGGAGCCGGGCCCGGGCGCGCACCGAGGGGCGTCAGCGGCGCCGCGCCGCCACGCTCACCGGGCGGGGGTCGGGGGTCGGGGGTCGGGGGTCGGGGCGGGCAGGGTCAGGGGTCACCAGGCGGCGTCGGGGTCAGCACGGAGGGCCCCCTTCCTGGGCGGCGGCGGGGACCCCGAAGACGGACGGAAGTAAAGGGGGCGCCGCGGGGCGGGGTCAGGGGTCACGCGGGGTCGGGGGTCGGGGTCGCCAGGAGGGCGGGGATACGCCGCCGCCTCCCTCCGCTCGCGGCCCCGGAACCCCGGCACCCCCGGCCCGGGCGCGCGCTCCCGCGGCGGGCGGGGCCCCAACGGGGCCGGGGAGCGCGGCTCAGGGCCGGGGCGGCGGCGGCGGAGCCGCGGCGAGCGTCGGGCCGGACGCGCCTCACCTCCGACCTGGGTCCGGCCGGGCGCGGAGCCCGCGGCGCCTCCGTCTCCGAGCTTCGCTTCAGCCGCGCTCACTTCCGGGTTTCGGGCGCCATCTTGGGGGCCCCGCTCACTTCCGGTCATGCCGCGGGGCGGGGCCTCCAGGGGGCGGGGCCTCCAGGGGGCGAGGCCCTGCCGCCTTCCTGCGGGGCTGGGACTCGGTGAGTCACGGGTTCGCGTCCCGCCCCCGCCTGTTTCTGTTGGGACCCCGGCAGGTGGCTTACCTGCGAGCCTGTTTCTTCCTCTGGCAGACGTGAAGATGGAGTTGAATCCGCCCCACCCCTGCGCTCTCGCACCTGACACCTGACCTTTCGGCCACCGGGGTCCTCCTGTAACCCCGACCTGAGCTCGAAGCCCCCTCCTCGGATACTCCCTAGAGACCCTCAGAAACGGCCGCCGCCCCAGCATGCTCTCCCTTAGTTGCCTCTGTCTGCTCCCCAGTAGGAGTCTGGGACCTCGGGGACCCCCTAACATGGAGCTCAGTGCACAGGGCAGTCTGGGGCGCCCCAGAAGCCACCCCAAGGGCGAGCAAGGTCTTCTCAGGCAGCCCCGGGACTTGAGATGCTCCCCAGCTGCCCGCCCCCACTAGGGCGTCCCAGGGCCTGATGCAAACGAGGCGGGGATTGGCGGCACTGCCAGGAAGAGGGTGGGACTCGCCCTTGGCACGGACGGCAGGTTTCCTGCGACTTGAACCCCGCACTGCGGAGTGGGCCAGGCCGGTTCGGGCAGATCCAGTCTGGGAGGCACCACCCCTTCCGTAGCTGGGTTTTCAGTAGTGAAAGCTCTGTCCCCATTTCACCGCCAGCCACAGGCCTCCTGTGCCCCGTTCCAGGCCCGGAAACTAAAAGTCCCCTCTCTGTGTGCTTTGCTTGCATATTTTGTGAACTCTGTGCCTGGCCTTGAGCCGGACAAAGTTGGGGCCCCAGAGGACTCAGTGCTCAGGCCCGCCCCCGGGAGGCTCCCAGTCTAGGCGAGACAGAGCCAGGACCAGATACTCCCATCTGCCCAATCAAGCCTGGGGCCCAGGGAGGGGTGACATCTCTGCCTAGTGAATTCCAGAGGAGGAGGGTATTGAAGCTGGGGCTTTGAAGTTCAAGTAGGAGTTTGCCAGATAGACGAGCGTAGGAATGGCGGTCTGGACAAATATGAGCTGTTCACAAACATGTAAAGGTCCAAAAAGGACGTGAGTATGCTTAAAACCTGTTTGCCCCACAAAATCCCCGGCCGGGGACTCCCTGCAGCCAGACCTGCAGGCACAAGGAGCCGATGGGGAAACCGAGGCCCAGAGAGGAGAAATGATTCATTCGGAATGAGCTCTGCCTCGGTATGTGTAGCTTCTGGCAGTTTGGGTTGTAGCTTTGACTTTGAGACTATTTTTTCGTAGCTAACGAAGATAAACCGTATTGAGCAATAAGCAGTTAAGATTCAAAAGCACGAACAAGCTGACATGGGGGATAGATGGCTTCCGGTTGCATTTTCCCATTTCCTCCCACACGGGACCGGCCGCAGAATTTGTGGCGCCCGACGCGAAACGACGGCGGAGCCCCTCGTTCAGCGAGTACTGAGAAGGTCACCGCGGCGACAGCAGAGCGTCAGAGCAAGCGCGGGGCCCCGGGTGCGAGGTCTGGGCAAAGCCCCGGGTCACACCCGCGACGTCCCCAGGCGGGGACCGCCGTTACCTGTGTGTCGCTGGCGGGCGCGCGGCGCTGCGGAGCCGTCCAGGAGCCGGCCCGGGGTCACGGAGCGAGCCGCAGGGCGGCATAGACGCGACCTGTGCCACGTCCACCTCGGGAAGCCACAAGGTCCCTGTGGGTAACTGCCTGGAACGGGGGCAGTCTGCCCGGCCGGGGTGGGTCCAGCCGTCTCCGCAGGGAGCAGCTGCCAAGTCCGGGGATGTCTAGGGACTTAGTCAGATTCGGGGATTTCCAGGGAATCGCAAGAGGCAGCCTGGGGGAGCCGCAGTGACAGGGCTCCCGAGCCCGAGGCCCCGCCAGGGGGCCCCGCCAGGGGGCTCCAGCGCCCGGCGACCCCCCGACAGCGCCACCCCCCACCCGTCAAGCAGGTGTGGGCATGGGGCGCCGCCGCCTTCTAGGTCCCTGACACAGCCAACCGGGCCCAGCGCCCGGCCGTCAGGGACGTTTCACGTGACCCCGTGGACCCTACCTGAGGACGGTCCACAGCCACCTGAGTGAGCGCTGAGCGCCAGCATCACCGCGAGGAAGCCTGAGGCCGGAGTCCGGAGACGAGGAGTTGGTTTTTCATAAAGGGGGGCAAGAGGCGGGGATGGGGTCCCCCCCCCCGACAGCCACAGCTCTTGCGGCTCAGGTGGCAGAAGGCCTCCCCCGAGGGCCGGAGCCCGCCCGGTGGTCAGATGCGCCCCCTCCCCGCTGCGCTGGGGACAGGGCTCGCAGAAGGCCCCGGGCTGTGCGGAGAGGCTGTGCCGCGGAGAGCCTCCCGCAGGCCGTCCCTCGGTCCGAGCCCCCCCAGGGGTTTTGCCCCCGCTCGAGGCAGTAGGGCCGGCAGGTGCCACACGGGGCACCCAGGTACGCGGAGAACAGGGTTTCGGGGGTTAAGTGCGGCCCCCGGAACACCCGGGATATACTTATGCTAAACAAGCAACAGCTGCGTGCCCCAAGGTCACGTCTAACTGGAAGTCCCGTGATTTTCTTGGTGACATTGGACGACCCAGTGTGGGGACACCACGGGCAGACATGGGGTCCCAGAACCGGGCCAGGTCCCGTCCGAACCTCAGCGCTGCCACCTGCCACACGGGCGCGGCCACCGGACCCGGCGCGGCCAAGGCGCGGGTGCCCTCACCGTGCGCGTTAGCCCTTGTGGCTGTAATTGTTTGGAAGCGCAGAAACCTTCAGAGAGACCCGAAAGTCGGGGCCCCTGGGGGCTTCCCTGCAGGTCGAGGGGGAGATTCCCGGGCCACCCCTCTGTTTCCCTGTCTGGGAGGTGCCGTGGAGGAGACCCCTGGGGAGGACTCCAGGGCTGGGCCCATCCTGTGGCCTGGGAGACTGAGGCAGGCGGAGGGCTCACCCCGGGAGGAGGAGCGGGGCTGCCAGGTGGCTCCAGCAGAGGCCCTCAGACCTGGGCAGGTGGGGGGGCAGGTGGGCGCTGTCCCGCGGGTGGGGGCAGGGACAGAGCCGCTTCCTGTTTCTCCACATTCTGGAAAGCCCCGGCGTTCCCCAGCAGTGGGAGCGCCTCCCTGCCGCCCTCCCGGCCGTGGGTCCGTCCCCACTTCTCCTTTCTGCACCCACTTCCCCTGCTGGCCCCGGCCCCTGCGGCTCGGCCCCTGCCTCCTCTCTGCCTTCTCTGCCCGCGCGTGCTCGGCCCATCCCTGCTCCTGTGCCCGCCTTCTCTCCCTCTCAAGCCACCCCCCCCCCGCCTCCCGCCCCCCGTGGTGTAGAAGGGGAAACTGAGGCAGGAGCCGGCGGCCCGCCCAGGTCCCAGCAGCCACATCCGTCGCCCTCCTGCCCCAGAGCTTTCTGGGTCTGCGTCCCCGTCTGTCACCCCGTCCAGCCCCCGCCTCTGTCCCCCACCAGCCTGGCTGCCCGTCCAGCCACCGCCCCAGACGCAGGCCCCGCAGGTCGTCGGGCAGTGGCTCTGCTGGCTGGCTCAGGGCCCCGCAGCCTCTGGTCCCCTCATGGCCCCGCCTGGGCCCCCAAGAGGGTCTCACCCCTGTCCGACCGGGGCTGCCTCTGAGCCAGGACCGGTGCAGGGAACAGCAAACCTGTCTGATGGGTTGGAGATCCGCCCCCGACAGGATCCGGGCTCTGCGCTGGGCTGGGACACGGGCTGCGGGGTACACGTGAGCCCTGCCCAGGCGGCCTCCCCGGGGGGCAGTGAGGCTGTGGGGGCGGGGGACCCTCAGGGAGAGGGCTCAGCGTGTGGGGGTCGGGAGGCCTGGCCCCCGGGGGGGGGGTGGCTGCCTTTATCGTGGGGACAGCAGGGGGCTGGGGGCAGAGCAGTGGCAGGGTAGGTCGGCGGGGGCTGGAGGTCGCTGCAGGTCACTGCATGTGCGAAGGCCTGGGACACTGGGGTCACATCCCGGCTCCTCTGGGGACGAGACGCGGGTCTGTGGAGGCTGATCTGCGGCCCCGAAGCCAGACAAAGGAGCAGACTTCGAATTTCTTTTTCCGTCAGGGGCCTATAGTGAGCAGGAGGAGAGTTGGGGGCGGGCTGGGGGGATGAGGGCCCTCAGGAGGCCTCCTGACCCGTACTCACCCGCAACCCCGGGTCACGGGAGCTTGGCTTTGTCCCCGGAGCACTGGGGAGCCATGGAGGACATAGAGCGGCAGCACGGGTGCAGCTGGGGCAGGTGGGCATAGGGATGCAGGTGAGCACAGGGGATACCTGGGGGGGCCACGAGGCAGACAGGGGGAGGGTGACTTGAGGCCTGGGGCCTTGCCATCACGGGAAGCATCTCAGGGGACAGGGAGCGGGGTGCGCCCGGGATGCTCCCAAGCCGCCGAGGAGCAGGACGGAGCCTGCGCGCCCTGCCAGGTGAGAGCCCCACCCGGCCAGCGTCCTCCCGCCTGTGCCAGCCCCGAGCACTGATGTCACCTTCCCCGGGACCTGCCCTGCCCTGGAGGGAAACTCCAGGCCAGCTGGGGCCTGCTGACTCACATGCAGGTCCCAGGTGCACCCCAGGAGCTAGACTCCGCAGCGACAAGGACCCCACGACCCCACGGCCCTCCGCCCCTGGGCTGAGGAAGGAACCGGGCTCCCCTCCCAAGTCACAGTCCCCATCAGAGTCTGCAGGGCCCACAGGCCAGCGCTTGGGGGCAGATGTTGGAGCTGGCCCAGACCTCCTCCCCAGCCGGTCACCTCGGTCACCTCACGTCCCACGGGCAGAGGGGAGCCTTCGCCAGACAGCACCTGACTGGACACTTCCTGGGTTCAAATCTTGGCTCTGCCGGCCCAGTGGCTGCATGACCCCAGGCAAGGGATTTAACCCCTCGGTGCCTCAGTGTCCCCGTCCACAAAACGGGGACAATCTGAGTACCTCCTTGGAGGGTTTTTATGAGAATCTGGCGAGAACTACTTGAGCAGGGCTTCGGGCATGGGGAGGACTTTGTGGTAAAAATGTTTAAAGGAAACAGGGTGCCCGGGGGGCTCCGTCGGTGACGCGTCTGCCTTTGGCTCAGGTCACTATCCCAGGGTCCTGGGGTCGAGTCCCGCATCGGGGCTCCCTGCTCAGTGGGGCGTCTGCTTCTCCCTCTACCCCTCACCCCTGCTTGTGTTCTTTCTAGCTCGCTCTCTCTCCTGCTCTCTGTCAGATAAATAAAATCTTTAAAAAAAAAAGAAAGAAAGAAAGAAAGAAAGAAGAAAGAAAGAAAGAAAGAAAGAAGAAAACAATTCACGGCAGCATGATTCATAATAGCCAAGAAGTGCAAACAGATGAACAGATACACACAGCGAGTCCCCCGCGCACGGGCACGTCCCCGGCCTCGAACAGGAGCGAGGTGCCCCCACCCGCCCCAGGACGGACCCCGAACCCCTGACGCTCAGGGAGGGGACCAGACACAGGAGGCCCCGCGGGGTGCGAGTCCACGTGTGTGACACGTGCAGGACGGGGAGGGGCCTCGGGGGCTGGGGGCTGGGCAGGGGTGAGGGGGACGGGGACCTGATGTTTGCAGGGATGATGAAAATGGTTTGAAGCTGCTGAGTGTGCTCCACGCAGGTGAATCGTGTGGTTGAAAAGGCTTCATTTTATGTTCTGTGAATGTCACCGAAAGAAAAGCAAAAAGACGAGGGTTGCCCAGCGGCCTCAACCCACGGATCTTGCGACTCTTGATCTCGGGGTCGGGAGTTCGAGCCCCACGCTGGGTGTAGAGTTTACCTTAAAAAAAAAAAAAGGCTTAGGGGATCCCTGGGTGGCTCAACGGTTTGGCGCCCGCCTTCGGCCCAGGGCCCGATCCTAGAGTCCTGGGATCGAGTCCCACGTTGGGCTCCCAGCATGGAGCCTGCTTCTCCCTCTGCCTGTGTCTCTGCCTCTCTCTCTCACTCACTCTCATAAATAAATTAAAATAAAATAAAATAATTTTTAAAGAGGCTTAAAAACCAGACAATCGCCACAGGCAACCAGCGGGGTGATAGATGTCACAGCAGGGTTGACACCTGTGCCCCGAGTCACAGATACGCCACCGGGGTCAGTCGGGGCCGTGGCTCTGATGGACGGGCTGGTTCAGGGGGCCCCGCGGCCATCGAGCGAGTGCGGAGCGGACAGCAGGGACCCCGAGGGGCCGGCGGGGATGGGCACCTCGCCTCTGTGCTCTTCCTCCAAAACCCATGACCCCGGTCTCACCCAGAGAGTAACGCTGGACCAACCCCAGGCGAGGGTGCCTTGTAGACCCGACCTCACCGCCGTCCAGGCTCCCAAGTCAGGGGAAGTCGGGTACGCTGCCACGTTCCGGGGGCGCCTAAGACGACGTGACAAGTGTCGTGCGGGATCCCGGCAGGGTCCTGGGGCAGAACAGGGGCCCTGGGGGAAACCACAGGAACCGCAGACGGACGGAGCACATTCGTTAGGTCGTGTGCCAGTGACAAGCGTCCCAGGCTAATGTCAGAGGTTCATAGCGCGCGGAAGGGCGCCGGGCACGCCAGCCCTCCACGCGGCCTTTGCGGCTTTCCTACAGACCTAAGCCGATAAAATAGTAATAATAACTAACAAATAAATAAACATACAAATAACTAAGTAAATAATATTAAAACCTGACCCCATCAGCCTGCTGCTGCTGCTGCACGGGGCTCCCTGCCCAAGGCGGTGAAGCCCCCCCGGGCCACCGGCCGCACTTCCACGTCCAAAACCCCCTACGTGAGTCTTCTCTCCCAGGTTGGTTAGAATCTTTTGGTTGCAAGTGACAGAAATCGCAACTGAAACTAGCTTTCTTTTTTTTTCTCTCTTTTTTTTTTTTTTTTTTGTAAATGGGAATTTTTCTGCTCCTGGAACCGAAAGGTCCAGGGATAGATCTAAGTCACGGTTCTCCCCGGAAGCACCGCTGACATTTGGGGCCAAATGGTTCTTTGCATCGAGCAGATGCTGGGGGTGCTGGGGATGGTGCTGAGCAGCCTCCCTGGCCCCCATGTCCTCCATCCTAGGAGCCCCCCAAGTGTAACCACCGCAGACATCCTCAGACACCGCCCAGTGTCCCCCCGGCTCCCCTCCCCGAGGATGAGACCACTGATCAGACTGCTTTCAGGCTTGGCTCGATCCAGGACATTCATCTATCTCTGCACCTCTTGGCTACCTCACGCAGCCTCTGCAGGCCAAGCCCAAAGCTTGAAGGAGACTGTAGCTGCCCCGAGAGGTCTGCAGGCGGGTCCAGCCTATCACCCTTCACAACATAGACTGCACGGCACTGAAACAGACCTTTATGTTGGTTGTTTTTTTTGTTTTGTTTTTTTTTTTTTTTTTTTTTTTTTAGAGATCTTACTTATTTGACACAGAGAGAGCACAAGCGAGCATGAGTGGGGCAGAGGGAGAAGCCGACTCCCCGCTGAGCAGGGACCCCGATTGGAGATTGGAGCTCCATTCCAGGACCCCGGGATCACGCCCTGAGCCCAAGCAAACGCTCAACCGCCGAGCCACCCAGGTGCCCTGTGAATAAATAAGTCTAAATAAATAAATTAAGTAAGTAAGTAAGAAGCTCCATTCTCACGACCCCGAGATCAAGAATCACAGGCTCGGGATCCCTGGGTGGCGCAGCGGTTTGGCGCCTGCCTTTGGCCCAGGGCGCGATCCTGGAGACCCGGGATCGAATCCCATATCGGGCTCCCGGTGCATGGAGCCTGCTTCTCCCTCTGCCTGTGTCTCTGCCTCTCTCTCTCTTTCTGTGACTATCATAAATAAATAAAAATTTAAAAAAAAAAAAAAAAAACAAGAATCACAGGCTCCACTGACCGAGCCAGCCACGTGCCCCACGACTTTTTTGTCTCTAAGTGGTGGAGAAAGAAAAGGTCAGAAGAAGAATCGTTTTGCGACACGTGCAATGATGTGAGATTCCAGTGCCCGTTAACCAAGGTTGATTGGCGCAGCCACGCGCCTCCGTCTAGCTGTCGTCTGCGGCTACGTTCACGGCACAGCCAGCGGAGCCGAGCGGTTGTGACAGAGTCCGTTCGGCCCCTAAGGCTGAGAGTGTTTGGTCTCTGGCCCTTCAGAGAGTAGGTGAGCTGACCCCAGCTCCACGCGGCGTGCGGCGTCCCTGGGCAGTGACACGGGCATCCCTCCAAGCCCAGGATTCTCCTCTGTTGATTGGAGGATGGTGAGGGGAGGAAGAACCTCGGCCTACAGGCCAGCAGGGAGCTTTGGGTCAGCGTGTGTCAACCACGACTGTCACTGTCCCCCTCAGGTGGCCTGGACAGAGGGCCTCCTGCAGCCTCCCCGGGAGCCAGGTAGGAGGAGAAAGCCGCACCCGCATACCGCACGCCTGCACGTCCTTGTGTGTCAGAACCACGGTGCAACCTCATACAGTCACCCCCGATGGGGTGCATCGACAGCGACCTGCACCTCGAGTGGGGGGTGACGTGTGTGTTGGGGCGGGGAGCACTTAGCCAGGAGGGCCAGGGGTAGGGGTGATTCTGAGGAGGTGACAATTGAGCTGCTCACCTTGACCCTCGGGGGAAGCATGTCGCAAACAGTGGGAACAGCAAGTGCCAAGGCCCTGGGGCAGAAAGGACCTATGTCTGGCTACGGAAGATGAAAGGATAACGACGCTGCAGCATAACGACCCCCAGCCTAGACCAGAGTGGCCTGGCCACACCAAGGTGACGGGTCCCTCATTCCTGACCATCCCTCCGCGTGCCTCTCGCCCCGCAATCTGGCCTTGCCTGGGTTCCCCAACTAGAGAATGGGGACTCACACCCAATAAGGTTCTGGAGCATCTGTTCTGTTCCGTCCTGGCTGTGTGTCTTGCCGGGCAGCATGTGTCTGTGAGTCCCAACCCCTTGTGAGTGATGGGCCTCTGGTCCCAGGGAGGGGCCCCCTTCCAGGCATCGGCTTCTGGGAAGTGTCCTCAAGCCTCCACCCTGCAATTCAAGTTGAGAGGCATCCATATGGGGCTGAGTCTCCGGGAGCGGAGAACCATAGGCAGCCAGCATGGGGACAGCTCCTTGGGGACCCCTCCGCCCACGACCCCTGGAAGAGCCCCCCACTGGGCTCTCAAGGCAGCTCCAGCGCAGCATGCACATTCCCAAATGCAAAGAAGGCTTGAAAGGGGGATCCCTGGGTGGCGCAGCCGTTTGGCGCCTGCCTTTGGCCCAGGGCGCGATCCTGGAGACCCGGGATCGAATCCCACGTCGGGCTCCCGTGCATGGAGCCTGCTTCTCCCTCTGCCTGTGTCTCTGCCTCTCTCTCTCTCTCTGTGACTATCATAAATAAATAAAAAAAACATATTAAAAAAAAAGAAGGCTTGAAAGGATTTTGTGGCAAGAAGTGAATACCTGGAGGTGCGAGGGGCAAAACTGTATCCTTTTCTGGAAAGCGCTGGGGGCAGAGGGAAGGGGTGTGTGGGGGCTTCGGGAGTGAAGGAAAGATCTTCTTGTATTTTAAAGATTTTTTTTTTTTTTACGTTTCTTTTATGGGGGAGGAGCAAGGAGGGGGAGAAGCAGGCTCTGGGGTGGGGGGACCCTTCCTGCCTCTGGGGGCTCCAGGGACCCCTAGGCTTGTGGCTGTGACTCCCTCCATCTCTGCCTCCGGCGACACCTGGTCATCACAGTCAAATTTCCCGAGTGTGTGTCTTATAAGGACCATTGTCGTTAGATTCGGGCTCCCCCTCAGTCACTGAGGATGACCTCGTCTCAAGACCCATGACTTGATTTCAACAGCAAAAACCTTATCTCCGAATGAGGTCACACTCACGGGCTCCGGGGACTTGGACGGGGACACCTGTCAGGGATCACCTGCAGCCCCACGAACCTCGCGGGGACTATAACCGCCGCGGCCGTGCCAGGGCTGCCCAGCGCCTCAGCTGGCACATTCCGCCTAGGGCGGCCCGAAGCGAACTCCTAGACGTCACACCCTTTCTCCTATAGGTGACGCTTCGCTGTGTGTCTCTAAAGCAGAGTCCCACCCGGGGACAGTTGTGCCCTGGGGACACCCGGGCGTGTCTGGGATGCCGTGGGCGTCAGCACCGGGGGCACTCCTGGCATCGCACGGGGAGGGGGGCCTGGGGACCCTGCTCAGCCCCCAGAGGCCCCAGGGCCCCAGAGAGGACGACCCCACCCCCCCGCAGGGTCCTCAGGCCTGGGGAAGCTGGAGCACCTGGCGTGGCGACAAGTGTGTGACTCTGGGCATTGCTGCCCTGTGACCGTGTGTGCAACAAGACCCAAAAGTGGTGACAACGGTGATAATCCAGAGAGTCCGCGCCCTGAGGGGTGAGGAGGGGGTGTCGAGCCCCGTGGTGTGCAGCGTTTCGCCCTCACGTGTAGACACACACGCAGACACACGTGGACGTGCACAGGGAGCCGCACACGCCCCAGCCCGCAGCCGGCTGCAGTCCCCGCCCGCCCCCTGGCGGCCGCAGGGCCCCCCACACCCTGCCCCTCCCGGCAGCGCCCTAACCTGGAACCCCCGCGGGATTCCCGGGGGAGGCTCACGTCCCCTTGGGAGCACCCGTGGGGCTCCTGGGGCCCCCACTCTGTGGCTGAGCCGGTCCGTGAGACGGCTGGGCCTGGGCTCAAGAGCCTGGCCCTGAGGACACCCGGAGCAGACGGGGACCCAGGTGCAGCAGCCCCCCGGGACGGCCGCCAGGAGGCACGCTGGCTTCCTGTCCTCGATTCGGGGAAGGGGGTACAGGGAGTCTGGGCCTCGGAGCTGGCGCAGTGGGAGGGGCAGCAGCGGCGGCAAAGGCCCCGCTGGGCACAGGCGTCTGCATGGGGGTCGCGGGCGGGCAGGGGAGAAGAGAGGGTGAGGGGGGAGCGTGGGAGGAGAGGAGGGCGGAGGCAAGGCCAGAGCCCTGGGGCCTCACCGTTTAGTCTCAGGCTCCACCGATACCAGGGCTCTCCCACCTGTAACCTGGGGCCTGTGCCTGTAGCCTGGGGCCCCCCCATAACCTAGAGCGTCCACTATAACCTGGGGTGTCCCACTATAACCTGGAGTCCCAGCTCCGCTGTGGCCCCGGGCAGGTGGCTGGCTGCCTCACTCAGGGCACCTGTGATGGAACATTCCATCCCCGAAAGCAACACTTTCCCCATCAGTAGTCACCCCCGTTCCCTTCCCATCGCACCAACAGACCACCTCCCAGCACCCCCACCCCCCTCCCTGCGTGTGGACGAGCCCGTCCTGCATGTGTCACACACGTGGACTCACACCCCGTGGGGCCTCCTGTCTCTGGTTCCCTCCCTGAGTGTCGTGGGCTCGGGGTCGGTCCCCGGCGTGGCGCGTGGGCCCCTCGCTCCTGCTGGCGGCCCAGGGACGTGCCCATGGGTGGGGGACACGCTGTGTGTACCCGTTCATCTGCGGGTGGACATTGGGTATTTTCCTCACTCCTGGCCGTCGTGAATCGTGCTGCTGTGAACACGCAGTGTACCAGTTTCTGTGTGGACACGCGGGCCCACGCCCACGAGGAGAGCAGCCGGGCCACACGGAAGCACGGACACACTGGATTTAACCTTTTGGCATTTTTCCAAAGTGGCTGCACCACTCCTACCAAATTTCCAGGTTCTCTATGTCCTTGTCAACGCTTATGATCGTCCGTTGCTTTTGTGACAGCCATGCCCGTGGGTGTGAAGTGGTTAATTTTAGTAACATGTTTTACTTTATTTTAAAGATTTTATTTATTTATTCCTGAGAGAGAGAGGCAGAGACCCAGGCAGAGGGAGAAGCAGGCTCCCTGCGGGGAGCCCGAGGCGGGACTCGATCCCGGGACCCCGAGTCCCGCCCTGAGCCCAAGGCAGACGCTCAGCCGCTGAGCCCCCAGGCGTCCCAACATGTTTCTTTTAACCCAACCTCTGAAATCCTCATGTGATTGTGCATCGGTGTAAATTATTAACAAGACGTCGTAGAAGTTCTTACCTTTCCATGCAAAGCCTTGGAAATTGTGTGTCGTCACACAGAACATGTTTGGACAACCAGCTCTCATAGCTGAGGACACAGAGTGACCAAGACAGACCCAGTCCTGGTCCCAGACAGCTCCAGTCTAGTGCCAGACACGGAACAAAACTAGGTAAAGGAAGGTATGGGACAACTTCTCATGGTGACAAGTCTTGAACAGTAAATCATACGGGGCTGTGCTGCAGGGAGTGCCCCGGGGGGGCGGGTTCCTGGGGGGGGGGGCGTGCATCTGAGCTGACCTGGTGCCTTCGTGGACTTTCTACAGTGGTCACTGAACACGTCCTGGGTCCCTTCTGTGGGGACTCCTGTCCATCAGGAGAGGCGGGTGGGCTCCGGGAAGGCGCGGGAGGCGTACCGACGCCAAGATTTCCGGAACGTGGGGTGTAAGCCAGCGGCCACAGCAGTGGGCGAGACCTAAGGGATGGAGCTGGGCTGCACCCCGTCCTACTCTGTTCTACGGAAGACATGGCCTAAAAGTGGTGTCCCCTCTCCTTGAAGCATTTGGTGGAAATTCACCAACGAAAGGTCTAGGCCTTCCTTGTTTTTGTTGAAAACACTTTCACTGCAGGTTTCCGTTCGTTCTGAGATTACGCTGATTACCTATTTCCTCTCGAGGGAGCTCTCGTCTTGGGGTCCTCCACGGTGCTGTCCCATCGCAACGAGGATGTTGGATTTACCGGCACAGAGTTGTTTCCAGTACACGATCCTTTATCATGTCTGCGGCGTCTGTAGGGACATCCTTTCGGTCATTCTTGACGTCGCTCCTCTTTCTTTCTTGGCCAATCTGGCCTGAGGTCCGTCATTTTCTTCAAAATCCTTTCAGAGAACAATTTCTTGGTCTCATGGGTTTTCCCCGACGGTTTTCCGCCCTGATCTCTGAGACGTCCTTGATCCCGGAATGGGGAGAAGCCCATGCACGTTTTCCCCCACACGCTGTCCCCCGGTGTACGCTGTCCCCCGGTGCACGCTGTCCCTCGCACACTGTCCCCCGGTGCACGCTGTCCCTCGTGCACGCTGTCCCCGGTGCACGCTGTCCCCCGGTGCATGCTGTCCCTTGCACGCTGTCCCCCGGTGTACGCTGTACCTCGGTGCACACTGTCCCTCAGTGCACGCTGTCTCCCGGTGCACGCTGTCTCTCGGTACACGCTGTCCCTCGGTGCACGCTGTCCCCCGGTGCACGCTGTCTCCCGGTGCACGCTGTCCCCCGGTGCACGCTGTCCCTCGGTGCACGCTGTCCCTCGGTGCACGCTGTCCCTCGGTGCACGCTGTCCCTCGGTGCACGCTGTCCCCCGGTGCACGCTGTCTCTCGTTGCACGCTGTCCCTCAGTGCACGCTGTCCCCCGGTACACGCTGTCCCTCAGTGCACGCTGTCCCCCGGTGCACGCTGTCCCTCGGTGCACGCTGTCCCTCGGTGCACGCTGTCCCTCGGTGCACGCTGTCCCCCGGTGCACGCTGTCCCCCGGTGCACGCTGTCCCCCGGTGCACGCTGTCCCCCGGTGCACGCTGTCTCTCGTTGCACGCTGTCCCCTGGTGCACGCTGTCCCCCAGTGCACGCTGTCCCTCGGTACACGCTGTCCCTCGTTGCACGCTGTCCCTCGGTGCATGCTGTCCCCCGGTGCACGCTGTCCCTCGGTGCACGCTGTCCCCCGGTGCACGCTGTCTCTCGTTGCACGCTGTCCCTCGGTGCACGCTGTCCCCACCGCGTCCTGCACGCTGTCCCCTGGTGCCTCACGCACGCGGCCGTGGGTACCCGGCAGGTCTTGGGCTCAGAACCCCGGCCTGCAGCCCACCCCGGACAGTGCCAGCGCCCCCAGTCCGCAGGCCCGGGCTGGGGCGAGTCCGAGCTTCACGCGGGACGGGCCGACGGTTCCGGGAACACAATCTCGGAGGACTTGAAGGCACAAAGGCGGGGAAGGACGGCCCGCCGCAAGGGAGGCGCGGGGGCTTCCTCCAGCCCGCGTAGCCCACCCTGCCGAGCTGCCGCCCCCCCCCCCCCCGTCCCGGCCCCAGCTCCCGGGGGCGCTCGGCACGGGCCCTCGGCCGGGAACGGACCGCTCCGGGCGCTCTTCCGTCTGCTCCTCTCGGAGTCATCTCCACGCCCCGCGCGGGGTCGACCTCACGCCCCCCCCCCCCCCGCCCAGCCCCGCAGGCTCCGCCCGCTGGCCGGCCGCGTGGCCCCGGGGCCCCCGAGCCCAGTCCCCCGGCCCGCGGGCGCGCTGCCCGCCGCACAGCCGTTCCCAGGCGGCCGTTGTCGCCAACGACCCCCGCCCGCCGCCCCGCGCCCCTCCGAGGCCGAGCCGCCGCCGCGACTCCCCGCGCGCCCGCTTCCCGCCAGCCCCGCCTCCCCGTGACGGGCGCCTCGGCGGCCCAATGAGCCGAGCGGTAGCCGCCCCCGGGGCGGGGCCGAGGGTGAGCCAATCCCCACTTGGGCGCCCGCCTGGGTCCAAACGGCCCAATCGGCGGCGGCGGCGGGGCGGGCCTCGGGGGCGGGGCCTGCCGCCTCAGCCAATGGGCGGGCACGCCGGCGGCGGCAGGGGCGGGCGTGCGGCGGCGCGGCGGCGCAGGGCGGGGGCGGGAGGTAAACAAGATGGCGGCGGCGTGTCGGGCGCGGAAGGGGGAGGCGGCCCGGGGTGTCCGCGACTGAGGCGGGGCGCGGGAGGCGGCGGCGGCGGCGGCGGCGGCGGCGGCGGGCGCCGGCCGGCTCCGCGGCGCCTTGCATGGGCTGGGCCCCCGCGCCGCCCCGCCTGCTCCACGCGCGCGGCGGCTGCGGCGGGGGCGCTCGCCGTCCGGGCCCCGGCGGCCTCGGGAAGCCCCGGCCCGGGCCTTCGGCCTGCGCCGCCGCGGCCGCTCGGAGCCCTCCGGGTGCCCGCGCCCCGCGGCCCGCGGCCGGCGGCGTTCGCGGCCGAGAGCGAGCGCGGGCTGCGGTTTGGGGCGGGGGGCGGCCGCTGCGGGGGCGCCGGCTCCGACGGAAGGTGCTCCCCGCGGCGGGAGGGCCCCGGGCAGCCCCCCGGCCCCCCGACGCGCGCCCGGCGCTGGCGGGGGCGGACGCCGCTGCCCCCCGCGCCGACCGGAGAGGCGCCCGCCGCGGCCTCGGGCCCCCGGGACGGCGGGCCCCGCCGGGAGCCGCCCCCAGCAGCGCGCCCGGCCGCCGGCGCCGCTCGGCCGCGCGGCCCGGGGCCCGGGGGCCGGCGGGTCGCCGCGGCCCGCTGGTAATGCCCGGCCCGGAGGGGACTCGGCCCGGCCGCAGCGGCGCTCGTCCGAGGGTCTGAAGCCCCTGGAGGATGACCTAGCGCTCGGAAGCCCCCCCGGCCTCCCCAGGGCCCCCGTGGACGCGGCGGGCAGGCACCCAGACTTGCGACGCCCCGCGCCCGCGGCCGCCGGGGCTCCGGGCCACGCGCGCCTCTTGAACTCACGACTAGTACAATCGTCTCTTTCGGGAGAAGGGTTTTCCTGGCTTTTGGTTTTTTGTTTTTTTCTTTCTTTCTTTTTTTTTTTTTCCCCGATTTTTCCTTTTTTTTTGCGTTTCTGTCGACTTTCTTTTTTGGGCGGGGGGAGGGTTTGTTTTCGGGCCTTTTATTTTGGAGAAGGGGATTTTAGGGGGACAAAAGGACGCACGGCGCACCGCGCCGGGGGGTAGGAGATAAGGGGCCGGCGGCCACAGTCGGAGGCGCTGGGTCCAGGATGGATGTGGCCGACCCGCAGCAGCTGGGCATGTTTACGGAGGGGGAGCTGATGTCCGTGGGGATGGACACGTTCATCCACCGCATCGACTCCACGGAAGTCATCTACCAGCCCCGCCGCAAGCGGGCCAAGCTCATCGGCAAGTACTTGATGGGAGACCTGCTAGGGGAGGGCTCCTACGGCAAGGTGAAGGAGGTGCTGGACTCGGAGACGCTGTGCAGGAGAGCTGTCAAGATTCTCAAGAAGAAGAAGTTGCGGAGGATCCCCAACGGCGAGGCGAACGTCAAGAAGTAAGTGTGGGCTTCCTGGGTCGTTGCGCGGGCAGCCGGCAAGGTCGGTCATCCCCCCCCCCCTTTCCTTCCTGCTTGTTCCCGTTCCTTAAACTGCCGAGGTGCCCGGGCAGCTCCCGTGTCCTCCTCCCCAGGGCAGGTGTTGTTGGGAACCCGCTCAGGTACCGTGCGGCGAGTCAGGCCCGCTTGCCCCGCTTGCGGCAGCTGGGTGTCCCCTTCCTTCCTTCCGATGCTGGCGTCCAAGCCTTTTCCAGATGAGGGTGCGTCCCATCCCCCCCTTCACCCTCCCAGCTGTCGAAAGAATTTAGGTGCCCAGTGTAACCAGCCAATGTTTATTTGGCTCTGAGAATTCGTGTTCCTAAACGGCTCTGGCCACCACCAGCAGGTTTTCTGCGCAGCGTGCAGCTGTTACTAGGGCCAGGCGAAATGCGATTTGTTTACCCTGTTGGAGGGGAGCCCTGCGGTTGCCAAAAATAATTGTTTGCCCTGGCTTATCGGTCAGCAGGGGGTAACTCAGCCCTTTCTTACTCATTTGGGATGTGACACCAGGCACATCCGTGATTGCAGGCCCAGGTGACTCCCTGGGAGAGGAACCAGATTGTGTCCTGGCAAACTTTTTACCCAAACTTCTTCAGGCGCTTCAGCCCCTGGGCGTCGCAGAGGTGTTGAAGTCTGTGCAGGAGTCTCCCCAACCCCCAAGGACGGTGGTGGGGTGTGTGGGTGTGTGTGTGTGCATCTCTATCCCTCTCGCTGATCTCAGGAGGGGGCATCCCTCCTCATGGCTGCCACCCACTGGGTCCCCGCCCCGCCTGGGCTCCTGCTCCTCCCAGCCTCCAGTTTCCCAGAAGGGGTTTATCTCTCGGGCCAGGCAGCAGGACTGACGACCTTGGACGTCCCTCCAGGCCCATCCTGGAAAGTGCTGCTCCCCTATCCGCGTGCACCTCCCCCTTCCTGGCCGGGTTGGCTCTCACGCAGAAGCTGAGCTGTGTTCCCTTGCTCCGGGCTGGCTTGGGTCTGGGCGTGGTGAAGCCGTGGATGGAACGGAGAACCCACACCGGACTGGCTCTGCTGTTGATGCGCAGCTGGCCGGGGCAGTCGTCTTCCCGTGCGGTCCGAAGGCAAGCCTGGCGGTGTTGTGCCGAGGCCTTTTTACCGTCTTCATGCCCCAGCCTGTGGGCGCCGAGAAGGGATGGCCGGGTGCCCTGGGGCCAGCCTCTCTTACCTGTGAGGCGGGGGTGGGGGAGACTGAGGCAGGTGGCAAGCCAGCGCCCCCTGAGGTCCAGGTGACCTTCGCCTCCAGTCAGAAATCCCCACTCAACCCCTGGCTTCTAAGTCCTGTTGGCTCATTAAGCCAGAAGCACCTGGGAGTTATGTGGCCTCGGGCTGCCCGTTTGCCACCCTTGTGGGTTGGGGGACAGTGAGCTCCTGCCCTGGAAACAGAGTCCTCCCCCAGTGTCCCAGGTCCATCTTGGTCCTCCTGGCTCCTCTTCAGTCTCATCCCCTGATATGTGTGGGAAGCAGGGTGCCGGTCCCTTCCCTGCTAGCTGGAGGCAGCCGGGTCCGTGCAGGTGTTCAGGTGCTGGCTCCTTTGCTCCGTGCTGCTGGGGCTTCCCCAGACCCCAGCCTTCTGGGAGCAGCGCCTCGAGGTTCCCAGAGTCCGTGAGTCCCGTTCAAGGGCTAGGGTTGGGTTCTAGCACCAGTTGCCCTGTGGCTGGGGCACCCAAGCCCACCCTGCTGGTGGTTCTGGGGCGGCTTGTGGCAGCAGAGTGGAACAGGCCCCAGGACTCTGTGGACCCCTGTTGCGGTAGACACATGCCCGTCTATGCTGAGGCACAACGTACCTGTTGTGCGGGCACTCGGTCATGACGCGCGGCGTGAGACTTGACAAACGGCACACACCCAGGGTCAGACTGCCACCTACGAGTTCCCTGATGCTCCATGGAGACACATGACCAGAACCTGACTGGGGGGTTGACGGGCGCTGGCGTCCCAGTCTCTGCTTTCCTGAATGGTCAGCAAGGCCCCCAGAGCTGGTGGAGACATCTGGGTGTGCAGTGTTGGGGCTGCAAGGCGCTCGGTCCTGCAGTGTCCATCAGAGGAACCTGAGGGGAAACTGAGGCCTGTCAGGTACAGTGTTGGGAGTCCCCAGCTGGCTTGGCAGTTGGCATAAGGTGTCACAGTGGTAGGGCACTTGGCCCGTTTCATCAGCTCAGGACCCGGCTTTCATGAGAAGGAAAGGGGTGTCCTTGCAAGGGGAGGTCTGGGCTCCCGGGTCAGCCTTGCTGCCAGCCGGCTGCAGGGAAAAAAAGGCTCCTTTGTCTTCGAGAGGCTTAATAAACTCCAATTGCTTTTTCCCAAGTGAAGTGTCCGGAACCTTCCAGACAAGCCTCAGGAGTCCCAGCTTGGACTAGAAACTTTTTTTAAAAAAATGACGTCTGTGATCAAGGTTGGTGGGGGAGGCTCAGGACGTCCCCACTTCGTGTGGTTTTCTCCCAAGAACTGCTGTGGGCCTGTGCTCGCCCCCCTCTCCCTCATGCTCCTTGAAGCTAGTATGTTCTTATACAGCAAGAGAGTTTCAGAAAGCTTCAAGTAAAAAAAATATATATATATCAGTCATGAACTCAGAACGCGTTCTCTTGTCACACGTGTTCAAGTCTTTTTTTTATCTTTTTATAGATGAAACTTTTTATAGGGCCACCAATTTTATTTTATTTTTAAGAATTTATTTATTTACTTATTTGAGCACATACATGAGCGGGGTGCGGGGCAGAGGGAGAGGCCGACTCCCCGCTGAGCTGGGAGCCCGATGTGGGGCTCCATCCCAGGACCCCAGGATCGTGACCTGAGGGATGCTTCATTGGTCGAGCCACCCAGTCACCCCTCATCGTTTTTATTGTTGTATTTTTATCCCACATCATTTTTAGAAGATAAGTCATGTTCACTTGTTTTTCTGACAGGCAGCAGAATCACATGGGTTGAACCCATAAGAGTTGGGAAGAAGGCAAACGTTTGTGGAGTCTCCCTCACTCCCTCCTCTCTGGGGGCACTAGGGGGATCTGCTGCCGCGTGTCCTGCCCGTGGGGTTTTCTGCGGGTATAGGCATAACTGCACGTTCTTCCCCTTTTGCACAGTTGCTTCCCCGGGCTGGCGCACTTCACAGGGCAGGTAGTAAACCGGCTGGGCCCTGCAGGCCTCGGACTGCTGCACGTCCGTGCTGGAGCAGCGGGAAGGCGGCCACAGGCAGCACCGGTGGCTGCACCCACGACAGTGTGCAGACGCCACGACTCACTTTTCAGTCTCGTGTATTACAAAACATTGTCCTTTGTGGGGTTTTCTTCTGTCGGCTGTTGAGAAATGTGGAAATCGCTTGCTGCTCGCCGCCGCCGTCTAGTCGCGGGGCAGTCACTGTTGCCTCTCAGGCGTGGCTCTTGGACCCCTGCCCTTCCGGCCCAGCCAGTTTGCTTTTCTAATGTCAGGCTTCTAGGTCGCCCCCATGGCGGTCTTGTTGGGGTGCAGCGCTCCACCGTCAGACCTCACCTGCCTCCTGCTGGTGGCTCCTGTGCTGCGTTGGGGAATTACTTGGTTTCCCGTCCCATTGCAAGTGCAAGGGTATTTGAAGGGCATGTCAGCTCAAGTGGAGTTTTTGGGTCAAAGGGAGCACGTGTGCATTTGATCAGCTACGTCCAGAGTGCTGGTCCCCCTAGCGTCCCCAGCCGGTCTCGTCCAACCAGATTCTCGGTCCTGAGTGGCCAGGAGCACGGGTCCTCGGCAGGCAGCGGTGGCCTGTAAGCAGGTGTGGGTTTCCAGGCTGGGGCGTCAGTGAGGCCGGGGACCGCCTTGTGGTGATGGGCACATAGTTGGATCTGGACAGTGAATGACTGGGATTTCAGTCCACAGTCAGAGCCCAGGACTCTCTCGGCTCTTGTTCTTGTCCCAAGTGGCCTCTACAAGGTCCCAGCATCTGTCCCTCCCCACCCCCGCCCCGTCCTGGGAAGGGTTCCACTGGGAGCCCAGGCTGGCCGGCAGCCAGAGGCGGCAGCAGGAGGGCGAGGTTTGTCCCCGCACACACCCACGGCCAAGGGCCCGGGGCCTCCCTGAATGTCTGGTCGGTCCCTGTGGGGGGAGGGGGGAGTTGATTCTGAACTGCGGGAGCTCAGGGCCACCCTGGGCTCTGGGGACCGGCGGGACGTGTGCCAGGCCTGGGTGTATGGAAGGCTGCCGAAGCTGCCCTTTATCCTGGATGCGCCGTGTGGCTGGACTGTATTCTTTTTATTTATTTATTCATAGACACACACAGAGAGAGGCAGAGACACAGGCAGAGGGAGAAGCAGACTCCATGCAGGGAGCCCGATGTGGGACTCGATCCGGGGTCTTCAGGATCGCACCCCAGGCTGCAGGCGGCACCAAACCGCTGCGCCACCGGGGCTGCCCTGGACTGTATTCTTTAGCAGCTTTATTGATACGTAACTCACAGAATTCAGAGCGTTAAGGTGTAATTCGGTGGCGTTTAGTGCTTAACCAGGTTGTGGAACTCAGCACCACCTGACTGCAGAACATTCCATCTCCCCAAAAGGAAACCCCGCCCCCGTCAGCTCCCAGCCCTGCCCAGCCCCCCCCGCCCCCCCCCACAAGTCCCCTCCCTGTCCTGCACGTGTCACACACGCGGACTCCACCCTGTGGGGCCTCCTGTGTCCGGTTCCCTCCCTGAGCGTCGTGGGCCAGGGTCCGTCCCGGGGGCGGCGTGGGCGCCTCGCTCCTGCTCACGGCCGGGGGACACTCCTGCGTTCCGTGTGTCCATTCACCCGCCGAGGGGTCTCGGGCTGCCTCCGCCTGATGCCTTTCCTGACTCATGCTGTGGGGGACAGGTGTAAATATCTGTGAGTTGCACTTCTAGCAACTTCCCTTGTTTTAGTCTCCCTCCCCGCGCTGGTGGTCGTACGGCTGCTACGGGCTGAGAGGTCGGGGGATCTGGCCTGATGTCCTTCCACCTGGGCCGCCGTTGCCCCTCACCTGCCCCTTGGGTGCCCAGGGGACCCATCCTTGTCTGGAGGGGAGTGACATGTGGGGGGGTTCCCTGGGCTGGCTCAGTGTCCCTCTGGGGTGTGTGGAGCCCGTGCTTCTCAGCAGTGGCCCTGGGCCTGTCCCTGTGCCCGTGTGTTTTGTTCGGGGCTGACCTGACCGTGGAGGCAGCTACTTTGTATTTCACTGTAAGCTTGAGTGGCTTTATGACCCTCATTCAGTTTTTTTTCTGGTTAATCAACAAGTGAACGAAGCAGGCCACTTTGGTGAGGCAGCAACGCCGGCGGGTCCCAGGCGGCGCTGGGGGGAGGCTGGTGACCACAGCCCTGAGCCCTGGCGGGGAGGCGGGCCGGAAGCTCGGCTTCCTCTGCCTTCACTTCCTGCATCCTGGCTGAGCTTGCTTTTCCTTTTTCTTTAAATGTTGTTTTTCCTAGTTTTTTGGATCCGAGAGTGACTTGTAGGACACGTTGGAAATACAGAGGTGATAGAAACCCCTCCGCCCACCCCAGAGGCCGCTGGGCTGGCGGCGTGGCGGGCCGCCCTCCTGCCTTCTCGCTGGTGAAGCTCTGGCCGTGCGCCCCGGTTCCAGCCTCGGCGCGGGGCTCCCACTGGCCCTCCGTCAGGCTCTGGGCTGTGTCCCTTCTTCCGAGTGCACATGAGGTGACGTGTTTGCACATGATGCGTCGGTCGCAGTTAACCGAGCGAACGCGAGCGGTCCCGCACACCGCGTGGGTCAGCCCAGTACAGGAGAGGGGCGCCTTTTGTTCTTTCAGAACTTACTTTACGGGCATGGGAATAGGAGCGTTGGGCTGTTTTGTTGCGGAGGAAAGGGTGCTGCCCTCTGCTCTGCAGTGAGCTTCTCGAGGAGGATGGACCCGGGAGGTGGTTTCATCCTGATGGCAGCAGGCGGACGGGGAGCCTCGGCCCAGGTTGTCTGAAGACACGAGAGGGGGAGAAGGGAGTGCAGAGCCGTGGGCTCCCCCTCTTACCCATAAGGATGTGGAGTGAGCTTTCTGGGGGCCCCTGGACTCGCAGTGGGGGGGTCCCTGCTCCCAGAGGGAGTGCAGTTGTATTGGCCGTCCGTGTGGAGACTTTATGTATGTATGTATGTATGTTTAAAGATTTTATTTATTTATTCATGAGAGACTCACAGAGAGCGAGAGGCAGAGACCCAGGCAGAGGGAGAAGCAGGCTCCATGCAGGGAGCCCGACGTGGGACTCGATCCGGGACTCCCGGGTCATGGCCTGAGCCCAGGGCAGATGCCCAACCGCTGAGCCGCCCGGGCGCCCCTGCATGGGGAGTTTAGAAGTGTGGTCACAGGCGCCGCCCACCAGGGGCTGCGTGGAGCTCAGCTCCAAACTCCCCAGCCCTGCTTCCTTGGCACCTGCCCCCACAGGTGGTTGCCATTCGGTTGGATGAAGGAAAGGCCTCCTTGTCTCAACTCACATGTTTTATTTCTATTTTCTTAATTTTTATTTTATTTTATCTCACTTTTTTAAGTAGGCTCCATGCTCAGTGTGAGGCCTGAACTCACAACCCTGAGATCAAGAGTCGGGTGCTCTGTTGACTGAGCACGCCAGGCGCCCCGTTGACACATGTGTTTTAGTTGTGTTGCAAGTACCTGAAGTGATCTCTTTGGATGAAGAGGAAGCGTGCCCTGAGGAAGTTTCTGGGGCGGGGAGGTTGGCATGGACAGCTCGGAGGAGCGGCCAGCTGACCCGAGCTGTCGCGGTGTGTCGGGAACCTCAGTCCAACACTGGGGTCAGTGCTGACGACTTCTAGTCCTGTGTACGGTCCCAGGAAGCTAGAGCTTGGAGGGCGAGCGGTCCGTCCCTGTGGCTGACCCCTCTGTCCCTGATGGCTACGCAGGGCTTGCTAACCCAGCTCTCATCCTGCATGGATGCTGTCTCACTCCTGTGCCTCTGCTGGATCCACCCCGGCTGCGACTCCTTGACAGGTGCCCACGCAGCTGCCTCCTAGCTCTGGCTGCTGACCGGGTGGCTCAGTGGGTGTTTGTCTGATGGATGGACAGCAGGTGCCAGACAGTGGTCTCTGAGAGGAGCTGCTCTGCACTCACACCAGGCAGCACATGGCAGTGCCACCAAAGGCTGCTGGCTGGGGGCTGCTGGCGGGCCACACCATGCATCTGTCGGGTGGAAGTAGAGTGTGGCGAGCCAGTGGGTGGAGAGTCTCTGGGTCATAGTGAGCCCTGGAGACAGAGGGTGGGGCGGGAGAGGCAAGGCAATGGGATGGTTTGGGTGGGAGGGGGTGGAGGAAGGAGCGACGGAGGATGATGGGCCTGGGTTCCAGGAGGACCTGCCCTGGTCCAGAGGGGCTCGACGGTCTGCTCCAACCCATCAGGGACCTTCTGATCCCTTACAGCAGGGCTCCCACTGACATTGTCCCGCCTTTAGAGGACGGTGGGCTATGTCTGTGGCTGTCAGGACTGGGGGTGCTCCTGGCACCAAGTGCATGGGGGGCAAGGATGCTGCTGACCCCCCACAGAGAGTGACCTGCCCCGATGTTAGCAGTGCTGTATGGGTGAAATCCTGGGCTAATTATTTGGAGAAGAATGGAGTCTGATCCCTGCTCACCCTGACACTGGACAACAGAGTAAACCCTCAGGGGTCAGAGGGTGCCAACCAGGTGACCGCAGCGTCTGGAGTCACCGCCACTCAGGGTGTGTAGTTAGGTGTGTGCAGCATCCCAGGACCTCAGGGGTCAGACGGGTAGGGATACCATCCGAACAGTGCGGAAGACCAGGGTAGATTCTTGTGTCCCGAACCGTCTGGTGGGGGATGCGAACAGGTTTGGTCGATGAGTTTGTGGGGAAGCAACCATAAGGCTGTGCTTTGTCCGGTGAGTTGATGGCCTCCTGGGCTCTGGGTCTGGGGTCTCCAGCCTGCGGTGTGGGGCCGTGCACAGATGCCATTTCTGGGGCCCTGGAATCTGTGTCCCAGTAGCCACTGATGGTTCCAGGCATCGCAGCCCTAAAGGGCCTGCACCCAGGAGGATTCATGCACTTGGAAGGGGTGGCTGTCAGGAAGGGCCTCCTGGAAGAGGCCACCTTCTCACAGCCTGGACAGCGGGACACGTGTGACCTGAGCCTCTGAGGGGGATGGGGCCTCCCTGGCCCTGCTGTTCCTATGTCCCATATTTGGGCTTCCTGGGGAGGGCTTTAAAAAAAATCTTGGTTAAGATATTATTCATAGCCCTACGATTTGATGGCGTTTAGTGCATTCCTAGGGTTCGCAGTTATCTTACGCCGGAACATTTCGTCTCCCCAAAAGCAACCCCATCCCCATCAGCCGTCACCTCTTGCCCTCCCAGCCCTGGAGCCGCCTCCCCGTGCGTGGACGAGCCCGTCCTAGATGTGTAACACGCGTGGACTCCCACCCCGTGGGGCCTCCTGTTTCTGGTTCCCTCCCTGAGCGCTTTGGGCTGGGGTCAGTCCCCCGGGCGGCGTGGGGGGGCCTTGCTCCTGATCGTGTGCGCGTGCTTAGGGGATACATCGCGTTTGTCCATTCATCTCTGGATGGACTCTTGGGTTGTTCCCCCCGTGGGGCTTCTGTGCTAGTGCTGCTGTGGACACGCACACACGGTTTCCATGTGGATGTCCTTGCTGTTGTCCCGGGGGGGTGTCTGCAGCGGAGCTGCGGGTTCAGCTGGTGACTCAACTGTGTGAGGAGGTGCCGACCGTACCCGCCCCCCGACCCCTGCTAGTGGTGTGGCCTGCTCAGACCCTGGACAGGTGGAGCGTCAGAGGCCCATCTGCAGAGTGGGCAGCCCTAGGTGCAGGCCGTGGGGCCATTCTGGTGGGGCTGCTCTCTCCCCACACTGGGCTGGAGCAGCTGAGGTCTTGGGGCTCTTCTGGAAAGGGCTCTCTGTCCTTCCTGCAGAGCTGTGGGGGTCCAGGGAGAGGAAGGGAGTCCTCATGGAGCCCGTGCGGCTGTGGCACGGTGCCTGGGGCTTTGTTCCTCCGGAGAGGCACGGAAGGTTTGCTGCGCAGACCGGGATAGCCTGGCCTTGCTGGGTAACGGAGCCCCGGCTCCTGCACACGGTAGGTGCTCACCCCACACTTGACCTGCTGCCCTATATACCCCATCGCTCTGGCCTTTTACAAAGAAAGACTGTTCCGTTAAAATGTTTAGAAAGCATCCTGATTGCGTTGTCCCATCGAAGCCCCCCAGGCTCAGGGAGAGACCCTGGTGCTGTCACTGTGCAGAGCCGGCTCAGTGCTGCTCAGGGGCAGCAGAAAAGCCCGCCTCAGAGCCTGCAGTGTCCCCTGCGCGGCACCCAGAGGGCGAGCTTCCCCTTCCTCCCGAGCCGGGGAGCCGGCTGTGCCGTTCTCACCAGAGGGTCGGCTGACGCCTCTGTGTTTTGTATTTAGGGAAATCCAACTTCTGAGGAGATTACGGCACAAAAACGTCATCCAGCTGGTGGACGTGTTATACAACGAGGAGAAGCAGAAAATATATCCTTCTGGCAGCTGATCCGCTGGAGCGCCAGGTCAGGGCCCACTGCAGGGGGCTGGGTGGGGCTGGGACCTGCCCCCCGTGACCCCGTGGGAGGCTGGCAAACCCAGGAGCTCCTGAGGCAGCACTGCCCGGGTCGGAGGGCCCTTTGGGCCACCCCCTCCCGGCGTGGATGGGCCAGTAGTCGGCCTTGTCCGGCCGGTGCCCCAGGGCATGGACCTGAGGACACTCGGGTCAGCTGCTGGGTCTGTAGAGTGTCTTCAAGCCTCCTCTACTTGTGTGGGTGCTGAGGCCCTCCCTCCACCCCCTGCCCCGGAGTGGGAGTGCTAGGTCTAGGTGGCCCTGGGTTCATGGGGCCTCATGGTGAGTGCTCTCCTCATTTTGCCCTTCAGGGCTGCTCTGTTTGGGGTACAACGCGGGCTGGGGAGTGTGTCATTGTGCAGGAATGTTCCCTGGGAGTGTCCTTTGTCCTTGTCTTTTGCCCTTTACTCTCTGGGGATGGGCTCCATCTCTTCAGGGCGGTATGGCTCTGGCCTGCTCCAGGTCTAGCACGCAGGCCTGTGGGGCCCCGAGGTCTCAGCGAGCTGCTGTCTTCCCACAGAGTGCTGGGCTCAGGGTGATGGCCTTTCCAGCACGTGTCTCCTCTGCCCTTGCTTTCAGGGCCACCTCTGCCGGAGACGGGGTGAGGGCTTTGTCCTCTCCTGCTGGCCTGAGACACTAAGCTGCTTCCAGGGTGGCTCAGCCACCCCTCGGCCTCCATCCCCCTCGCTCCAAGGCCCCGTCCTCCTCCCACTCAGAGCCCCTCGTCCTTCTGTGTTTCCCATCAGTTAGCATGCCCTTGCCCTACCTGCCCCCCCCTCCTGTCCCGCAGGCTTGGTCCCCTTGCCTCCTCTGGGGCTGGGGGTGGAGCTGGAGCTCCTCGGGGTGTTCATCACCTGGGGAGGGCTGCTTGTGGGTCTGGGGCATTGAGCCCAGACCAGGCGGCCACAGACCTCTCTACAGGTTGACTCTAGCAGGGTCAGTGGAGGCGCTGTAATCCCTCCGTCTTTCCTGTTGTCTTTGGGTGCTCCTGCTTATCTTTGTTAATGCAGCCGTCAGATGGAATCGAGGTCTTCTCCCCCAGGCCCTCCCCACAAGCATAGTCCTCTGTTTCCTGGGAATGTACCCTGCCTGGGGTGGGGGTCTCTGCCAATCCATGGTTTCCTTAGCACCGCACGTATATGGTGATGGAGTACTGCGTGTGTGGCATGCAGGAGATGCTGGACAGTGTGCCGGAGAAGCGGTTCCCTGTGTGCCAGGCCCACGGGTAAGTGCTTGCTGCCGGGGCCCCATGGTTGCCCCTCCCTCCTGTGGGGGTCACTCACGGGCCCAAGGGCTTCAAGAGCCAAGTCCTATGTTCAAACAAGTTTTTTTTTTTTCTTTTCTTTTTTCTTCTTCTTCTTTTTTTTTTTTTTTTTTTTTTTTTTTTTAATGAGAGAGGTGGGGTGGGGGGCAGAGGGAGAGACAGTCTCCAGCAGACTCCCTGCTGAGTTCGGAGCCTTACATGGGGCTCAGTCTCAGGACCCTGAGATCACAACCTGAGCTGAAACCAAGAGTCAGGTGGTAAACCGACTGCACCACCTAGGCACCCTTCATGGGCTGTTCTGATCGCCAGTGAAATGGAAGCTCAGATGTGTTTTTTAAGACTCAGCTTTGGGAGTTCAGCCTGTAACACAGTGAGCCTGGCTGCTGTGGAGAGCAACCCCTCTGCATACCTCCCTGCCCTGCTGTGCTCACTGCTCAGGTGTAGAGACCTCTTGGTCCTTGAGAGCTCCCTGACAGTGCCCTGAACTGCCACCGGGCAGCTGGGCCTCATGGGGAGTCCTGCCACCCTGCCCCCTGTTGCTGGCCTGTGGTACGAGGGAATGGGGAGCTGGTAGGGTGAGCCTGGGTCCCTGGCCCCAGGGTGCGCTTCCGGGGAGGCGGCATGGTCATGTGCCTGACTGATCGGAGGACACAGGCCAGGCCTTGGGCTGACGGGGGGCATAAGGAAGGTCTGCCTCGTGGGGGAAGCAGCTGGGGTCCAGGGAGCCCCTCTCTGCCTTCCCCAGGAGGCTCGGGTTGGAGTGGTTGTCCATTGCCCTTGTGGGGCAAGAATTGCTTGGCTTGGCCAGCATCCCTCTGGTTCCCTGTTGGGCCACCCGTCCTGTCATTCCTGTTTGCCCAGCCCCAAGGACCCCCACGCCGTGGTCTCCTGTCTTTGCTCCTGCTGGGTTATCCCGGGTGGCTGTTGCACTGAGGGAGACCCGATGAACGAGACCGCAGCATCGGTGGGGGCAGGTTATGGAGGTCGTGTCCCTGCAGGTACTTCTGCCAGCTGGTAGATGGCCTGGAGTACCTGCACAGCCAGGGCATCGTGCACAAGGACATTAAGCCGGGCAACCTGCTGCTCACCACTAGCGGCACGCTCAAGATCTCCGACCTGGGTGTGGCTGAGGTGGGTGCCCGTCCTTTAAGACCTGGGGTTGGGGGGGACCTGGGAGCTGCTCCCCAAGGGCTGCTCTCTGAGGGCCGCTCCTCAAGGGCTGCCTGGCATTGCTGCAGGCCCTGCACCCCTTTGCCGAGGACGACACGTGCCGGACGAGCCAGGGCTCCCCAGCATTCCAGCCCCCTGAGATTGCCAATGGCCTGGACACCTTCTCTGGCTTTAAGGTGGACATCTGGTCGGCTGGGGTCACTCTGTAAGTGCTAATGGGCCTCAGTCCCCCCGCCCTGCCCCCTCTCAGGGGCCCCTCCTGAGCAGCGCTGAGTGGGCACCAGGGTTCTGTGGGACCCTCTCCACTGCAGAGATGCACAGGCCTCGCCCAAGCGCTGACAAACGCCGTGTCAGGCAGGCCCCAGTGGGCCCTCCCCTCCCCTCTCCTCCGCCCCTGCTGCAGGGCAGCTGCTGGCCGGTGTGGTGATCCATTCTACTTTTTTAATTTTTTGAAAGGCATTTTATGTTATGTTATTGTTATTTGATTGATTGGTTGTAGCTTCCACACGGGGCATTGAGTAGCCCAGTGCAGGGCTTGAACTCACAACCCTGAGATTGAGAGCTGAGGGTAAGAACAAGTCGGACACTTACTCGACTGAGCTACCCAGGCACCCCCGTATTATTTTATTGAGGGATAATTCACATACTACAAGAGCCACCTTTTTAAGAGCTACAGTGCATGGGTTTTGGTATTTTCAGAGTGGTGCAGCTACCTCCACCATCTATTCCAGAACATTCCAGTCACCCAGTATGAGGCCCCACAGGTGTGGGGGGTTTAAGGCTCCTGTGCCAGGCTGGTTCCAGGCCAGGGCCGTGGGAGAAGCCCCAACTGACCGGGCCTCTCTCCTTGCCCTCGGGGGCGAAGCTATAACATCACGACAGGCCTGTACCCGTTCGAGGGGGACAACATCTACAAGTTGTTTGAGAACATCGGGAAGGGAGACTACACGATCCCGGGTGACTGCGGGCCCCCGCTCTCGGACTTGCTGAGAGGTGAGGCCCTTGAGACGGCCCCTGTGGGGCCGGAGGTGTCGGGAAGGGGCTGATGGGGGCCTTGGGGGTGTTCTGCAGACCGCTGGCCTCTGGAGAGCTGCACCTCCTCTTGCAGCCCGGCCCTGCCCTGGCTCCGGGCCCCAGTTAGTGGAGAGCGGCAGGGGCGGGCTGACCCTTGCCTCTGAGGCTGGGAGGGGCTTGCTGGCAGCTTTAGGCCTTTGTTCCACCCTCTGCTGACACTCCCACCCCCAGGAGGGAAGTAGCGGCAGTACCCCAGCACCCCCCCTCCGGAGGCCCTGGGCCTCTTCCTGCTGCATATCCCTCGCTGTGCGGCAGGGGGCGCCGTCCGTCCACAGCAGTGAGGCCGTCCAGTTGGGCCCACCAGATGGCGGGGCCCAGCTGGCCTCCTGACCGGCTCGGACCCTGTTCCGCTGACCTGGTGTGTGGTGATGGCACACGTGCACGCCCCTAACTCCCAAGTGTCCCTGGTACCTGACAGGCTGCCTCGGGTTCCGCTCGGCATGGAGGGAGGAGCTCACGGGGAGCCCTCAGTCCTCCCCCAGACCGTGTGTAGAAACCGTAGATCCTGTGACCCCAGAAGTCCTTGAGAGTTTTCTGATAACGGAGTCAGGGTGCTGGTTACGTTTTGGTGAGAGTGAAGCAGAGCAGCAGCTGGTCGGCTGGGCCCCCGGGTGTGAGCTGTGGCCCCAGGAGCTGGCCCAGCAGGTGTGGCCCTGCCCCCGTCCCCCAGGCCGTGCCCCAGCCCGCCTGCGGCTCGGCCCTGGCCTTCCTCCCGTCCCCCAGCTGTTGTCGCATCCGTCCTCGAGTGCACCCCCAGCACAGCCCTCGTCCCTGAGGGCCGCTGTGCGGGGCGGGGGGACGGAGGACCGTGGAGACCGGCCTGGGGCAGTCGGGCTCTTTCTCAGCGGGCACCGGCTGGCTGGGGTTTTCTCTAAACGAAGCTTCGTTTGCTTGGTTCGTTACTGCACTAAGTCTTGTCGGGGCTGGAAACCCCCGTCAGGCTGATGACACACCCCCAGTCCGCGTCCTGGTCCCCAGTTCCGGTCCCCAGGGCAGGCAGCGCGGCTCCATCCTTTCCTGCACGGAGGCCTTTGCCCTGAGGCTGAGGGCGCCGGCCCGCGGTCTGCACCTGCGCTGCAGCCAAGCCTGCACCAGGGCCTTAGTGTTGGGGTGCTCGCTCCCGAGGCTCCTCCCAGAGCCCGGGCTGGGCGGGCTGGCTCCCTGTGGCTCCCAGAGCACCACCCTGGCCCTCAGGCCTGATGTCGGTCCTCCTGCCTGCGCGCTGAGCACTGAGGCCACGACCCACGATCTTACCTCCTCTTCTGCCCCACTCAGACCTTCAGGTTTTTGAGCCCCCGGCTCTCCAAATCACCACGCATGTCCTGAGATCAAAGCTGCCCTCCACGTGGGTGAGGTGCAGAGCTCTCGGAGCTGTACCCCTCACCCCCCCATCATGCTTGGGAAGCTCCACCCTCCCCCGTGGAAGGGGGAAGCAGAAGCTGCGGGCTCCAGGGTAGGACCTGCCCCTGGTGCCGCGCTTGCATGAACATCCGCCGCGTGTTGCCTCATGGCCTCCCGTTCTCTCCTGCTGTCTCAGGGCCCGAGGGGTCCTGGCTAGGAATGCTGGTCACCAGCATCACCAGCCTGCTGGCCCGTGCCGGCAGACAGCAGGCCTGCCCGCGTGCTTCGTCGGCCTCCGGCCTGTGGGCAGGTCGTGCATCCTGGGATGGGACTGTGCTGTGTGAACAGCATTCCCCGTCCTTTGGCCATCTTCCCACCATCCCCACGGCCTGCGGCTTTGCTGCTTTCTGCTGGGCGGCCCCGTGGGGCGCAGGGCCCAGACAGCCCCTCGTGGTGTGGCAGGGCCTGGGGCAGGACTCCGCGCTGTGCCCCACGCCGGGTCAGCCTGTTGGTGGAGGCCAGGCCTGGGCAGGGTCGTGGAGGGGCGGGGCTGGAGGGGCTCCACTCACACTTGGCAGCGGCGCCGCCTCCTGGGGGTGCCCTCTGCACACGGGCCGGGGCGGGGCGGGGGCTGCGTGCCCAGCGCTCACTCCCCGCGGCCCGCTGCTCTTCCGTCAGGGATGCTGGAATACGAGCCAGCCAGGAGGTTCTCCATCCAGCAGATCAGACAACACAGGTGAGCGTCCCCGTGGGGTCCTCATGGGGGGACGGGGATGGGGGCCCTTTCTGGCCCTCGGTCTCCTGCGTCCCGAGGACAAGAGCTGCGCAGGGGGCTGGGCGGGCCCGCAGGCCACCTGACTGGCTGACTTCCACAGCTGGTTCCGGAAGAAGCACCCGCCGGCCGAGGAGCTGGTGCCCATCCCGCCGAGCACGGACTGCAAGGACCGCTGGCGCGGCATGACGGTGGTGCCCTACCTGGAGGACCTGCACGGCTGTGCCGACGACAACGGGGAGGAGGACCTGTTCGATATCGAGGACGATATCATCTACACTCAGGACTTCACGGTGCCCGGTGAGTCCGGCAGCCGCAGGTGCCTTGTAGCTTGGCCTCGGCGTCCGCCTGCCCCATGGCAGAGGTCATGTCCCTGCCGGCCCCGACCTGACCTCAGCCCCGGAGGGCCTGCAGCCGGCATCCATAGCCCTGGGGGTTGTGGCCGGCTCTCCCCTCCACCTCAGAGGCAGGTGGGGATCCTGGAGGGCAGAGGCCACCAGGTCGCCCTCCTATGCCCTGGGGGTGCACACCTCGTCCTGCCAGGTGGCGAGAGATGGGGGAAGCCCTCTGATGGCCCCGAGAGGGTCCAGTGGCCCTCCTGGTGCCTGGCTGCCCACCCTGACACATGTCGCCTTGCTTCCCCAGGTGGCGAGGAGGCGTCTGAGGCAGGGCTTAGAGAGGAGAGAGGCACGCAGAAGAGCCAGTGCTCAGAACTTTCTGGAGAGGAAGCTGAGGCCGGGGGCGCAGAGGAGCTCAAGGCCTTAGTGTAGTGTTGCCCTGCCCCTTGCCCCCCAGTGCTGCCCGGTGCCTCAGAGGCCAGGCCTCAGCACCCCCCCCCCGACCCTCACTGACCCTGCCAGGTGTCTGAGGGAGGCCAGGGCCGCTGCCCCTGCTGCCCGAGCATACCCCCCACTCCCAGTGTTCACTGTTCTGTTCTGGGGCCCGTTTGGCAGGTTCCCATCATAAAGGTTTGCCCCACTGCGTGTGTGTGGGTGATACTTGCTTCCCTTTCCCTGGCTTGTTTGCCAAGCGTTAGGTTTTTATTGTAGGAAAACGGGTGTGTGAGGGTGGCCTGTGGTGGGTGGGGCCCCTGGGAACACCCCACTCGGCAGTAGTGCTGGGCGCCCAGGGCTCTTTTCCTGGCAGAGCCAGGCAGGGTTCATGCATCCATGCCTGCAGGGGATATGCTGGGGGGTCCGTGGTGCCCGTCCCAGCCAGCTGCAGGGCCATGGTGAAGCTGGCACCTGCTGGACCCCAGGGTGCTGCGGCTTTGGCTCAGCTGTTTCCCTACAGGGTCCTGGGGCCCCGAGTCCTGGCCCTGGAAGCCCTGGCCTTTTAGAGGCCTGTCCCCCATCTAGAACAGGAATGAGGTGTTGCGTCAGGTCCTCAGGAGTGACCCCTGCCGGCGGGCCGTCCGCTGTCCCAGCAAGGTGGAGTGAGGACCCGGACAGATCCCCAGACCCTCGCCAGACCGCTGACTGCCGATACTGGCTCAGCCTGTGTGAGAGGCCAGGGCGGCCTTCCGTGGCTGCGGACGGCTCTCCAGCCTGGAGGCAGATGCCTGGCCCGACACAGTTGTGCTCCGGGACCGGGGCTACCTACTCTGACCTCTCGTGGGTCCTCAGTGAGCTGTGCTGGGCCCACGTCCCCTCTTCGCTCCAGTCCCAGTGGTGTGGTCACCCTCAGAGGCTCTCACTGCTTAGCCTGGGACTCCTGGGACTGTCCCCACTGTGCGGAGCTGCCGCCCACCCTGAAAGCTGGGTGCTGGGCATTGGACCTTGGTGGGTGGTTGTGGACGATGCCCTGGCCCTTTGAGGATAAAGAGACCAGATCCCCAGCCCAGCCCCCCACCAGCCATAGTTGCTGTGCCAGTGGCTGGGCTCCGGGTGGTCCGTGCAGAGCTGCAGTACCCAGTGCCCACTGGGCCCCTCCTCCATCAGAGCAGCCCACCTGACACCCCCCGCCCCCCCAAGAGCTCTCCCTGGCAGGAACCCGTCAGCAGTGAGGCGCTCTGACCTAGGATGCTGCCTGTGTGCATTGGGGTGGCTCAGGGCAAGAGCCTAGAGGCTGCTGAGTCAGATACCGGGGACCGATGGCCTAGAGGGGGCTCTGCTGGAGAAGAGGTGGACTGTAGGCGGCCGGGGGCAGCTTCCCACTCGTGTCCCGGGAGGGCGGGCTCTGGGCAGCAGGCCGATTTTCTTTGTGAACTGAATGAGCCCCATGGGCCTGGGGGGTTGGCTGACCCCTGCACGCCTTCCTGCTCCCGTACCTCAGAGCATAGGAACGCAGCCAGGCCCGTGGCCCCTGGATGCCAGCAGGGGCTGCTGCTGCCTGGTAGCAGGTAGGGGCGCGGCAGGCCCCGGGCTCTGATCTCTGCATCCTGTGCCCAGTACGGGGAGGTGAGGCTGGCCTAAAGGGGAAAGCTGAGTATTGCGCACCTGGCCGGAGCCCAGCCCCTCCCAAGCCCCACGGGGGCCCACTGAGGCCTGGCCTCCACACAGGTGAGCGGGCCCAGCCCAGAGCCCTGTGCCCCAGGACCCTGGTCCCTCACCATGTGCTGGGGTGGAGGGTGAGTGGGGCAGCCCACGCCCACCTGAGTGCAGAAACACAGCTCACACGTGAGCAGGCAGGTGAGCGTGGGCTGGGCCCCCGCCTTGGCTGGCCAGCTCTGAGGCCCTTGCTCCCTCCAGCTGGATGAGGGGTCCTGCAGGCAGGCCCTGGGCGGGGGCGCGTGAGGCAGGCGGTGGAGGGGCCGTGCCGGGCGGGGTGGGGGTGGGGGCAGGGTGTTGGTGTTGGGCCCCTACCAGCCCACACTCGCCCTCTCCCTCCTAGGACAGGTCCCAGAGGAGGAGGTTGGCCAGAACGGGCAGAGCCGGGCCCCCCCCAAGGTGGTGTGCATGAACGGCACGGAGTCGGCCCAGCTGAGCACCAAATCGAAGGTGGAGCGCCGGGCCAGCGCTGCCTCCAACCCCGCCCGCAAGGCCTGCTCAGCCAGCAGCAAGATCCGCCGGCTGTCGGCCTGCAAGCAGCAGTGAGGGTGGCTGCCCACAGGTAGGCTGCTGTGGGCACCTGTTGAGGGGGGCACCTGGGATCTGGGTCGGAGGGAGAAGAGGTCACTTTCCCCAGGATACTGGCCATTCGGGTGGGGGTTGGGTAGCAGCTCCCACATGCAGGCGGGGGGCCCCCCACTCGGCCTGTCCAGCCAGCCGTGGGTGATGCTGGACTCAGCCCAGAGGCATAGGAGGCACCGCATGGGTGCGTGGGTCTTCGGTTTGGCCCAGGCTGTCACCCTGGTGACTGCCCCCTCTGGGTTGCCCCTGCCCGCCCCTGCCCTCCCCAGTCCAAGAAGGCGTGTGTGGTGGGGCCTCAGGCCCATGGGTGCTGGAGACCCATCATCTGCTCAGGGTGCAGGCGGGGTACCTTCTCCCAGGGAGCTGCCCCCCACCCCCCGGCCCTGCAGTGTTTACCTGCCAGCATCACAACCAGCCAGGTGGTTTGGGGGGCCCCCAGGCCGGGCTTCCTCTGTGGAGGGTGGTGCTTGACTCGACCGGGCAGGGAGTGGACTGTGGACATCTCACAGCCCCATATGAGCAGGCCTGTTTCCCTAGCCTACGGCGGGCCCCAGGGTGGGGTGTGCCTCCTGGGATGCAGAACATGCGTGCTGGCCCGGGAGTGACCGGTCTGTTCCGTCTGCAGCCCGTCTCATGGACCCCCAGCCAGGTGCCACGGCCCAGGTTCTCAGCCTTCCCGCCGACCGCTGGCCCAGGCCTGCTGCCCAGGAAGGCCACCACCGCACCCTCCTTGCCGACCGCCCCTCGGGAAGCCGGGGGCCCTGGAGGGCCGTGGCTGGGGGACGGCAGGGACTGAGGTCTGGCCGCCTCTTCATGGCCAGTGGACACGACCTCCTGTTGACTTTGCAGCCCTGGGCCGAGCCCCTTCCCCGGGCCCGGGGAGGAGGGAGAGAGCCGGCGAGTGGGCCCTGTGGGAAGCCCTTGCCATGCACTTTATGTTCAGACTACTGGTTCTCGCCCCACCCCTGACTTCTTTTTACTCTGCTCCACGTTAGCGCCTCCCACACCTAGTGATGTGTTCAAACCACAGCCACAGCAGGAGCCGGTATGGAGAACAGGCCTGCCAGCCAAGATGCATGCCCAGAGCCCAGGGGAGCCAGGCGGCTGCCTTGTTTTTGTTGTTTGGTTGGTTTTTTCTTTTTTTTAAGAAAAAAATAAAGCAGGTGGATTTGAGCTGTGGTTGTGCAGGGTGTTTGGGAGTTGTTGGGTGGCAAGATGTCCTGCGGGCTGGGGATCAGAGTTCAAGCCTGGGCCCCTTGCGTGGCCCTCCCAGCTCAGGAGCAGACTGGGGTCTGCAGGTCTGGTGGGGGGCGGGACCCGGGCCGTGCTGGACATCAGTCCCCTCGGTGGCGGCGGGTGTCCCTCTCGCAGCCCCAGGGCCCCCCAGGCCGCAGCGCAGCCGCTAGGACCTGACTGCGGGCCCCGACCCTCCTGCTAAGGTCTCTATGCGCCTGGGTCCCCAGAGAAAACCCGGACTAAGCAGGAGTGTGCAGTCAATATTTATAATCCACCAGAAAACACGAGAAACTCCATCACTGGATGGTACACAGACGGCACGAAGCTCCGGGGGCGGCGGGCGGGGCGGCTCGGCCGTGGGCGCGGGCTGCCCCATCTTTTGGCAATAAATAAAGCTTGGGAAACTTGAAACCTTGGCCGTTGGGGTGTTGTGTGTCTCCAGACGCTAACGAGTCCTGGCAGCTCTTTGGACGGTGCGACCGCGGCGGGCGGGCGGCCCACTCATGCTCGGGGCGGGCGCGGGCGGCTTATTGCTCGGAGGGGCGCGGGGGGCGCGGACTGCCGCGAGCACATGCCGCGGTGAGGTAAAGAGCTTCGGGGGTCGGCGCCCCCACCCGCGGGCGCCGTGGGCCGGGCCGGGGCTGTCCGGGTGCGCCCCACGCCACCCTGCCCGCCCCCTCCGGTCCGCCCCCCCAGGAGAGGCCGCGGGGCCGAGCGCCTGGGGCCCCGAGGCGAGCGCGAGCGGCGGCGGCGGCAGCGGGCCTGCGGGGCTTAGGCCGGGCCGTGGTCGGGAGACGTGGGCGCGGCGGCGACGGCCAGCGCAGGGGCAGGGGCCGCGGCGAGGGGCTGGGCGCCGCGTGGCGGGAACAGTCTGTCCTCGAGGCCCGCCGCCAGCTTGTCCAGCAGCGTCCCCGGGGGCCCGCCGCCGCCGCCGGGCTCCTCCTCGATGACCGGGATGGCGGGCACGGCGGGGTCCTCGCTCGCGCGGCCCTCGGGCGGGCAGTCGACGCTGTCGCCGCGGCGCAGGGGCGCGCGTGGGGGGCGCGGGTCGGGGCCGAAGGGGGCCGCGGGCGCGGTGGGGACGGCGCGCGCCCCGGGGTCGCTGTGCTGCCGGCCGCGCTGCCACTGCTTGCGCGCGTGCGGGTGCGGGTGCGGGTGCGCGCGGGCGCGGTGGACGGGCGGCGCAGGGCAGCGCGTCGTCGAAGTGCGGGTCGTGGCGCAGGAACTCGTGGAAGAGCGCGTCCGTCTTCTCGTCGATGCTGTAGTCGCGGCGCGGGGCGCGGCGGGGCCAGGCGCGCGGGCTGCGGGGCCGGGCGGGCGCCTCGGCGGACGCCGGCGCCGCCTCGAAGCTGCTGCCCACGGTGGTCGTGCGGCCGGCGCTGGTGAAGGACGAGCGCTTCTCGGACGCGCTGGGGAGCCCGTCCTCGCCCGCGCCGCGGCCCTCGATGCTGGCGTAGCCGCTGTCCATCTGCAGCAGCTTCCGCGGCCCTCCCGCCTCGCTGTCCGCGGGCCGTGGCGGGGGCGGCGGCGACGGCGACGGCGGCGGGAACGTGGGCGCGGCGGTCCCGGAGCCCGAGCCCGAGCTGTCGCCGCTGCGCACCGAGTCGCGGTCGTTGCCGCTGCTGCTGTGGTCCGAGGCGGCAGCCGCGTGCAGCTCGAGGGAGGCGCGCAGGCTCCAGATGTCCCGGTAGCTGGTCTGGGCCTGCTCTGGGCCCGAGTCCCGCTCACCATCAGATTCCTGCTGCTCGCCCGCGCCGCTGCGCTCTTGGGGGGACTCGGGGCTCGCTCCTCCCGCGGCGCCCGCCTCCTCGGCTGCCTCTAGCCTGCAAGCCAGGCCGCAGCAGTCAAGGCTGTGCGCGCCCCTGCGTTTTCTCCCCAGCCGCCCTGACTCTGGGTCTGGAAGGGGGGGCACGGGTGGGGACCCCCTGGGTTTGGCCAGGCTCTGCGGAAAAGTTGTTCTCTTAAAATAAACGCTGCCAGTCCCTGCTGCGGGGTATGCGTTCTGGTCAACCTGAGCCTTCCTGGCACCTGCTTTTTGACCAGGTCATGTTTTTACAGCGTCTGACCCGAGCACCTGCTGGCCTTGCAGATGGCAGCTCCTGCCCTAGACACACTGAACATTCTCCCGTGAAGCTCTCTCCCTAACGTCTCAGCGTAGAAGGGATTGGCCGTGGGCGGACGGGACCAGGTGCAGTCCTGCTCAGCCTCTACTCCTGGGCTCCAGCACCCTGCTACCCCCAGCCACTGGGAGTAGGGGGGTGCTGCTGGCAGAAGGGGTCACAGGTTCTGAGAAGGGGCGTTTCAATGCCTCAGGAGCACGGGCAGGCGGGAAGGAGCGCAGGGCCACCGCAGAGCGCGTTGGGCCGTGGATTCCACCAAGAAGCAGTAACATCCAAGCAGGTGCACGCCCCCGGCAGCTCTAACTGGGCGGGCATCCCGTCCTGGGGACCCTGTGGCCATCATCCTGGGCCCCACCTGCCCCTCTGTCCTTACCCTGTCCCCCCCTGTTCCCCTCTTCTGACGCATGCTGGAGAGGTGGCCCCAGCAAGGCAGCTTCCAGGGGGGATAGTGGAAGGGGGGAACGGGACATGTCTGCAGGGCGGGGAGAGCCCCCCCCAGGGCAATGTGGGGGGCACTGGGTGCGGCCGGGGCCCACAGGTCCACCCCTAGCGCTTCTATCTACTGAAAAATACCTGCCGAGAGTGGGGGATGGGCTGGTGGGGCTGGCCAGAAAGGGGTGGGGGGGCGGGAAGGCCACAGTGTCGCCTGCGCTGGCGATGTATTGGATGAAGTCCATGTGGGGGGCGTCGCCCTCCTCCTGCTCCGTGCTCTCACTGGCTGCCCGCTGCCGCTGGAAGTGGTGCCGCTTGGGGGAGCCTGTACAGGGAACACACGTCAGCCGTCAGCCGGCTTAAGTCCCCAGCTGCCCGGGGCCCCACTCCCGCCCTAGACCAGCAGGCACCAGCCTGGGCCAGGTGAGCGTATACCCGGCATGCAGGCGCGGGAAGAGCCAGAGCAGGTGTGAGCTGGGCTGTCAAGGTGGAAGCAGTACCCCGGAGCGGCCCTGGCCGCGGCAAAGACTCGTACCGGACACCTGATGGCGGGCCCTGCTGAGCTCAGTGCAGGAGCCGGACCGCGTGGGAGAACCAGGGACAGGCTGGCGGGGGGGGGGGGGGGGCAGTGGGGGGGCTTCCTGTGCCAGCTCCGCCTCCCCCGTGGGCCCCTGAAGGGCCTGGGAGAAGCTCTGGTGGGAAAGCCTCAGGGGTAGGCAGGATAGTCACCCAGCAAACAGGTTCTGGGCACCCGCGCACCTGCACTCGACCCTAATTACCCGCAGGAATCACGAGCGCCATCTCGGCTCCCAAAGGCACGGGCCCTCCCCTCCCGGCCTGGAGCCAGGCCCCAGCAGGAGGGCTCACAGCCGCCACTGCCCCCTCCCCTCCCCTGGCACTGGGCCCCCCACCTCCCCGGGCAGCAGGTGCCCCACGGCCTGTCCCGTCCTGGCGCAGATCCCTGGGCAGGGAGAGTTAGACGCCCGGGGGACCACCGCCCAGGGCGGCCGCCTCCTCGCCCCGACACTCACTGCAGCTTTGGGCTGAGGATAAGGAAGCCCGAGCACAGGGCCCAAGTGACCCACGTGACCAGGGGTCTGCAGGACTGGTGGGGACGCTGTGGCCCACGCGCCAAATGGGCCTGCAACCTAGGGTAGCTAGTTTTATGGGCGCAGGCCTTCGCTCACACGCAGACCCCGGCTGATTCGCAGCACCGGGCCAGACAGGCTGACGGCCCCTCCAAACGCACCCCCGTCTCGTGCCCTACAGAAGTTCACCAACCTCAGCTACGGTGTTGACAACCCCCCGGCTTTCCTGGGGCCACGGTATGCGGCCCAGCCGGCGGTGAGCCCGTGGGCAAGGTGCCCCTCAGCGGCACGGACCCCTGCGTGGGTGCAGAACCTCCTTCTGAGGCTGCCTGGGGCGGCACCTGCCTGACGGCCGGGGCTCTGGTTTCTCCCGAGGATCACCGCTCACCTCTGGTGTCCAGGCTGGATGCCCGCTGGCTGGGGTCCAGCTTCCATTTCTTGACCTTGAAGTAGGGGCTCGCCCCGTCCAGGCTGGCGTGGCGCCGCAGGCGGGTGAAGAACTGCAGGACAGGTCCTGCCCCGGAGCCTGGGCCGGCCTCCCCGGGCCCGCTCGTGGCCCCCGGCCCCACGGCCATGGCGCTCCTCGTACCTGCGTCCGACTAGAAGGAAAGCGGAGCGCTCTCAGGCGCGCAGCCCCCCCCCTCGCTGCCCCCCGAGCTGGCCGCAGCCTGGGCCCCAGCTCTGCACGCCCGTGGCAGCTGTAGCCCTGCACAGTCCCAACGCACCCCACCCAGGGTGCAGAGGGCAGACAGCTCTGGGGGGGGTGGAAGCTACATGAGCCGCGGCCGCGCTGTTCCCCCAGCCCCAGGCCGAGCAGCTCCCGAGGGCAAGCGTCCAAGAGCACTCGTGCCCTGGTTTGGGCCGGGTCCTCACCGCACGCTGTCCTGCTGCCGCAATGCTCTGAGTGTGGGGGCGGGGGGGTCATGACTGTACCCCGCGGGCTGCCTAACCCCCCTCTGCCCGTGCAGGGGAACCAGGAGGAGCAAGGGGAGCTCGGTGGGGGAGGCCACGGGCTGACCTCTGTCCTGGAAGGGGGCAGGGAGGGCGGGGGCCGCTCGGGGGCCCTCACCCGGGTGCCTTCCCCGCAGTCGCTGGATGCCAAGGGGCTGATCTCGAAGTCGGCAGGGCCCACGGCTGAGCTGTAGGGGTCACCTGGCAGGGCGGAGCTGGGGCCCACGGAGCGGCCGGTGAGGGCCTTCCCCGGGGGCTGGGGAGGAAGCAGCAACAGGTCAAAGAGCACGGGCGGGTGAGGGGGGCTCTGCACCCGTAGCCCACGGCGCACCCCGGCCAGGCCCCCTGCCCCTGTCCCGAGAGGGGCCCAGCCCAGAGAGCGGGGAAGGGGGGGCCCCGCCCTCGTAGTCACCTGGAATATGGCAAGGTTGGCCTTGGGGGCCGTGACGGCGTGGGGGGGGGGCGTTGCACTGGCTTCACCCAAGTCGCACTCATGGATCGTGATGATCTTGAGGGGTGGCAGGTGCAGGTGGGTGAGGCGGGCGTTCTTCAGGTGGTGGAAGTCCCCCTCCGTCAGGGTGTACCTGCGCCCGCACGGCTGCCTGTCACCACGCCAGCCGGCCCCCACGCTCAGCCTGAGCCCCCAGGGCCCCCGCCCCCGCCCCAGCTCGGGGGAGGGCCAGGCCAGCACCCACTCCCCGCTCCGGGGCCGGGTCCCCCTGCTGCACCGCCCCTTACCTGCGGCCCTTGTCCTGCGACTTCCGGCTCTGCTCGAACAGGGCCGCCTCGTTGAAGGACACCCGGCGGCCCGTGGAGCTCGTGGACAGGAAGCGCTCCGTCTCCGCGTCCTGGCCCTCCGGGTCCTCCCCCCTGAGGTCGGGGTCTGCGAGGAGAGCCAGAGGGTGGGCCCCGGGCGGGCCGCGCCTGCTGCTGGGCGGGCGGGCGGGGGCCGGGGCGACTGAGGGCTGGGGCGGGGCGGGGGCCGGGTGGGCACTCACACTCCCGCTCACACACTCACTCGCTCAGCACGCGCCTGTGAGCACCTACGCGTGGGCTCTAAGGAAACAGAGATGAGTCGGAATCGAGCTGCGCCCAGTCTGGTGGGGGAGACAGACAGACACAGCGGTCAGGCGGCCCGAGGGGGCGGGCGGGGGGCGGGCAGGTGGGTGGGGGGCGGGCCTGGCGGGGCGCCGCACCTTGGGCTGGGTGGGCGCCGTTGTCCAGGTAGGTGGTGGTGGTCTTCTCGGCTTCCTCGGTGGCCCTGGGGAGGGACCGCAGGGCAGCGAGGTGGGACGGCGGCCACCGCTGCAGGGCCGTGCACACACGTACCGCGCCCCGGCCGCCCCGCCGCTCACCTCACCCCCGCCACGCCACGCGGCGAGCACACGCACGTGTGCACGTGTCCCTCCCGCCGGCTCACGCGCCCAGGAAGGCGGCGGGCTGCCCACCTGTCGAGGCGCCGGTGGACCTCCCAGCAGCGCTTGCACAGGAGCAGCACCCCCGACAGCACCACCAGCGAGCCGCCCACGAACAGCGACAGGACCACCACCAGCAGCACGTAGTTGTCCCCCACCGGGTCGGGCTCCGCCTGTGGGCCAGCGGGGGTCAGGACCGCGCGGCCGGGCCGGCCCCTCCCCCCCGCCGCACCCCGCACTCACGGTGGGGCTGCCGGTGGCGTTGTCCCACCTCGAGGTCAGCGCGGCCGTGGCCGCGGCGCTGGCGGCGGTGGCCATGGAGGGCGTGGGCTGCATCTGGGCGCGGGACGGGCCTGGGGGGGCAGGGCTCTCAGCGGCGGCGGCCTCCCGCTCCGCGCCGCTCCAGGGCCAGAGCCCCGGCCGCCCCGCCCCGCCCCGCCCCGCCCCGCCGACCCCGGGGCCGGGGAGCCCCGCGCGGAGGGGCCAGTGGGGAGCTCGGCGGCCGCGAGTCACGACTGCGGGGCGTCCTCGTCCTCCTCCAGGGCCGGGGGGGCCGAGAGGCCAAACAGGGCGCATCTGCTCCCAGCCCCGAAGCACCCGGTTCCCATGGCGACGGCGGGCGGCCGCGCGGGGGGAGGGGCGCGGGGGAGGGCGGCAAGATGGCTGCGGCGGCCGCGGCCCCTCGGGGACACTGAGGCCGGGAGAGGACGCGGCGGGGGGAGCAGGCCCCGGGCGGAGCCGCGCGTCCTCCGCATCCTCGGGGAGGGGGCGCGGATGTAGGTCGGCGAGCGCGGGCGGCGGAGGGGCAGGGGCGCGGGGACGGGGGGGACGGAAACGGGAACGGGGATGGGAACGGGGATGGGAACGGGGATGGGAACGGGGATGGAGACGGGGATGGAAACGGGAACGGGGATGGAGACGGGGACCGGGACGGGGATGGGGACGGGGCCGGGGACCGGGACGGGGACGGGGACGGGGCCAGCGCGGCGACAAGCGGACTCCGAGGTAGGCGGGGACCGGCCCCCAGGCGGACGCTCCCCGCGGGCCCGCCCCTGAGCCGCCGCCGGCCCCGCGCCCGCCGGCCCCCCGACTCGGAGACGCCATCGCCCGCGCCGGGCCGCACGGGGGAAACTGAGGCCGGGCCCGCGCCCAGGCCGCTCCCGGGGGATGCAGGGCCCGCGCCGCCCCCGCCCGCCCGCCCCGCCGTCTCCGGGCCCGCCGCGCCTACCTGAGCGCCGGGGCGCGCGGCCCACGCGGGGCGGGCGGGCGGGCGGGCGGGCGGCTGCGCGGCGCTCCCGGCGGCTCCGGTGCCCGGTGGCCGCGGAGCAGGCGGAGAATTTATGAATGGGGAGCGCGGCGCGCGGGGGCGGCGGCGCGGGAGGAGGCGCGGCGCACGTGACCGCGCTGGCGGCCCGCCCGCCCCGACCGCCGGTGCCACCGAGCCGGGCCCGCCGCCCCCGCCGCGCTCGCCGCCGCGTCTGCTCGCCGCCGCCCCTGCCCTTCCGGCGGGAGCGGGGGGCGGAGTCTGCGCCGCCGGACGCCCCCTCCCCACGCCGGGCCCGAGTCCCCGCCCCCCGCGCCGCCGCCGCCGACCCTGCGCGGGGTCCCGGGGGACGCGGGAGGCGGCGAGGAGCCGGGAGCGCCCGCTGCCCTCCCCCCTGCCCCCGGCCGGCCCCCCCCCCCTCGGGACGCGCAGCCGGGGGCAGGGGTGCTGTCGGCCTGGTGGGGACCAGCGGCCGCGAAGCTCAGGGGCTACGACCCGCGCCCAGCCCGCTCCTCCTCCCTCAGGGAGTCGTGCCTCGTCCTCCTGGACGCTTTGGACCCCCTGCTCCAGCCTGGACCCGCTCACCGCCCTTCGGGTCACCCCTGCTCCTCCAGTGAAAACTCACGCTGCCGCTGCAACCCCAGGGCCTTTGCACTTGCTGGGCCCGGCTGGCCCGTTCCCCACTCTCTCCAGCATTCACCCCCTGGCCTCCTTCGACCCTTTCCTAAGTGGCCAAGTCCCAGAGCGCGTCCCCTCGGCCGTCTTGGGCAACGACAATTCCCATCCCACGCTCCAGTTCCCTGCTCCTTCCCACGGCCCTGTCGCCTGTTACTCGCTCTGGTGGGCTGTGCCCCTCCTCACCCCTTCCTCCCCCGTAGTCAGGTGAGTTGCCCCAGGGCGTCGCACAAGGCTGGCACGTTGGAGACAAAATTGTGCTTAAGTGAGTAAAGACCCGGGAGAAGCGGGCTTGAGTGAGCAGAACTGAATGTGCAAAGGACCTGAGGTGCCAGTAAGTCTGTAGATGGGCGGGCTGCGTGGCGGGGAGCGAGGAGAGCCGTCGGCTGGGTCCCCGCAGCAGAGTGACTCGGTGCCCTGGCCGTGTGCGACCCCGTCTGCAGCAAGGACAGGGGCGGGGGCTGCGCATCCCAAGGCGGCAGTGGCTGTGGGGGCCCCACTGAGCACACCTGGAGATTTCCAGGCCGGCCCGAGGCTTGCGGCCTCAGTTTACCCCCTGGCCCGCCTGCAGTAGGAAGTGGGGAGAGCCTGCCCAGCGGCTGGGCCCGAGGGGCGGACCGGGGAGGTGGCGTGGGCTTCCCGCCATGGGGGCCCGGGCCTGGGGAGAGGGGGCTGCGCCCAGGACGCTTCCCCAGAAATGCGCACGGGGCTCCCGCTGCACACGCGGCCCAGGAGCGGCGGGGTCCAGGCAGGCCCGGCCCTACCTGCTGGGAGGCAGGGAACGGGGCGACACCTGACCCTGACCCTGACCCCGACCCGGGCGCGACCCTGCCTCCGCGGCGGCCTGCACCCCTCCGCTCGTGTGGGCCCCGAGCCCGTCCGACCCACACTCCGCGTTTTACCGGAGACCCTACAGGTGGGCCCCGGGGGCTTGGCCCCGGGCGCCACCTGCGTGGACGCGGGGGCGAGGCGGTGACGTCAACGCTGCGAGCGAGGCTGCGCGAGCCGAGGTGACGTCAGCGGAGCCCTGGGCCGCCCGCGCACGCGTCCGTGCGTCAGAGGCGCGCGGGGGCGGGGGCCGGGCGGGGGCCGGGCGGGGCCGCGGCGAGAGCGTCTCCGGTCGCGGAGCGCCCTCTGCCGGCGGCGTCGGGAGTCGCATCCTCGCTGCTCGCTCCGCCTGGGGCTGCCCTCCCGACACGGCTGCGTCTCCGACAGTCGCAGCCGACCCCATCCATCCCGGACCCCGACGCTGCTTTCCTTTTATCTCGAGTACTTTTGGGGGCTTCCAACGTGCCATACGATTGGGGTACTCGGTTCACTAAATGTTTGGTAAACGTCCGCACACCGGAGCCGCAATCTTAGTATTCACCTTGATGGCTCGAGCGCCCGTTGTCCAGCGAGCGCCCCCAAAATCATGAATTCAAGTGACCGCTGCTCCGCGGAGGTTTCTGCTCCTTCCCATTGACATCCATCCCACCTTGCCACCCGGAGGGCCGCTGGGGCTGGAAGAAAACTACGATCCCCAGCATGCCGCGCGCGGGGCGCACTGCGTCCTTGCCAGTGTCGCGCGCGGCTCGCCGGGAGTCGTAGTCCGCGCGTGCGCCGTTGCCCGGACTTCTCTTCCCAGAGGTCCCCGCGCGCCGTCCTCCGCGTCCTCCAGGCTGCCCGCGTTCGGCCGGAGTCCGCTCGCCGCCGTCGCCATGCTGCCCGCCGCGGTCCTCCGCCGTCCCGGCCTGCGCTGCCTCGTCCGCCAGGCCCGCGCCTACGCCGAGGCCGCCGCGGCTCCGGCCGCGGCCCCGGGACAGATGTCCTTCACTTTCGCGTCACCCACGCAGGTTCGGAGGCGGGTCTGGCCCGGACGCAGCCCCGGGCGCGGCGGAGACCCCCCGTGCCCCTCGCCGTGCCCCTCCCCTGCGCGGTGCGGACCCGGGCCCACGCCCCCCCCCCCCCGCCGGCCCTGGCGCCCCGCCCCCCCGCCCGGTCCCGCGCGGTCCGGTGCTCTCGCCGCAGGTGTCTGCGGGCGGGCTGCGGGGGCTCGGTGCCGGCGCGGGGGGCAGCCGGGGGGCAGCGCGAGCGCCCTGTCCCCTGTCGGGGCTACAGCTCCGGGTCCTGGCCCGCGCGCTGGGAGGCCGGCCTGCAGTCACGCCTGCCCTCGGTGTGTCTTCCAGGTGTTTTTCAACGGTGCGAACGTGCGGCAGGTGGATGTCCCCACGCAGACGGGAGCCTTTGGCATCCTTGCGGCGCACGTGCCCACCTTGCAGGTCCTGCGGCCCGGGCTGGTGGTTGTCCACGCCGAGGACGGCACCGTCTCCAAATACTTCGGTGAGTCCTGTGGGTCCGGGCTGGGTTCACAAAGCAAACTTGCCGCTAAGAAGCTGCCAGGGAGGGTCGCCTGGGGGGGCTCAACGGTTGAGCGCCTGCCTTTGGCTCAGGGCGTGATCCCAGAGTCCCGGGATCGAGCCCCGCATCGGGCTCCCCGTAGGGAGCCTGCTTCTCTGTCTGTGTCTTTGATTCGCCTTGTGCGTTTCTAATGAATATATAAGCAAAATTAAAAAAAAAAAAAAAAGAGCTGGTGGCAGATCAGGGTGGGAGTGGAGAGGAAACAGGTGTCGGAGACAGAAACCAAATCTGCAGGAGCCGGTGAGGAGGGGTGGGACACTGGATCTCAAGACGTGCTTCCACCAGCACAACCCCCACGAGCAGCCAGGATTCCCATCCAGCTCCCGGCCATCCCTGAGCCTAGCTGAGCTGCTGGGCTGGTGGGTGAAGGGCTCTGTTATCTCTGTCTAGCCCCAGCAGGTGCGCCTGGGCCCCGTGGGCACTTTCCCTGCCCTGCAGCTGTCTATTTTCCGCACTAGAGCCTAGGGGCAGTCCGTGGAGTCACTTCTATAGTTTGGGGGCTGAACGTGTCCGTGCAGGTGGCTGTGGAGGCCTGACATCATCTTCTTCCTGTAGTGAGCAGTGGCTCAGTCACGGTGAACGCTGATTCCTCAGTGCAGTTGCTGGCTGAAGAGGCTGTGACACTAGACATGCTGGACGTGGGGGTGAGTGTCTCACGGGAATCAGGTACCGCGGAGGCCAGCGTTGTGCTGGAGGTCCCTGGCTTCGGGGAAGGGATCCTGAGTTTGGGGCGGGGGGGACGGCAGGCCGCAGGCTGGGGGGGTCCCTGCTTGGTCCTCACCCACTCCCCACTTTCTGCAGGCAGCCAAGATGAATCTGGAGAAGGCGCATTCGGAGCTGTCGGGGGCAGCGGACGAGGCTTCCAGGGCTGAGATCCAAATCCGCATCGAGGCCAACGAGGCCCTGGTGAAAGCTCTCGAGTAGGCGGTGCGTGGCCCTTGCCAGCAGGGAAACCGAGGCCCATGTCCCTGGCAGGCTGGGCCAGCTCCCATGGGTCCAGAGTGATGGCGGGAGGCGGGATGGGCGGAAGGTGAGCAAACCTCCAGAGGGATGCGCCCCGTGCAGGGCGCGGTCTTGCCGACGCCGGCCTCCAGGGGGCAGCCCCGTTAAGCTTCCTGCCGGGAGCAGCCTCGTCAAACCCGGGAAGCTGAGGCTCCTTGCGGGGGTTGGGGCTGCTGACTGGGGCTGAGCTCAGAGACTTTGCTCTGCTTTTTTTGGGGGGGGGGGGTACTCCCACCGTGGGCTCACTGTCCACCTTCCAGCCCCTCGCTCCCCACCTGATGCGCCCCTGCCATCCCTCCGGCCCCGTAGACCCTGGCGTGGAGACCCACTCCCAGCCACTTCCATGGGACAGCCTGTCCCCAACTCGAGCTTTCCATTAAAAACCGGGGACCTGACTCGTGTACGCTGCTTTTGTCTCCTGCCTGGGACGGTGTCTTCACGACCTCACCTGGTCTTTTCTCCAGCCGTGTGCGTCCCCGCGGTGGGATGAGGCATTAGATACCAGCCTCCGTCTCCAGGTCTCCACAGAGTCTGGAGGCCGCGGCCCAAGAGGTCCTGGGGCGTCTGTAATAAACTGGGGAGTGGGGATGTGCGGGGAGCATAGCCAGCGAAGCCAGGGGCGGTGGTGGGCAGGGCGTTTGCCATCATCCCAAGAGGGTGGGGATTGGCAGAGGTTGCCGGGCGGCATGGGGAGACAGCAGGCGGGGGCGGGGCGCTGGGCCCGGGCCAGGCCTGGGCTGCTGGACAGCCACCTGGGCCTCTGCCAGGTTTCAGGCTGTGCCGTCTGCCCTGTGGCTCCCGGGCCCGCCCCGGCCACGCTGAGAAGAGGCGGATCCTGCCTGCCCCACAGAGGCCCAGCCCTCTGCTCCCCCGGCCTGTGGGTGGCCCTGGCTGGCCGTGCGCCTCCTCACCGGTGGTGTTGGCACCTCTGTGCCGTCCCGGCCCCTGGGCTGGCCCCAGATGGGGTGGAGCAGCTGGGCGGGGGCAGCCCTGGCACTGGGCAGCTTCTGTGCTGCTCCATTTCTTCCCTTTTGCAACCGCAGGGGTGGCCCAGAAGCTGACTCTGGGTGGCCTGCAGCAGATTTCAGGGAAGGGGTCCCCTCACCCCCTTTTCTTAGCCCTGAGCTTGAGCCAGGCTGGCAGGAGATTCCAGGGGGGTGAGTGTGCAGGGGAGTCCGGGTCTTCCCATGTGTCATCGGCAGCCTGGAGGTGATAGGGAGGCCACCCCTGGGCATGTTGTCAGCAGAGATGGGCTGTGTACTTGTGTGTCACGGTCCCGTGTGAGTGACTGTCCCGTGGCTTCATCAGAGGATAAAGGTGGTGGGAGCTGTGCTTGTGGGGGTCTGCGGGCCAGCTCACAGCTAGGGGGCCTTTCTGTCTGGGCCCCCCGACTCAGGCTGGTAGGCCCAGGCGGCTGGCGCCCACTCCCCCAGGGGCCCCCAGGCCAGAGGATGCCACGAGAGCCACGGGATCCCAGGTGCAGGCCCGCTTGTCCCTGTTCCCTTGTTTTGGGAGGCTGAGTCTAGAGCTCCTGCTCAGGCCTTGGGACCAGTAAGACCAGGGACGCAGTGTGGGGCCCAAGGGGTGGTCGAGGGGCACAGCAGTGTGGCCAGGACAGCAGCACTTCCATCCAGCTGGCTGGGCCAGCACCACCCACGCCCCGGGTCCTTCTCCCAGACGCCTGTTTCCTGGGAGATCTCAGCCTCCAGGTGGGGGTACGGCTCCAGATACAGCCAGGATTCCTCAGCCTGGTCCTGGGGCGGAGGCCCCAAGGCTGGAGCAGGTCCTATGACCAGGAACCAGCGACCACAAGCTTTTCCTCGAGGGCAGGCTCCCAGAAGGGTTTGCTCCTCGTTGAGGAAGGGGGTCCCCTCAGACTGCGTGTGTGCTCCCACCCAGGACCAGCTGGAGCACAGGGATGCTCTGAACACAGAAGGAGCAGGAAGTGGATGGACTTAGTCCGTCTGAGGAGTTGGCCCTGGCTGGGTCCCTTCCTGAGAGCAGCGTCCCGCCCCTAAATGTGCAGGAACCCTCAGGGCCCCCGATTCCAGGAGGACCACCCACTCCCCTGGTGGCCTGAAGGGCAAGGTCTCAGACCCTCCCAAGGCCACACAGCCGTGTGTGCCCTCGCCAACACCACCTGCCGCATGTGGAGCTCCCCCAGCCTGGAGATGCTCCGGCTTCCGAGCCCACAGTCCCCCCGCCCGGCCTCCAAGGGAGGCCCTCACGGCGCCCCGGCCTCCTCTGTGGTGTCCAGCACTCCCTCAAGCCTGGCTTTGCGCCCGCTGTCTTACTTTCTGGATCCCTGTCCTCTGTCCCGCCACCTCCATGCCTCAGCCACAGTCCCCGGCGAGGGATGACGGTTGTCTCAGCCTCTCCTTGCAGCCCAGCCCTGACCCTGTGGGGCTGGGAGGGTGTGGGTGTGACTGGGTGGGGGGCCTGTCAGACGCTGCAGGAGCACTGGGTGGGAGCCGGAGGGAGACCTGGAAAGCAACACCGCCCCGGGGAGGTGGCCAGGCCAGATAAAGTGAGAAACCAGATAAACGGACCAGGGGTAGGGGAGTAGGTCCTGGGGTCCCCTTCCTTTGGGCAGGGGGAGCAGGAGAACTGAGAGGCCCCGTGCCCATCAGGGTCATCCCCAAAACGTTCTCTACCCAGACAGCAACGTGGTGGGAGACACCCCACGTGCCCGTCTTCACCTGCTGCTGCGAGGCCTCAGTGGGTGGTCTGTGGAATGGGTAGGGCGGTCCTGCCCACCCCCAGCCCCCCTCGGGGCTCCAGGGTGAGCGCGCCGGAGGCTCGGTCTCTGCAGCCACGGGGAGCGCCCAGAGCCGCAGGAACAGGCCCGGAAAGGTCACGGCTGGGCGGCTGGTGCCCGGCTGCACTAGGCAGGCCTGGCGCAGGTTAATCGCTCCATAAACGCCTTCTGAGGTCACCGTTAAGGGATGCAGGCGGCCAGGCCGCCGGGGCAGCTGGCTGGGGCACCCCCACGGCAGGCAGGTGACTCCGGCCTGTTTTCCTGGACCGCGGCCGCGGACTCAGGCACCCCCTCCCTGCGCTCCCCCGCGCGGGCGCCCCCAGGCGGAAGCACCCGGCCTAGGGCGGCAGGAAAGGGGGCGGGGTGGGAGCCAACCTGTGCACCCCGAGCCCGTCCTGGGGGTCCGGCCCATCGGCGCGGCCGTTCGTGGCCCAGGCCTCCGTGGCATCGATGGAGCGGCCCCCAGTGTCCCGGCGGGGCTCGAGGGGCGGGTGGCCCGATCCCCGGGCGCCCCAGGGCCCCGGCCTGCAGGCAGGGGCGGGGGCCCGCCTGCGTCACCGGCCGCCCGGCCCTCCGCCCCCTGCCCGCCCAAACTCCACCCCGAGGGAAGGCGGTGCGGATAAAGGCTTGGGGGCCGCCCGCTCGGCCCCAGACCTGCCCCGCCACCGCGCGCCGTGCCCGGACGTGGGTCCACTCGCGACTGCTGAGACCTCGGACTAGCCGCGTCCGGTGAGTGCGGGCGGGACGCGGCGGGACGAGCACGGTGTCCCCCTCTGGGCTCGGAGGGGCGCCCCACTTTTCTTTGTTCGGGGAGGCAGGCGGGGCTCGGGGTGTCTCCGGGCCTGGCAAGCCCCTCGGGTCGCGGGATGGGAGGGGCTCGGCGCGGCCAGCACCGCCCCGGCGAGACCTCAGCCCCCGCCCCGCCTCCCAGGCACTCTTGCTACCCCGCGAGTGACCTTGAGCAACTTGCTGTCGGGGCTCGCGGTGCCCGGTTGTGCGGCCCCCGCCTCCTGCGTCGGAGGCTCAGGACCCTGGCGGAGGTCCCCCCGCGCCAGCCGTGCCGCAGCCCGCCCCCCGGCCCCCGCCCCCGCCCCGGGGCAGCCTCCTCGCCCCCTCCCCACGGCTCCGGCAGCGCTCCCGGGCGGGGCCGGCAGGGGGCGCGCCGGCGCTGCTGACTCACCGCAGCCCCGAGCGGCGCGCGCGGGCGCAGCCGGGGACGCCGCGTCACGTCACGGCTCGGGCGGGCGCGACTCGGGAAGCGGGCCCGGCCCGCGGGACAGGGGTGGGACGCGGGAGGTGCAGGCGCGGGAGAGGCCCTCGGGCCCCGGCCCACGTCACCGGGGCGCAGGACCGCCCGCCAGGCCGCTCCTCGCCGGGCCCTCACGCCCCACGGGTGGGGGACGCCCGCCGGCCGAGGCTCCTGAGCGCGGCCCGGCCGCGAAGCGCGGGGATCGCCTCCCGCTTCCGCTCGCGGCGGCTTCCCGGACAGACGCGGGGGGGCAGGTCCCCGGCTTCCTGCCCCTCCCGGCGCGGAGACCGTGCCCGCCCGCCCCCACGCCGCGCCGCCCCGGCCGGGACCCCGCGCCCCCGCCCCCCGCCCGCCGCGGGCCGCCTGCCCTTTGTTGCGGGCCGTATGAATGGCCCCCGGCGCGGGCGGGTGGAGCGCGGGGGCGGGCCGGAGCGGCGCCAGCCCCGCCCCCGCCGAGCTCCCCTTGGCCGGCGGGCCGGGGGCGGGGCGAGGGGCGGGCCCGCGCGGCCACGTGGGGCAGCTCCGCGGCGGCTCCCATTGGCCGGCCCGCGCGGCCGACTGGGCGTTCGGCGCGCGCCGATTGGCCGACGCGGGGCCGGCGGAGTAAGTAGTGAATGGGAGGGGGCGGCGGCCCCGCCCCTTGGAACGTTGATACATTATAACTTTTTTTTCTTGTTACTTTCACCCCCAGATCTTCCAAGCGGCGGCGGCGGCGGCGGCGGCGGCGGCGGCGGCGCGGCTGTTGCTAAGGAGGGGACGCGCGGGGCAGCGCGGCCCGAGCGGCGGACGGCACCGAGCGCGGCCTCCTGAGCGGCGCCCCCTCCTGCGGACCCTCCCCCACGCCCCGCGCCCGTGAGAGCAGCGGCGAGTGCCGCCCCCGCCCCCGGAAGGCGCCCCGACGAGCCCACGCGACCCCGGAGCGCTGCTCGGAGCCGTGACTCCTGGCCTCCTTCCGCTCCGCCCCGAGGACTTTGTCGGAGCGGACGCGCGCGGACCGCCCCCCAGGGGAGCCCCCCTCCCCGCACGGCCCGGAGGCGCGGCGAGGATTGGCGGCGCCCCGCGGACCCCAGCCCTCCTGCGCGGGCCGGGGATGGAGCCGCAGCCCGGCGGCGCTCGGAGCTGCCGGCGCGGGGCCCCCGGCGGCGCCTGCGAGGTGGGCCCGGCGGCCGAGGCGGCGCCCATGAGCCTGGCCATCCACAGCACGACGGGCACCCGCTACGAGCTGTCCGTGCCCCCGGACGAGACGGTGGAGGGGCTGCGCAAGCGGCTGTCCCAGCGGCTCAAAGTGCCCAAGGAGCGCCTGGCGCTGCTCCACAAAGACACGTAGGTACCGCGCGCCGCCCCCAGCCCCGCCGCCCCCTCGGGCCTCGGCCCCCGGCCCCCGGGCGGGAACAAAGAGCGCGCCGCTCGGGGAAGGAAGGGGGCGGCCAGACGGGGGGCGGGGGCGCGCCGCGCGCTCTCGGGCGCCCTCTGCTCGGCCTTGCCTGCCTCGGCCCCCTCCCCCGCCCAGGGTCGCTGCACAAAGGCGGCTGCGAGGGCGGCCCCCTCCCCTCCCGGGAAGGCAGGAGTCCCGGGTCAGCGTGGGGGTCCCGGCCGCGGGGGGGGGGTGGGGGGTGGGGGGCGCGGCCGCCGCCTTCTCTGCCTGCGTTCCCGCTGGCTTCCGCATCTGCTCGGTGCCCCCCTCTACGTCTGGCTGTTTTCTTCCCCTACTTGCGTCCTTCTACCCCCCTTTGTTCTAACCACCGAGCACTCCCGCAGTCTCCCCCTCCCCCCTGGTATTTAAATCGCCTCCGGGCCGGGGAGCACTCCCCCCGCGGGCCTCCGGGGACAGGCAGTGTCCATCCCCAGCGGAGGGGCCCCAGTGGGGGAGGGGCGGGTGGGGGAGGGTCTCCTTTGTCTGAGCCGCGGCGGCCTGCGCCGGGGAGGGAGGGAGGAGGGGGAGCCCGGCCCCGCAAAAGACCCTAAAGGCTAAGCCCTGAGGCGCCCACAAAGAGGAGCCCCGGGCCGGAGTTGCTGAATTAGAGGCCGGGGCGGCCCTGGGGTGAGGGGAGGGTGGCAGAGGGGGCGCGGGTGTAGTAGCCCTGGGGGGGATGAGAAAGTGCTTTGTCGGGGTGCAGAGGTGGTGCCCCAGTCCAGAGTTGGGGCCCACGGGAAGGAGGTTTGAGCTGCTAGCATGGGGGGGCTCTCAGGGCCAGATGTTTGACACTTCCCGCCCCCCCACCCACCCTACACACACACCCACCCCTCTGGTCTGGAGGCCAGGAAGGGATGGGGTGGGTCGCCCGTATCTCCCCCTGTGCCTGGGCTTCCGCGTCGCTGCCTTGTCTCCTTGGCCTCACCCTCTTCCTTCCTCCCCCCCAGCCGGCTCAGTTCGGGGAAGCTGCAGGAGTTCGGCGTGGGGGATGGCAGCAAGCTGACGCTGGTGCCCACCGTGGAGGCGGGCCTCATGGTAAACGGCTGGGGCAGAGTGCCCTGGAGGCTCTGGCGCAGGCGGGCAGCCCCCACCCGAGAGCTCGGTCCCTAGCACCCTCCCTGCCAGGGCAGCCCCTCCAGCACGCAGGTCCCCTGCCCCCGGCCCGGGCCCTCCGACCGGAGCGCACGCTCAGAGCAGCTTCTCTGTTTCAGTCGCAAGCCTCGAGGCCGGAGCAGTCGGTGATGCAGGCCCTGGAGAGCCTGACCGAGACGCAGGTAAGCCCCGCGCCGGTCCCTCCCAGCCCAGGGGGAGGGCCCGGGGGTGTTCGTGCTCCCGGGAGACCGCGGGGAGGGAGGAGACGCGCCGCCCAGCCTTCCTGCCAGTTTGGCCTGGTCACCCAGCTTCCTCTTCCTCCTCCCCCCTCGCACTCACCACCTGACCTTGAGGGCCTTCTCTCCCACGGTGGCTGCCATGGGGGAGGGGGCTGGGCTTTCACAAGCCGGCCTGTGGGGGTGACCTTGGCCCCGCGCTCCCACACCCACACCGGGGCCAGGCCCCCAGCCCCATACTGAGGAGCACCCCCTCCGCTGCGGTTTCCCCACGGCGACCTTTTGTTGGTTTTTTTTGTTTTTGTTTTTTGTTTGTTTGTTTTTTAGTTTCTGCGGGTGGAGGGGGCTGGAGGGGCCAGCCTGGGTGACACTCCTTCCGCCTAGTTTGACCCCATTGTAAGGGGTGGGGAGTCACCCCTCCCCCTTTTCCCTTTGGCCTTTGTTCTCTGCCCCAAAAGGGGGAGGGGGGCACCCAGCCCCAGGGCCATAGCCTAGACAGGATGTTAGGAAAATATTTAGCAACTGGCCAGGAGCTGAGGAGGAAGGCAGGGACTGGCCCACAGCCGGGTTCCCGGTTTTGTTGCAGGCTTTTTTTTTTTTTTTTTTTTTTTTTTTTTTTTTACCTCCTCCTTTCCTCATTTTTCTGGCGGCGGGGCCCTCCTCCCTGGAGGGTGACACAGGCCTCAGCTATCCGCCTGCTGCCAGGGTGGGGGAAGCAGGCTGCTGCCCGCCCCGGCTAGGGGGTGGGCTGGGCTGGGCTGGGCTGGCCGCAGGAAACCTGCTCAGCGGCTTCCCTTCCTCCTGCCCTGAGGCCCTCGCCCCCTCCCCGACATGTAGCATCCTGTCCTCACCAGCTCGCTAGCGAGGAGGAAGAGGGGCACTGGAGCTGGGTGGTCTGCCATCAGAAGGGCTGCTGGGATGGAGGCAGAGCCCGGGTCCTGGGCCCTGGGCCCCGGGTGGGGGCTGCGCTTGACTTCCTGGTGAAGATGTGAACGGAGCTCTCTGCTCACAGGGGGCCTGCGGTTGGCAGGGGGGCCAGGGGTGTCTTTGGTTCACATCCGCCCCAGGGTGCCTGCGTCAGGAGTGGGGGGGGGCACTGGGCGGAGTGACTGGGCTCCCAGGGCTGTTTCCCCGCCTGGCACCGAGTCATGCCCTCCTGTTCGCCCTCCCCAGGGAGGAAGTTGCAGGGCGGAGGGGTGAGGGGGGGACTCCCCAGCTGCTCTTGGGAAGCCACCCCAGGCCCTTCCTGCAAGGGGAGTCTCTGGGGCTGCGGGGGGTGCCATGCAGACCAGGCTTCAGGGTGGGGGCTGCGCACTGCCCGCCTCCCTCGCCTCCTCCCCACGGCCCCCAAGCAGAGAAGGTTACGCCAGCCGCTGCCAGCGGAGGGCTGGGAGGCGGTGGTTCTGAGTCATCCCGGCCTATGTCACTTCTCAGAAACCTCCACCCCCCCCACCACCACCACCATCCTGGCCCCTGGGGAAAGCTCAGCTCTGGCCAGGCTCCAGAGGAGGAGCCCGATGCAGACTGGGCTCGGATGCACCCCCACCCCCGCCACATTTGAGGGTTTGTGTCGGGGCTAGCTGTGTTGAGGTCTCGGGGGACGCAGGCCTCAGAACCATCAGGGCCCCTCCTGCACTAGCTAAGCCTCCCCCTCAGCCTCAGCCCCACCCAGGACAGATAAATATTTATCTTGAGAAAGCAAAGGTTAGGAAGAAGAATTTGTCCAGGAATTCCCGCCCACTTGCTGCCTGGGTGGCTTAACTGGGAGGGGGTCTGAGATTGGCTCCCCTCCCATATTCACAGGCAGAGGATTGGGGGCCGGGAGGGTGGGGTTATTCGAGGGCAGCGACTGCTGACTGGGCCTTGCCCCCTCTGGCCTCAGTTTCCCCTTGAAAGAACCAAGCTGGCCAGGGAGGGCCAGGCCCCCCCATCTGACCCGCCTCTGTCCCCCACAGCCCCCAGTGGCGCCCGGGCCGGGCCGGGCTGGCGGAGGCGTCTTCCGGAAATACCGATTCATTTTATTTAAGCATCCGTGGCACCGACAGGGACCCCAGAGCCCAGAGAGGGGCGGCGAGAGGCCCCAGGTCACGCAGCGCGGGGGGCCGGGGCTGGGCCGGGCTGGGGGCGCAGCAGGCTGGGGCCCTGGCGCTGACGGGCCCCTCTCTACAGGTCAGTGACTTCTTGTCCGGCCGCTCGCCGCTGACCCTGGCGCTGCGCGTGGGTGACCACATGATGTTCGTCCAGCTGCAGCTTGCCGCCCAGCACGCCCCACTGCAACACCGCCACGTGTTGGCCGCAGCCGCCGCCGCGGCCGCCGCGGCCCGGGGGGACCCCAGCATGACGGCCCCCGTGTCCTCTCCCTGCCGGCCCGTGTCCAGTGCTGCCCGAGTCCCCCCGATGTCCAGCAGCCCTGCCCCTGCGTCCCCCTCACCTGTCACAGCTGGCTCTTTCCGATCCCACTCAGCTTCTACTACCTGCCCCGAGGTGAGTCCGGGGAGGGCTTATTCTTGCAGCAGGGAAGGCAGGGCTGTCCCTGGACTTCGGGGGGCGGGCGGGGGGCTCCGAGTCCCAGATACATGCTTTGTGTACGAAAGCTGCCCCCACTCCCCAGACTCTGGATTCCAGGGGCTGTCCTTGCACCCTGCAGCTTACGGGCCTCCCTCCCCCTGACCAGCAGATGGACTGCTCCCCGCCTGCCAGTTCTGGTGCCAGCCCCACTTCCACCCCCGGGGGGAGCCCTACCTCCCGCTCCCGCAAACCCGGCGCTGTCATTGAGAGCTTCGTGAACCACGCCCCGGGGGTCTTCTCAGGGACCTTCTCTGGTAGGTGTCTCGGTGCCCACGTGTGACCCCACCAGAGATCATGTGCTGGGGGTGGGCAGCGTCCCCACCATTCCCCGCCATGTGCCTCACGTTCCACCCTGGGGTCCCACCTGTATATGAATGTGGGCCTCCTGTACTTTGGGGGCCATGTGTCAATCTCTCAAGCACTCACTCCCCCCCCGCCACGCCTCCTGCAGGCACACTGCACCCCAACTGCCAGGACAGCAGCGGGCGGCCACGGCGTGACATCGGCACCATCCTACAGATCCTCAATGACCTTCTGAGTGCCACACGGCACTACCAGGGCATGCCCCCGTCCCTGACCCAGCTGCGCTGCCATGCTCAGTGCACACCCGCCTCGCCTGCCCCAGACCTCACCCCCAAAACTACCTCCTGTGACAAGCTGGCGGCCACAGCCCCGGCCTCCCTGAGCCAGGCCCGCATGTGCAAGCCCCTGGGTAAGTGTCCAGCGCACCCCACCCGTCCTTGGGCTGCTCAAGGCCTCTCTGTGCGCCGCTCAGAGCAGCTGACCCGCCGGGGGGGCGGGGGGGCAGCAGCTGCTGCTCACCATGCGCTGCACGAGACTGGAGAGAAGGGAGCATGTGTGTTGGGGGCACAAAGTGTCCTTGTCCTGCCTGGAGGGGGTACTTCCTCCCCCCCCCCCCACCTTGTCCAGATGGCAGGTGGAGCCTCTGTGAATGGTCGAGTCTGATAAAAGAGGGGATCAGAGCTGCTCCGGGGGTAGCCTGTGTCCCCCAGAGACCCGCTTATCCCCAGTAAATCCCGAGTCCTGCGGAACAGTGTCCGCCTGGCGGGCCCCGGGCCCAAGTCACGGAGGGGAAACCAAGGCAGCAGGCCGGGTGCCTCCCTTCGGTGACGAGTAGCCCGAGGGCTCGCGCTGGCCTGGCCAGCCTTTAGGCCACGCAGGCGCCCCCCACTGTGGCTCCGGAAGGCGGGCTTGGGCCTCCTGTTTGGGGGGGCGGGGCATGGTCTCCGCACCCCGAGGGGCTCAGGGGTCACGGTCCCTGCCTCCTTTCAGGGGACCGGCTGCGGCAGACGGAGAACCGCGCCACGCGCTGCAAGGTGGAGCGCCTGCAGCTGCTGCTCCAGCAGAAGCGGCTCCGCAGGAAGGCCCGGCGCGACGCCCGGGGTCCCTACCACTGGCCGCCCAGCCGCAAGGCCGGCCGCAGCGACACCAGCAGCGGCGGGGGAGGCGGCAGCCCCAGCGAGGCCTCTGGCCTGGGCCTCGACTTCGAGGAGTCCGTCTGGAAGCCGGAAGTGAACCCCGACATGAAGTCCGAGTTTGTGGTGGCCTAGGAACCGCGTCCCTCGCCCCAGCAGCCTGGGCCGACGGTCCCCGGCGAGGCCTGCGCGCGGAGGGCAGGCGGCCGGGCAGCGGGAGGCCCCTCCCTCCCCGCCAGCTTCCCTCTGGTTTTTTTTTGTTTTCTCGTTTTGTTGGTTTTTTTGTTTTGTTTTTTGTTTGTATTTTTTTTAATTTCCATTCTTACCATGGTTTTCCAAACTCTCCATGGACTTGGCTCCTGCCTCCCTGTTCCCCGCCTCTTCCTCCCGTCGTCGCGGCTCCCGTCCTCGGCCTGAGCTGGGTCCTTCCCCGCCCACTTCCCAAGCTCCAATATGTAGCAGTCACTCCAGATGGTTGAGAGTGGGACGAGACGAGGAAGCCGCCCCCACCCCTTCAGGTTGAAGTCAAAAACGTAGATGCCTCATGATGCACTTTACAGACGGGCAGGGCCTGGGAGGGAAGTCCCGCTGCAGCTGGCGGCCCGCGGCCCGGCGACGGAGCCGGCCTGCACGCTGCTCGGCCGCTTCTCCTCCACATCTGTGCTTTTTTTCTCTTGGTCTCTTTTTCCAGGGAAAAAAAAAAAAAAAGGCGCTTCAGTAGGCTGGCCCCAGCCTGCCTTGGGGTTCAGGTGGGGGCGTGGGGCCCTCTCCTAGTAGGGAAGAGAGGGAGGGGGACAGACCAGCCGCCAGCCTTCGCGTCCACGCACTGTGCCATTTCCTCCTGCCCCACCCCCTTTTTGTTCTGAGCTTGGGGTATTTATAGACTATTAATTTTCTGAGCCAATAGTGGTTGGGAGTCTCTTGAAAACTCGGGAGAGAAATGGTTGGGGGCACAGGGGAAATGACCCCCAGCCCTCCTTCCTGGCCCAACCTGAGGGATCTGGGCCTGTGGCTGTGTCTGCAGGCCCTCTGGCAGCCAGGAGGGGAGGGGGTGCTGAGCTGTGAAGCCCCCGGTAGGGGTGACGCTGTGTAGCATTAACCCCCTGGGGGGGGGTCGCTGCTGGTCTAAATTGGACCCTCCCCACTCATGCCCTTAACCCCAGATTCCCCTGGGGCAGAGGGACAAGCCCCCTACTGGGGCCATTTCAATGGGGGTGGAGTTTTTTTTTTCATTCACGTATTTTTTACTGATAATGGAGATGATCGGGCCCTGCCCCCACCCCCAGTCTTGTCCTTGCCCCAACTTTCTGTCCTCCAGACACCCCCACCCCCCACCTGTTCCTTCATCCTATTGTAGGTGAATCCCCCCCATTATGTGTTTAAAGTTAATGGTTTCAGATGTGAACATCATGTGTTAACTGTAGCTCTGTAAACTTTTTGTGGGGGGGGTGGGGAGGGAGGGATCAGAGGGTAGGGGTCAAGGATTTGTTTTTTGTGTTTTCATTTTCCAAAAAAAAAGAAAAAGGAGAAAAAAGGAGTGGGTTTGTTTTTGAAGAACTGTCTTGGATACCTATTTAAATGTGTTCTGTTTTGTTTTTTTTTTTAACGATTTTTAAATAACACCTGTGCCTCCGCGGGTCTGAGGGTGGAGGCCCCAGGCAGGAACCAGCCCGCCCCCCTCTGCCCTCACCAGGGCTCCCCCAAGAAAGCATTACCCACCCTCGGGGTTCGGGCTGTGGGGTGTCCCGGCACCTTGCGTGAGTTTCCTGTATGAAAACAAAATTGGGAAAGATAAACCTATACCAACACCGTGATTTCAAGTAATAAACAGAAAATGAAACAAGTGAATGTGCTGCCCGCTTGTGGTGGGGGGGAGGGTCTGGGCCATCCCAGAGGGGTCCTCCAGAGCGCGATGGGTGGCCTTACATAACTGGGAGTGGCACGGTGGGGGAGTCTCCCTGAGAAGGGGGCCTGGGGTGATCAAGTGGCCAAGCGAGATGCTGGGTCCTCCCGCTGCCTAAGGCGGTGGGAGCTGGAAGGTGGACGAGGGTGGCATCCCAGAGCTGTTCCCATGTTCCCTCCCCTCCCCGGCTGGAGGTGAGGGTGGGCAGGAAGTCGCCCCGGCAGGGGAGGGAGGGGCCAGCCACTTCCCGGTACCCAAGGCCGGAAGTCCTGCAGGGTGTGGGCACAGGGCTGCCTGCTTACATGTGCCCTGGGTGGGGCCTCCGTTCCTGGCTCTGGGAAGTGGGCTGGGTACCTGCCCCTGGAACCGTCACCAGGGATACCTGGCCGCACACTCCGGGACTCAGTTTCCCCAGCCACTGACAGGGACGCTGCTCCAAAGGCTGGGCCAGGCAGATGGTACGGCCTGGGTGGGCCCCTGACCTGATGACCTGAGCCCCCTCCTGGCTGCTGGGCCTCCAGAAGCTCTAGCAGAAATCAGCCATTCCCCAGGGCCTGGGGCTTGCGCTCAAGGCCTCTCTGGCCTCGCCGCCGTCCCAGCCTCGGGTGAACTCTCACCCCTCTCTGGCCTCACCCTGGCCTTGCATTCCAGCACTGCCCAGCCCTGACGGTCATGCATCAAGCCTCCAGGCCTTTGTCCGGGCCATGCCCTGTGCAGGAACACCCGTGTCCTGGCTGCCCTTGCTCTGCCTGGGTACTTCCTCAATCGGCATCTTCCCAAGGGTCGGGCCGGGGGCACATCCTCTGGAGTCCCACCCTCATCCACGTCAGCGCTGGGCAGGGACAGGACAATAACAGCATCATTTCCCATGTCCTGCCACCTGAGAGAACTAGTTGAGGTCTCACGTAATGGATGAGAAAACCCCAAGCCCAGGGAGAAACATCACTTGCCCTAGAGGATCGGGGTGTTTGTTAAATCGGTGAACACCCCCCTCCCGGCGGACCACTGATGGCCCAAGCCCTTGCCCGCCCAGCCCCGGCTGGACCCCAGGGGTAAGGGACACGGGTCCTGTCCCAGGAGTGTCCGGGGAGCGTCTCCCGGAGGCCCAGTCACCCCGGAATCATCGCAGGTGCACCACGGGAAGGTAGGATGTCCCCCCCACCCCCACACCCCATCAGGCCGATCCCTCCAGACCTCAAAGTCAACGGCCACAGGTTGGAGGTGTGGGCGGGACAGCTCAGGTGGAAACTTCCGCCCACGCAGCTGCCCCTGGGGTCGGTCAGGGCGGAGGGCTGCGCCCAGGTGATTCCACAGGGCTGGGTGGGGGATGTGGCGGCAGGTGTCAACTGAGGCAGCCGCTGAATCACAGGCTCAGTCGGGGCTGTGCGCGCTGCAGGGCGGGGGGCAAGTGCCCTGCTGCCGGGAACCCACCCTCTGGGCGCTGCCTGGCGCCCAGCCCGGAGTCCAAGGGTCGCGGCCCTGCCCTGGGGTCCCAGGAGGGGACGACACCCGGTGGGGGCTGCGGTCCGCGGCCTCCTCCCCCACGGGGCCTGCAGCGCACACGCGTAGCCAGGGCAGGGCGCCCGGCCCGAGCGAGCCGCGGCCAGGAGGGCCCGCAAGGCCAGGCCACGAGAAATAAAGGTAAACTGAGGCCCGGCGAGGGCAGAGGCTGCGGAGATCGCAGGGGGCGGCGTCTGCCCTGCGCCGCCCCCTCCTCCCATTGAGGAAAAAGCTGAATGGGAGGGGGTGGCCCCCGGAAACCCGCAGGAATGGAATCGCGGTTTCCACGGCAACGCGCCGCGAAACGGGCCTGACGTCACCGTGGGGAGGGCGCCCCGCTCGCCCCCGGCCGCGCGTCGGGGGCCCAGGCCCCGCCCAGCGGGGGGCGCCTCACTGGTGGCCGCGCCCGTCGCTCCTGCGCGCGCACCAATCACAGCGCGGCCTGGGCGTCGGGGGCGGGGCTGCGCCGGGCCGGCCGAGTGCGCAGGCGCGGCGCGGAGGCGGGCGGCCCCCTCCCTGCGGTCGCGCGTCTGCAAATTTGGGGGCGGGAGGCGCGCCGAGGGTCTGACGGCTCGGCAGCGCCCGGACGGAAGAGGGGGCGTAGCGGGGGGCGCCGCACGTGGACCCCCGCCCGGCGCCTCCGTTCGCACCCCTTCTTCCCCGTCCAGGCATTGTCTGCTGCCCCCGCCTCCTGGGCTCGGTGACGCGACCTCCGGGCTGGGGGAGCCCTGCACCCCGGGCGGGGGACAGCGCTCGGCCGAGCCGTGGCCCCACGAATAGGAGTCTGCCGAGGCTGCAAGAGGGAAGGGGTGCCCCTAGGGGGGAGAGCGTGCACGCCGGCCTGGAGACGCCGAGCAGGTGCATGGGGGCTGCGAGCTCAGCTGGGGGAGGGCAGGGCGGAGGCGAGGCCCCGAAAGGGGCGATGCCCCAAGCGTGCGGCTGCGATGGACAGTGGCCCCCGGGGAGGAGGGGCAGGAGGGGCCAGCGGAGGCGTGGCCGGGAGGCCCGAGCACGGGAAGCCGGGGCGTTGTCCGAGGGGGGCCTCCGGTTCCTAGCGGGGAGCGGGGGTGTCAAGGGGGCTGCAGGAAGCTGGAGGTTCGGAGGGGGGGAGCGAGTTTTGCTGTGACCAGGAGTCCACTGAGGGCAGGCAGCCGTCACGGGGAACAGGAGCAGGCTCCGCGGGGTGGGGAGCGCGCAGGGCCGAAGGGCGCCCCCCCAGTGCAGGGTCGGGCTGGCCGCCAAGGTGGGGGGGGGGGAGGCTGGTCTGGAGGCCTGAGGCCAGGTGGGCAGTGCTCCTGGAGGACGACACAGCCGTGGGCCAGCAGGACAAGGTCACTGGGGTCACTGTTTTCTGCTTGAGGCAGAGTCCCCGGGGGCGGCCAAATGGGTAACTGGGGCTGGCCCCACGGTTTTGGGATGCCAAAGGCCAGGATCAGGGCCTCTGGCGAGGGGCGCTGGGGACACGGCCGGGGGCGGTGCCGTCGGGGCCAGCTCCTGCACCCCCAGCACCCGGCGGGTGCCTGAGGCACAGCCGCCCCCACCGGGCCCGTGGGACCCGCCTACCTCTCCCTCTCCGGGCACCTTGGGAATGGGAGTTACCAAGCCACAGCCGAGGGTGCTGGGGCCCAGCCCAGGAGTCTTGACTCCAGCCCCACCCACGGCTGCCCAGCCCTGGGAGGGCAGGGGACTGGCAGCCTCTGGTGTGACCTGGGACAGGTGAGCAGCCCGGCCCCGGCGTGGGGGTGGGGCTGCTGTCACCTGGGGCCCTGCGCCAGTGACTGCCCTCCTGGGTCTCTGACCCTGGCTTGCTGCCTCGACTTCTCGACTTCTCTCCCCTGTGTCTGCGCCTCCTGCCTCCGGCCTGTTCTCTTTTCCTCTGGGCTTACTCATTTTCTCGGGCTCTCTCTATCTGGGTCTCTATCCCCCGGACTCCGCCCCCTCTCTGGGGGCCCCCTCCCTCACCCCCGGCACACATTCCAGCCTCCACCCCCGCCTGGCCGCCCCTCCCTGGAGCCAGCTGCTGCTGCGTCGGGTGCCCAGGATGCAGGGAGTGGGCTCAGGCTGGGTCAGAGGTCGGGGCGCGGGCAGGGGCTGTAGGGGGCACCCCCTAACTGCTCTGGAATGTGGGCGGGGCCCCTCGCAGGCCTGGGGAGCCTCGGCTCTGGGCAGCTGGCTACAGCCGAGCGGCACACGCCCCACCCCCCAGACACTGCCCACAGGCCTGTGAGAGAAGGAGCGCAAGCCCGACTCCCACATGGGGCCCCTTGCAGCCACCAGCCCGCCCTCCCGCCCACGCTCAGGAGAAGTGCACCCCTCAACAGTGAAGGGGTAGATGCGGATCCCCCCGGGAAAGCCAGGTTGCTGGCTCTGCCACACACGGCCCCCCATACGCAAACACCCGCGGACACCCACACTGGCCCCAGCTCACACCTGGATGCCACCACAACCTCAGTCAACAGTGTGACTCTCAAAACAATGGCACCCCCATTCTCACCCTGGACCGAGACCTCCCTCAAGAAAACCGCAAAATTGAAAGTCGCACCCAGCAGGGGCAGGCGCTCAGATCCTCAGAGACTTCTCACCCAAGGCAGCACCCTCCCCCAAACACAGCCCACTGCTCCGGCCACAGGCTGCCCACGAGCCCTCGGGGCCCCAGGCCCACCCGAGGGGCAGAGACCTGCTGGTCTGGGGCGGGGACAGGCAGGCTGTGCCTCCACTGCTCCATCCCCATTGAGACCCTGAAGAAAGGGACGGAAGCATCAGACCATTTTCATAAGAAAGAGCAAAGAACCCCAGGTGCCTCTTCGGGGTGCCCCTGTCCCTGGCTGACACCCCTGCGTCAGGGTGTCCTGACCCCAGGAAGTGCTGCTGCTGCGCCCACTTCTCAGATAAGCACCTGACCCCAGAGAGGGGCCCAGCAGCGCAGCAGGGCGCCGGGCCGGCACTGACCCAGGGGAGAGATGTTCCGAGCCCGGCAGCCGGGGGCACCCACGCTTGTACTGTGGGTGCCCGTGCGGGCCGCCGGCACCCGCCTCCAGCAGGCTGTCCTCTCCCAGCCCCCCGCAACTGCCAGAGGGGAAGGGGGGCGGTCTCCATTTGGGCCACTCCAGTGTTGCCGTGGAGATACCAAGACCCCAGGAAGGGGTCCCTCTGTCCCTCCTGCTGCCTGCAGGGAGCCTTTGTACCGGTGACATCTCAAGAGTGGGGCCAAGGTCAAGTGAGTGGATAGGACACTTGTGGGGGACAGCTCCTCCTCCCCCTGGGGGTGGGGGGCAGTGAGCCTCAGCCCTTGCCCAGTCTCAAAACCCTGGGGGTTGTGTCCCCAGCCCCTGCCAAGGCGAGCCGGGGGGTTGTCAGCTCACGGGCTTTGTGCCCCGCTCTGGCACTCCACGGGCATCTGCTCTATGTTGTACGACGCGCTGGGTGTGTGCTTGCCCCTCTGTGCACTTACCACCACACGTGCCTCCGTGTCCCTCGGTAGAAGCGAAGGGGTCACCGTGGGGGTCCCTGGAGCACCCCGAGTACCGCAAAGCAAACGTGCAACCCGACACAGGCCCGGATTCCCACGGGCTTCTGGCCTAACCCAGGTGGGCAACTGGGGCGCTGCCTGGCCTTGGCAGTCCCGAGATGGGAGCCTGGGCAGGGGCAGAGGAGCGGCGGCCTCCACATTCCCGGGCCTCCACCCACGGGGGCCCCACCAGGGCCCCCCACCCCCGGTCCTGCACACTGTCCTGGGCTGTGGAGCCCCTGTCCTAGGAACAGGAGGGCTGCTGGCACCAGGTGCACTCCCGTTAGCTCACGGGGTGGCGAACAGCTGAGTTTCCTGGGTTCACCGTTGGTGGCCACCTGGGGCCTCCTGAAGACCTCGACGGCCCCCACCTCCTCCTGCAGGTAGGAATAGGGTGGGGGGCGGTGTAACTCTCCTGCGGGGTTCTGGCCTCCCGCAGCTGTCCTGTGCCCTGGGAGACCCTGGCCACTGCCGACACGTAGCGCTTGTGCCCACCCCAGGAGGCATGAGTCACGCCACCAACCACAGCCACAGAGGCTCTGTCGCAGGTCACACACACCCAGCCTGTCTGTGACTGATCCCACATCCACATCCCTCGTGCACACGCTTTGGGGTCTGTGTAGAAGCCCCTTGCGTCCTTGCACTTGGAGCGCCACGCAGACATGTTTTCGAGGGCGCACACACATGCACGCGTACGTGTGCCTGCCATGCACACACTTCCATATCCTGGCGCGCACAGCCCCACTTTGGCGTCCACACAAGCACAGTCCCCAGCAGCCCTTGTGTCTGTTTACCCACGACTCCCCAGCTCGCCCGCACACATGTGCACCACACCTGGCAACGCGCACACTCATCCGGGCTCCGCTTCCCCCACCCTGGCTCTGGGCCCTCCGGCTTTGGACCGGGCGGGCCGGCGTCGCTGCCAGGCCGGCCCCAGTGCGCGCCCCCGCCGGGAGGCCGCCAGGTGCACCGGCCCGGCCCCCGCCCCGCCACCGGGAGGGGGCGATAATTACGCGGCCCGAGGGTTCCCCCCCACACACGCGCCTTTCATCCCGGCCAACGCCCGTCCGGGGCCCAGACGCTCATTACCGCCTCCCGCCCGGTCATTAGCCAGGGTCGGGGGAGGACCCGGCGTCCAGGGGCCCGGCCGGCGGGAGGGCGCGGGGGGCGCCGGGCGGGGCCGCCCTGCGAGAGACGTGGCTCGACCCGGAGCGCGCCGGCCGGGACGTCCCGGCCTAATCCCCGTCCCGCCGGGCAGGCGGCGAGCGCGGCGCGTCCAGGCCGCGAATAGCAGCCTCTCCCGGGCCCGCGGCTATTTTGAGCCCCATCCTCCCCATCCTCCCCAAGCACCCCCGCCTCCCACCCGTCCCGGCGCGCTGGGCTGCGGCGCAGGGTCGGCCCTGGGGGCGGGACAGGACCCCGTCCCACGCTGGAGCGCGCGGCGGGACCCGAGCCCCCGGCTGGTGACAGCGAGGCCGCAGCGCCCCCTCGTGTCCGCGGGGAGAGCGGGGCGCCGCGGTCGCGGCCGCGATGGAGGGGAGGTGGTTCCAGACCCCTGAGAGCGCCCCACGCGCACCCACAGGCGCAGGGCACCCCAGGGACCGCAGGTAGGGACACAGGCAAGGCGCCAGACACGCAAGCACAGGTTTGCACACAATGCCCCGAGCAGACGCACCTGGCGACAGGTGCCCCCAGGTCGGGGTCCTTTCTGTGAGGGGACCCCGGGACAGCCGTGGGCACGCTCGGAGGCCGGGACCCAGCTCCGGGCCCCGGGATCGTAGTAAACGTTTAATCAGCGTGTGCTGGCGGGATGAGGGAATGAATGAAGGGGCAGAGCGAGCGCTTCGCAAAACCAGGGGAAGCCGCCTGGGAAGTGCGAGCCGCGGCGGCGGGGCCGGGGTGCTGCTGGGCCACCAGCTGCAGGGGCGGCGGGCTGGGCCGGAGCTCGGAGCCACGGGCGGACTCTGCCCGAGCACACGGGAGGGGGAGGGTGGCGGGGAGGCGCTCCGGGGCGCTTACCTGGCCCCAGCTCACCTCCGGCTGCACCGCCCACCCCCCACGCCCCCGCGGCTTCGGGAGGCACAGGGAGCTGGGAGCTGAGGTCTCTTTCGGCTCCTTTTAATAACCACCCTGCGTGAGAGGCTGACGCAGCAGCAGGCCGCCTGTGACGGGGAGTCGTAAGGGAGGGGTGGCACGGGGTGGTGAGGTGCAGAGGGGGTGGCCGTGAGTCATGAGCTGCTCTGGGGGAGGGGGCTCCTGAGCTCAGGCCATCCCACTGATCCGGTCACTGGAGACCGTGTGTGTGCCTGTGCCTTTCTTTGTCAGCCAGACCCCCCTGGGGTGGGAGTAAGTCTGAAGTCTCTGGTGGGCCTGGAGGTCTCTATTCCCAAACACCCCCAAGTCTTCGGCATAGGGTCTGCCCTCTGCACACTTTCTAGAGCAGGACTCCGGCGTGCAGAACCCTCCTGCACTCGTTTTTTCCACCCCACAGAGGGGTTCCAGGGCCACGGGAGGCGACGTAAACCAAAGCCTGCACAGCGAGGGCAGATGGTGGCCTTGGGACTCCCCGGGAGCAATCGTGGGAGTCAGGGTCCCCACAAAGCTGCTTCTCCTGATACCAGAGATCTTGGAAACCCCAAACAGAAAAAAGCCACAGGGGAAGGAGAGAGCATGGCTCGCCCCACTGTGGGTACTGAGTCTGTTAGCGAGCACAGCTGTGTGCGGGCAGCAGGCAGGGGCACCTGCTGAAGGGGAGGCCAAGGGTGAGACGAATGTTGGGGCGCAGTGCTGGCCCCAGGGCTGAGGTTGGGTGCCCAGAGTGGGGTCCGCCTGCTGTCTAGAGCTGGAAAGCACAGAAGTGTGTGTCTAGGTGAGTGTGGGGTGTGAGCACCACACCAAGCCCGGAGAAGTCAGGGTCGGGGTGGAAATGAGGTGTAGGTGCTGGTGGAGGCTTGTAGGCAAAGCAGGCTGCATCAAATTGGGGTGCCCCAGAGTTGGCGAATACTGGGGTCCATGCACGTGGGGTTGTCTCAGTCATGGGGTCTGCGTGGGCCTCGAGGCCGACGACACGAAGTGGTGTGTTCAGGAGCCTGAAGGTCGGTGATGTGCGCAAGTCTATCAGAATGCTGTTGGGGTCCGGGGGACTGACAGCGGGGGGCTCCGGCGGGGCTTGGCGGCGACTGCCGGGGCACAGCACAGGTCGGAGTTGGAGCAGCACCAGGGGAATCTCCGTCAGGTTTGGGCCCGCAGCAGCCAGAGGCCCCCTTTGTTCCCCGCCGCGGGCCTGGAGGGGAGCTGGGGGCGGGCGTGCGGAAGTGGGTCAGCCCCGCCCCGCCGCGCGCCGGCCCCGCCCCCTAGGCGCGGGCAGGGCGCGTGCCCGCCAATTAGCGCTCCCGGCGGCCGCGAGCGCGCGAGGGGGGGCGGAGCCAGGACAGGCCCAGCCCCCGACTCATGAATATGAAGTGCAGCTGCGGCTGCCCAGCCCACGGATTGGCTGGCGCGGGGCAGGGGGCGGGGACCCGCGGCGGCGTACATAAGGCCGGGCGCTCGGCGGCCCCCCCCTCACTCGCGCGTTAGGAGGCTTGGCTCGTTGCGCTGCGCCTTGTTCCCGCCTGCGTCAGGGACCTTCCCGACTCAGTGGTGAGGGCCCTGGCGGCGCCGGTTCCGCGGGCCCGGGGCGGCGAGCGGCCTGCGGCCGGCCGGAGGAGGCGGGACGGCGGCGGCACGCCCCTGGGAGGGGGCGGTGCCGGGGCGGGCCCGGGGTGGAGTCCGCCCCGCCGGCGGCGGATGGGCAGCGGGACACCGGGCCAAGCTGTGTCCGGAGGGCGTCCGTCTTTCCCTCGGGTCTGGCCCTCCGCGAGCGGGACGCCACCGCAAAATGGCGGCTGCGAGCGCGAGGCTGCGCCCAGCGAAATGGCGGGAGTGCCGGGTGCCCGGATGGAGTGGCGCAGGGCGTGCGCGGGGCGCATGCGCGCGGCGGTGGGCGGGGCCGCATTGCGTGGCCTGGGCCGCCGCTCCCGGTTCCCCGCTGCAGTCGCGCGAGGGCAGCGCAGTTCCGGCGCCCTCCGAGTCCCCCGAGCTAGGACCCGAGTGGCGCAGTCCGCAGTGCGCTCTGGCCCGTTTCCGGAGCTCTCCGGCGCGGCCTCCCCCAGCCCGTAAAGAGTCGGCCCGAGTTGGCACCCGCCCCACGTGCCGGGCTCCAGGTCGAGGCCCCGCGCTGCCCCCCGCCCCGCGCCCGGTGCCCAGCCACCCAGCCCTCACAGGCGCCCTACACTGTGGACCAAGCACTTGCCCCTCCCCGCCCCGGTGGTCAGGTTGGGGTCTAGGCCCCTGCTCACGAAGGGGGACACCCGATGTGTGCCCAGCCGGTGACGGAGGCCGACGCCTGCCGTACACGTCCCTGCGGCCGTCGGCCTGGCTGAAGCTGCGGGGCCCCACGGCCAGGGCGGCACTGAAGAGCGCTGCAGAGCCGGGCCCCGCCCTCGGGGAGCCCCCAGTGTGGGGGCGGAGCTGGGCCATGCAGAGCAGGGGCAAGAGGTGGGGGGGGGGCAGAGAGGGCGTGCCAGCCTTCCCCCAGCAAGCCTGCGTCCTTTCTGCGAGGGGCTGCGGGGACCGGACGGGGTCGGGGACAGGGACGGGCGGTGAAGCCCCCGGAGGATCTCAGTGAGGATTTCAACAGTGTTTGCCGCAGGCCGCCATGGCGTCAGATGAAGGCAAGCTCTTCGTTGGAGGGCTCAGTTTTGACACCAATGAGCAGTCGCTGGAGCAGGTTTTCTCAAAATACGGACAGATCTCTGAAGGTGAGGCTGGTGCTGGGCTGGGGGCGGCGCAGGCTGCCCGTGGGGAGGACTGGGTGCAGACTGCAGATCTCTCCTGTGCAGTGGTGGTCGTGAAAGACCGGGAGACCCAGCGATCACGGGGCTTCGGGTTCGTCACCTTTGAGAACATCGACGACGCCAAGGATGCCATGATGGCCATGAACGGGAAGGTGAGGGGCTGCTGCTGTGAGGTGCAGGAGGTCCGGGTTTGCAGTGCGGGAACCCCACATCCCTGAGGGAGGGCATGCAAATCCCAACCCGTGTAAATCTCTGGTTTCCAGTCTGTGGACGGGCGACAGATCCGGGTAGACCAGGCTGGGAAGTCGTCTGACAACCGATCCCGTGGGTATCGAGGCGGCTCTGCTGGGGGCCGTGGCTTCTTCCGAGGGGGCCGGGGCCGGGGCCGTGGATTCTCCAGAGGTGAGTGCTATGCTCAGGGCCTGTGACCTTTAGGGACATGGTGGGGACATGGCTGGTAGCCACAGTGCTCACTCCTTGTCCCTCTCTGCAGGAGGAGGGGACCGAGGCTATGGGGGTAGCCGGTTTGAGTCCAGGAGTGGGGGCTATGGAGGCTCCAGAGACTACTACAGCAGGTGACGGCCAAGGTCCTGCCCAGGGTGTGCGGGAGGCTTCTCGCTGGATGCCGGCGCAGGGCAAGGCGGCTCTGTTGTCGCAGCTGGTGTGAGTAGCTTAAAGTGTCTTTCTTGCAGCCGGAGTCAAGGTGGTGGCTATGGTGACCGGAGCTCGGGCGGGTCCTACAGAGACAGCTACGACAGTTATGGTAAGTCACGCTCCAAGGGCACCGTGCTGCCGGGGCTTTTGGTGGGAGCTCAGTAAGCCTTGGCGCCCTCCTTGAGCGATGCTCAGACTTTGTCATTGTGCTGGCCCGTAAGGGACAAGATTGCCCTCTCGGTCTCTGTGCCAGCAGCGGTTTCTACCACCAAACGTAAAGGCAAAAGCAGACTGACAAAGAAGGAAAGGGAGAGTGAGGGCCCCCCCTGAGCAGCCAGCATCAGTGCATGTGCGGCGGCCGGCCCGCCGCCCTGCCCTCCGCTGTTGGGGGGGGTTGGTTACTCCCCAGGCTGCGGGGCCAAGCCCTCTAGGTCTGGACCCGGGCGTGGAATGCTGCATCTTGTCGCGTGCTTCAGTGCCTTTACACTGTACCTGCTTCTTGTTCTCAGCTACACACAACGAGTAAAAATCCTTCCTGCTCAAGATCGTCCTTCCAATGGCTGTATATTTAAAGATTTTGGGAGCTTCGCTGAATCGTTAATGTGTAGTGAACACACCTCCTTGTACCCCACTTTTGTAGTCTTATCGGTTCTGATCTTGTCAAACACAGCCTGACTGCTTCTGACCCCCAGATGGCCTCATTACTAGACTTTTCTTTTTAAAGAAGCGCTGTTTTTAAAGGTTTTAAAAACGTTTTGAAGAGCACTTCAGATTTTCCTTTTTTGTTTTTACCATGAGCCATAAGTTTTTTAGGAAATCATTGGGGGTTGTGTGGGTTTTGGTTTTGGTTGTGTTGCCTTTTTTGTTTCTCTTTTTAGTGGGGTCAGGCCCGTGAAGTTGGGTGCCCCAATTCACTTCTCTTAAGATTGAACGGACTCTGAATCCGCTTTTTGTCAGAAGCTGAGCAAGCTGTGGCTTTTTTCCAACTCTGTGTAACGTTTCTGAGTGTAGCGTGGTAGGACCCATCCTGGGGCAGTAGTAGCAGAGGTGCCCTGGCTGCCCTGGGCCTGGCCTGTGCAGGCCTTCTGTGCTGTGTATGACCCACAGTAGACTTGCAGACGTCCCCTCAAGAGGTTCTTGAAAATGTTTATTTATATTGTCCTTTTTTACTGGAAGACGTATGCATATCCCATTGATGTTGTATTTGAAGTGGTTAAGGAATTCTTGTACGCAGTTTTCTTTGGCTTTACGAAGCCGATTAAAAGACCGTCTGAAATGAACCTTGCTCTGACAATTTCCCTTTCATTGCACAACACACTCCCTGCTACGGGTTCGAGGCAGTTGGAACTGAGCAGAGAGCAGTTTGAGAAGGCGGTCTGCCGGTCCTGCCTGAGGCCCTTGGAGAGCTAGACAGGGAAGGCAGGATAGACGGACGCTTGCCGGGCCCCTTGTGACAGCCGACTGCCATTGGTCCCGGTCAGGTGAGAAGGTGGGTGACGGGGTGGGCAGCTTAGCAGGGGCGGTGGACACTCGGGCACGTGACGCTGACCCGGACCGCCTTAGTTCAGAAGTCGGCCAGAGAGTGGACAGCAGGCAGTGTCCCTGGGCGACCACAGGATGACCGGCTCGTTAGCTAGCTCTGCTGTTGCTTTACAAGTTCTGAGCTTTCACCGCTAGCCTATGGAAGCTGCAGCCCCTCGGAGGACAGAAGTGTTGTGCGCCCAACAGAAACCTCTGAGACGCAAGCTGCTCCCTTGGCTAGCTCATATGTGGAAATAGCCCTGTAATTCGAGGTAACTCCTTTTGCTCGTGTCCGCATCCCTCCTCTTGTCAAGAGCTCATTTGAAAGTAAAGTTATGTACCTGGGGAATGTTCCTTTGACTGTTTTTCCTTTTCCATTTTTCTTTTTTTTTTCCTTTTTTTTTTTTTTGTTGTTTTTTGTTTTTTAAATCAAGCTAGCACTAAAGTCAGACCTCGGCCGTTGGCCTTTCCCCGCCTGCAGCCAGGCGAGCGGCCTGGGCAGTCACGCCTCAAGAGTAGTTTCGATCCATAAGCAGGATTGGAGACCACCGAACGCCCTGCCTTTTGGAACTTTTGTTCATCAATTGACCGTCTTTTCCAGACCTCCTTACCTCAGGCTCCTCACTAGCTTTCTCTGATGTCTGTTGCCGCCATGAGTTTTTCCCAGAGCCCACACTCTTCTCTAAGCAGCTCCATCCCAATTGGGTAGCTGGCTCTGCTTAAGGGTGGAACGTGGCCTGGCCCATCTGAAAGGCGCAGGCCCACCCTGGGCACGCCAGCCTGGGACGGGGCCTCTGCCAGGATGGCCCCGATGACTAGCTTGAGACCCTCCTAGGAGCTGTGGATGGTTTCAGGGGAGGTGGGGAGGGGCAGACACGAGCTGTGGCTGGGACACTGGGCGTAACGCTTCTTTGCTTTGGCAGGTTGAAGGGAAGCCAGTGTGACTTGGAAGGGTGGCCAGAGAGCAGTGATGACCTGGGGTCCCTGTCCCAGGAGGAACTTCAGCTGGAAGCAAGAGCCAGAGGCACGGCTATCTGTCCTCACTATGTTACCTGTAAGTGCTATCATGGGGTGGATGCTTTGAGGCCCTTTGGCCCTGACAGTGCCTGGCCCACCTGGTGGGTTCTCCTTTCCTGGTCTCCTGCTCTACTGTGACACCAGCTGGAGGCTGCGTTCTGGGGCCCCCTGCCGGTACCAGCTCTCCTTTACGCCCCCCCCCCTGCTTCTTGTCTTCCAGCAGGTACTTCACTGGGGAGGCTGAGGTGCCCGGATTCACGATGCTCCGGGAGGACAGGTGTGTGGCAGTTGGCGCCACACGTATCTGGTTCTCCCCCTGGTTCTCCCCCTTGTTGGTAGCAGGACCTGGAAGTTGGATTTGAATAAAGGGCTGGTGTGTCCACACAGAAGTCTGAGTTTGGCTTGGGGTGCGACCGTGGGGTGTTTGGGGTGGGGAGTTGTCTGCTAGAGAAGGCCTCTCTCTGGCCTCTGCTCAGGGCACAAGCTGGACCCAAGCCAGGACCACCTGGTCACTTTGTTGTCTCCTTGGGCAGCGGTTGTAGGTTTTGACGGGCAGTGAGGCCGAGAGATGGTGGTGGACCCCAGGCCGCCTCATGTCAGGTGGGCACCTCTCGTCCAGGGTCTTGGCAGAGTGCCCCCCAGTCTCCCATCTTGTGTTGACTGAGCTTGCGTTCTGGGTTGGTTGCCTCCTGCCCGGTTCTGGGGTGCAGAGCATTGGGGCTGACCCTTGGTTGGGATGCCTTAGTCCTGGGCCACTCCCCTCCACTCTCAGTAGGGCGGGGAGGGTGGTGGCGGCGGCAGGGAGCCCCGAGTCCTCCCACAGGTGGGGGCGGCCCCTGCGGAGAGCCAGATGCTCCCCACTAGCTGGACAGCCCCTCTTCCAGGGGGAGGAGAGCGGGGGGAGCACTCCGCGCGGGCTGGGGCTGCAGGCCGCGCGGCCTCGGAGTCCACCGTGCTAGCCACCGGGAGGAGCGGAGGGCGCCCGGCGGCCGCGGTCCGCGGGCAGGGAAGGCCCGGGGTGCGCGCGCAGCCGGCGGCCGCAGCGCCTGTGGGCCCCGCCCGGAAGCGCCCGAGGATCCGCTCGGCGGGGGCGGGGCTCCGCGAGCGCTAGGCCCCGCCCCCGCGGGCCATTGGCCGGGGCCGCCCCCGCGCCGCTGAGTGACGGGCGCGGGGGGCGGGGCGCAGGCTCCGCTTCCGCCGGGCCATGGGGCCGCGCGTGCTGCCGCCGCCGCCGCTGCTGCCGCTGCTGCTGTCGGCGCTGCTGTGCGGGGCCCAGGAGGCCGCGCCCCCGTCGCCGCGCCCCGTGCAGGCCACGCTGTCGCCATCGCCCGCCGTGACGAACGGGAGCCAGCCGGGCCCGCCGCACAACAGCACGCACGCGCGGCCGCCGGCCTCGCCGGGCTCCTCGGTGCTGCGCTTCTTCTACGTGCTCACGGGCCTCAGCGGCCTGGCCGCGCTCTACTTCCTCATCCGGGCGTTCAGGTGCGGCCGGCGGCGGCCAGTCCTCGCGCGCCTCCCGCCTCACGTGTCGGCGCCGGGCCCCGCCCCCGGAGCGCCGTGGCCGGGCGGGGGGACCCCGGGGCGCGGCCCCTCCCTCGGGTCGGCGGCCCCGCGTCACCCCGCGCAGGCCGCGCGCCGCCTCGGTTCTGCGGGGCCCGGGGAGGGGCCGGAGCGGCGCCGGGGTCGCTGGCGCGGAGGGCGCGGAGGGCGCGGAGGGCGCGGAGGGCGCGGGCGGCTGGGACGGCCGGGGGGGGGGGGCGCTGCCCGCGGGGAGCCGGCGGGGTGGCCGGACCCCGACGCCGGCCCTGAGCTCGCCTCGGCCCGCCTGCAGGTTGAAGAAGCCGCAGCGGAGGAGGTACGGCCTCCTGGCCAACACCGACGACCCCACGGACATGGCGTCGCTGGACAGCGACGAGGAGATCGTCTTCGAGACCCGGAATCTGAGATGGTAGCGCGGCCCTCGCCGCAGGCTCCCGGGGACCGGGCTTGTCGCGGGGAGGGGGCCGCCAGCCCCCGAGGCCTGCCCCGGCCGACCCGGAGGCCAGGATGAGTGTCGGGGACAGCGTCGTGGGGCCGCCGACGGGCGGGCTCGGGCTCCGGCCCTGTGCCCCGGCGGGGAGGAGGCTCGGAGGCAGCAGCGGCCCGAGCAGTCGCGAGCCGCCCTCCGGGACAGGGCGCAGGCTCGGAGGCCGGGACGCCGGGACGCCGGGACACCGGGCGGGGCGCTGCTCTGACCTGCCGGCCGGGGGGGGGGGGGGGGGAGGGGTGGGGGGGGACGGCGCTGGTGCCATCCGGGAACCCCCTGCCTGGCGGCGGCCTGGTGGGGCCCCGCGGCCCCGGGGCTGGGGAGGGGGGCCTGGCGGACTCTAGGGGACGCCGGACAGCGGAGGTCTCTGCTGGTCACTGGCAGGGGGAGCCCCGCGGGGGACCGCGGGGTCTCACCCCCCCTTCACCCCCAGATGCTCCGGTCCCGGAGGCGGCCTTTCCAGAAGCCCCAGGGAGAGGACAAGAGGCCGAACGGGCTCCCGGGGCGTGCGGCACCCCGCTGATCCTCCTGCTGGCTTCGCTGCAGACTCCCAGACGCCGCCTGGCCCTTCACCCTGACGCCGCCCTGCAGGATGCTGCGTGCAAATCAGAGGCGCCGGGAGCCTCAGCGGGCCTCAGAGACTGGGGGACTGTGGCCTGGGTCACGCCACTTCTGTGGGGGACGGGGCGGGCCGAGGGACCTGTCTGGGAGCTGTCTGGGAGCTGTCCCGCTGTGCTGGCGACAATAAAGGCAGCAGTGGCTCGGTAGCTGGACCTCAACTCCGCACAGGCCCCACCCGGTGCGCCGACCCACAGGCGGTGGGGTGGGTGCGCCACAGAGCAGGGCTCCACCTGTGCCTCGGTCTCCCATCTGTGACCAAGCCGGGCTTCCCTGGGCTTGTCCCTGGCTGCCCCAGGGGTCCAGTGAGGAACCCCCAAGATAGACGGGGAGCTGGGGAAGCCCTGGCCTCACCCGCCCAGATAGAGGCCTTGCCGGCCTGCGCCCCAAGGCCCAGGGGAGCTCCTGCGTTTGCCGGTCAAAGCCCACGTACAGGGGCTCCGTCCCTGGAGCCCCTCCAGGCCGCGCCCCCCGGTGTCCCTGCCCGACCCTGCTCACCACCCGGCACCTGGGGGTGTTTCCCACGGAGCTCTGGGGCAGTAGTGGAGGGGGGCCAGAGCTTCCTGTGCTCCCAAGGCCCCCATAGCGCTCCTGTGGGAGCTGCGCTGAACCTGAGCCCCCAGCCCCCGCGAGTTTATGGGTTTCCCCGTGGGCCTGGTTCCCTCGTGAGCTGCTGCTCCCGGACAGGTGGCGGTTCTGGGCTGGCGCCCCCCACCCTCCGTGCGATCGGTGGTGGGGAGTCTGGGGGGAGGGGCTGCCCGGCCTGGAGGCTCCCCAGGGTCTTGGCCGGAGGCAGCGCAGCCGCGGCGCGGTGAGGAGCAGCCACCAGGTGGCAGCCTTGTGCCACGCAGCCTCCTCCCTGCGGGCCGCGGGGCTGCGGGACTCGGGGCTGCGGGCGGTGAGGCCGCCTCCTCCGCTGGAGCCGGGCGGTCCTGGGGGGGCAAGAGGCTCAGCGGACCGCCACCTCGCCCCCGCGACCGGCAGGGGCTGCGCTGCTGTCAGCCCCGCGGGCCCACCCGCCGCCCTGCCGGGGAGTGTCGCTCCCTGCCTGCTGCCGGGGTGCAGAGAAGCCGTCGCCCGCACGGCCAGCTGGTGGGCGCCCTCTGCAGCTGGGGTCGCTGCCCTCGGCACCTCTGTTGGCCTCTGCACCCCGAGCCTGCTTACGTTTCCCCTTTCTCCTGCTGGCCAGCTGGTGCCTCCAGGAAGTCCTCCCTGACTGCTGCTCCCGCCCTGCTGTTTGGGAGGGTCTCGCACTCAGGGTCCAGTGGGTTCTGTGGGGAAGCTCAAAGTGAAGCCAGAGCCCCTGGGAGACCCGGACAGGTCACACCCGCCCACTCGGGCTCTTCCTCCGTCTGTTCCCACCGCGGGTCTCTGTCTCTGCATTTTTGTCCTTGTGTCTTTCTGACTCGGAGCCTCCCGACGGTTTTTCTCCATCCATCGGCCCGGCCTCTCTCACTCGGTCTGCGTTTCCGTCTGTCCCCCCGTCTGTCCCGTCTCTGCTTCCGACCCACGGGGACGCGCTCTCAACAGGCGAGCAGACACCGTGCGCTGCGCTCTCGGCCCGTGATCCGCGTCCCACTCCCGCAGCTCTGAGCGGTTTTTTGAGCTTCAAAAGGCACATTAACTACCCTAATGAGGTCAGGAGAGACCCCGCGCTCTGCCACCCGGAGCTGGAGCTGGGAACGCACCAGTGGCCCCCGCCCCAGCCCGGCTGCGCTGAGCCAGCCTGTGGGCAGCGTGGGCAGCGTGGGGTGCCCCGCCCAGCGGCGCCCCGCGCTCCGGATCGGCAGCCTCTGCCCAGGCGGGAGCGGTTAGCGGGAAGTCCTCAGCGGCTGAAAGCCGGGGAGCCGCCTGTCAGCCGGAGATGAAAGGCCCCCCGGGCCCCTGCGTGCAGGTAGGCAGCCCGGGCGGGCTTCCAGCACCTTCCTCCACCTCCCGCACTCAGGCGGGCGCGGTGCACGACACATGTGGCCACACGTATGGGATGTACAGAGGACAGGCGGCGCTGTCCCCTGCTGCGGAGCCCCAGCTCGTGCCAGCTGGGGGTGCACGGACCCCCGCCCCTCCCAGCACCCCGCTTCCCCACCGCAGTGGGCGGCACACACGGCGCAGCCAGGGCCCGGGTTGGGGTTTCTGGCTCTTGCCCAAGCCCGGCCTCGCTTGTCCATCCAGGGAACGAGGCGGGTGGGAGCCGGCGCCTCGGGCTCCTTAAAGGGGTGTCCTACAGCCAGGCTGACCTGGGTGCCGGCCCGGGCCGGGGTGCAGCGGGGCGTCCTCCCAGGATCTCAGGGGCCTCCTCTGCGGGCTCCCCAGGTCTTTGCACCCGCCCCCCGGCCAGCCGGGGCTTCTGCCAGAGCCGGGGCAGGAGGCGGGGTGGGCCTGGTTCATCCTTCACCGAGGAACTTCTGCATCGTTCTACCTTCCTCCCTGGCGCCGTGGCCTTCGAAGGCGAAAGGGCGCCAGACGCTGATCCCAAGCCGGGGGACTCACCCCGCAGGCCAGGGTGGCAAGCAACGTGCTGCGGGTGGTGGGCGCTGGTCTGCGGGTCAGTGGGCGGCAGGCAGCAGGTGCTGGGCCAGGGCGCCGGGGGTGCTAGACACAGGCTGGGAGTCAAGTCTGGGCCTGGCCTGAACAGGACCCTCCCCAAGTCTGGGGCCGACCCCCAGGACCAGGGTGGACAGGAACAGACCCCCACCCCATCTGTTCTGGATCTGGACCTGGGGCAGATGGCCAACCCCGAGTGACCTCTGACCTTGCCTCAGCCTCGAACCCAAGACTGACCCCTGTCCCCAGAGGGAACCTGATGGCTGACTCTTGACTCCAGGGGAAGCTTACTCCAGAATGCCCCCTGGCCCCAGCTGACCCCCTGCTGGCTGCGCCTGGAGGCTGGGAGGGCCGCCAGCCCTGGGGGGCACAGGGCCTCTTAGGTGCCGAGGGCGGCCCCCAGCAGGGCAGGAGTCCCCAGGGGCGCTGGGCAGCCGGTGCTGTGCCCCCACCCCCACCTTGCCCGGGGCCAGGCCTCAGAGCTGCCCTGCCTTCCCCTCCCCAGAGCCCTTCCTCCAGGAGCGGCCGGCGGGCGCAGAGAGGTTGAATGGGGGACGCGCGCCTTTGTTCCTGTCCCTGCTCTGGCTCTGACCTTGAGAGAGAGACAAGAACAGAAGGAAAACAGAGCTTCAGCTCAAATCCGCTCAGGCAGCGGCAGTGGCGGCTCTTGCCTTGGTGGCCCCTGCATGCAAATGAGCAGACCCATTGTGGGGCCTTTGCCGGGCAGTCCCCTGTGCCTGGTGTACCCTGCCCGCCTGGGCTCCTCCTGCCCCCTGCAGGTCCAGGTCCTGCCGGGTTTGACGGAAGGGACCCCAACCCCAGCTGTGAGGTCCCGTCCAGTAGGAGGACAGAGGGAGTTCCCAGAAGGCCCCTCTTTGTCAGGCAAGACACTGGACTGGGCCGGGCATGCTGGCACCCCTGGGCTGCTGGCCCTCCTTCCATGCCTGTCCTGTCCTCCAGAAGGGACCCCACTGGGAGCGACCGCCCTTGTGCCCTCCAGAGAGCCAGCCGGGTCAGCCTGCATGGAGCGGGGCCCGTGTGGCGGGAACCCAGGCCCTCCCTCCAGGTGTATCCAGAGTCAGTTTGAAGGCCCTGCCAGGTGACGCTGGGCCAGTCCTGGGCCTCTGTGGGCCTCCTGGGCCTGCCCTCGCCACCATCCTCTGCGGAGCCCCCTGGGGCAACCCTGGGGCTTGGCGACGTGTGGTAAGAGGACAAAACTCAGACGCCAGAACGTCTGGAACAGACGGGCTGAGTTCCCTGGAGGGCAGAGGACTGAGCACCTCGTCGTGGCTGGGGTGGGGGGACATGGGGAGGGACAGGCCTTGATGGATGAGCAGAATTTTAATGGCAAGAAAAAGGGATGGACTCTCAGGGTCCAGCCTGAGCGAAGGGGAAGCTCGGGTCACAGGTGGGGTACACCCACGGCATGCTGGAGGCATGTGGCTGGGGTGCGGGTCAACCGGCCAGGCTTGGGTCTCTGCGGGTTCCTGCAGGGACAGGCAGTCACTCCTCACAGGGGAGCCTCCCAGTTCAAGAGGTCTTGCCTCCTGGGCCTCGCGCTTCGCCAGCCCTGGGTGCGAGAAACAGGCCCAGAGAGGGGGAGCCCGGCTGGGCACCGCTTTGCAGCCGGCACTTGGTGACGGAGTACCTCTGCCAGCCGTCCGGTGACAGAGGCGGGGCACGAAGACGGACAGCCGGGAGCACAGGCCCCCGTTCCTGGCCGGCAGGCAGCCGGCGGGGGTGAGCACTGTCCGCTCCCTGGACCGGTCAGGCTCTCCGGGCCTCTGCTTCAGCTGCGCCCTCCGCCCCGGTGCCCTTGCTGGCCGGCCTGCCCTGTCAGATGTCGCCGGGGGGTGGGGGGGTGGGGGGGGTTGACTTCCCGTGCTGTTGCTCTGGGGGCCACGCTGCTTGGGTCCCAGGATGAGCGGGAAACGGCCGCCGTGTGTCCCGCCCTACTGTTTGCCCCGGGCCCTTAGGAGCTGAGTCAGGACTCGGGTTCCCTTTCCCAGAAGAGGAAGCAGAAGTGAAGAGGGGGGAAGCCTAGTGCTGGGGGGTCGGGGAGCCCTGCAGTTGCCTGGGGCTTAGGATTCGGTCCGGGTCTGGAGGAGGGAGCGGAGCCGGGGCAGCGGAGCCCGTGTCCCCTGCTCCTGGGGGGCGCCGGCCTCGCTGACTGCTGGGGGACCGCGGGCGGGGGCGAGGATGCGGGCGTCCAGGCAGCCGCAGCCCCCGCCCCGCGCGGCCGGGCGCGGCAGGAGGGGGCGCCCGCGGCCCTCCCGGCGCTCGGGCGGGACAAAGGCCGGAGCCCCGGCCCCTCCCCGGCCCTCCTCGGCCCTCCCGGCGGCGGCGGCGGCGGCAGCGGCGGCTGCGGCGGCGGCCCGCGCTGCGAGAGTCCGCGCGGCCGGGCCGGCGCCCGGGGCGACCCCGGCGCCCCGCCCGCCGCCGCCTGCGTTCCCGGCGCCCGAGGTCGCGCGCGCCCCGGCGGGGGCGGCCGCGGATCTCCAAGCGCCGGCGCGCCCTCCTCCCGCCCGCCCCGCGCCCGCCCGCTCGGCGGCGGCGGAGGAGGCGGAGACGGCTGGCAGGCGGCGGCCAGGCGAGCGCGGGGCGGCCGGACCGGGGCCATGGCGCCCGCGCAGCGCCCGCTGCTGCCGCTGCTGCTGCTGCTGCTCCCGCTGCCGCTGCCGCCGCCGCCGCCGCCGCCCTTCGCGCGCGCCGAGGACGCCGCCCGCGCCAGCTCGGACCGCTACGCCGTGTACTGGAACCGCAGCAACCCCAGGTGAGCGCGGCCCCCGCCCGGGGCGCCCCGGGACCCCCGCCCCTCGCCCTCTGCGCCGAGCGCCCACCCGAGGTGGCGGCCCCCGCCCGCAGGAGCGCGCCCGGGGCCCCCGGGCCGAGCGGTGTCCGCGCCTCGGAGTTCGCGGAGGTCCCCGGGGAGCCCCGCGGCGCAGCGGCCCGGAGGGGGACCTCGGCCGGCCGGTCCGCGGTGCGTCCTGCCCGCGGGGTCCCCGCGTGAACTTGGGGAAGTTCTTCTGTTCCTCCCTCCCAGCCCACACCCGCCTTCGCTCCAGGGGTCCCTGGTCCCGCTTGGAGGAGACGGGGACACTGAGGCACCGCGCGGGGCAGTCCTGGCAGTCGGACCCGGTGGCACCCTCTCCCGTCTTCCTGGCACTGACGGGGAAACTGAGGCACAGAGTGGCCGAGCGGCTGGCTCAAGGTCACGTGCCGGGGGCAGAGCTGGGGTGGGGACCCCGGCGGCCTGTGCCCTGCCTGCCCACGCGTCCCCCGCGGCTCTGCTGCTGCGTGCCGTGCGCGGGGCACGAGTGCCTGTCAACCGGCGTGGGAAAAGTTCGCCGGGGATGGACGGTGCCCCGGACGTCGGCCGAGCGCCTGCGCATCTCAGGCGCCCGAAGGCCGGAGTCGGCCGGGGGTCCCCTGGGCGACGGGGCTGGGAGCGCCTCTGGCCCCGGGGTCCCCGCTCTGGGTTGCGCGGGGTGCCCCTGGCCGGCCAGCCTCCCTGCTTCCTGCGCTGCTGCCACTGGTCACTCTCCCTCTGCTTCGAGTGCCGGCCGAGACACCCTCCGGAGCCCACTGTCCCCTGCCGTCCTCGATCCTCGGGCAGAAAGTTGCATAAAGGGCCGTCTTTGAGGCAGAGTCCGGGACAAGGGTGGCCAGTGTCCTGCCGTGGGGGGTGGGGAGCGCACCCAGACACCCCCTCGTTGCCCAGCTGTGGGGTCGGGCCCCAGGGCCAAGGGCAGAGACCCCGGGCCGCAGAGGGACAGCCGGGCCACCGCGGAGCGGGTTCCCTGAGCCGCCTGCCCCGCCGGTTACATGTGGGTTTGATTAAGGCTCTTCCCTGCGGCCGAGCGGGGGAGCCCAGCGGGCAGGGCTTCCCCGGCCCAAGTTTTTGGTTTCAGCTTTGGAATCTCCGTCCTAGGCATGGCCTGTCCTTTGTTCTAGCAAACACCAAACACACGAGGAGCCTCAGATGGGGACGGAATGGGGGTGCTTGGGGCCGCCTGCTGCCCCACCTGCCGCGGCGCTGCGGGCAGGACCCCGGCCGGGGGAGGGAGGCAGCCCCCCAGCCGGTGCCTGGCTCTGGCCGGCCGCTCGGACGCCTCCTGTGGTGAACCTGACAGCCCGTTCCGACCAGCTGACCGAAGGCCTCGGTGGCCTCGGGACCCCCAGGAGGTCTGCCGTCCAGGGGTGGCCGGCCCGGAACCTGTGCCCCATGACGGGGTGTGTGTTGGACACGGGAGGACGGGTGGTGCTGGGCCTCAGATCCAAGGGCACCGGGCAGTGGAGATTTCCCGAAGGCACCCGGTCCTGGGGACGGCTGCCTGGGGCAGGGGTGCGGGGTCGGCCCGCAGGCCCCGAAGCAGGAGGCAGGCCCAGGGGCAGAGACAGGACACAGGCCTGGTTTGGTCAGTGACGGATCAGTGGTGGCGGCAGGTGGCGGAGATGGGGAACCGCAGGGACGGCGGGGGTGGGAGAGGGCGTGCCTGAGAGAGGGGGGCGCACACAAAAGGCACAGCAAGGAAGGGGGTCAGGGTGAGGGCCGGGCACCCTGGGGCGCAGGACGGGCGGTCAGTGGAGGAGCCCGTGGGACGCATGTGGTCACATGGGGGACGGTCAGGCACAGACACCCTGCAGGTGCCAGCACCCTCGCCCGGCCAGGCCTCGTACCTGCACCAAGGTAATAAGCATGTGGCTCCGGCGCCCGAATTCCGTGCTCCTGCTGTGCAGCGCACTTCCTGCACGCCTGCAGCGGGTGGACCCTGCCGAGCGAGCCCCACACCCACCGCAGCGCCGCGGCGGGGAGGGGCCGTGGGTCTGCTTCGGCCACCGGGCGCCCCCGCACCCCCAGGGGCTGGCTGTCCGGCTGTCTGTCCGGCCGGCACCTACCTGGTCACCCCCGGGCCGGCCGCTTGGGGTCCCGGGCCAGCCCCCTCATACGGGGCCGAGTGCTGCGGCGCGGGGAAGGTTCGGGCGCGCCTCTGTCTCAGGCCATGTGTAGCTGCGGGTTTTTGTGTCGGATACGCGGGGATCCTGGGGCCCCGGGAGGTGCACACGCATGTGTGTGCGGCAGGATGACGCATATGCCTCCATGTGTGTGTGGGCCCTGGCTCTGGCATGTTTGCACACGTGTCCTGGTGGTTGTGCCAGAGTGCATGCATGTGTTTGCACAGCGCGTCTGTGTGTGCAGCGTACGTGGTGTCTGGGGGCACACGTGCAGATCTGCGTGTGCCGATCTGTGCATAGGCACAACAGGGCTGTCAGGGGGGTGCACACATGTGTCTTCGGCGCATCTGGGAGTGGAGCGCACATGCGTGTGTCTGTGTGTGCGCGCGCTGCCAGGCTCTGGTCGGCGCGGAGCCTCCGCTCAGGACGCAGCCAGGCCTCGCGGATGGTGGCGCGGCTTGCTGTCCCCGCGTGTCCGGCGGCTCCTCCTCTGGCCCCCCGGAGCTGGGTGGGGGTGTGCACCCGTCCCGGGGGATAACGTGCGTGGGTCCCCGGGGCCCCGTGCTGCCCACGGCGTGGAGGGGCGTGCAGGTCCCGAGCTGGCGCCATGTAGAGCGCCCACGGCCACCCCGGAGCCCCCCGCCCGGGAGGAGACCCGCAGCCGGGGCCGCAGAGGTGCGGGCTGGGGCTCTGCCGGGCAGGGGGCTTCGGCGGCCGCCCTGATGCCAGGCGGGGTGGCATCTGAATGGGACTCCGTGTGCTTCTGGGGGTGCGCTGGGAACGTGGTGACTCGACACGCACCCTCCCCATGGTGGAGGCGTCGGGCACCCCTGGGCCCTGTGGCCCTGCGGCCTCGCCTGGGCCTCTAGGGACAAACGGCCGTGACTGCGTGATGCCAGATTTTGTCGTACGAGGGTTTTTTGTTTTGTCCGAGGGGGTTGGTGTGGCGGCTTTCAGGGCTCGGACGCGAGGCCCCACGTGCCTGGGGACAGGCCCGGGAGCCGTGGGGAGCCGGGGATGTCCAGGCGCGACCTCAGGTGGTGGTGGGCTGCTCGGAGCCTCGGCGTTGCCTTCGGGAAGCGGGCAGCAGGTGCGCCAGGCCACGGGCAGGACCCCGGGGCGCAGCGGGACAGCCGGGCAGCTCTTGCGGGGAGCGCGGGGGGCCCTGCGGCCGGGCCCCAAGGTCGTGCTGACGGCGACTGTGCACCCAAAGAGCGGGGTGAGAAGCGGCGGTGCGGGGTGGGGTGGCCCGGCACTTCCCCCCGGGTCTGACGGGTGGGGGTCCTTCCCTTCCCCTCCCGCGGTGGACGCCCTGGGCACTGTCCCCACGCGGACGCAGGTCGGGGGCTCGGGGGCTGATGCCGGGGCGCGCTGTATGAGCGGCGGCTCCTGGCCTCTGCCAGCCTGGGGGTGCCCACCCCCGGACCCCTGGGCCCCCGGGACACACCTCTGTGGGGTCTGTGGGTTCCTCAGGGTCCCAGGTGCAGGTTTCTCCTGGGACAGCAGGTGCACTAATGGGGTGCGGCGTTCCCGAGGCCCCGCCCTGTGCCCCGTCGGCCGTGACACCCCCACGCCCCCTTCCCCCTCCTCAGTGAGGGGCCCCCAGCCAGCCTCGCCCCGGGTGTGGCCCTGGGGGGGCTCAGCTGTGTGCCCCGCACCGCCCACCGTGCCAGGGACGGGCTGAGTGCGGCTGGGCCTCCTCACACCTGAAGGCCAGGTGCGCCCGCGCAGCGGGTCTTGGCCTGACCCTGGCTCTGGCTGCCGGCCGGGTCTCCCCCACGGCCAGGTCTCCCCCACGCCTGCTCTCTTGCCCCGCCTCGGTCTCCCTGTTGGGCCTGGGGCCGTGGCTTTGGGGGCTCCGTCCCCCACGTGAGCTGGGCCGTCGCTCACTGCCGTGGCCTTGCGCCCCGTTGGACCCGTTTCGCCAACACCAGGGAGTGAGTCACCCGGGGCCACAGGGAAGTCAGGCCCGAGCGAGGGGGTGTCGGCCCTCGGCCTGCGGGAGACCCAGGCCCAGCGGTGGGGCTGCCCCTGTGCCCCCGCCCGCACTGCTTCAGGCCCCCCCACGCCCGCGGCCCTGATCACCCACACGGCGGACCCCGCCCCCGCCCCCGCCCCGCTGTGGGAGGCAGGCGGTGGTCGGATGGGAGATGTCGCCCTGACCCCGAGAGCTAGGCCTGGGCGCTGAGGCCTCGGCTGTTGGCCGGGGCCCCCCCGGGCACCTGTCGGCCCCTCCCTGGGAGCCGGGGTCAGGCTCAGACGAGGGAGATGGTCCCGAGGCCTGCGGGGGCACGCGGGGCCTTGCTGTGCTGCCCGCCTCGCCCCTGCCAGGTTTCTGGTCGGGGGCGGCGGCACAGCCCTCCCCGCCCCGGCCCCGTTTTGGGTGAGACTCCTAATTAGTTGCTTTGCTATTAGCGTCTAATGACTTGACAATGGCCCGATTGAAACTAATTAGCTGCAGGCCCTGCGGTTGGCAGGGTGGGGGGTGGCGGGCAGGGCCCGGTCCACCAGGGGCTGGGAGGGCTGCCTGGAGGATGTGCGCGTGGGCACAGGAGTGGGGGCGGAGGTGTGGAGGGAGGGGGATGGGCGTAGCCTCCGAAAGCCTCAGGAGCCCTCCGTCTGGGGACCCATCCCAAGTCAGTCATTAACCCCTTAGTGAGAATTGCTCTCTATCTGCTGCTCCCACGGAGCATTTGCACATCACGCTTCCGCGCTAATGGAGAAAATGAAAGCTTTGTCTTGCTCGCACCGGCTCGGTTTTGGGGTTGAGCCCCTCCCCCGCGCAGGCGCCACCCTGAGCAGGGCCCAGGCGCCTGCCCGGGTTTGCCCGCCAAGTTGGAACCGGGAATGTCAAGGCAGCAAGGCCATCGCTATTTTAGAGCGTGGGGGGGGGGGGATGGTCCACTTCGACAGCCAGAGCTTGGGGGGGTCGGGGGGCTTCTGGGACCCGTCTGCCTGGGGTCCTCGCCCCATGGTGGGCCACCGTCTGGTCCCTGCGACTCTGGGACCTCAGACACTTGTGTCTTTTTCGGCCTTGTTTGATCCACAAACATGTGTTGAGGACCTGGGCTGGCAATGAGGGAAGGGGCGGCGGAGGAGGGACCCCAGGGTCCAGGAGGGCAGACGGCGGACCGCGTAGAGGTAAAGTTTTGAGGCTGGTGGAATAAGATAAGTGATGGAGAGGAAGCAGGCAGGTCAGAGCATTCCAGGCGGAGGGAACAGCATGTGCAAAGGCCCTGGGGTGGGGACAGGAGCAGCCAGATGGCTAGTGTGGCCAGAAGGGAGTGACGGGGGGCAATCACCCGGCGACCTGGCGTAGGGCAGCAGGGCTTTCGGGCCTCATGACCTGGGAGGACTGTGGGTTTTATCTGACTGATGGGGAGCTTTGAGCCAGGGGATCCCAGGGTCTGATTTACATTCAGAAAAGCCGAGCCCTGGATTTGGGAGGCCCCGCCCCGTGGGGCCCACGTATCCAGCCCCGGAATCGGCAAGGCAGCCTCAGTTTTAGATGCTTTTTTAGAAGATGATACGGGAAGGGGGAGGATACTGGTCTGGCGCAGGGGAGGAAGGCGGGCGTCTGGGATGGAGGGCAGGGACCAGGGGGATGGGGGGTGCGGGGTGCTGCGGCAGCCCCACCTCCACCCTCCAGGCTCCATTGAGCGGAAGCCCTTTCTTTGAGGCTGTGTATCCCCTGCACCATGCCAGGGAGGGTGGGGGAAACTGAGCCCCGGAGGGGCAGGCCCTGGTCGCCAGCACCTGCAGCTCAGCCCTACCCCCCCCAGCCCCGCCGTGGGCGGTTCCCTATCTCCACCTCCCCTGCGGCCTGGCCTGGGTGGTCCAGGCGGGCGCGTGGCCCCGGCTGCCATCGATTGGCTGATCAATGGGGCTTTCAATGGGCTGGGAAGGAGCAGAAATGACTTCTGAAAAAGCCTGGAGTGGCGTCTGCATCGATCTCTCCCAAGGGGCTGGAGAGCACCGCCAGTCCGCGGGGCACCCGAGGTTGGCCAGCCGTGGGGCAGCCCAAGGGACAGGCGGGGTCTCTGCCTGACCCCGTGCCAGCCTGGCCCTGCGTCAGCACGACCCTGGCCCCTGCCCCAGGGCTGCCCTGCCTGTGTGCAGGGCCTACCGTGTCGTGTGTATGTCTGGGGTCCCCCTTTAGCCTCAAGGACCGTCCCCACTGTGCACAGTTGTAAACTGACACTTGGAGGATGAAACACGAGACCCAGCGGGGCACAAACTGGTGCCTGAACCCAGAACTGTCTGCAGCCCCCACGGGACCCCGCTTCCCCAGTCTCCTTGCTACACGCCCTGACTCCACAGACGCCATCCCACCACCGGCACCCCCCTTCCCGGAGGAGCCCAAGAGCCGGGAAGGGGTTGGCGGTGACTCTGCTCCCTCCGACCCGAGACTCGGAGTCTCCATCTTAGCCACAGGCTTGAGGTCTCCGTAAGATCTCCGGTGTCAGAGTGGGAAACTGAGGCACAAGTGAGCAGGTCTCCTGCTTGCCTCGCTCCCACCCCTGGAGCCCCAGAAGCCCTCCCCCGACCTGGTGCCGAGTGTCCAGTGGCAGGGGCCAGCGGGGGGCCGGCCGATGCCATCTGATGATCCAGCACCGCTTGGTGCACTGTGCCAGTGAGTGCACCCGCATGGGGGGCTCAGCATGGCTCCCTGGACCGGGTGGCCGGCACGTTGGGCACGGAGGTGTGGCACGGGGGCGCGGGGTCCCAGTCCCCCTCCCTGCCCTGGGGCTCAGCTCTCAGGCCTGGACCATGAGGGACAGGGGCAGCCTGGGGAGCCGGGTCCCTCCCCCCACCCCAGTTTGGGCCTTTCATGTGCAAACAAGCTCCTGGCAGAGGCCGCTGTCCCACCTGGAGGCCCCCCTGTCCCACCTTGGGCCAGGCTGCCTTTTGGTGACCGGAACCCAGGGGACCCCGCCAGGCAGATCTAAGGGATCCTGGCGCTGTAGCCTGAGGCAGTGGTGGCGGGGCAGCTGCCGGTCCCGCTCTCCGCTGACCTCCAGCCTCGCCAGATGAGGCTGGACTGGGGTTGGGGGGCTCCCCAAGGACGGGGTGCAGGCTGCATGACAGGTGGGACTGCCCGGGTGGAGGCTGGGAAGCAGGGCTGAAGGACAGAGGTGTGAGGTGGCTGGGGGCCTGGTGGGGTGACCAAGAGGTTGAGGGGCAGTTATCAAATTCTAGAGGCTCCGGAGGGAGGCCGCTGGACTTGGGGGGGGTCACAGTGGAAGAAGGGGTTGAGGCTGGGGTGCAGCCCCCAGCGCCACTGAGCTGCCCTGGGGCGCCCTCGCCAGGCCCCGCCCCTGCGGGGACACTGAGGCAAGAGCAGGCGTCAGAACCAGCCGCCCGGGGGCCCAGAGCCCAGCCTGCGTCCCCACAGCCCCCTGCTTCTTGGCAGGCGCAGCTGCAGAATGGAAGCTCTGGGGGGCCGCGTGGGGGGCTGCCCGGGGGAGGGGGCGCTTAGTCGAGCGGTAACGTGCTTTGGGAGACGGACTTCACGACCGGGCAACAGCTTGTGCCAGTCCCGGAAGAGCCCAGATGTCCGGCACCCGGAAGGGGGGTCTCGGTCGCACCCACACCTGCTCCGTTCCCTCGGGATACCCAGAATGCCTGGCGGCCCGGGCATCCTGCTGGTGGGCTGGAGGCATAGGGCGGTGCACGGGGGCGGGGGTGGGGGAGGGGGCCGGAGGGCGCCGAGGGGGGCCTCGGAATTGCTCCCTGGACCGTGTCCCTGGAACTTGTCGGGCCTCCGGGTCCCTTGGCCCCCAGTCCCCGGACCCTCTGACCCCGCCCCCGGCTGCGCTGACCCCGCCCCCAGCCTTGGGCTGACCCCGCCCCCGCCCCACTGACCCCGCCCCAGCCTTGGGCTGATCCCCCAGGACCCTGGCCCCGCCCTAGACCGCGTTGACTCCGCCCCCAGCCTTGGGCCGGCCCCGCCCCGCCCCACTGACCCCGCCCCCAGCCCTGCACAGACCCTGGCCCCGCCCCAGACCGCGTTGACCCCGCCCCCAGCCTTGGGCCGGCCCGCCCCAGCCACGCTGGCCCGCCCCAGCGCTGCGCTGACCCCGCCCCGCCCCACTGACCCCGCCCCCAGCCCTGCACCGACCCTGGCCCCGACCCAGATCGCGTTGACCCCGCCCCCAGCCCTGCGCTGACCCCGCCCCCAGCCTTGGGCAGGCCCCGCCCCCGCCCCGCCGGCCCCGCCCCCAGCCCTGCGCTGACCCCGCCCCGCCCCGCCGGCCCCGCCCCCAGGTTCCACGCGGGCGCGGCGGACGACGGCGGGGGCTACACGGTGGAGGTGAGCATCAACGACTACCTGGACATCTACTGCCCGCACTACGGGGCGCCGCTGCCGCCGGCCGAGCGCATGGAGCACTACGTGCTGTACATGGTCAACGGCGAGGGCCACGCCTCCTGCGACCACCGGCAGCGCGGCTTCAAGCGCTGGGAGTGCAACCGGCCCGCGGCGCCCGGGGGGCCGCTCAAGTTCTCCGAGAAGTTCCAGCTCTTCACACCCTTCTCCCTCGGCTTCGAGTTCCGGCCCGGCCACGAGTACTACTACATCTGTGAGTGGGGGGGACGGGAGAGGGACACGGGGGGAGGGGACACGGGGGACACGTGGGGGGGCACGGGGGATGGGGGTATATGGGGGAGGGGACACGGGGGACACGTGGGGGGGACACAGGATGGGGGTATATGGGGAGGGGGACACGGGGGACACGTGGGGGGACACTGGGGGATGGGGGTATATGGGGGAGAGGACACGGGGGACACGTGGGGGGGCTCGGGGGGATGGGGGGTATATGGGGGAGAGGACATGGGGGACACGTGGGGGTGGGCACGAGCACCACCGCATCTCTGACACGAGGGAAGGGGGAGGCGGGCCTTGGGGAGGTGGGTCTGGCTGGATTGTCCTGGGGGGGGGGCCACCCCTCCTCCCGCCCTGGCCTTGGTGTCCCTGGGGTCAAGCCCTGGTGGTTTCATCCTCCCAGCCAGCCCCGGAGGCCCCCCTGTCCAGAGTCCCCATTGTGCAGATGGGGCCCAGAGCAGCGTTGAGCCTGTAAACCCACAGGCGCCCTCCCCTGACCTCAGTGTCCGGAGCGGACCTGGGCCTCTCAGCTGGCGGAGCAGACGGCCCCCCATCAGCTTGTCCCCTGAGACCATGGTGCTCACCCTCCATCGCAGGGAGGAGGGGACAGGCCTAGGGAATCTGGTGCAGGAGCGGGGTGGGGGTGGGGGAGTGAGGGCGGAGGCTGGTACCTGCAGGTCACCCCCTTGGCTTGGCAGCCATCCCCCAGGCCCTGTCCAGCATCCCCCCACCCCCCAGGATTCCTCCAGGACTGTAGAAGCTGCTTTCCAAGATGTGGGGACACTGAGGCACACACAGCCTCAGGGTGGGTGGCCCCTGCTCTGTCCCTTCTCCCCTCAGGGGGTCCCCCATAAAGTCCTGATGGTAGAGGGGGGGGATGGGGAGGCGGAGCACAGCGGGCTTGGCGGAGTGCCATGGGTCCACGTCCAGGTCCCGCTGTGGCCTGGCAGCCCTTTGCTCCCCGTGGACCTTGGCCAGGAGCACGGGGTCTGGGCGCTGCCCTCGCAGCGTGAGGCCTGGGGCAACACCCCTCCAGGGGCCCTGGAGTGTGAGAGGTCAGCGCCTTGCGGGTGCAGTGGGGGGCTCCGTGGGGGGCCATGTGGAGGCGCCCCTCCCGCCGTCCTCCCTGCTGTGTCCCGCTAAACCCCACGGGCCCCATTCTTCTTTTCTGCTCTATTTGGAATTTTTCCTTTTAATTCACGGACGAAGCGGGTGGAGGAAGGGGGAAGAAGGTGTTGAAATTAAGTCCTCGTAATATAAGAAAAATTACATTTTTCTTTCCAGGACGGGAGTTTCATAAAGATAATTATTGTAATTATTCGTCCTATCTCCGTGACAAATGTTATTTTTATTACGCACTTTTTAATCTTCATCTCCCAGCGTGAGGGGCTTCTGGGGCGGGCGGGGGTGGCCGCCCCCAGAGGACGGGCAACACCGGCCCGCGTGCATCCACCAGCGTGGATGTGCACACGGGGCGGCTCACGTGTGCGAGCCCCACGGGCCCCCTGGGCTGGGGCCTCCCCCTGAGTCCCTGTCCTGAGCCCCGAGTGCTGTGGGCCCCCCGGGTGAGGTGGGGGTGCAGCCTCTCTCCCGGGGGCCACTGGCTTTGCTGGCCCCTAGATGGATGGAGGTCGTCGTTTCCCAAGCTCTTGCTGCAGGGCAGATGCGGCCCATGTAGGGGTGACTTACCCGCGGGCAGCGGGGAGCAGGTATTTGATCCTAGATCAATCATTTGGTTACACTGAGTTTTTGCTGATTGGATTCGAGAAAAACAGGTTTTTAGTCATCACCTTTGAGCCTTGCCCTGTGCTGCCTTGGGGTGAGATGGAGCCAGACTCAGACACCCCCGGTCGCTGGGGTCAGGCAGCAGCAAACGGAAGGGCAGGGAGGGTGTGCAGGAGGACTTCTGGGAAAGAGAGGACGTTGTGTCTGGGGCTTTGATGTGTGAGTAGGAGTTTTGAGGGTGGCCCCGCCCCTAGCCTTGGGTGAGGTTGTGCCACCAGTGTGGGGAAGGGGATGGAGCCCAGGAGGTCTCGGCGCTGAGAGCTCCTGTCCCCCGTCCCTGCCCGTGTCTTCCAGCTGCCACTCCGCCCAATGCTGTGGACCGGCCCTGCCTGAGGCTGAAGGTCTATGTCCGGCCGACCAGTAAGTGCTCAGGGCCCTCAGCCTTGTGTCCTGAGCCCGCAGAGCCCACTGCGGGTGTGCGGAGCGCGGGCGGCCGGAGCGCAGCCCTGGGAGTCCCATGACCCCAGCAGCGGCCGCTGCCCCGCAGCCTCATTTCCCCACCTGAGTGAGGACAGCACCGCAGACCTTCGGGAGTGAGGGTGGAGGCCCTGGCCTGGCCTGCGCTGCGGCCGCGCCCTGCACCCAAGCGTCAGCATCAGGGAAGCTCCCCGGGGTAGACCCGAGGGCCATGGCCCCAATGTCACAGCCACACCAGAGAACGGGGGTCCCCGCAGCCATGTGACCTCACCTGGGCGCCAGGTCGTGTGTGTGCCCTGCTGTTGGCCGCGCTCGCACTGAGGGCACAGCCCCGCTCGGCCAGGGGGTGCAGCTGAGCCTCGTGAGCTCCAGGGAGCAGAGTCAGGGTGTGGGGCACAGCCGGCGAAGGAGGGGCCACGGGGACTGAGGGCGCCTGGTGACCATCCTGTCTCTGTGTCTCCCCAGACGAGACCCTGTACGAGGCCCCTGAGCCCATCTTCACCAGCAATAACTCGTGCAGTGGCCTGGGCAGCTGCCAGCTCGTCCTCAGCACTGTCCCTGTGCTCTGGACACTCCTGGGCTCCTAGTCCTGGCCCGCCTGGACGGTCCCCCTGGACGGCCTGCCTGGATGGCCTTGCCTGGACGGTCCCTGGACGGTCCCCCTGGAGGGCCTTGCCTGGACGGTCCCCCTGGACGGCCTGCCTGGATGGCCTTGCTGGACAGTCCCCCTGGATGGCCTTGCCTGGATGGTCCCCCTGGAGGCCTTGCCTGGACGGTCCTCCTGGACGGCCCACCTGCCGGATGGTCCCCTGGACGGCCTCGTCTGGACGGTCCTCCTGGACGGCCCACCTGCTGGACGGTCCCCCTGGACGGCCTCGCCTGGACGGTCCCCCTCGATGGCCTCACCTGGACAGTCCTCCTGGACGGCCCACCTGCTGGATGGTCCCCCTGGACGGCCTCGCCTGGATGGCCTCGCCTGAAGAACACACAGACACTCCATTTCTCCCATGACAGGTGCTGCCCCTGCCAGGTGGGGGGCGTCCAGCGCCCCGGGACCCGCCCTGGGGGGTGCGTGGCTAAGGGTCCTGAGGCCAGGCCAGCCCTTCCGGAGTGCCGGAGAACCTAAGAACCTCTTGGCAGTGGTTTTGTTTTATGGCGGACTCAGAAAGACTTGAGTTTCTAATTTAATTTATTCCTTTGCTGTTGCTGGTGACTTTGGGAAGGAAACAGAAGGGTATGGGCGGGTGGGGGCTCCTGGTCCCGGGGGCACGGGCCTCAGGAGACCCCCTGGTCAGCTCACCCCGTTTGTCTTGCGGGGTCCTGGCTGGCGCCACCCTGCACCTCCCACGGGCCCGGGGGGAAGGGGGTAGTGAGAAGTGGCCCCAGGCCCCCCGGAATCTGAGCCCACCCCAGCCCCTGCCCCTGCCTCACCCGCCTCCTCGGGGGCTCCTTTCCCAGAGTGGAAATCCAGGATGTTTCACCGGGGGCCACGGCCCGCTCTGAGTCCCAGGCCCCCGAGTCTAGAACCCCTTGGGCGCCCCCCCCCCCCGCCCAGCCTCACCTGCCGGCCGCCGAGGCCCAGAAGACATGACGTTTCTGTAAATAGAGCCAGCAAGTATATATACTGTGATTTATTTTTACTGTATTCCTAAGGACGGCCTGGAAAGTCTCTTTTTTTTTTTCCCCTTCCCGGGAGGGGGGGCACTTTTTTTGGCGGGGGTGGGGGTGGGGGGACTCTTTAGAGTAGAAGCCACACTTCGCAATAAGCTCAGTTGTCTGTCGGAGCCCCCTCCCCTTGCTCCCGGAACTAACCATGTTTGTAAGGGAAAACAGGACGAAGCAAAACACCGGGGGAGCCCACCCCCAGAAAAAGACACCCCCCGACCCTTTAAAGAAGCAAACAGCATTTATACAGATTTCATATTTCTACCCGCCTTTCCTGATCTGTGTTTTCTATATATTCTATATAAGTATATATGGTGCGGGGCTGCCAGGTGGGGCTTTTGTAGGGGCAGCGGGCGGGCGGCGTGGCCACGCCTGGAGCTGGCGGCGCGGACTCCCCCTCCGTTACAATCAACTTTGAATTCTGTATTTTTTTATAATAAAACGAGTGTAAACCTCCAGCGTGTGCGTGTGGGGGGGGGCCCTCTGCCCAGCTGCGGGGGGTGGGGGGACACTCGGAACTTACAGTTTGGAGCTGCGTCCCGAGTCCGCCCGCTGGGGAGGGAGGGAGATCGGGGCTCCACCGTGACGGAGTCTCGGAGTCTCGGGTGGTTGGGGGGCCAGGCTCCGGGATGAGCGCTTTGTGGGGCGCTGTCCTTCGTGGCCCTCCATGGGCCTCAGCGCCCCCCCCCGCCCCCGAGCAGTGGGAACAAGCCTCCCCAGCCCGGGGGCGGCCGGAGGAAGCAGGGAAGACACCGGGAACGCAGCAAAGGTACCCAGATTGCAAGCCCCCAGGCTTGGTCCGGGTGCCCTGCTCCCTCGGCTGTATCTGGGGTCCCCGGGGAGAGGAGAGAGGATCTTCAGGTTCCAAGACGGGTCTTTTAGGATCCAACCAAATTATATGGCCTCTGTCGCCAAGCTCTGCGGCTGTGTGACTCAGTTCCCTACTTGCCCAGCCCCGCGTCAGGGGTCTGTGGGTTGCCTCTGAATCCCTCTCTGGGTTTGCAAAAGGGACGCGTCAGGGACTGTGGGCGCCGAGGGGCCTTCACCCCGGCCTAGCCCCAGATGGGGGCCCAGAGAGAGGCTGGGGGCCGCCCAGCAGGGCCGGGGACTGGGGACCCCTCAGCCGCCTGTCGCCTTGGTGCCGCCGCCAGCCCCGCAGCCTCTCGGGCACAATTCGCGGGGAGGGGAGGCCCGCAGCTAATGAATTCGGCCGAGCTGGGCCCGAGACAGGGCCTGCCTCTTAATGAGGCCAGCGAGCTGCACAAAGGGCCCTGTGTGCGCCGCCCGCGTCGGGGGTGGACGAGGGACCCGGCCCGGCGCCGCGCGGGAGACCCCGGACCCGCCTTCCCCGCCCAGGACCCCGGAGCTCGGGCAGGCACCGGGCCTCCCTGGGGGGCGCTCCCCAGACCCCTGGCCTTGGGGGGCCGTGGACGGAGGAAGGGGGGCCTACACGGGGGTGGGGGCGGATCCCAGCAGCTGACTTTAATTGTCTTGTTACGTAGGAGTCACCGAGAGTCCACGTCCCACAGCGTCCGTCCTTCTAGACGCTTAGTGACCTGCTGCGCTACCTGGATCCCAGGCGTGGGGGCCTCGCTCCTGCTCATGGCCCAGGGGACGTGCCTGTGTGTGGATAGATCTCGCTGCTTATCCTTTCACCTATTTATGGACATTTTCGATCTTTCCAGCCAGCTATTGTAAGGATTTTTTTAAAAAGATTTTTATCTGTTCATCGAGGAGAGACCGAGAGATAGAGAGACAGTGAGAGCGGGGGGGGGGGGGTGCAGAGGGAGAGGGACAGCAGATTCCTGCTGAGCAGGGAGCCCGACGCGGGACTCGACCCCAGGACGCTGGGATCAGGACCTGAGCCCAAGGCAGACGCCTCGCCCGCCGAGCCCCCCAGGCGCCCTGAGGGTTTCTTTTTAAGACAAAGTTTTAACACAAAAGGTGAGCTCAGGTGAGTAAGTACAAAAATAGCTTTGTTCCCGCGTCTGGGTCCCGGCACACGCTGTTCCCGCGGCCTGGTGCACGCTTCCCGCAGGGCGCCGGTTGGCTCTGCCCCTCGGACCCCTCGGATTCCGTCACACGTGTCGTCACATGTCCCGTCTCGGCCTCCCTGGCGGAGGGGCCTCGCCCCCAGGCCCCTGGAGGGGAAGCTGATTCTCACCTGCTCTCCCGCAGGCTGGGAGGTCCCAGTGGGCAGCGCCAGTCCCGGGTGCTCGGCACCAGGCACAGGTTGGGAGGCCCCCCTGGACCGTCATCGGCCGCAGGCACAGTCACCTGCCCGCACGTGCGGAGGAGCCGCAGGCACGCACACCCCTGCACTGCCCGACGCTTGCACTTAGGGCCCGGGTCTCTCGGGAACCGTCCCTGCCCACCCCCAGCCCCTGGTCACCGCCTCGGGGACCGCTGTCCCCATGCGCAGTGGCCACTCACTCCTGGGGTTGCACCGGGCCCCGCAGGGACCCTGGGCACCCCCAGCCTCAGCCGGAAGATGGACACCACGCTGCAGGCCCCCTGGCCAGCCGTCGGTCTGCGGGGTCCTGAGCAGAGGGGAGTGATTTGCTTACTGCGGCCTCGGTGTCCCGCCCCAGGGGGGTCCCCGAAGTTCCCCCAACCCCGCCAGCCCTGCAGGATGGAGAGTGGCCTCCCCGCCATGGGCCCCCATCAGATCCGTGGCTGCCCTGGTTTGGGGGGGAGTCAGGCCTCAGTCACAGGATGGGGCCCCGACGTCCCCTTTCCATCTGCACTGGAGGAAAAGCCCCAAGACCCCAGCACCCCTCCCACGAGGACTAATGGGGACCACCCAGACTTTAGGGGTCCCGTGAAGTCCCTTCCTCACGGCCACACAGCTGGAAGCCCCCACGGCTCCTGCATTCCAGTCCAAGTAAGGCCCAGAGCCTTCTGCGGGGTCCTCTCCCCTGCACCTGACCTCAGGCACACTCTGCCTCGCCGGGCGCACCCACCTCCACCTCTGGCCCTTTGCCTGTGTCCCCTGCCCGGTCCCCTCCCTGGTCCCCTGCCCGGTGCTCTCCCCTTCCCCACGTGTCTTCAACCCCTACCCCAGGGCCTCCCAGGTCTTGCCTGTCCCCTCCGCCGGGCTCTCAGCATCCTGAGGGCCGGGATTCTAGTCTCTGCTGGTCACTGCTACATCCTCAGAGCCCAGGACATGCCAGGGACCCAGCAGGTGCTCAGGGAACTCTCCCGATGGAATGACTGAACGTGCAGCTGCATCCTGAGCAAGCAGGACCGGCGGCTGCTCCCCACGCAGGGGCGCCCAGCAAGCGTCTCCTGCGCCCCCGCCCTGCTCAGTGCTGGGCCCTTCCCAGGCCTTCATGGCCTCCCAGCCTCCAGGCCCGATATTCGGGGGACTTAGGGGCCATGGGAGGAGGCTACACAGTTGGGGCCCCGATCCAGGTGGCAGGGAGGCCACTGATGGACAAATAAAGAGCAAGTTCCCAGCCCAGAAGCCCCCGAGGAACCATAAATTGCATCAAGGTGACACCCAAGCCGGTAATTTAGTGGATGCAGCCCGGGTGGTGTGGCCCGCGGGGCAAACTGGAAGGGCTCCTCCTCCCCTCCCCGCAGTCACCTGGCGGAGCACCAGCCCTACCAGTGGCACCCGAGGACCCTCCCCCCGTCACCGGAACCATGGGGTTGCCTGCTCAGGGGTGCAGACAGGGATGTTTGGGGATGAGCCCCCAGATTGGAGGGACTCTCCGGGGGCGGGCGCTGCTTACCTGGTGGCCCCCAGACCCACACCGGTCCAGACACAGAGGCCAAGAGGCCCAGAGGCGATGGAGGCAGGGCCCTCATGGACACTGCAGTCTGTGGGGTCACAGGGGGGAGTGGAGGGAGACTCCTCTCCCGTGCAGACGGGGGCAGAGGCCCCACCAGCCCCCTGGTCCTGGGACTGAGTCCAGGGTGAGCCTCAGGTCTCGGTGGGCGAGCCCCAGGACTTGCATCTGAAGGGCCTAGGGTAGCCCAGGGGATGAGACCAGGTCCCCCCCAGCAGCCCCAGAACGGTAAGTTCAGCCCTGCTGGGCAGGGCTGGGGCCCCTTGGGGTTGCCCTCTCCGAGAAGCGCTGCTGGACCGGCCTCTGCTGTGGGTTCAAGGCCACAGCCCCCCCACAGGGCGCTGGCCTGCCTCCCCGGGGCTGGGGGCAGCAGCTTCCAGGAGAGACCCGCGAGTCATTTCCCAGGACCCTCGGCCCGGCCCTCTCCAGCTCCAGCTCCCCAGGGGCACACTGATGGAGCGCAGGGGGTCAGGGGGCACCGGCGGCGCCGCCGCAGCTCCTACCCCCTCCAACACTCATCCCCAGGGCTCCCGGCCTTAGGAATGAGGGAGTACTGACACCCCCGAGGGGCTGCCCCATCGGACGAGTGGGAAACCGAGGCACGGGTCAGGCGCATCGCCCCAGCCGGCAGAGGGGTCCCCGGGGAGGAAGGGGAGGCGAGATTGGCGGTTCGGCCCCAGGCTGAGGGCTCTAAGTGCTTAAAAGCCTATTGTGGCCGCTGGGAGTAGGGGGGCGGGGGCGGGGGGTCGGGGGGGAGGGGCACCTCCACGAACTGCCCTGGACCTACAGACCTACAGCGGGAGAGCCAAGGAGTCAGGGAAGGCCGGCGTCCGCCCCCTCCTGGGCTGGAGCCCCCCCAGCATCCCCCCCTCCAGGCCCCCCCAGCCCTGGACCAGGCTCCCCGCTCCCCTCCTTGCAGGCCTGCCCTCCCCCTTCGGGAGCCCTCGGCCCCTCTGCTCCCTGCGCTCTCTCCCTTGTCAAACAGCATCGTCTCCTCTTTCAGGTCTCACCTCTTCACTCAGGCCTCAGTTTCCCCATTTACTAACTGAGGGCGTGAGATCTGGTCCCTGAGGAGGTGAGGGGAAGGGAGGGGAGGCCTGCTTTCCTTCTTCGGCACGTGTTAGCCAGTTCTGTGTGAGCCACCCTCTGCCGGAGGACTCGGTTTCCCCATTTGTGGGGTGTGCAGCAAGGTCTGGGTCCCAGCCCCAACTCAGCCTTTCTGCCAAGCAGGCGAAACCCATCGGAGACCCATTTTACAGACGGGAAGGTCGAGGCCAGAGGAGGGTTGCACCCAGCCCAGGCCCCCCACCCCTACCCCGCGGTCGGTGTGGAGCTGCCCCCCTTAGCACGGATGGGGGCCGGCCGGGGAGGGCCCGACTGTCCACACTGCAGCCGGGGGGGAGGCCGGGCCTCTAGCCCAGCAGCCCGGGTCAGCAGCACCTGCAGGTGGAAGAATTCTGTCTGCAAGGTGGACTGGGTGTGGGCTCTGAGGGGCGGGCAGGCCTGGCAGGGGACGGGGCGGGTGACCCGGGGGGACCATCCTGGCCCCGCCTCCCCAAGCAGCCAAAATTAGAGCCTGTTACTTTCCTGCCAGGGGCACACCCCCAAAGGGCTCTGGGGGGGACCTGCTTGGGAACGCCCACTGGCCCCTGGCAGGGGACCCTTCAGCCCCTCCTGTGCTTTTGCCTGGCCCTCCCCTGCCGCCGTCAGGGGTCTGCACCCTCCCGCGCCCCTCCTGGGCCTGAGTGCACCGGGCGGCAGGATTAGCATCACCCCACACGGCCACCCCCAGGCCGCAGTTCCAGATGGCGCTGTGGCCAGGAGGGGAGACTGAGGCACAGAGAGCTTAGCGGCCGCCCCTGGCTGAGGGCACAGCTACCGAGAGCAGACACGCCAGGCTCTGACGCAGCCCTGCCGCCTGCCGTGGACGAGCCCGGGTTTGCTCAGGCGGAAGCCGGGGCTATGGTGGCGCACGGGGGGCTCAGAGCCTGCGGTTCTGGGTGAGCCGAAGACCTGTCCCCACAGGACCAGGGCCGCGGTTCTCCCCCTGCACGGCCCGCGTCTGGCACGCAGTCAGGGCCCCTTGCTGGATGTTTGTGGAGTGTGTTTTGCGCCTGGACTCCAAACCAAGTGCTCCTTCTCACCAACCGGGCGAGGCTGCGGGGGCTGGCCTCCTTCTCCATTGGGCACTCCTGAGGGGGCCCTGGGACGCGGAGGGGTTGGTGGGGAACGGCCTCTCTCGGACGAGGGGGCAGCAGGAGCACCGCGGGAGTCGCTGTGCCGGCTGGCAGATCTTTTTTTTTTTTTTTTTTTTTTTTTATTTATTTATGATAGTCACAGAGAGAGAGGCGCAGAGACATAGGCAGAGGGAGAAGCAGGCTCCAGGCACCGGGAGCCCGACGTGGGATTCGATCCCGGGTCTCCAGGATCACGCCCTGGGCCAAAGGCAGGCGCCAAACCGCTGCGCCACCCAGGGATCCCCGGCTGGCAGATCTTTAAATTAAAATACATATATACACCAGATAAATAACCCCGGCCCACATCCTGGTGACAAGTGGAATTAAATCGCCCGGTTGGGGACCTGGCAGCGATAGCTGGGGGGCGGGGCGGGGACACGTCACTGCCTCCGTGTGTTTCCATTCTCTGACTCGTCCCCATCCTGCTGGTGGACATTCCTACGCCCCTGCACCGCCGGGCACCTGGGGAGGCGCTCAGAGCATCAGGAAGTGGGATGGGGGGTCCAGCACCCACATTCCTGAGCCCAGAGCAGGAGCCCAGGCATCCCCCAGTCCCGGGTCGGAGCGAGGCCAGCTCATCAGCTGGGGGCCCCCGCGGGAGTCACATGGCGCCATCCCAACCGGGGCGCCGTGCGCCCGCTGGGTGCGGGCATGGCACACACCAGGCTGAGTCCTGACCCGCGGCCCTCGTGGGCCGGGGTCAGCGGCAGATTGTTCCCGTGAGGTCCCGGCAGCCCCCCCCACGTCAGACGCCAGGGGGACCCCACTGAGGCTTGTGGGGAGGGCCCCCGGAGGCCCACGAGGCTGCGGGGTCGTCCCCAGCCCCTCCCTCCTCCTGAGCCGGGCCCACAGGGGCAGAGGGGCGGGCAGGGAGTTTTCAATTAAGGAGCCGCTAATCGCCAGGCGGCAAGGCCTGTTCTGGGGCCCAGTAAATCTATTATGAAAAGCCTCTAAATGTATGTAAAACCAGCCTCTGACAACCCAGGGATTAGGCCACCAGGAGGGGAAACCGAGGCGAGGGCCGGCTGGTGGATTAAGGAACGGAGCGGGGTCTCTTGAGGGTTGTGGGGAGCGGTCCCCGGGAATTGAGGCAGAGGGAGAGAGGTCGTCCTCTGCAGGAGCCAGTGCCCATTTTATAGCTGGGGAAACTGAGGCCCCGGTAGGCCCAGACCTGGAGTGGGGGGGGCCTCTTCCAGCACACCTGCTCAGGTGTGCGCTCGGGGCGCTGCAGCGTGGACTCCTGTCCCGAGGGGTCTGGGCCTTGATGGTGTGAAAGCTCGGGGACCATGGACAGGGATGGGGGAGCGGACAAAAGAGCCGATGAGCACCCGGCCTGGCCAGCGAGGAGCCCTCGGGGAGCACTAGGACCCCGGGGCTGTGATCTCAGGGTCCCCGGACCGGCCAAGGGCACCGAGGACGTGCCCTCACCTGGGCGCAGGGATCTGGGAGCTCGGGGCAGAGGCCCAGCTTCGTGGCTGGAGGGACCGTGGAGATGCGAGGCCGCGGCTGCGGTGTGGGGTGGGGGGCAGCACGGGGTTGTCTGCCTTGAGGCCGCCGGGAGCCCAGGCTTAGCCCGGGGGCCCTGGCCCCCCTCCCAGAAGCTGTGCTGGGAACACAGACCCCACTTCCCTCGGGCTCCCCCAGTCCGCTGCCTCCCGCCCATCTGCCCGACTGCTGACCGCCCTGGGAGGCCGCCCGCACCGCGGAGACCTTCCCGGGACCCGGGCGTGGGCAGCAGGGACACAGGCACCCGCGGGGCCCCCTCCAGCGCAGCTCAGGCCGGTGGGCAGCCTGGCGGAGGCATTCCCTGGGGCGTGGCTCTGGCGCCCGCGTGGACCTGCCACCCAGGTGCTGGGCAGTGAGCAGGAGCTGAGTGATTCCCTCGGGGCCCGTGAGGCCGAGTGGCCGGGGGTGGGGGCGCGGGGGTCCTGGGAAGGCCCACCCAGGCTCTGGGCCTCGCCGGGCCATGTGAGCGGGTGCGTGTCCCCCATGACTCGGTTTCCCCATCGTCGCCGCGGGATGGCCTGAGCTGTTCCCAGCTCTGGGGGAGGATGTTGGGGCTCCCCCACGCCCGGCCGTCAGTCAGGCCCGCCGGGCCCCTTCAAGTCGTCACGGCCCAGCAGCGGTCGGGGAGGGATTATCCAGCCTGTCCAGGGTGGACTCAAGTGGAACCGACGCTGACGAGCAGAACGCGCCCCCGCGGGCCCTGCCCCCACCTTTGTCTTGTCCCCCCCCCTGCCGCGGGGACACTGCCTCCGTGCTGGATCGGGGCCGAGGCCACTCCAGCCCCCCCACTGCCCGGCCCTAAGCCCCACAGATCCCGAGTGCCCGGGTTCCTGGCCTGTCGGGCCCTGCTGCGTCCCCATCCCGGCCTCAGTGTCCCCATCCATAGCACGGGGGTGCCCACGGATGACGGGGGGTGCTGTGTGGGCAGAGGCCCTGGTAGGACGTTCCCAGGGTCTCCTCGGCTGCCGGCTGCCAGGCGCTGCACCCAGCCTTTGTGCGAGAAATGCGAGGTGGCAGGGAGAACGGATCCGCTCGGCTCCTGAAAGGACCGAGGCAAATACTGTTGACCCCTGACCCTGGTCCCCTAATCCTGCGCCGAGGCCCGCGTGGGGGGGCCTCGAGAGCAGGCTCAGGCTGTGACCCCCACCCCCTATCGCCAAGGGGGGGCTTCCGGGTCGGGGCCGCGGGGGCTTCCGGGGAGCGCGGCTGCCCCGTTGGCCACGTGTCCGGGCAGCACCCTGCGGAGGCCCCCACCCCGCCCTGGGAATCGGGTCGCGCCCCTCGGGCCCGTGCGGGGCCCAGCGGCTGCCCAGTGCGGGAGATGGTGGGGACGCGGGCCCGCCGTGCCCGGGCTTCTACCAGTGTCTGTGCCTCAGTGGAATCTTCTGGGGGTGGGATGGCTGCGGGGTGCATGGCCCAGGCCCCCGGAGCGCCGCCGGCTTGGGGCGCAGGAGCCACAGTGACCGGGCCCAGCCCAGCCCTGGGCGTGCACCTGCGGGGGGTGCTGGCCCGACCACAGTGCACCTCGACCCCAGGGCTGTGGCTGGGGACCCAGGGCGGAGGGCGGGGGCTCCTGGCTGCTCCCCTCGCACCTCAGCCCTCACCTCCAGCCCCCTGGAGGCCACAAGAAGCTTCCACCCAACAGGAAACTATTCTCCGCGATCGGGCGCCCGCGCTCCCCGGCGGCCACGTGTCTGTTCCACGCTGCCGAGCTGTTCCCCACAATCGACTTCAGTTTGGCCTGGGCGCTGCCTCGGCCTCGACCCTCCCCGGGAGCAGGGGCTGGGGGGGGTGCTGCTTCCCTCAGCCCACCCACTTCCCGCATGACAGGGCTCTGCCGTGGCTGAGCCTTCCCGGGCCTCAGTTTCCCCAACATGGTGGAGCAGGGGGTGGGGGAGGCGAGTGGTTTTCACCCCACCTCCTGCATTTCCGGTGTCCTCCATCCCCTGTGGAGTGCCAACCACACGGCGGGAAGCGAGGTGGGAAAACGAGCTCATGGGGGTCACCGGGCGTGCGGGGCTTTCCTGGCTGGGGGAATCGCACGTGCAAAGGCCCTGAAGCCGCCAGGAGCACGGGGCCTGGGAGGAAGTCGAGGAGGCCCCCGTGGAAGCGGCAAGCAGAGAGGACCCGGGGCCTGGTGACAATATTACTCAACGACAATCAACAGCCAACATTTATTTATTTTTTAAAGATCTTATTTATTCATGAGACACAGAGAGAGAGAGAGAGGCAGAGGCACAGGCAGGGGGAGAAGCAGGCTCCATGCAGGGAGCCCGATATGGGACTCGATCCCGGGACCCCAGGATCACGCCCTGGGCCGAAGGTGGTGCTAAAGCGCCGAGGCACCCGGGGATCCCAGCGGCCAACATTTAGGGAGCACCCACTACATACCCAACGGCGACCGACGCCTTTACCTGCCCGGGCTCCCTGCGACGTCACATTTATCTGTGAAGAAACAGGCCCCACAGAGAGGAGGTAGCGGCCAAGGTTACGGGGCTGGGCCCCAGCTCGGATCCCCCAGAGTCGGGGGCAGGCCGGGGTGTGGACTCGCCCCCCCTCTGCAGCAGACCCCTCAGCCAACACCCGGCGCACCCCTGTCCTCCCCCAACCCCACGACCTGGCTCCAGGCCTGTCTCCACTTCCGGGGTGGGGAAGAGGGGCATGACGGGTCCGGGTTCCTGCGGTGTCACTGGGGTCGCCCGCCCTTTCTGTGCCTCAGTTTCCCCGCCTTGTAAGGCGAGACTGTGGGCAGCTCCCGGCCCTAGGGCGAGTGGGCGAGTGGGGGCGGGGATGAGACTCTCCCTGCTCAGGCCCCGTCCCCACTGCCCTGGGCGGCCTTTCCCCTGCGGTGCCCTGGGCACCGCCTCTGGGCCCCGGTGGCTCCGGCTCCGGCCGCCACTAGGTGGAGCGAGGAGGCCGGAGGACACCGGGCGCGGGTGGCGGGGCTGGAGCGGGGACGCAGGACCTGGTGGTGGCACGGCGGGCGAGGGGCGCCCACGACAGCGGGGCAGGCGGCGTCCTTCACGGGGACCCTCGGGCGGGCCCTGTCCCCCCACGAGTTGCCTCCGCCCGGCCGACCGCGCACCTGCTGTCCTTGCATGGACGGGACTCCCGGGGTCCTCGGGACGCCCCCCTTCCCCGTGGGCAGGGTCGCGGCCACCGCTGGGTTAGTGGGCTTCCCTGAGGAGGTGATGCTCCCGCTGCGACTGAAAGTACAAGGAGTGGGGCGCCTGCCTGAGTCCCTGGGTCTCATGAATAATAAAATAAAATAAAATAAAATAAAATAAAATAAATAAAATAAAATAAATAAAATAAAATAAAATAAAATAAAATAAAATAAAATAAAATAAAATAAAATAAAATAAAATAAAATAAAATAAAATAAATAAAATAAATAAATAAAATAAAATAAAATAAAATAAAATAAAAATAAAATAAAATAAATAAAAAACTATGAAGAGCGTGGGGTGGGGAGCACGCTGCACAGAGCTTCCCCAGGGAGCTGGGGGTGTCGCACAGGGTTCCGGGGTGTCGGGGTGGGAGAGGCAGGGCCAGCCCTCTGGAGGCCATGGGGGGTCTTGAGGTTTATGTGCAGGGCACTGGGGAGCCACGCGGGTGAGAGTAGGAGAGTGACCCGCCTGCATCACTGGGTCACAGCTCCCTGCGGCTGCCTAGGGAGGGCGGCTGGGGTGGGGGGCAGGGACCTCGGGGATGGGCCCCCCGGGTCGGCGCCGGGCACCTCCTCAGGCCCTGCTTGGCCTCCCAGAGCCTCGGCTTGGGTCCACCCCAATGGAAACCCCAAGCTTGCAGACCCCTCCCGCCTCCGCTGCCACCATGAGCCACTGGGCCCCCAATGCTCGGGGTAGAGCCCCGGCCCACGGGGGAAGCTGAGGCACAGGCGGCCCGGTCACTCAGGGCGCATCCGGGGCCCCCGCCATCGGACCAGCATGTCCTGGGTCCCCCTTCGCTGTACTGAGTGCACTGGGGCCGCCTTCTGGGCCCTCGTCATGGTCACCGTCCTCCCTCGGGATGAGGTTGGCCTGGGACTGAGCCGCCACGGGCACCGCACCCACCCCGAGCTTGGGGCCGGGCACAGCCTGGGGTAGTCTACACCGCGGGGCCGCCCCGCTCGCCCCGGTACCGTGTTGCTGCCCATGTTTGCCACGTGAGCTCCAGGCAGCAGGGGTCAGGCCCTTGCCCTCACCCCATAGGCCCTGAGCCCCTGGCCCTACCCCTGGCCTTGGGTCACGCAGACCTGCTCTGGAATGACCAAGCCCTCCTTGCCTCGGGGCCTTTGCACAGGCTGCTCCCTTCCCTGCGGGTCCACCCTTGAGCAGCCAGGCAGCCAGCAGCACCGCTCCCCAGCCACCCACCTGTGCTCAGGTGCGGCCTCCCCACCTGCTGGCAGCCACTCTCAGTGCTGGTTGATTTATTTATTTAACTTTCAAAAACAATTTTATTTATTTATTCCTGAGAGATACAGAGAGGGGCAGAGGGAGAAGCAGGCTCCCGTGGGGAGCCCGATGCGGAACTCGATCCCAGGACCCTGGGGTCACGCCCTGAGCCGAAGGCCGGCGCTAGACCACGGAGCCCCCCAGGCACCCCGAAGACACAACCATGTTTAAAAAACACGCATTTAGCACGAACAGAATGGACAAATCACATCTCCTGAAGGGCCAGTGGTTCTTGTTTTCTTAATTGGGGTTCAGGTGTTTCCAGTGCATCACAGTGTTGTTGACCGTCATCTCTGTGCAATTCCAGAACATTCTAACACCCAAAAGAACAGCCCTGTGCCCATTTGTGTCACCCCGTCCCCCTGCCCAGCGCCCCCAGCCCCCCAAGTCCCGCCACCTCGAGCCCCCTTCCTGCCTGTGGAGGAGCCCGTCCTGCACGTGTCACACACGTGGACTCACGCCCCGAGGGGCCTCCTGTGTCTGGTTCCCTCCCTGAGCATCGTGGGTTGGGGTCTGTCCCTGGGTCGGCGCGGGGGGGGCCTCGCTCCTGCTGGTGGCCCAGGGATGCGCCCGTGGGTGTTCGCACTGCTGTCGTGCTGTCCTTTTGTCCACACTGGTCGGGGTCCTGATGAGATTCAAGTGTGAGCGCCGCACGCAGGCCTGGAGCCCGAGCCCTTGGGCCTCTGGGCCGCACCCCGGGGCGAGGCTGGCACAGGGGCCCCCTCTGCCGCCGCTCCCCGCCGTCCCACCCTGAGCACTCCGGCCTGGCCCGCTGCCCCGCTGCCCCCAGCTCCCTCCCTCCTGGGGCAAAAGCCCGACGAGGCCCTTCCCCTGCCTGCTCCTGGGCTCCAGGTGCCCTGGATGCGTGTCCGAGGTTGGGGTGGGGGTGAGTCGCCCCTGCTGGCCACACCGCGGGCAGGGCCTGGACAGGCTTCGGAGGCCCCGCGGGGCGGGGGTGGGGGGCTGGGAAATGAGAAGTGGGACCGGCCCCACCTTCCGGGTTAGGGTCAGGCTGGGGGGACATGATGAAGTGCGGGCTCCAGTGAGCCATGTCCTCAGCCGCGTGAAGCCATGTCAGCGGCCCCCTGTGCCCCCCCACTGCGAGCGCCGCATTCCCGGCTGGAGGGAGGACCCCTTGAGGGCGGCCCCGCGCCGCTGCTCCCGGCGGGACGCCGTCAGGGACCCTGGGAGGACCCACAGGATCGTGGGCACCTGACGAGGGTCCCTGGGGCCCCTGTCCAGCCCGGGGCGGGGATAAAGGCCACCTCGTCCATCCCCCACCACAATGGGATCGGGACGTTTGAAGTTCCTCGGGAGCCGGGAGGCTCCCACACGGAGAATCCGAGACGGACTTAGAGGCGCCTTTGTGAGCCGGGCGGGTGGTGATGAAAGCACCATGAAATCCACGGTGTCACCGATGCCCCGCGACCATGACGGGCCCCTTTACTGGAAGAAAAGGGGAAAAATCCCCAGTTAGAGACGTGCATGCGAACATACGGGCGGCCGCCGGGCTCCAGGCCTGGCAGGGGCCCCGGGAGCCCCAGAGCTCCGCCCCCGCGTGCCAAGCAGCGCAGTGCCCGCCCGTGGCCCCCCACGCCTGGCAGGGGCCAGGGCAGGGCGCCCTACGCAGGGCTTGCTGCAGTCCCCTTGCATGCCTCTGGTGACGGGAACCTCACCACCTTCCAGACCAGGCTTCCTTGCACTTGGCCCCAGGTGAGGGTGAAGCTGTACCTTACCTGGGAGTGGAGCCCTGAGGTCAGGGAGGAAAGGTGGCACCGGGCAGGAAGGAAAGTGTTTTTAATTTTTTTTAATTTTTTAAACATATTATTTATTTATTCATGAGAGACAGAGAGAGAGAGAGGCCGAGACCCAGGCAGAGGGAGAAGCAGGCTCCCTGCGGGGAGCCCGATGTGGGACTCGATCTCGGGACCCCGGGGTCACGGCCTGGGCCGAAGGCAGACGCTCCACCGCTGAGCCCCCGGGCGTCCCTTAAACAGCTTCACTGAGGTATTCACGTGGCAGTCCCTTCGCTCAGGGTACAATTCGTCTGTTTTAGCGTGTTCACAAAGTTACGTATCCATCAACACAACTGATTCTAGAACTTTCCATCTTCCCCAGAAGGAAGCCCCGTCCCCATCATGTGTACAACCCAGCCCCCGGCCCCCTGAGCCCCCTCCCTATCATGGACGTGTCACACGTGTGGACTCACACCCCGTGGGGCCTCCTGTGTCCAGTTTCCTCCCTGAGTGTCGGGGCTCAGGGTCCGTCCCCAGGGCGGCGTGTGGGCGCCTCGTCCATTCACAGCTGCGACGTGCCCTGGGGGGGACACGCCGCGCGTCTGCTCACCTGTTGGGGGCAGCTGGGTCGTGTCCTGAACGCTTTAATCTGCCCTCATCGTGGGCATGAAACCCTCCCCCAGGGTCAGGACCCCCCGAGGCCAAGAGCGGAGTGGAGCCCATGCAGGGCTCGGGGCGTCGGGGCCTGGGGGCAGGTCCCCTGTGGGGCGCTCGGGCAGGGCACCCCTCGGCTCCCACCCCCGCGTGTCCACCGGCAGGGCGGCTCACAGCACCCACCCTCACGACAGGACAGGGCGTGTGCACCGGCCCGCTCTCCTGCAAAGGCAGCTGCCAAGGGGCGCCCGTGCCCAGACATGGGTCCCTCCCCCTGTTGGAGGCGACAGGAAACCAGGGGTGCGAAGACGCCGTGTCCACACCCTGTCCCATCTCCAAGCAGACCTGCAGGAGACAACTGTCCTCTGGGGTCCCCCAGGACTTCGGGGCCGGTCCCCACGGCAGGGAGGGTGGGGGCGGACGGCACACAAAGGCCGGCAGCGATGGGTGGTGCCGAAGCCCCTCGTGCACTGGCTGGGGGGGCACAGGCAGGTGGCAGGGGCACCCGTAGGTCCTGCCAGAGACCCCCCAGCATGGGTCCACCTCCTTCCTTTCCTCAAGGAGACCTCTGAGGTGGAAAGAGACCTCACTGGGCATGGGGGGTGGACACACAGAGACAGACATGGGGGGGCGGGCAGGAGGCAGCCCAAGGGCATGTCCGAGGTCCCAGGGCCAGTGGCCTCAGACCCGGTGTTCTGGGTCCCCCCGAGCCCACCCCCCGAACCCCAACGTCCATGCTGACCCTGATCTGCTCTGTGGCCTGCTGAGGCTCCTTGAGTTCTGGGTTCGAGGGTGAGCATGAGTGGCCAGGTCAGGACCCTGGGGCCCGGGGTGCCGCCTCGCGTGGCTCCCAGCATCCAAAGCTCCAGGCTCCCTCAGGAAGCACCTGCTGTGTACATGGTGTGGGCCACGGAGACTTGGGAGGGGGTGCGGGGTCCCCTCGGATCCGCCGGGCCTGGGCGAGCGCCCCAGGACCCCAGGCAGGGCCACCCGACCCCGGGGCTCAGAGGGGAGAGCCTCAGTCCCTGCCCCCGGAGGGCGACGGCATCTCCCCGACCCGACGACCCTACGGGGACAGAGAGGGCCCTGGGTAATGTAGGGGGCAAGGGCGGCCCAGACTTGGCCCCGCAGGTGGGAACGTGTCCCCTAGAGAGGTGCCCAAGTCCTGGCCCTCGAGTGGGGCCCTGTCGGGAACCAGAGTCCCTGCTGCGGTCAGGTTGACACGTGCTCCTCGGGGTGGGCCCTACCCCCACGGCCACGTGATGGTGCAAAATCCGTCCGCGCATACTGGGGTCCTGGGGGCTGGGCGCGGGGGGCAGCAGCAAGACACTGCCCCCGGGCCTCGTGGCCACCTCCGGACTTGAGGGTAACCGGCCGCCGTGGCCCCGATGAATTCATATCTGTCAAGTGCCTGGGACGGTCGGTGGCACAAAATAAACACGCCGTTGTGTGTGAAGGGGACGTGGAATCCTGAAAGGTGAAACCAGCGTCTGTCCTCAGGAAGCTGGTAGTCGATGAGGTTGAAGGCGCCGTCTCTGTCCTCCTCACCCTCGGACGTGGCAGGTTCGAAGGGAAGGGACAGGAGGGTTTCTCAGAGGAGGTGTCGTTTGAGCTGAGACCTGAAGAGAGCTGCACGTCTGGTGAGGCTGAGCGTGTAGGCACCAGGAACAGCACATGCAAAGGTCCTGAGGCTGCTGGTGGCCAAGTGTCATGGGAGCAGGCGGGAGGCAGAGGGAGGAGTCAGGCTGTCCTACCCCGGGCACTGGGGAGCCCCAGCAAAGGGAATCGCAGGGGACGGACATGACAGGCGGGGGCTGTGCCCGTCGGAAGGGCCCGGCAAGGAGGGCTGCCTCGAGGCAGGGCAAGGGCTGCGGGCTGGACATGCCGCCCGGGGAAGGTTGGGGAGGAAATTTCCTTCTGTCTTCCTCTCCTGTCTCCACCTGGTTGGCCAAGGAGAGGCAAGGACTGGGAGGCAGAGGGAGGGAGATTGACAGGTGGGGGGCCCCAGTGCCCTCAGCCCGCCTCTTGGGGGGACCCCACCCTGACCCAGGCCGCGGAGCCAGCCACGGCCTCCCTCCTGGCCGGGTGGGTGCAGTGATGCCTGCGGGGGGGGGGGGCCCTGCCAGGCAGGCCGCCTGGGCTGCTCCCTCCCCTCGTGGGGCAGGAGTGCAGTGCGGTCCCCAGGGGCCTGGCAGTGGCTCTGGGCTCAGCCCGTCACCCCGCACCCGACACATGGGGAAACTGAGCCTGGGGCGCTCGCCTTCCCCATGAATCACGGAGCAGCATCGGCCACGCCTCGGCCCGGAATCTGCATTTCCACGCCCCACTCCCGACACTGTCCTTCCCGAGTTTAGGGACCCGGAGCCGGAGCCGGAGCTGACTGGATTGAAATTCTCGGGCTGTGCGAGGCCGTGGACAGATCCATACGCATTGTTTGGACAGATGCCTTGACCGCCCCGCGGGGGGGGGGGGGGGGACGGTGAACAGCGATGGGAGGCGGGACGCAACGGGAAGGTCACCCTCTTTTTCTGCACAAAGGTCAGACCGTTGCCAAGGCAACAGCGGGCTTGAAGATGGAGGCTTCAGGAGCGCTGTTCCCTCCCCCACGCCATGCGCAGGCCGCTGGCTCCTGGCCCCGCCGGGTCCCGCTGCGGCCACTGAGCCCCGGCGTTCCTGGTGTCCGATGGGAGCAGCGACTCCCCGCGGAGCCCTGGGCCTCCCTGGGGGCTCAGCCACAGTCCCCGGCTCACGGCCTGCAGCACCCGTGCGGGTCCCCTGTGCGCCCCCGGAGCCAGGGCCGGGACCCAGCAGCCGCTCTGGGCCTCAGGCTCAGATCTGCAGATGGTGTGGTGGGGACAGTGATCGCGGAGAGGAGCCCCGGGAGGGACGGGCTGGGCCTGGGGCTTCGGGCTGGCCGGAGGCTGGACACGAGCTGGCATCAGCCCTGGGGACCCCGGGCCTCTGCCGGCATCGCGTGGGGGGGGGGACGAGAGCAGCATCGTCTACACCTCTCTCCCTGGAGGGCAAACCTGACAGCGGCGCATCGTTCACTGCAGGCCACAGCATCCCTCCGACCGGCGTGGATGGTGACCACACTGTCCTGTCCACGTAAAGAGCAGGATTGGGGGCAGCACCCGGGACCGAGTCCCACGTCGGGCTCCCCGCATGGAGCCTGCTTCTCCCTCTGCCTGTGTCTCTCTCTCTCTCTCTCTCTCTCTCTCTTTCTCTGTGTGTGTGTGTCTCTCATGAATAAATTAAAAAAATCTTTAAAAAAAAATAAAGAGCAGAATTGGGAAGGTAACTGCTTCATTGAAACGGGATTCACACAACATACAACTAATCATTTCCAGGGGTTCAATTCAGCAGCACTTAGTACCTTCACAGAGCCCTGCAACCACTGCCTCTATCCAATTCCAGAACATTCCATCACCTCAAGAGGAAACCCCATCCCCATCAGCCTCCACCCCCCGGTCCCCCAAGTCCCTCCCCGTGTGTGGACAAGCCCATCCTGGAAAGCAATTTTTTTTTTTAAGATTTTATTTATTTTAGGGAAAGAGAGAGAGCAGGTGGGGGGGTAAGGGAGGGAGCATCTCCAGGAGACTCAGCACTGAGTGAGGAGCCCCATGTGTGAGCGACCCCACGACCCCGAGATCACAACCCAAGCTGGAATCAAGAGTCGGTCGCTCTTGCGGGCGCCCTTGCAAGGTCATATTTTTGGAAAGCCGGTGCTGGGACAGGGCTCGGAGGCGGCCGGGACTCGCGGCCTGGGGGGACGGGGACAGCCCGAGGGCGCCGGCCGTGCTGTTGGCGGCAGCAAGGGTCGGGGGCACTGCCTCAGGCCGTCCGGGGGTGCCCACCCTGGGCGTCTTGGGGCCGAGGCTGCGGCTTGTGGGCCAGCAGGTGCATTCAGGCCGCCGCGCTGGCTTCCAGATGCTCGCTGAGCTCCTACCCCGCGCGGGGCCCTGTGCCTGGTTCCCGGGAATCGGGCGGTGGGGACGGTCCTGCCACAGGCTCCAGGGAGGGTCCTTCCTGCGTCTCCCGGCTCCTGGGGGCTCCCCTACTCCTTGGCCTGGGGCCGTGACGCTCGGTCCTCCGGCCTCTGCTGTCACGGGGCAGCCTCCTCCTGGTCCTGGAAAAACACCTGACGCTGGATTTGGGACCCACCCCAATCGGGATGATCTCACCCTGAGACCCTCACAACGTCTGCAAAACCGTTTTATAAGTAAGCTCAGACTGTGTCACCGGGCTCTGCTGCGGCGCTGCTGTGTCCACAGCTCCCGGGATCCTGCACGTGGCCTGTGGGGCCAGAGGACGAGGACGCTGTGTGTTCGTGGGTCCACGTTGGCCGACTGGGTGCCTGGGGGCACAGGACGCCTCAGCCCTGCTGAGCAGCCCCCCGACCCTGGACCGGGGGTGGAGCACCAGCTGCTGCTGCTTTGCCCATTCTACTCACCATCGTCACCATGCACGGCTCAGCACACAGCTCGGGGCACGAAGCACCCTCACCCCACCCTGCACCCACCCCACCACCGTCTCCAGAACCTTCCATCTCCCCACACGGAGACCCCGTCCCCAGGAAGCACTAACCCCTGCCCCCCCCCCCGGCTCCCACCACCTCCTCTGTCTCTGTGCACAGGCCTCCTCTGGGGACCTCCTGGGAGTGGGGTCCTGCGGGAGGCGTCCTTCTGGGTCTGGGTCCCCTCTCTGAGCCTGGTGTCCTCGGGGTCCGTCCACGTGGGGGCAGGTGTCAGGGCCCTTCCTTCCTGGGGCTGGGTGGTATCCCGGGTGTGGACGGGCCACGCTGAGGGTGGCCACCAGGTGCTTCCCCCTCCTGGCTGCCGTGACTCGTGCTGCTGTGAAGACGGGGGTGCAAATACCTCTTTGAGTCTTAGCTTCTGGTTTGTTGGGTGTAGACGCAGAATGGGAACTGCCGGGTGGCGTGGTGATTCTGTGTGCCCGAGGAGCCGCCCAGAGCTGGGTGCAGTGCGGCCCACCCCCCACCCCCGGCTATGACGAGGTCGACTTCCCCCCTGAGCCCACCTACCCTGCCAGTCCCGCTGCTGTGGTTGGAGAGATGCCGTGCTTGGCTGCTGAGCCTGCAGCGACTCTTCCTGTGATAGCGTAGACCCGGGCCCACCGTGGCGTCCCCCATTAGGACAGATACCTGCCTGGGGGCCTCCTCCTGCACGACGCTGCTGGTTGGTGTCCCCGACCCCTGGGGCTGCTGGAGCCAATGACCACATGCAGGGGGGCTTCAAACAACAGAAATATATTACGTCCTCCCCGCTCCGGGGGCCTGAAGTTCACATTCAAGGTGTCATGGGGTCGCCCTCCCTCCAAAGGCTGCGGGGCTGGATCCTCTGTGCCTCTTCCAGCAGCTGGAGGCTTAGGGACAATCCTCGTGGGCTCACCCGTCACACCACCGTGCATCTCCAGGGACACGTAGTTTCTCTGCATGTCTCTGTCGGTCCCCCTGTTCTCGTGAGGACCCCACGGGGGACTCAGGGCCGCCCCACTGCAGTGTGACCCGGTCCCCACTAATGACATCTGCCAAGAGTGTCTCCAGGTAAAGCCCCATTCGCAGGTCCCGGGCGTTGGGACACGAGGGGACCCGGGTCTATGTGTATCTTTCTGGGGGGGGGGGGAACACAACAGAACCCGCAACACCAAGGGATGAAAAAACCCAGAGGTTTAGCAATAATTTATGTAAACGCCCTGCGAGAAGGAAATCAAGCAGATTCTACAACAACACGTTCTGGCCAGAGGAGCCTGGGGACACGATGACGACGACGACGATGATGACAACGAAGACGATGATGACAACAACTGAATATGCAACATGAAATCCTGGGCGAAAATGGGTGACAGCCGTTACCAGAAGGCTGGGATTTCCATATGATGGGGGCAGGCTGGGTTAAGGGACGGGGCGGGGTTGGGGCCCGGAGGGGGTGCCCGCAGGACTGGCCGAGAGGGTCGTGCCTTCGTGGGGATCAGAATCCAGCTCCAGGCGGAAAGAAGTGAGAGCAGCGAGAGGGAGGGACAGGAGAGGGGTCTCGTCCTTGCTGGCAGCTGGGGGTTCACGCGCTCGTGTTCCTCCCGGAGCCGAGGGTCTGACCTAAGGCGGGTGTCGGGGTGTCCGGGCCTCGGGTGAACAGTAGGTGTTAATTCCACAAACCCCGTAGGGAGGGTGTTGATGGCAGCTGCGGGGGCCCAGGTTTGTCGGCACCTACTGTTCCGGGACACGTTTGGGATCCGCTTCTGTTTTATTTTATTTTATTTTATTTTTATTTTATTTTATTTTATTTTATTTTATTTATTTTTTCCGCTTCTGTTTAGATGTTACCGGGGGAGGAAACTCGGACGGTGCCCTTCCTGGCTTCCGCCTCGAGAGAGCTTCTTGGGTCCTGCGGGCACCGGGCAAGTGGAGGGTGGCGAGCGGGGCCCGCAGGGAAGCGGAGGGACGGGCCCTTCCAGGCCGGGCATCCGCAGCGTCCTCAGCTGGCGACCTGGGTGGGGAGGTTGCATGTGGACCCGGGGTCGGGGACGCTGGGTGTTTGTGAACCCCACGTCAGCAACCTTCCCGTTAAAGCGCAGATCGTTCCAAAAATAATAGGTTCACTTAAAAAATATGCTCCAGGGGTACCTGGGGGGCTCCGTCGGTGGAGCGTCCGCCTTGGGCTCAGGTTGGGTCCTGGGGTCGAGCAGGCGTGGGGGGGGTCCCTGCTCCGCGGGGATCCTGCTTCTCCCTCTACCCGTCCCCCTGCTCGTGCGTGCGCTCTTCTCTTAAATAAATAAAATCTTAAAAATTATATATCCCAGGGTGATTCTTGATCCGTAAAGTCCTAGAAGGAATTCCACGTATACGTGTATTTAAATGCTGGGGCGAGGGGACGCTTTCTGAGCACGCTCTGGGAGGAAGGAAGGAGGGAGGGAAGGAAGGAACGAGGGAGGGAAGGAGGGAAGGAGGGAAGGAGGGAAGGCAGGCGGGAGGGGGGCGCTGCGGTCTAAGGCGGACGCGCAGGACCGTCCTCACGAAGCTCCTCTCGGGAACCAACAAAGGGCCGCAGCCCCGGTCTGAAAGCGCAGCGGAGTCCCTGGGAACGCAGCTCTCCGCAGGGTGCCGGGCGGGAGGCGACACTCGGCCTCGGTGACCAGAGAATTCCCGGATCGGGGCGGTGCTGTGCGCTGCGGGGAGCGGTGGCTGTGCGGTGGCCCCGGAGCCCGGCGCCTTCGTGCATCACATCTGGGGACAGACGCCGACGAGGGACCCCCGCTCCTTACCGAGGCCTCGGTGATCTGTTTGCACAAGCCCGACACCGTCGTGAGGAGCGAATCGGTCAGGGAGAGAGTGGACCGTGAGCTCGCTCCTGCACGGAATGGACCGGAACCCGAGCTACGGTCCGAGGACCGACTGGTGGTGCCGGAGGCGGGCGCGGGGGTCGGGGCCAACGTCCAGCCAAACTGACAGGAAGCCCTGGGGCGGTGTGCGGGACCGCCACTGTGGCCGCTGCGCATCCCCCAGGCCCCGCATGGGGAGGGTGTGAGTGCGTGGGGTCGGGGCGCTGACCAGACCCCCGAGACCCTTTCACAACAAATGCCCCGTCTCTGTGTTCACGCGGGAAACGAATATGCGCTCCAGGCCGGGTGTCTGTCGATTCGCAGCGGGGCAAGAGCTAGGAGAGGTGGGACGCACTGGAGGGCACGTGGCCGCGTGGGGCACCTGCGTCCCCGAGTCCCAGGGCCCAGGGGCTCCGCTTCGGGGAACACACGGCCCAAGGGTCGCCCATTCAAGGATGCACTGCGTCCCCGCCCTCGGGATCACACTCCGCTGGGAGGAATCTCAAGAAGGCACCACAGAGGAGGACACGCGTCCACACTGGGCGGCGTGGGAACCACTCAGGACCTGACCCTGCGGCGGCCGCATGCGTCCCTGGTGTTCACCCCAGAGAGATGAAGATTCACGTCCACTCAGAACCTGTGCACACGGGGCACCTGGGGGGCTCAGTGATTGAGCATCTGCCTTCAGCCCACGCTGTGACCCTGGGGCCCCGGGATCGAGTCTTGCATCGGGCTCCCCGCAGGGAGAGAAAGCCTGTGTCTCTGCCTCTCAGAAATAAATAAATATTTTTTAAAAATAAAAAGAACCTGGGATCCCTGGGTGGCGCAGCAGTTTAGCACCTGCCTTTGGCCCAGCGCGCGATCCTGGAGTCCCGGGATCGAGTCCCGCGTCGGGCTCCCGGTGCATGGAGCCTGCTTCTCCCTCTGCCTGTGTCTCTGCCTGTCTCTCTCTCTCTCTGTGACTACCATAAAAAAATAAAATTAAAAAAAATAAAATGAATAAAAAGAAACTGTGCATGATCACGCACGGCAACTTCATCGGCAACAGCCCCACCCGGGAACCGCCCGCGAGCCCCTCAGGAAACCAGCGGGGACACGTGCCACGGAATATCACATGGCAAGACAAAGGGACAAACTATGGAGCGGTCAACAACTGACTGGACCCTCGTCTCCATAGACACGGAGACAACATTCCCACAAGGACAGACCATCGAGTGAGGGCCGGCAGTGGGGCAGGGGGCACCCTCTGTGGCGTCAGGATGCCCGGGCTGTGACCAGGGTGCAGCCCAGAGCCAAGCCAGGTGATGGGCACAGGGGCTTCCCTGGACTATCTTTGCAGGTTCCTGTGAACCTGCCATTATTCCCACAGAAAGAGTGAAATCTTAAAAAAAAAAAAAAAATAGAAGAAAAGAAATAAAAAATAAAAAGCAAAATTAAAAAAAAAAAAAAGGATGCTATTTGTATAAAAACACAAACTCCCCGAGGATGTTTGCCGGATGCTGACCCTGGTCCCCGCTCCGGGGCCACGTCTCTTTTCCTCTCTCCTTTGTCCATTTCCTGAATTAAAAACAAATTTTCCGGGGTACCCGGCCGGCCCCGTCGGGGGAATGTGTGACTCTTGATCTCGGGGTCGTGAGTTTGAGGCCCACGTCAGGCACAGAGAGGGCTTAATAAAATTCCAAAAAAAAATTTTTTTTTTTAAGGAGGACATATTTTTACAATACAAAAAAAAAAAAAAAACAGGCAATTTAACATTTTTGGAAGACATATGCCTACATTCTGGAAGACTGTCAGTTTCCCAGCGCGCTGAATGGATGAATGGTCGCGTCATTATCTGCGGTCCCCCGGCCCCGACAGTCTGTGATTTTACAGTTGTCACCGTTTCTCAGCGGAGGGTCACGGAAGGGCAGCGCTAACCCCTGCTCTGACAGGGAATTAGTGTCGGGGCGGGCCCGGGCCGGGGCTGGCTGCTGGACACCTGCCCTGCCGGCCCCCCTGTGCCGCCCACGTCCCCCCCGGCCCGGCTGCTCCTCGCGGCGTGCGCCCCATCCTCCCGCCCGAGACGAGCATCCCCGGAAACATGACAGAGCCGGCAAAGCACCCGCCCCCCAGCCGCGCCCCCCGGCCTCCACTGAACCCACACCCGCGCCGAGCAGGGGCGTCTTCCTCCCCGGGTGCCACCCTGAGTGTGCGAGCCCGTGTGACACACTCACCCACTTCTGTCTCCCGGACGCGGTCCTCGCCCGCTCAGGTGCACCTGCACCCTGGTTGTCACTGGGCCGGGTGACGGTCCCGCCCTTCCCCGGGCAGACGGGGCCTCTGGGGCCCTGTCCTCCTCCGACTCGGGGGCCGCGGTGTCAGTGCGTTCATTCGTTCTCTGGGGCAGAGCAGCTCCCTTGGGGCGAGCTCTGGACAGATGTCCCCTCGCTGCCCCTCCCGGAGGACGATGGTGTGGACGTGGAGCCGCGCTGGGCAAGGCCTCGGGTGATTCTTTCGCCATCGGGGCTGATTTAAAAGTCCGCAAGGCAGGGACGCCCGGGTGGCTCAGCGGTTTGGCGCCTGCCCTTGGCCCAGAGCGTGACCCTGGAGACCCGGGATCGAGTCCCACGTCGGGATCCCTGCATGGAGCCTGCTTCTCCCTCTGCCTGGGTCTCTGCCTCTCTCTCTGTGTCTCTCATGAATAAATAGATAAAAAATTTTTTATTTTTTTTTTATGATAGTCACAGAGAGAGAGAGAGAGAGGCAGAGGGAGAAGCAGGTTCCACGCACCGGGAGCCCGACGTGGGATTCGATCCCGGGTCTCCAGGATCGCGCCCTGGGCCAAAGGCAGGCGCCAAACTGCTGCGCCACCCAGGGATCCCAATAAATAGATAAAATTAAAAAAATAAAAATAAAATTAAAAAAAGTGTGCAAGGCAGGCTGATGCTCTGAGCGCCCAACAATGGTCGTCTCAAGTCCGTGCTCTCGTCCCCAGGTCTTCTAGCTCCTGCAGCGCTTCCTCTGTCACCACCACCTTGCCCGTGCTCCGCTTCCTTTCCACCTGGACTCTTTGTCTCCTCTGTCCTGGGCTGGGCTGGGCTCTCTGGTGCCCGCAGGGACAGGGATGGGGACGGTGAGAGTGAGGCGCAGCCATTCTGCGTGCAACCATGGGGGTGCGGGAGGCGCGAGGCTCCCATCCTGCCCAGGTGGCCCCAGGATTGCCCTGGCCCGTGTCCGCCAGTGGAGGGGCAGGCTGTGGGGCGTGGGTGCAAGTGGGCTGACCATGGGGGTGTGGGAGGCCCCCAGGCCACAGAGCCACCTGCCCACCCCTCCCACAGGCGGGAGACGCTGTGTCTCCTTCTGACTTTCTCCCCTCTGGCTTTAAATGCTTTCTTGGCCCTTCTAGAAACTCTCCCCCCCAAAGACACTGAAAACCCACACCCCAAATCCCCAGGTAACGGCCCCCACGGCCCCGCAGGAAGCAGACAGAGCCTTCTGGGCTGGTGCCGACCGGAGGGCACGCTGCAGTCCCTGCCGGGGAGGGAGGCCTGGTGGGCTGGGTGGGCTCGGGTCAGGAGGGGCGTGGTGAGACCCGACGAGAGTGCAGGCGAGGGGCAAGGCCCAGGCCCCCACATCAACCCAGGGCGCTCACGGGCGGGGACGGAAGCCCCAGCTCTGACCCTGTCCCAGGCGCAGGGCCCAGTGCTCGGGGGGACCTTCCCCCAGAAGCTGTGCTGAGTGCCCGCGGGGGTCGCTGGGCCCCAGGAGTTCCCGGGGTGCCGGGGGGCCCAGGCAGGGGCACAATGGGCCAGCTGAGTCCCCCACGGTTCCTGGTCTCCTGAAATTGGATGGACACGGCTGCAGAAAGCCCAGGCCTCTGTCACGGCGAGGCAATGGTGCACAAAGCCGGCTGTCACTGTACGTTTTCTGCTGGCCCTGCCTGTTGTCTGCTGTCCCCAGGGCCACTGTGGAAATGAGGGCCCGAGAGCCCTTGCAGGCAGGCTGTCTTTGTCCATATTTTGTGCGTCCCTCTGGGGAGACAATGGGGGACACTTTCCTTTCCACCCTCTGGACAAGGCCTGCTAAGCGCTCTCGCCCGATGGCCGTCACGGGGGGACCCTCTTGCATCTGGGCACTTGAGGGCTCTCTGGGGACAAGGAGGGGCTGGCTCTCCTTGTACTCACTCTGTCCCAAGGCCGCTGTCCTGCCCGGCAATTCCTGAACCGTGTCCCCTTGGGGTCACGGGGTCTCCCTCCGTGCCAGGCGACCACTGCCCGGGCTAGGCACTGCCCGGCCATGAGAGCAGCTGGACGCAGGAGACAGTGGCGAGGGGTGGAAACGCGGGCAAGTGGCCGCGAGCCTCAGACCCGCTGGGCGCACGGGCATCGGGTGGGAGAGGGGATGGGGAGCCGGAGCGCAGCAGCCCTGCTCGCGTGGGGCCCCCTGGATGCAACACTGGGGAGAAGGCGGCGTTGGGCAGGCTGGCACACCCAGCTGGCAGGACTGTCCGGGGCGAAGACTCACAAGCGACACAAACCAGAGCGAGGGTCTCGCCCAAAACAGAGGCAGGCCGTGCCCCCCGCCCCCGCAGGCTGTTCCAGAAATCACCGGGGTTTGCAGGCTTTTCAGCCGGAGTGGGCGGGCAGGGGCGGGGGCATCCGTGCCCTGGAGGCACGCCCTGGGCCGACCCGCCTGGCCTCCAGGAGGCCCGAAAGCGCAGTGACCGCGGGTCCCCGGCTTGTCTCAGCGGCTGTGCCGACTTAGGGCTTCCCGGCTAAAGGCCCGTGACAGTCACCCGGAGCCCGGAGCCACGAATAAAACACGAGGCTGCCGCCTCTCCCACAGTGACGCATAATCAGAGCAAACCCGCGCCTCCACGGCGGCCGCGCCCCCGCAACCATCAGTGATCGTGGGTCCCCGCAGCCCAGCCCCACTCGGGAGGGTGGACAGGACCAGGGCTCTGCCCCTACGGTAGGGACCCGGCTCCCGTGCCCCGGCTCCAGGGGCAACGTCCCCTCTAACCGCATTCCTCAAGTTTTGTTTTATGGTTTTTTAAATTATTTATTTATTTTAAAGATTTTATTTATTTATTCATGAAACACAGAGAGAGGCAGAGACCCAGGCAGAGGGAGAAGCAGGCTCCATGCAGGGAGCCCGACGGGGGACCCGATCCCAGGTCCCCAGGGTCACGCCCTGGGCTGACAGCAGTACCAAACCGCTGAGCCACCCGGGCTGCCCCGTAACAATCATTTTAAAGTGAACAATTCTGTGATATTTAGCACAACGGCAGGTCGGTGCTGCCACCACCACCTCTATGTAGTTCCAGAACATTCCATCGCCCTGAAAGAAGAGCCCGACCGCATTAGCAGCCCCTCCCCACCCCCTCCCCAGCCTCGGGCACCCACTAACCCACTTTCTGTCTCTGCAGACCAGCCTGTTCCAGACACTTCACATCCCTGGAATCACACACACCGCGTGGTCGCGAACAGTTTCTTGGCCTAAGTAGGTCCCAGACGCTGCGTGACACTTCCAGGACCGCAGTTTGTTGTTTTAGAATTTTTTTTTAATTTTATTTATTTCTGATAGTCACAGAGAGAGAGAGAGAGAGAGGCAGAGACACAGGCAGAGGGAGAAGCAGGCTCCATGCACCGGGAGCCTGACGTGGGATTCGATCCCGGGTCTCCAGGATCGCGCCCTGGGCCAAAGGCAGGCGCTAAACCGCCGCGCCACCCAGGGATCCCAAGTTTGTTGTTTTTATCGGAAGCTCACCTTGCGCTGGGTGTCCTGTCCGGACAGGGCTGGGGCCCACCTGCTCCCGGGGCCCGGCCTCTGTTCACCTGGAGACCCGAGGCCCTTCCTGCTGGGGGGCTACTCCTGCTCCCCCGGACTCCGTCTGCGAAGGTGCGGGTGTGAGCCGGGCCGGCCGCTCCCTGTGGGCCTGGGGGGGCACTGCCTGCGGAGACCCTGGCCCGTGGAAGGCGGGCACCGGCCCCGCGGGAGCCCCAGCTGCTGGTGAGTGAGTGCCCCACGCACAGCACACGTGTGGGAGGAACCAGGCCCCTGGCCCACCCAGGACTGACCCGGGGACACAAAGGGCGGCAGAGAAACCTGCTTCCCAAAGCAAATGCTGAGGGAAACACATCAGCTGCCTGGAGGTGGAAATGTAAACACTCAGAATCGCGGGGCGACAGGGAGACACCCGTCCGTCCATCCGTGTGCTGCCCGGCCCGGGACCCGGAGGGGTTCCACGCCCCCCAGGACAGACCCAGGGGCACAATCCCAACGCCCAGGTTGGGGCGGCCTCTGGTCACCTGCAGAGGCCGGCAGTGAAAGCTGGTGGCTTGTGGTCTGGGGAACCAGTCGTCGGTGTGAGCCCTCAGCTCTGTGACCACAGCTCGTCCAAAGGTGACCCGTCAGGGGCCCCCGGGAACAACAGGACCACCCCCACCCCCACCCCAGCTCACAGGCCTCGGAATGCCAGGCTTTTATTTTTCATTTATTTATTTATGTATTTATTTATGTATTTATTTATGTATTTATGTATGTATTTATTTATTTATTTTAAAGACTTTATTTATTTATTCACGAGAGACACACACACACAGAGAAAGAGAGACACAGGCAGAGGGAGAAGCAGGCTCCCTGGGGGGATCCCAATGTGGGACTCGATCCCGGGACCCCGGGGTCACGGCCTGAGCCGAAGGCAGACGCTTCACTGCTGAGCCACCCAGGTGCCCCCAAATTACATAATTCTTAAATGGAGGACATTCTTAAGAATTTTAAAGAATTTTCTGAATTAAATTCAGAAAAGAGAAAATAACCACTAAATCGCTCATCTAAAATGTACAAACAATGCACACACACACACACACACAGGTTTTTGCATACATATATAAAGATTTGTTTGAGAGACGGAGAGCGAGGGAGTGTAGGCTTGCCTATGAGCAGGAGGGGGAGAGGGAGAGAGAAAATCTCCAGCACATTCCCTGCTGAGCGCAGACCCCAAGTGGGGCTTGATCCCACGACCCCGAGATCAGGACCTGAAGTGAGAGTCGGAGCTCAACCAACGGCTCCCTCCCCGCAGGCGCCCCTGCACACACACTCACACACACACGCACACACACGCACATATTTTCAAAAATAAAATACATACTTAAAAAATTAAGACTATCGTAATCCTGGGGTTTTTCTTGAAACATCTTTGAGATATAATTCACACGTTACACGTATACAAATAGATTGTTTTTAGAACGTTATATCATTTTTTTAAAAACCGTGGTAGAGGGATCCCTGGGTGGCGCAGTGGTTTAGCGCCTGCCTTTGGCCCAGGGTGCGATCCTGGAGACCCGGGATCGAATCCCACGTCGGGCTCCCGGTGCATGGAGCCTGCTTCTCCCTCTGCCTGTGTCTCTGCCTCTCTCTCTCTCTCTCTCTGTGTGACTATCATAAATAAATAAAAATTAAAAAAAAAAAAAAGTGGTAGACCATGCAGGTGCCTCGGTGGCTCGGCGGTTGAGCATCTGCCTTGCGTCCAGGGCATGACCCCGGGGTTCGGGGATTGACTCCTGCATCGGGCTCCCCTGCTCTCTCTGGGTCTCTCAGGAATAAATAAATAAAATCTTTTTTTTTAATTTTTTTTTAATTTTTATTTATTTATGATAGTCACAGAGAGAGAGAGAGAGAGAGAGGCGCAGAGACATAGGCAGAGGGAGAAGAAGGCTCCATGACCGGGAGCCCGATGTGGGATTCGATCCTGGGTCTCCAGGATCGCGCCCTGGGCCAAAGGCAGGCGCCAAACCGCTGTGCCACCCAGGGATCCCAAAATCTTTTTTTTAAAATAAATAAAATCTTAAAAAAAAAAAAGAACATACATAACGGGGAACGTGCCGTTTGACTCGCTGTCTGGCGCGCGGCTCTGGGCGCTCGTCCCCGCCCAGGTGTCACCCAGCACCCAGCTCGTCCGACAGCCTCTCCCGTGCACGGTGAGCATCCGCCAGCAACGCAGCAGCACCGCTTCTGGGACTTAAACAAGACAGTTGACAATGTGGGGCTGTCATCTGCCGGTGACCCTGCAGGGAAGCTGGGGAGCCTGGGGCAGGTTGTCCCTCCGCAGCAAGCAGCCCCGCGACACCCTGGTCTCAGGCGTCGGGCTCCGGTCCGGGAGCCGGCTGGGCCGTCCTGGCAGGGCCGCCGTGGCTGAGGGCACGGGCTGTCGGTGCGCGTCGTTGTCACGCGGGAGTGAGCCACGCCCGCACACTCAGGCCGCCACCCGGCCGGAGGGGAGCCCCGCGGGGTCAGGCCAATCAGCGGCGTGGGGCGCAGCTGCCCTCACCCCCTTTCCTTGCGGCCTTGTGGTAAATGTTGAGTCGAAGAGGGGTTCTGCGGGGACCGAGACCACGCCGACGGCAGGGCGTCCTCCCACGTGCCCCTGCGCCCGACGCCTGGCCCCGGCGAGCCACGCGTGCCACGCTTCACACCAGCATCGGCACTCGGGCACCGAGGTGGGCTCAGCCCGGGCGGGTTCCCTGCTCGTGTCCTGTCCGCCATCCCGTGCCCCTCAGCTGTCGCCCGTCCTTCTGTGTCCTGGCTTCGGGCCGGGCAGGCCGGGGGGCCAACAGGTGCGGGACGGGGGTCCACACGTCGCCTGCCCGTTGGGCTCGGCCGCTGCTGCCCTCGCGTGCACCGCGGTGGGGGCCACGTGAGCCTCTGTGGGTTCTCCTGGGAGCTTCTCGGGGCGCACAGGTTGCTGTCCTGGATTTAGGTCCCGGGGCAGGAGGCAGAGAGGACACACCGGCACTCCGTGCGTATTTTGCGTTGCTGATAACTGAGGCTCTCTGGTTTTCTAGAGTTATTCGGTTTTGGAGTTTCGTGCTCTCCTCATATTGATGACCTTTAAAAATTAAAGGATGTGCCGCCTGTGTCTGTAATCCTAAATGAAACGTCGACTTTGCCCCGGTTTTCATCTTCAAATAAAGGGAATCGTACTCTGAAAAAACAAAAAAACAAAAAACAAAAAAAAAAAAAACAAAGGAAAACCTCAGATCCCAGAATCTGAAAACAAAAAGAAACATCTTTGTGTCCTTAAAAAAAAAGTACTCAAATGTTCTGGTCATTCCTAATTATACTTTTGTCTGCCCTTTCTGGAATTTCAGAAGTAAATACTTTTAATAGCTGGTGGCTCCTCTCTAGGACCATTTTTTAAAAGACTATTTAAAAAGAAACACTAAAAAAAAAAAAAGAAAAGAAAAAGAACACTATGTTCTTTTTACCTGCAAAAGGGAGGACGTCAGCTGAGACCCGTGAGCGGAGATGTGCCCTGGGCGAGCCGTCCTACCCCAGGGACAGCAGGTGACGTCAGGGACGCCTGTGGTCAAGACCACTGAGGGGGGTGGGGGCCGGTGGTGCCCGGGGAGCCCTGACTGGCGGCTCCGCGAGGGGAGAGGCTCAGAGGGAATGAGCGCCCCTTGTGTGCATCTAAACCCAAATTTCCCTTTTTTTTTTTTTTAGATTTATTTATTCATGAGAGAGAGAGAGAGAGGCAGAGACACAGGCAGAGGGAGAAGCAGGCTCCATGCAGGGAGCCCGATGAGGGACTCGATCCCGGGTTCCCAGGATCACACCCTGGGCTGCAAGCGGCGCTAACCACTGGGCCACTGGGGCTGCCCAAATTTCCCCTTTTTATAAAAATACTATCATTGGATGAGGGCCCCCCCTGGTCCAGTGTGAGTTCCTCTGAGCTAATGACACCTGCAGCGACCCCATTCCCAAATGATGTCCCATTCTGAGTTCTAGGGGTCCAACCTTGAACACGGGGGTCTGAGCCCGAGCCCCGAACCCACCTTCTCTTGGCGGGACCAGCCCTGTCTCTGAGCCCAGCGCGTGTCCCGTGTCCAGGTCTTTGAGAGCCGTGTCCTCTCTCCCCGTGCAAGTCTGGGGGGCGGCCACTCGCTTGGGGTCGGGAACGGCGCTCAGTTCAGCACCTGCAGCCTGGGGACCGCAGCGTTTCAGGAGCCAGGAAGGGTCTGGGGCTCTCGGAGGGCACCGTCCTGGTGCCGGGGGCGGCGTGCTGACGGGGGGCTCCTCCAGGGAGCCACGCCGCCGCCGCCCGATGCTTCGCGACTGCCAGGCCCCCGAAAGGAGCGTGGGGTGTGGCAGCTGCAGGCCCTGGCTCGGGGGCACCGAGCAAGAGCGACTTCGCTCGAAGCCACGGTGCCTCCCAGCCGTTGCCCCCTCTCTCCCGAGGGCGGTGGCTTCCATCGAGTCTGCGTTTCAGAACAAACTGCATTTTCCCGATGCTTCCGGAAGCTTTGGCTGTCCAGCGGAACATTAAACCCTCGTCCTTTCTAACGGGGACACAGGGAGTCTGTCTCCCACGTAGGGGACTCTGGCCTTGGCACAGATTTGCAGAAACACAGTGTTCTGTGGATTTGCGGTTTTTCTTAAGTTCATTATTTTTTTTAGTGATCCCTACACCCATGGCGGGGCTTGAACTTAGAAGCCTGAGATCAGGGCCCGCCCCCCCCCCGCCCCAGCTGAGCCACCAGGCACCCCTCGGTGGGGTGTCCAGACACACTGCCAGGCTGGGGGTCCACCCGTCGGTGGGCGGGGGCTCGGCAGACGTCCTGGGAGTGGTGGGGGGCGCCCCGCGGGGTAGCCTTGCTGCTCCAAGTCCTCCCCAGCCCCCCGACGGGAGTTCGTGTGGACTCCGACGGCCGCATGGAGGGGGACCCAGGACAGGGGTCTCCACCCCACCCTGCCGCTGCCCGGGCCATGGCCTCACGGGGCCTGCCCGTCTCCGTCCACGCGGCGGCCCTGCCAGTCTGGGGGAGGCAACAGATTTCTAGAACATTTCCTTTTATTTATTTTTTTAATGTATTTTTTAACTGCTTATTTTGAAACAGTTACTGAGAGCCTGGCACAGGGGGCCTGGTGCACACCCCGCCCGCCCGCCCTAAGCAGCTCTGTGCCCAGTAGAGCCCCCAGAGCTCCCCGGATCCAGGACCCTGTGCGTCCACACGGACCAGCCGGAGCCCTCTAGCTTTACGAGCTCATGAGCGTCGGTCTCCAGCCCTTGTAGCTCGTGTGCCCCGGGGAAGGGCACCTCCTCCGGTCAGGTTCCAGGATGCCAGCCGCCCCAGGAGGCCGTCCCTTCATCCTGAGAGACGCAGGAGCCACATGTGCCACAACTGCTCAGGGGACAAGGCCAATTCCTGAGCTAGCTCACAGCGTCAGTGCAGCCCCGGTTTGGGGACAGAGCAAATGCATGCTGTGTGCCCAGAGAGGATTCTTCTTATTTTTTTTCTTGCATTTCCCTTGCTCCGTATATTCTGCTGTGTGGTGCTGTTGGAAGCAGGTGTCAGAGTCCCGGGTGTCCGTACAGCCAAGAACGGAATCGTTGCCGGCGAGCTTGTGGCAGCAGAGGGAGGCGAGCCGGCGAGGGCGACACGCAGGCACCGGCAGCGGGCAGGGCGCTGCACACGTCCCGCGGATGGAGGGCCCCCGAGTGACGCGACGGCCGGTCAGCAATCGGATGGCTCTGCGGCCGTGCCCACCGCACACGACGGGGACGCAGACACCCCGCTTCTCTTCCCGACGTCCTCGCGGTCATTTTGGAAATCTCACAGTTTCTTTGCCTTCTATCGCTGTGCCGTGGAGTTCCGTGCTCCAGAATGTATTTGGAGTCCCGGGATCAAGTCCCACGTCGGGCTCCCAGCATGGAACCTGCTTCTCCCTCTGACCCTCTCTCTGTGTCTCTCGTGAATAAATAAAATCTTTATAAAAAAATAAAAAATAAATCAAAATTGGATAATTAAAAAAAAAAAAAGAAATCCAGAGTTAGAGGTTCAACGCCTGGGACACCCAGGCACCCCTGGAGCTACGGTTTCTAAACATTTTTATTGATCGGTCTCGCGTTCGGAGAATGTGAAATTTTGGATAAGGGGACTCCACTTCCTGACCACGTGTTCCACTTCATTCTAGGAAGATTGTAAAGCAGACTCAATCTGGTCCCTGTTAAAAGAATTAAAAAGCCTAAATACACTACAGTTCGTATCATAAGCTGACCCCCAAGCTGTGGCACCCATAAAATAGGAGTTCAACTCAAATAAGTGCCTGCGGTTTTAATTCCCTGCCCAGACCCGTGAGGGGACTGTCCCGTGCAGATGACAGACAGACGTGCACGCAAAGTAGAGCCCAAGTTTCAAAACCGCCCCTGGGATTGGGGTGGTGCGTCTTAGTGCTTCCTGCGGACAGAGTCTCCGTCCACCCAGGAGACGGGGAAGTCCTGGGGACGGATGGGGGGGTGGGTGCATGACAGGGAGTGTGACGACCTCTATTTCATGTTACATGTATTTTATCACAATTTAAAAAAAAATGGCCCATGTGGGAATTGGCACAGAAGCCCAGCGGGTTCCTTGGAGGCCACTCTGCATCCAGAGCGCAGGCTGGAGCGCCCCTGCCGGGGGACGGGCGACGGGCGATGGGGGCGCCGGCCCAGGCCATGGGCCCAGCGCAGGGCCGCGCCTCGGTGCTCCAGGGACTCGGCGGGAGCCCAGGCTCTGGAGGTTCAGGGGGGCACAATCCCCTCACGGGGGTGCAAGACACTGTGGCGGGGCGCAGTCCACGGGGTGCAGGGTGCGGCTGAGCCCAGCACAGCCCACAGCCCCGGCCGACCACGGCCGCACCCCTGCCGCCCCCCGCCCCGGACGCCGCGGGCCGGCTCTGCCCGCTGCAGTTAAAAAAAAAAAAAAAGAAAGGAAAATCTGTATTTCTACTCGGTGTCTCGGGTGGAAATGACACAGGGCGGGGGACCCTGGGAAATCCGGGCTCCGGGTGCGAGGGAGCACGCGGGGGAACGCTGGGTGGAGCCGGGCCGGCGGCGGCTGGGGTCGCCGCTGCGTCCGTGTGACCATCCGGGAACAATGTGAGACAACGTGATGGAGGACCTTGAAGAAAACAAATAAAAGCGGCTGTAGATGACACGTCTGGGAGAAGAACGAGGAAACAGAAAAGAGGAAGGAAACAAATCTCCCCAGCGGCACTTGTTTGAAATGCAGATGACACTGCGCAGCCTGCCCTGAAATGCCTAATAGTTGAAATGAAAGGCTTTTTAAAAAAAATCAAAGGCAAACAGGATGGGAACTCAATGGGGCCTAATCCTTGACTCTTTGTTGGAAGAGACACTGCAGCGCACCGCCCTTTCCTGGTCTGGGAATGCAGGTGTCTCCCTGGAGAACCACCGAAGGGGGTGGCGGCGGGGTCATGTTCCTCCCGGGGTGTCTGTCACCCTCTGACCCCAACACCGAACACGGCAGGAAACATCCCACATGGGGTGGGAAATGCCCGATTGTAGGGATGGGGCTTAGGAAAAATTCTGTCTCATGTTGTGTAATACACATAAAGTTGAGATTGTAACCGTCTCTGAGCGCAGCTCAGGGCACGGAGCACACTCACCCCGCCGCGCACCCCCCCACACTGTCTCCAGAACCTTCCATCTCCCCACAGGGAGACCCCGTCCCCAGGAAGCACTGACCCCCCCCCCCGCCCCACCCCTGTCCCACCACCTCCTGTCTCTGTGGACAGGCCTCCTCGGGGACCTCCTGGGAGTGGGTCTGGGTCCCCTCCCTGAGCCCCGTGTCCTCGGGGTCCATCCGTGTGGGGCAGGTGTCGGGGCCCCTTCCTCCCCGGGGCTGGGTCACATCCCGGGTGTGGACCGGCCGCGCTGTGTATCCTTCATTTGTCAACGGACGCGTGCGCGGCTTCCAATTTGTCTATTGCAGGCGCTGCTGGGAGCACGGTGCGCAGATTATCTTTTTGATATTTCAGTGCTTTCAGTGTTTTTGGGTAGATACCCAGAGTGGGATTGCTGGGTCACATGGTCATTTTATTTCTAACTTGCTGAGGACCCGCCACGCTAGATTCCACAGCCGCCGCTGCATTTTACGTCGGCGCCCGCAGCCCAGCCGCAGCCAGCCCAGCGGGCGTGGGGCCAGGAGCGGGCTCGAAGCCCTTGTGGCGGCCCGGAGATCGGAGATCGGCTGGACCCAGGTGCCCGGGCCGCCGCCGCACGAGTCTGCTCACCCGCCCGAACCGAGGGACCTGGAGGCTCCTCCTCTCCCAGCTCCGGGGACCAGGAGTCTGACATCGAGGTTCCCCCGAGGCCTCGCCCCTCGGCGTGCACACTGCCATCTCCTGCCCGTGTCCTCACGTGGCCTCCCAGTCCTAATCTTACAAGGACACCAGTCATATCGGACCTCGTTCTAAATAATCTCTTTAAAGACCTATACCCTATACATTCTGCGAATTAGGACTTGGGCATATAGGTTTGGAGAACACAAGGCAGCGCGAAACAGCGGTGCAAACAGGTTTAACTGCACACGTGGCCGGTGGTTAGGACAGATTTACACGGCATACTAGAGGTCAGAAGGCCCGAGCCATTTTCACTGGGTCAAGAGCGCAGGGCCACAGTCCCTCCGGAGGCTCCGGGGAGGGCCCGTCCTGCCTGTCTCAGCTCCTGGGGGCCCGGGTGTCCCTTGGCCTGCGGCCTCATTGCTCCAGCCTTGTCCTCCAGCTTCATGTGGCTTCTCCCTTACGTGTGTCAAAGTCCTGCATCCCTCTTATCTGGGCCCCTGCGATGCTGGGCCACTCAGATGATCCAGGATCACCTCCCATCAAGATCCTTAATTTAACCACATCTGAAAAATTCCTTTTCTGCTAAACATTCATAGGTTCCAGGAATTAGGATATGGGTAGCTTTTCATGACCATTTTAGCTTCTCACACCACACCCAAGGCCATTACTGGGCTATGAAAAGCACCGGAGCACTGACACCTGCTGCCCCGGGGACGACCCCGAGCCCATCATGCTCGGGGAGGGAGCCAGACACAGGAGGCCCCACAAGGTGTGAGTCCACGTGTGTGACACGTGCGTAACAGGCTCCTCCATGGACAGGGAGGGGGCCCGTGGGGGCTGGGGAACAGTTGGGGGGGGCAGTGAATGTTGATGGGGATGGGGCTTCTTTTTGGGTGATGGAATGTTCTAGAAGTAGACACAGTAGTGGCTACACAACATAGTGAAAAATAAGTATCACTGAACTGCATACTTTAAACAGGCGCATTGCGTTGTATGGAATGTTACCAGCATAAACCTACGATAAAATTAGTTCTAAATGTTTGACTACAAAAAAGGAGAGCCAGTATGTTTTTTTAAAAATATTTTATTTATTTTTAGAGACAGTGCACACGTGTGGGCAGGGGGGTGGGGTGGGGGGAAGAGGTAGAGAATCCTCCAGCGCACTCCTCACTGAGCAGAGCCCCACGTAGGGCTCGATCCCAAAACCCTGAGATCACGACCTGAGCCGAAATCAAGACTCACTCAACCGACTGAGCCACCCAAGGAGCCTTATCATATTTTAAAATATGGAAGTCATGGGGATCCCTGGTGGCTCAGCGGTTTGGCGCCTGCCTTTGGCTCAGGGCGTGATCCTGGGGTCCTGGGATCGAGTCCCCCATCGGGCTCCCTGCATGGAGCCTGCTTCTCCCTCTGCCTGTGTCTCTGCTCTCTCTCTCTCTCTCTCATGAATAAATAAATAAAATCTTTAAAAAATAAAAAATAAAATATGGAACTCACAACCAGTTTTCTTCAGTTCCTGGAGCCCCGTGTGCACACACTCATACACACGCTGTTGAACGGATCCTCATCAATCAACACAAGGCCCCAACTGGTGCCTATTAGAAGTTCTTGCAGCAAGAGCGAAATCAACATAACGTTCCCAGAAGTTCCATTTGCCCCTTTGGAGAAAACTCTAGAAATCCAATTACTGAACAGGGGTGCTAGATTTACTAGATGAAAATACACAGCACCTAGCTGCCCTTGAAATTTATATATATAACAAATAGATTCCCAGGATGTAATAGTCGGAAGTAGTGAGACCAAATGACTGACGAAGCTCATGATCTAAGGAGCACTTGCTAGGTACGTAATACGTCCCCGGGAATCTGCCCCTTTTACGTTATCTGACAATTCCATCCCGTATTTTCCCCTGGGAAACGTAAGGTCGGAGGGTGCTGACACCACCGACCCCCAGGTCGTACGGTGAGGACCTTAACTGTGATGTTTTTATTGGGTGGACGTGCCTCCCTCGACGTGGAAGCCCTGCGGATGGGCCGTACTTGGAACGGGGTCTCTGCGGATGTCCTTAGCTCAGGCCGGGTGTGCCGGCCTGGGACGGCCCTAGACCCGAGGGGTGTGCCTCGCAGGGGAAGGGGATCTGGATACGGACACACGGAGCAACGACGGCGTCTGACAACCAGGAGACACCAAAGCCACGAGAGGCTGCAAGAGCAGAAAAGATCCTCCCCAGGGGCCTCCAGAGGGACCACGGCCCCGTCACCCTCAGTTTGGACTCCTGACTTTCCGAACTAGGAGACAGGAAGTTGGTGGGATTTTTGTTACAACGGCCCTAGGGAAGCAACAGAGACGCGACCCGATCCACGTTCTGTGCAGAGTCGGGCCGGCGCCCCAAGCTGGCCGTTCACATCTCACCTCGACGCGGTCGTCCCACACACGTCCCAGAGGACAGCCCCTGCGATGGCCCCGCGTCCCCAGCCCCGGGGGGACTGACCACAAACACGCTAAATGCCCACGGCTGGTTCCGGAGGTGCACGGGCCGCGGGAGGGAAGGTAAACCACGCTGTTCGCCAAAACCAGATTCAGAAAGCCGGGAGACGAGGACGCGGGCCCCGGGCTCCTCCCGCGTGGCGCACCCGCGTGGCGTCTGCAGACGCCGCCTGCTGCAAGGGCTTTCATTTTTCACACACCAGCCCGTGCCGGGTGCCAGGGCCACGCCTGTCCCAAGGCCACCCCGGGGGACACCCCGACCCGTCTGACGCTACCTCCGGGAAGGATGGCAGGGATGCCATGGTCTGTGGCCACGGGCCTCCCCGGGGGTGACCCAGACTGCAGGCAACGCTGGGCAACGTCCGGGGTCGGTTGTGATCACCACGATTGGGGTGCTCCCGGCATCAAGTGGGTGGGGACGAGCGATGCTGCCTGGGAAGGCCACAGACGGCGGCAGGGGCGGGGGTCCTCTCCGTGGCATCAGAGCCACTTAGTGCCACGACTGGCATCAGTGCCGAGGGGCGCACGGCTTCTTCACAGCCGTCGGCGGCGCCAGGCCGCGTCTGCAGCCCGGGCCCCGCCAGCTGACGTGGGGCAGCCGGCCCCTGGCAGGGGGTCAGCGCTGGGGCAGGCGGCTGTCGGCTCAGCGGCGCTAGTGAGCCCCAGGGGCCGGGCGGGGACCAGTCCCAGATCAGGGAAGCATCACGTCGATGCTTTGGAAGTATTTTACCTTTTTGGTCACCTTTTTTCTAAAACAATAATGAAGTGACGCCGGCCCAAGGTAACCCAGCGAGGCCCGGGAACGCGATGGAGTCCTCCGGGCTCCTCCGGGGCGGCCCTGCGCCCACCGGCCGGCGTCAGGCCTGGTCAGGACTACAGGCCGCGGGCTGCTCTACCTGGGAGCGTGCGCTCCTCGGCTCCTCGCACGCAGGCGCCTTCCGGCCCCCACGTCCACGTCCACGCGGCCCAGCTCCACGGCACACCCGGCAGCTGGCCGGCAGCTTGTCCTCAGACTCAGTGGGGCAGCTCCACCCAGGGAGGGTCTGGCCAACTTCCGTTCGATGGCTCAGGGGCCCCCGAGCGGGGTGCTGGTGGGTGGTGACGTCCACCTGCTGTCTGCCTTCCCGGGTGACCCCTCCTCTCGTGGCTCCTGTCCTGTCCTCATGCTGAGCTCGGCGGCTTCCCCACGCGGGCTTTCGCCTCACACCCTAAGTGCCTCCCCGACCGCTGCCTGGTACTAATTAGGGGATTTTTGTAAACTAGGCTGCGTGTGTTCCTAAGACGTGCTCTGGTGCAGCTGGTAAAGTTCATTCTGCACCCCGTACGAGCGCCATGCCATCTCCCGCGGGCAGGGCCGTGCCTGGGCGAGGACAGGCACGCACGGGGTAAGTCAGCAACGTGACATGACGTAAGGAACACCCCGCAGCTCGGCATTGCTGAGCGACACAGGGTCATTCCTCCCGCCCCACGGGGACGGCACTGTACAGCGTCCCCCCTAAAATCAGATGCACCGAGAACCTCGGAACCCGGCGGAAGTTTGCCAACGGTTCAGGTGAGACTATACTGGCGTACGGTGGGCCGCGACGCCGATGACGGGTGTCCCTACGAGAGGAGCTGGACACAGAGGAAACACGTCCATGTGAAGCCGCAGGCAGAGAGGAGGGCTGTGTCCGCAAGCCCAAGGCTGCCAGCACCCCCAGGAGCGGGGGGGGGGGATGGGCATGGACAGCAGTTCCCTCAGGGTCCCTGCAGGGACCAGTCCTGCCCGGCCTGGTCTCAACTTCTCCAGAAGCACAGGACCCTGAGTGCCTATTGTTTTCAGTTACCAGGTCACACCGCTTTGTTACAGCAGCCCTAGGACCTCCTACGCCGCCGCCGATCGTCCCCTCGTCCCCGTGGTTGGCGGGGCTCCACTGCGTCACCGTCCTCTTGCTCTTGGGCCTGGCCTTGGGCGGGGGGGGGGGGCAGGAAGGAGAGGAGGGCAAATGGCCACTGGCCACTGCACCCAGGCTCCCGATGTCACGGCTATGTGCGCGCTGCGTGGCAGGAAGCGCAAGTCACCCTGTGTCCTGGCGGGAGGGACAACTAAACTGCCAGCAACCGCACCAGGGACCACCATGCTGTAGGTGGGGACCGGCCACCGGCTCCCAGGGAGGGTTCCATGTGGGAGCTGAACCTGGAACTGGGCCTCTGGAGGGCAGGGGGGCCCGAGAAGAGCGTGGACAGAGGATGCGGGGACTCCGCCGCGGCGGACGGAGGGGCACCATGCTGCTTTTCTACTGCGACGTAGTAAGTGATCGCCAACTTAGAGGCTTAACACGACACCCCTCGTGTCCCGCTTTCTGTGGGCTGGGAGCCGGGGAACACGCGGCTGGGTGGCGATCCAGGTGCTGGCTGCGCTCGTGCTGCCCCTCGGGGGTGCCCCTCCAAGCTCACAGGGTACTTGGCACAATTCCTTTCCACGGTGTCCCACTTCTCCGTGGCCATAGGTCAGTTCCTGTGACCTCAGGAGGACCCCAGTCCCTCTTCTAAAGGGCTCCCTGGAATAAGTCAGGTCCATCAAGATAATTTCTTTTTTCATGAACTAAAGATCAACTGATTAGCAACGTTACTTCCAACCAAAAAATCCTTTCACCTCCAGCACACATAACCAGAGCCGTGACACCGACCCCGGCACCGACCCCTTCTACTCACGCTCAAGGGGAGGGCATTGCCCAAGGTTGTGAGCCATCGGGGACTGTCTATGCCTTCTGCCCCCTGCAACGTCAAAGACACGGAGCAGGTGAGAGCCTGTGCCAGGACGCAGGTAGAATGAGAGCCGGTGGTGTGGCACCTGAAGTCTTGGCAGGAGAGACCAAGATGTGCGGGGGCCCTTCTCTGGGGTTTATTCAGCCCCCCAGAGTCATAGCAGCAGCCTTCCCCCTATTTTACATGCTGTGGGGTAAGAGTCCTGAGAACAGACTCTGCTCTGGTCTACACAGGGCTTCCCGGCACAGTCCACTAGGCAGCCCCACAGGGAGGCATCTGCCCACCTCAGTCACCCTCACCCCTCGGAGCCCCCCCACCTGGCTCCGTGCACCACAGACACTGGATGGAAGGCCAGGCTTCTCCCCCAGGCTGGGTGGAGAACAAACCACCCTCCTCTGCCACAGTGCTCACAGGTAAGAGGAGCAGGATCGCAGGAGAGACACCCAACGTGGTCTCCCCAATTCACAGTGGGTCAACTGAGATGCCGGCGATGTGCCTAAGGAGCAGGGCCAGCCCCAGGATTTAGGTCTTCTGTCGACCCCAGCCTCTGTGCCCACCAGGGCCCCAGCTGTGGGGTGCCAGGCACCATATAAGACACTCAGGCAAGGGCCCAGCGAATCCTCAGCCGCCTGTGGGGTGAGGTGGGGACAGCTTCTGCTGGCAGGGTCTAGCTGTCCTCCCATGTCCCTTCTCTTCCGAGTAGCAGAACCTCCCCTGTGAGTGGGCAGGTGGCTCCTAGAATAAAGACAACTTTCCCAGCCTGCCTGCAGCTAGGAATAGCTGCGTGGGAATGTCTGGATCTGGGAACGTAGGGCAGTCGCGCTTTGCCAGTGTTTAGGCCACATCCTCCCCTCTTCCTTGATCCCTTGCATGGGCCACAAGAATACCCAAAATGCCCACACTCTCATGCCAGGAAACTATATTAGGGACCTTAGAAAAGGCCGGTTATCTGGCACAAGCAGAGCGTGGAACGCTACTCGGACAAGGAGGAAGGCACTCCCCGTGCATGTGAGAATCCCAACGCCTCTCTGGAGTTTCGTGAGTAGGAAGAGGGCTCCGAAGGCTACGTGCTACACGGTTGCATTCGGGGAGCCTTCTCGGAATCAGAGACGGAGCAGGGATCTGCGGCCCCCAGGGATGAGGGATGGCAGGGGGGCGGGCGCCGGGGGGTGTCTACCGGGGGTAGCTGAGGGAGTGCTCTGTGGACATGGGGACGCCCTGTATCTTGACTAGGGTGGTGGGCACGCAGCTCCACACGCCACCGAATCACCCCAGCGTCTTGGTTTCGACGCCGGATCTCAGATGCACAAAACAAACCACGGGGGTAAAGAGAGGAACAGCTACGAGATTCCTCTCTGGACTACTTCGGCAAACTTCTGTGAATCTGTAATTACTCTGAGATAAAACAATAGATTAGAAGCAAAAACTCCTCCTAGAGCACAGTTAAGCCCCAAGGTGTGCTCCCCGCCCCCCTCGCTCCGGGCCTCACCAGGCATCCCTTAACTTCTGTGACAAGTAGGGCCTTCCACCCCAGGGCCTTTCCACGGCCTCCTAAGCTCAGAAAATTCTCTCCCAGTCCGCAGGCTATCCAGATTCCGGGTTTTCAGACTGAATGCCATTTCCTTGAACCCCACCACCCCGTAGCCCCAGCCACAAACAAAATGGCCTATTACCGTTGTGGTTTCCTGAACTTCTCCTGTAATAGCTTTGTCAGAACCCGTGTTCTACAATTGTTAACAGTCTGGACTCTGGAGCTAGACTTCCTGTTTCAAATCTCAGTTCCGGGGGCGCCTGGGTGGCTCAGTCGGTCTCATGCCTGCTTTCACCTCACGTGCTATAGGCTCGGGGTCCTAGGACCAAGCCCTGAGTGGGGCCCCCTGCTCATCGGGGAGTCGGCTTCTTCCTCTGCCCTTCTCCCTGCTCGTGCTCCTCTTTGTCAAATAAACATAAAGCCTTAAAAAGAAATCCCAGCTCTGCCTTGGACAAGCGAATCCACGTTCTTCTCTCCCAGGTTCCACGTCTGTAAGATGGGCTGTGCTCTTGGGAACCTTAAGCAGCCACGTCAGAAGCCGGCGACCCCGTGGAAGCAAGCGGGTGGAGCCACCCCGGGGAGGCCGGAGGAGCCCTGAGTGCACGAGCTCCAGCAGACCCGCCAGCCAGCCCAGCGCAGTCCAGCACCAGGTGGCAGCTGGGGAAGGCGGAAGGACCCGGGGTGACCCCAGGCCAGGCTGCAGAGCTGTGAGGCAACAACTGCTTTGGGTAACAGGCTTGTGCTTTGACGCCCGGGGGGGGGAGATGACCAAGGTGACTGGTAAGGGGACACCCACCTGCCACGGTTCCTGCGATGCGCCGAGGCTTGCTGTTGCTACTGGATCCTCCATCTCCTTCAGACTGAGCTCCTGCAGCGCGGTGTCCTCGGTCCCCGCAGCCCTGAAGCAGTGGTGGGCAGCGTGAGCACACGGCCCAGAGCCCCGACGCTCACACCGACCTGGAGGCTCACTTGTGCGGCAGCGCGGGTCGGGCAGGACCTCCGGGGACCTCCCGGGGCGGCTGCAGGTGGAGCCCTCCCCGCGCTGGCAGCGCTCACCCGCGTCCACACCGGCCTCCGGGCAGCTGGGCTACCCCGGCCCGCCCACGGGCGCTCGGGGACTCGGGGACTCGGGGACTCGAGCGCGGCACCTCCGCCAGGGGAGGCCGCCACCCGGGGGCGGGCACCGACGAGGTCGCGCTGCTGTCAGAAACGCCCGGCTGAGGGCTGGGCAGGGCGCACCTGCCCGCTGAGCCCGGCCGCCGCCGCCGGACCCGCAGCCCCCAGGGCCGCCCCAAGGCGCGCTGCACCGCCGTTCTGCAGGCTCCCCCCAGCTCGGAGCGCGCCCCGCCGTCTACACCCGCGAGCGCGTCTACACCGCGAGCGCCCCACCCACCCCCCTGCGGGCAGCGCGGTTCCCGGGGACTCGGACTGCCCGCCCCCCTGCACCCCCCTCTGGCCCCGCCCTCCGCCCCGCCCCGCCCCGCCCCTGCCCTGGGCTCGACCCCGCGCCCTCCCCGCGCCCCCTCCCGCCCCCTCTGAGCCGGGCGCCCTCCCCGCCCCCTCCTAGCCCCCCCCGCGCCCTCGGAGCCCCCCTCCCCCCGCCGTCAGGGCCCCCCCGCGCCCTCGGAGCCCCCCTCCCCCCGCCGTCAGGGCCCCTCCCCCGCCGTCAGGGCCCCCCCGCGCCTGGCCGAGGGGCTGGGGCCGCCGACGCCCGCCGGGCCGTAGGGCTGGGGAGAGGCGAGGCGCCCCCGGAGCCGCGAGCCCGGGCGCCGCTACCTGCCTCCGGGGTGCGCGCAGCGGCTCCGCCTGGGCACCGCGGCAACACGTGGCGCCTCGGGCCCCCGAGGTCCCGGGAGGCCTGGAAGGTTCTCCCGGCCGCGGCGCACGGAGGCGGGGTGCCAGCGCCCGGAGGCGCCCGCGGCTTCGCGCCCGCCCGCCCGTCCGCCCGGCGCCCGTCAGTCAAGCCCGCGCCCGGCCGCCCGGGCGGAAGGGGCGGGGCCGGGCCGGGTCCGCGCGCCCCATTGGTCGGCGGCGGGGGAGGGGCTAGAGGGCGCCGCGAGGCTGGCCCCGCCCCCGGGCCGCGGGCGGCGGCGGCGGCGGCGGCGGCGGTGAGCGCGGGCGCGGGCGGCGGCGGGGAGGGCGCGGGTGCGGACGCTGTTAGGCCTCCGCGGCCTCCTCGGCCTCCGCGCGGGGCTCGGGGACGCCGCGCTGCGGAGGCCGGGCGCCCGGTGAGCCCTGTGGGCTACGCCCCGCGGGCCGGGGGCGGGGAGCCGAGGCGGCGGCGCCAGGCCTGGGGGGAGGGGCGAGCCGCGGAGGCCCCGGGGCGCGAGCCGAGCCGAGCCGAGCCTGCCGCGGGCGCCCCCCCCCGCCGGGCCCCGCCGCGTGCACCCCCCGGGCCTGGACCCCCCCCCGGGGTGCCTGTGGGCGGCGCCCGGAGCTCGGGCGTGCAGCTGTCCCCGTCCTTTGAGGGCCCCGCGGTCCAGCCCGCGCGGGGGGCGGTGCGAGCCGGGCGTTGGGGCCGCGGAGGAGCCGTTTGCGGGCGTCGGGCCTGCGGGGGGGGGGGCCCCCCCGCCCCGCCTGACCCCTGACCCCGTGCACCCTGTGCTCTTGTGTTGCAGGGCACCCCGCGTCGGAGCTGCCGGCGCCCCGCTTGTGCCACATGCGTCCCAGTCATGACGGAGGCCCAGTATGTGCTGTGCAGGTGGGAGCAGCGCCTGTGGCCTGCCAAGGTGACAGTCGTCCCGCCGCGATTGCGACCCCGGGGGTGGGGGGGACCTAGGAGCCCGGGCACTTGGCACCGCTCCTCTGCCCCCGCTTAGCCGGGTGTCTGGCCTGGTGCTTGCAGGGCTTGGCTTCCAGAAGTAGCGCCTGGTCTGGTCCATGCATAGAAAGTAGACAACAGGGATCCCTGGGTGGTGCAGCGGTTTGGCGTCTGCCTTTGGCCCAGGGCGCGATCCTGGAGACCGGGGATCGAATCCCACGTCGGGCTCCCGGTGCATGGAGCCTGCTTCTCTCTCTCTCTCTCTCTCTCTCTCTCTCTCTCTCTCTGTGACTGTCATAAATAAATTAAAAAAAAAAAAAAGAAAAAGAAAGTAGACAACCGGTTCGGCCTTAAGAAGGGGCGCCGGGCGGCGTGTGGCTCGAGGGAGTATCTGGAAGGCAGCCCTGCCATAGTAAATCAGGCAGTGCCCTGGGGACACCTTCCAGCAAGCAGCGGGGGAGCGGGCCCAACTGCAAGGCACAGCCGGGCCTGCTGCCCGCCCGCCTCTGACCTCTTGTGCCTCAGTTTCCCCATCTTCCAAGTACGGGTTTGGGCAGGAGGTTGCTGGAGTCCCCAGGGGTTGTAGGTTTTAAGAATCACCTGCTGCGTTTCCATCCTTACAGTCGCTCGCTCGTAGTGGTTTTTTCTTTTTTTTTTTTCTTTTTTTCTGTTAACCGTCAGGTCTCGGTAACAATTTTTTTTCCCCCTTAACGTAGGTGTTGGCCAGAACTGAGACGTCCACCAAAAATAAGAGAAAAAAAGGAGTTTTCCTAAGCGTTCAGATACTCTCCCTAGATGAAAAGTTAAGTGTTGTGGGGTTTCTTGATGTTATTATTTTTTTTCTGAGTCGGATTTCTGATACTGCACACACCTCCCCCGAAGGTGAATTTGCTTTTAAGCTCTTATTAATTTTTCGGTTACTGTAACAGAGTTGTGCTCATGATAACCTTAAAAGGAAAATGGATTTTTTTTTTTTAACGTCTGTTTGGAAGTTGAAGGTCTGTATGATGTACTCCGTGTGAGAGATCGGTATAGGAATTGAATAAATATAAGTCATACGCAGGGGAAACTTGTTGGGGGTTCACGTAGGGATGTTTCCTTCCCACGGGTTTGTGTGTCTTTTTCTCAGGAACTTGAGTGACAGGCCATCAATTTTGAGATGTTTGATGTTTCAGCCTGTCCCATCTAGTAAGATGCTACTGTTTAGCATTCAGAAGGCAAACACATGATCGTGTGGAAGCGCATTACTCTCTCGCTCTTGCTTAACCGGAGGTGGAAGGACATAATATTACTCGGGATGATTAAAATGCCCAGATCACGTATGATTGTGGTATTGCTGTGTCTAAGGGAAGAATTCCCAATTCAAAAAGAGTAAAACCTCGTCAGCTGCACTTCCAGCCTCCCCAGGTCCCCGTCCCTCTTCAGAGCGGCCTCCTAAACTCGCTTAGTTCCCAGCTCACACTTTTCCCTGCGGCTGGGAAGGTAATTGAATGCTCGAGTTTAAAAGGAAAGCACATCCTTTTAAACTAAAACACACCTGCTGGGCTGTAAACAGGTTTTTAGTGACATTATCATCTACTCTGAAAAATCTAACAAAGGAGTTATTTGTACAGTTGAAAGTAGGATTTGCCTCATAAAAGTCACAATTTGAATTCATTTTTATTCTTAAATCCAACCAACCTTTTTTGTCTTAAAAGGGGGAAAAAAAAAAGCCACATTCACCAGGGTCCTTGCTGCCTCTAACCTCAAGCTGTGACTTTTGGTTAAAGTAGAAGGTTGAGAAGGAAGAAAATGAATCTAATTTTTTTGTTATCTAAAGGAAAACATGTTTGAAAACGTCTCCGTGGCCTTGGCTGGCAGCGGATAACGGGTGTTTCTGTCCCTGCAGAATTGAGGTGAGAAGCACAGAAGTGGAAATCCTGAAGACGGCACACATCGAACGGATCGCTTCCTCCCTGGGTAAGAGCGCATCCCTAAGTGACAAAGGGATGGTGTGGGAGACGGAAAGACCCTGCTCTCCAGGTGACCCTGAGCCAAAGGAGAAGGAAAGGGATCTATTTTCTTAGACCTTTGCAGAATTTACCCCAGAACTGATCCTGTTGTCGACTGCCATTATGGTCAGTCGCAAGCATTGGGACCTCTGGTCACACCCGTGGCCTCCAGTGTGTTTTTGCCTCCATGAGGCGAGGGCAGAAGATGCTGTCCGTCCACCCCCCCTCCCGCCCCAGTCCCACAGTAAGGCTGTAAAAGTGGGTTTTGGATCTGGTTCGTTCTCTGCCCAGGGTTTGAGAGCAGCGAGTTCTTTTTTTTTTTTTTTTTTTTTTTTAATTTTTATTTATTTATGATAGTCACACAGAGAGAGAGAGAGAGAGAGAGAGGCTCAGAGACATAGGCAGAGGGAGAAGCAGGCTCCATGCACCGGGAGCCCGACGTGGGATTCGATCCTGGGTCTCCAGGATCACGCCCTGAGCCAAAGGCAGGCGCCAAACCGCTGCGCCACCCAGGGATCCCGAGAGCAGCGAGTTCTATGTTTAAATTCCATAGCTGAGCTCCGGGGAGAAAGGGCTATGTGACCAGCATCGTTGGCGGGTGCCCATCGTCTGCCGGCGCTCTCCCTGTGGGGGTGAGGCTGGTTGGAGATGGAACACTGACCCCCAGCTCCTTTGCTTTTCCTCGGTTGGAGGGAGGGCTGAGCTCTGCGTAGCCGGGGCTGGCTGTGCCCTGTGCCCTTGCCTGGCAGCCTGACAGACCTAACTAAGCAGGAGGACCTTCCGCTCCAGGGGGGACACATACTCCCTGTGCCGTGAGCTGTTAGTTTCGTGGAAAGATCGACCAGGAGTCTTTCCATGGCTTTCATAAACCAGAGTCCGTTTTCCTACGTGTTTAGAAAAACCGCTTTTGGTGCACGTGGCATCCAGCGGGCACCTTAGGCAGTGTCAGCCGCCGCCTCTCGGACGCTCCACGTCCTCTGCCCGGGTCTCGTCGGGGGCTGCTGGTCCGTAGGGCCTTTACCAGTAAGCAGGGAAAAGGCTGCTGATGGAGGTGCCCTACCCGCTGAGTTGCGATAGTGCACCCGTCACCTCCTTCACGTAAATGGTGCCGCGTCGGTGTGTCGGATGAGTAAATAGGGCCGTGGCAGCCAGGAGGTCAGGCTGCAGTCTCCAGGCCCGTGATGCGCTTTTCTGGCTCTGAAACGCCCTTGCACAGAAGTACGGAAAATCCAGCAGCCCACAATGGGTCCCTTTCATCGGCTGGCCCTCGCCCCCGCCGCCACCCAAGAACACGTTGCCGGCGGAGTTCTTTATGGAGTTGGCAAGGCTTTTTATTGAGCCTGATTGAAGTTGAAGCTGCGAGGCTGGGAGGATTTAGGAAGCGTCTGAGTACATTTTGCCGGCAGTATTTTTTTGTGACCTGGAGGGATTTATCTCTAACCCGATCAGGTTGGGGTCAGTCAGTTTGTTTTTAGAAAAGCGGAGTCCCGCAGCTTCGGACAATAGCTGTTGTTCTGTGGCCTTGTCCCCCTTTGGGAAAGCTGTAGCTGAGAGGGGTCAGTCCTCCCTTCAGGTGCCAAAGACCGAGTCGGCCCTAGGTGGCCATGCCCTGACGGCAGCGTCTGGTCTCACCGGGCTTTGTTTGCTTCCCATCCTTGCAGCGTCCCAGGGTGAGGTTCCAGCTGAACCCCTGGAGGAGCTGGCCTACAGACGCTCACTCCGAGTGGCTTTGGATATTTTGAACCAGAGAACCGGTTTGCCTCCAGAAAGCTCTTCAAGGGAAGAAAGAACTGCTCTGTCCTCACGAGAGAAGCCCACGGAACTGGCCTCCTCGCTCTGTGACCCCAGCTCTTCTTGTCTCCGGAAGATGTGCCGAGCAGTTCTGGACCTCAGAGGAGGGAACGTGTACACTCAAGGCTGTCAGGTTCACCCACCTGTCGAAAGGACCCCAAGGGCAAAGTGGACCACAAGAAGGAGCTCGGGAAAAGTGGAAGCCCCCAAGCCTTGGTGGTCCCCTCAGCCAGAGGTGGTTCTCAGGATGGTGGTGGATCGAGAACGTGCTGCAGAAGTAGGACAACCCCGAATAAAAGGGGAAGAAATCTAGCGCAGGAGCCCAGCTTGTGTCAGAGAGCACTTTCAGTCTCGGGGGGAGATGGCGAAAAAGAGAGCAGCCTGCCAACCTCGGGCTCACCTCCCAGAGTTAGGGAGAAGGGTCTGTGCGCCAAAGGGGAAGACCCGGGTTTGCCATGGTGTGGCCCTGCGGTGCCCCCGGCCCCGGGGCGCCCAGCCTGCCCAGATGCCCGAGGCCGCCCTGCCAAGCGGCCCTGCCCAGATGGCAGCCAGAGGCTGCCCGCCACACAGCTGGAGCCGGGGGCAGCACCATGCCCCAGGCAGGGGCCCCAGGAATGCATGACTCTGCGCAGCGCTGCCAAACTCGGCCTGCCTGCCCCCTGTGCTTCCACAGAGGAGACAAATCTTCACAGCCTGGTGGAGGAAGGTAAAGGTCTGTGGCCGAGAGTCGCTTGTGCTGGCGGGGTGGATTTGGGTTCCCGTGGCCGACGCGGGTCAGGCACTCGTGTTTTTTGACCTGCTCTTAATGAGATCGTATCAAAATACTGGCAGAGCAGAGGTTGCCTGGTTCCTTTCCAGCCAGGTCTCCCACCGGGTCGTGATTACTTCCAACTAGTCCCGAATCCTCATGTCGCTTTTTGTTCTGAACGGGAGGGGCCGTGGGGCACGAGCCTGGGGGCCGCGGCCCCGGGACGGCTCTGATGGGGAGCGGCGGCGCAGCAGCACGGCGGCCTCCCCCTGAGCGGGCAGTTGTCTCGGGAGTGATTAACTCACTCGGAAGGCTCCCGACTTTTTCAAGGTGCCCGTGGAGACCTACTTTTGTGGTTGAAGTCCTGCCCTGTGGCTCTGCATTTGCATGACGCCATCTCCCTCTTACTCGGGATGCTGACTGAGGGCTGTTCGTTTCTGTGGGGTTCGGTTCCTCCAGACGGGCTGGCCACATGCGGGCTCGGGCTTCTGCCCGGAGTTTAAGCTTCATGTGTTTGAACTCCGTGTCCCAGCAGGTGCAGAGGCTGCGGGGAATGAGTCGCACCCTGTCCCCGTGTCCCCAGCGCTGCGTGGGCCCTAGAAGTTGTTCTCCCCACCCTTGTCCCCTCGGCTTGCCTAGGTCGCTGCTTTGTGCACTCGCCTCGCGTCTAGACGCGGCAGCCTGGGTCCCTCGCCCTCTTTGCCTCTCCTTTAGTTGTCTCTCGAGCAGAGCGTACTTTAATCAGAGTGTACCTGATAGGAATCTGGCGGTGTGAGTCTGTGACTCGGGATCTTTTATCTTTGTTAACGGTCCCGTATCATGGAATGTTTTCCTTGGGCTGAGCTCCCGAGATGGTGATAGTGAAAGTCTAATCTACCATCATTGGCAGACCGACAGTCCTCCGGAGACTCAATGGAGTTTAATCCCATTCACTCCATCCTGGAGGAAGATGAGGATGATGAGGAGCCACCCAGAATCCTCTTATATCACGGTAAGTCTCGAGAAGCAGCCCGAGGAGTGTGTGCGTCCGCCTGTGGTGAGCCCTGGGCAGAGGCGGCTTCAGCCAAAGGCCTCTCGCCGCTTCATTTTCCTTCTGCTGAACAGACAACTTCAGAAGTGCTGTGTTTTCTGTCTTTCGTCTAAAGGGTAATCACACAAAGGGAAGAGGGCCTCCCTGGGAGGAGAGTGGCCAGCCCTCCCTGCCAGCACGCTGCCCCCATTATATGTTGTCCTGTCCCCTCCGTGGGAAGGCAGGACAGCCGGGTGGAGAGCTGGGTCCTGTCGCCACCGTTCGGGTGTGGCCTGGTGCTGCCTCTGCATCTTTGGGGATGGCTGTTGGGCCCGGGGCATCGGGGCTCTGGGGCCCCCTCCCACATGTGCAGTCCGAGCCAGAGCAGACGTGCGCAGGTGTGTGCCCCCGCGGCCCTCTTTGAAGGAGGATGACCCAGATCCCGAACCAACAGCCGGCAGCAAGTTATTCTGTGTCATGGGCTACATCACTGAGAATGAATTTCATCTTTAGACTTTCCCATTGACTGTTTTTTTTTTTTTTTAAGATTTTATTTATTTATTCATGAGAGGCAGAGATGCAGGCAGAGGGAGAAGCAGGCTCCCTGAGTCGAAGGCAGACGCTCAACCAGTGATCCATCTGGGCATCCCTTACCATTTGTTTTTAACGTAATCTGGTGGTGGTGTTTTTTTTTTTTTCTTTTTTTAAGATTTGATTTATTTATCCATGAAAGGCACCAAGAGAGAGGCAGAGAGGCAGAGGGAGAAGCAGGCTTCCTGCTGGGAACCCGATGGGGGACTCAGTCCCGGGACCCCAGGGTCATTCCCTGAGCTGAAGGCAGACACTTAACCACTGAGCCACCCAGGCATCCCAGTGTGGCATTTTTTTAGCATTTTCATCATGAAATAATTATATATTCACAAGATGTGGCAAAAACAGTACATGGAAAGGGGGCCTCTCCTCCAGGGGTGACCCCCTGTGCCTCAGGGGGCCGATTCTGGCGCTGTGAGCAGGGTGTGCCCATGGGACTCGTTCCTCCGCCGACTGCGGGCTGGTCTATCAGCGTGCTCACACTTATGCGTTGGCCCCTTTGTCCCTCAGTGATAACCCCGACACCGTTTACACTGGCTCACGGTCTTCTGATTTCTTTGGGGAACTGCTTGTTCCTTACCGAGCCCTCCCTGGCCATCAGGTACCTAGAGTGATGCACGCCTTGTGGGGCCCCGGTGTGCCTGGTGTGTACCTTTGGGAAAGCTCTGCAGGCTCAGTTCCCAGTAGTCGGACTTGCTCGGCTGGAGAAGGGTCCCCCAGCTTCTCCCGGAAGAGGATTTTCCTCCCAGCTGCTGCCAGCAGGGCGGGAGGGGCAGGAGAAACCGAGGTGTGCATTCGAATCCCCCTGGTTTTTTGCTTCCAGTTTGATTTTGTCTTGTCCCCGCCCGCCGCCCCCCCCCCCCCATGTCTGTGGAGGCCTTACCTGTGACCTCTTTGTCCTCACGGGGCCCTGACGCTTCTCTTAAAAACCGAACGCTTCTCACCAGATGGATGATGGTCCTTTGCTCACTCTGCGGGCGCTCGCCCGTCTGCAGACTTGCCTCCTCGCCTCGCCTCGCCTCGCCGGCCGCCGGGGCGCTGCTGGAACAGGGCTCGTCTTGGTTCTGCTTGGAAAAGCAGCCTCGTGTCTGCGAGGTTTTGTTAGCTGATTGTTTCAACATTTAAGTGATCTGTTTTGGAGTTTTGTGTTTGGTTGGAAATCTTGTTAAATTTTTTTCATAAATTCATTACCAGATGATTTTTAGTAATTGGTGGTTTTTTTTCCCCCCCTTTTAAGATAAAGCTCAGTTTTTCAGACTGAATTTCCTGGGAAGTTGGTTCTTTTGTGCCACACTTTTTTTTTTTTTTTTTTTAACAGAAAGCACAAGCAGGAGGAGAGGGAGAAGCAGGCTCCTCGCCGCGTAGGGAGCCCGATGCCGGGCTCCGTCCCGGGACCCTGGGGTCATGACCTGAGCCAAAGGCAGATGCTTCACCAAAGGAGCCAGCCAGGCGCCCCTGTGCCACACTCTTTTTAAAAAATATTTTATTTTTTTAAATACTTTATTCTGGAATAATTTGAGATTTACACCATAGGGGCAAAGGTGGTATGCAGTTGACCAGGGCTGCTTGTCTCCGCTCAGCAGCACGCACATGCCCGGCACTCAGGTGCCAGCGTTGTTGCGAGGCTACCTTTCAAAAGTCGGGGCTTCTGATGAGAGTATTAGGTTTAAATGCCGTCTGACAGTTGCAGTTTCTTCAGTTGCATTTGGTGCGTGATGCAGATCTGACTTGCTGTTCGTCTTTTTGTCTTTCTTTTTAATTCTAGAACCACGCTCCTTTGAAGTTGGAATGCTGGTCTGGCTTAAACACCAGAAATACCCGTTCTGGCCGGCGGTGGTAAGCACCGGTGGCCTCTGGCACCTGGCTGCAGGCCCCGCACTTCTGCTCACTCGCCCCCCGTTCGGGTCAGCTGGACCCAGGAAATTTCTTTACTGGGAAAAACCAGTGCTGGGATGAACATCTAAGCAGGGTTTTTGGAGACATTGACTTGAGTAAGGGGAGTTCGATCATTTTGGTGTAGTTGAGCCTAAGGCTCCGAGGTCCGATCCTGAGCAAGCAGGCTCAGGAAAACCCGCCTAAGAACTTGTCTGCACCTTGCTGGCTTCTAATACCGGGCACTTCAGACTTTCTCCTGAGGGAGCTTTTAAATTGTTCAGGTTTTATAGTAGGGATTGGTCGTGTGTGTGCGGTGGGTGGGCCACAGCGCCGTATAGTTCCTGGCTCTGCCTTCTTGGTGTGCCCGGACGGTGCAGGCTGTCTGTTTTTTAGGCCAAGGCAGCAGGCCAGCTCTTCCCCTCTTCAACCCAGTGTCTTCCTCTATCCCCCTCCAACCTGGCTCCAGCTGTAGGCCTTCACCTTGTAGTGAGAGACAGTGATGTTAAAATTGGGACGGTACCAGTAGGATCCAAAGACGCTGCTCTTGTCGCCGTGAGGCCGACCCTCAGCAGGGCAGCCTGGCCTCCTTGGATGGGACAGATTGGCTGTAGCGACAGTGGGGTTGATACCCGTGCAGTGTTGCTGGGCATAATGTGTAGCTTGAGCAGACGTGCAGAAAAGTGGGTGTCTCTGTGTAGTGTCTCAGCACCACTTGGGGGGTCCCTTGGCCGGCCTTCAGTACTCGTTCGTGGCGGGCGCTCGTGTCCACCCACATTTGTCACCCTTTTCCTGGACCTCTCCTCATTCTTTACTTTTACCAGTTCCCCTGGGGGCCCTGCTCGGTAAGGGATCTCCAAGGTCGCATGTTCCTAGGGCAAGCTCTTGGTTTACAGCTGAGCAGGGACACGGGCACCGGGCAGGGAGGAGGCTGCTCTGAGTCAGGCACTGCTGCCTCTGTATCCTTGGCTTGTCCCACCTGCCTGAGCTCACTTTGCTCAGGGCTAGTGTTAAGTGGTTATTGTATCACCACTCGAGTGGGTACTATACTAAATATTGATATAGAGGACGTTGATATTGAAAATGAGGGCAGGCCAGGGGAGAGTCGCAGGTGTGCAAAGGTAGCAGTAAGTGTGGTTCTCTATTAAACACAGCGAAATCTTGCCTGGTCTTGCTCATACGTGAGCAGTGAGAGTGGGGCATGAAGCAGACGAGGGAGGTGTCTGAGTATCTGACCCGGGGCCTTTGCCTTGGTCACCCCCAGCCAGCAGCATTCCTTATCACACGCCAGCCTTGTGCCACCTTGTCAGGGAGGTATTTCAAAAGCCTTATCTCTTCTGAGTTTTTGATGCGTTATTTTGTTCGATTTGCCAACAGGTCAAGAGCGTCAGGCGGAGAGATAAGAAAGCCAGCGTGCTCTTTATCGAGGGGCACATGGACCCAAAAGGAAGAGGGTAACCCAGCCATCTGCTCTCTGCAAATGCCTCCCCGGGGAAGGCCTGCTGGCTCGGGGGTGCTGGGACGGTCGGGAGGGGGCTGGGGTCCAGGGCCTGGTCGGGCTCATGTGCCCCTGTGATCCCGCTCCCTGGAGGAAGAATCCACACAGGGCTGTGTTGAAACGGACTGCCCAGACCATCCAGTTTTCAAAACTTTATGTGCTGCCTTTGAAAGGCAGCCCAGTCAGACGCTCAGTGGATCCCGCCCGTTCTCCACGAATTCTGCTACACTCTGGTGGTCGCAGGTGCTGTGAGCGGCGACCCTGCCTCCACCTGTTTTGCCTTTTGGTTAGTTCTAACCACTTAATCCCGGGGTGAATATGCACACGCACGTGCCTGTCTGCTCGAAGGGTGCTTTGGAAACACAGCTCAGAGCCTCTGGCCCTTGGGTGCTGCCTCCACCTCCCACGCATGGCCAGGGGTGTGTGTGAGTCACATGGTGGCCCCAGCCACATCCCCTAGCAACCGTCTCGGGGGCTTCCACGGCAGCTGGTGGAGCAGAGGCCCCCGCCACCCCTCCTAGTTCCATCAGAGGAAAGGAAAACGTCGTCTTGGGTCACAAGATGTAGTTGCTTAATGTTAACCTTCCCTCTCTGCTTCCAGCATCACGGTGTCTCTCAAAAGATTGAAGCACTTTGACTGTAAAGAGAAACAAGAACTTCTGGTAGGTGAACTGTCGGTGCCCGTGCGAAGCGGCCGCCTGGGTGGCTGTGGTCTGCTGGCCCGGCTTCCAGCTCTTTCTTCTGGGAAGTTGCCCGCCACCCCCCGGGGAGTCGGGCTTTTGGCGCAGAGGATGATTTGCCCAGGTGCAGGCCCGCTCCTCGAAGCGCGCGGTGGCCCGGAGGCTGCCCCTGCACAGGGCGTGGGCACAGCAGGCCTGCACGCGTGTGGGGGGACCCAGGTGCTCGGCCGCGTGGGCCACGATGGCGCCCCACGAGGGCTTCCCGTTGGCCAGTGGCCGAGCCCATGAGGCACGAGGCACGTGTCCGCTCGTCAGCTGTCTGTTCAGCCCTGAGGTGCTTTGTGTGGGATAACAGCTCTCAGGCTGCAAACCCAGCCCGTGGCGGTGGGGGGGGGGGGTCGTTCTTGTCCCAGCCCGGTGAGCGGACTCCAGGCTTCGTGTCATGGGGCACCTTCTTGGTGGACTGATGTGAAGGCCCTGAGCACAGCGGGCACCCACATTGGACCCCGGCCTTCGTTTCCTTCCCCTGGCGTGCGTGTCCCTGTGACGTGGTCCTGCTCCCCGCCTGTGAGTCTGTTCACAGCAGCTTCCAAGCAGCTGCCTGCGCTGGGCGCCCAGTCCCCATCAGGGTGCCCGTGAGCAGAGCCCGGTTCTGCAAGAGGGCCAGCCGTGGCAAGCACAAGCCCGCCAGCTGGGCGCCCGCCCTTCCAGCCGGTGGCCGGCCCTGACCCCATGGCCGTTCTCGGGGATCTGGATAGCTTTCCCAGAGTGGGGGTGGGGTGGGGGCTTGTCAGGACGGCAGGAATCTTGCTCTGAGGTCTGTGTTCCAAGGACACAAAGAACTGTTCTACGACAAAGACGGCGTGTGGCCTCGTGTAATCCAGACACTGGGACGATGCCTATTGCCCGACTTCCTGCTCCCTGAGAAGAGTCAGGCACCTCTGTGAAGTGGGGTGCACTAGGTCACTGAGGGGCCGTGGAGGTGGCAAGAGCGCCTCTCCCTGGAGCCGCCATTTGTACTGTCCTGGGTGGTGTTGATGGGCGGCAGGGCCGTCGGGGTCATGGCTCTGAGCTCTGCCTTCCTGAGCGAGGAGTGGCACCAGCTGCTGTCCCCAGCTCGCACCTGCCGCGTGCTGGACTAGTGCTGGACGACAGGAGGAGGGCTGGGCTGGGGTGGTGGTGACGCAGGGGGGATCCATCGGGCCAGTGGGCCATCGTCCCAGCTCCGGTCCTCACGGGGCCGGCGGGGGCTTGTCCTCCGTTGGCAGGTGAGGACCTTGAGGCCCAGCTGGGCCTCCCCCCCGGTAGCGTCCTTCCATCCTAGGACAGAACTTCCGACCGAGCCGACGCCGTTCTAAACCAAGGACACAAAGACTCTTCTTAGAAGGGTTTGTTTTGTACGACTTTGAAGTCTTCTCCGGGCACCGTCAGCCACGTTGGGATGCTTGCCTCCTTCCTGTTTAGGGCCCCCGCTCTGCCGCCCCACAGCGCTCAGCTCCCCCGTGACGGCTCTGTGAGCAGCGCCAGCCGCAGCCCCGGGCCTCCGTGTGCATCTGCACATGTGGCGGCAGCAGCCCCGCACGGGGGCGTCTCCCGGGCTTGCTGTCTGGACGCAGGACCCGAGGAACCAGGAAGGGTTGGAAGAGCCCCCCTGGCTTCCTGCTGACCCCTGCTGTCTGCGTCTTGTTGCAGAATGAGGCCAAGGAGGACTTCGACCAGGCCATCGGCTGGTGCGTCTCCTTGATCACCGACTACAGGGTCCGGCTCGGTACGTGGGGCTGTGCGGCCTTGGACACGGGGACCGGGTTGGGGCAGAGCGTGGGCCTGTGGCCCGCGACAGGCTTGTCCCCAGCAAGGGAGGTGGGCAGACACGCAGGCGAGGGCTGAAACGCGGCGTGTGAACGGAAGGCAGACTTCGCTGTGAGTCCGAGCTGGTGTGTAGCCGCCCCCAGGATGTGGCACGGACAGCGGCGCTGGTGTAGGTGTGCCGTCGGCCCTCGTGGACAGGGGTCCGGGTGGGGCAGACACGAGGCAGTCGTGTGACCCAGCGTCCCGCGGGGCCGTTCCGGCGCCATGTCTGACGCTGTGACACGGCTGTCCTTGTGCCTTCTCTGCAGGCTGTGGCTCTTTTGCTGGCTCTTTCCTTGAATACTACGCTGCCGACATCAGTGAGTCCGGCAAGTCCTCTTGGGGGTGGGACGCTCGGGAGGGGGTGCGCCTGGGTGCAGGCTGCCCCGTGTCCCCAGCCTGACGCTAGACCCCTGGGGACGCCCTGACTGCCCTCTGCCGCCCGAGCTTTGGGTGAACTGATGGTCACCCCGTAGCCTGTTGCCCTGTGTCATCAAGGAGTGGAGGTGGGGGTGTCGGTGCTCCCTGGGCCACCCCCCAGTGACGCAGCAAAGGAAGGCCGCAGGGAGCCCCCCCACAGGCCGGCCGTCCACGGACCTGTCGCTCCCCCGCAGGTTATCCCGTCCGCAAGTCCATTCAGCAGGACGTCTTGGGGACCAGGTTCCCCCAGCTGAGCAAGGAGGACCCCGAGGAGCCTGCGGCGGGGAGCCCCCAGGGGAGGAGGCAGCCCTGCAGGAAGGTCCTCCCCGACCGCTCCCGGGCCGCCCGGGACCGCGCCAACCAGAAGCTGGTGGAATACATCGTGAAAGCCAGGGGCGCCGAGGGCCACCTGCGGGCCATCCTGAAGAACAGGAAGCCGTCCCGGTGGTTGAACACGTTTCTGAGTTCGGGTCAGTACATGACATGCGTGGAGACGTACCTGGAGGACGAGGAGCAGCTGGACCTGGTGGTGAAGTACCTGCAGGGCGTCTACCAGGAGACGGGCAGCAGGACGCTGGCTCGGGTCAATGGCGACAGGATCCGGTTCATCCTGGATGTCCTGCTCCCCGAAGTGAGTGGTGGCCAGAGCCCATCCGCAGGTGGGATGGGGGCTGCGGCCAGGGCCCCGGGCCGCCCGCGAGGCCATTGCAGGGTGACTGGGCCCCAGTGTTGAGACCTCAGGCCGGGGGCACGAAAGCCATGTGCACGTGGAAATCTTTGCAGAACAGATGTGGCGGCGGCAAGGGAGTCGTGATCCCCCGGAGGCCCAGCCGGGCTTCGGCTGGCGGGAGCACAACGGGATCCCTGGTTTTCAGGGTCCGAGGGGGCAGGAGCGTGTGCAGGAGGAGTTACCCGACTCAAAAACTCTCCTTTTGTGACAAGAAGCTTTCGAATACGTACAAAGGGAAAGTATTGTCTGGAAGCCTCTGTGCCCGACACCCGTTTGGATCGGTGACCTCTGTCTGTATCTCCTGCTCCCTCCCCCAGATAACTGGGGGGGAATTCCCAAACATTTTTTTCATGCTTGGGTGCTCCAGTGTGTGTCTTCAAGGAAGGGGTGGTCCCGTGTGGGGATGGCTGTGGTTCTTGCTGTGGGGGGCAGAGGCCACTGGATCTCCACGGTGCCGGGTCACCTCCTAACTGACCTGCCTGATGTCAGCAGTGCCGGGGGAGGGGGCAGGGAGTGAGCTCTGTTCTAGACCGTGAAGCCTCTATTTCTTTGTTTTTAAGCTTTTTTTTTTTTTTTAAAGATTTTATTTATTAATGAAAGACAGACGGAGGGGGGGGGGCAGAGACACAGGCCGAGGGAGAAGCAGGCTCCCTGCAGGGAGCCCCATGCGGGACTCGATCCCGGGACCCTGGGGTCATGCCCTGGGCCGAAGGCAGACGGTCTACCGCTGAGCCCCTGGGTGTCCCCACATGGGGGGGTTTTAAAAGCACTTGCCAGGGGTGCCTGGGAGGCTCCAACCATGAAGTATCTGCCTTTATAGCTCACGTCACGATCTCGGGGTCCTGGATCAAGCCCCACGTTGGGCTCCCGCTCTGCCTCTGCGCCTCCTGTACACTGTCCCCCTCCTCCCTCTTTTCAAATGAATAAATATTCAGAAAATAAAAAATCACATCGGAAGTGACCAGGGTTCTGCTGCTGCTTCTGAAGAAACAAACAAGGGTTCCTCAACGTCAGACGTGCTCTGTGCTCAGATGATGTATTTTTCCGGTTGTTTGAACAGTGAACTCAGGAATGCTCACGAGTGGGCTTGTTGGTTTCGGTCCCGTGCCTTTTTCGGGTTCTGGGGACACGAAGTCTCACGTGTCATCCAAGAGCCTGGGTCACTGACACGGGACGTGTCCCTTCAGGCAGAGCCGTCCTGGGCCCTCGCGCAGCCCTGAGCTCCCCGTGCAGCCCGGCCCTGCCCTCGGCTGAGCGCCCTCTGCCCCCTTGCAGGCCATCATCTGTGCTATCGCGGCGGTGGACGCCGTGGATTACAAGACGGCCGAGGAGAAGTACCTCAGGGGACCGTCCCTCGGCTACCGGTAGGCTGCTCAGGGCGCCGCTCCCAAGGCGGCGGCGGTGTGTGCGGAGGGGCTGGCGTTCCCTCGCGCCCGTGGCCGCGGTGGAGGTCCCTCCCCGACACGCCGGCCCGGGTGGCGGCGGGGGGACACGCTGCATGCGCTCAAGGGCGCCGGGAGCTGTCGGCTGGCACTTGCCGAGGCCCCAGTGAGGCCGGTGGGGACGGTCCCTGGCGAGCCCCCTGCCACCCGAGCAGGTGCAGCTGGACCGCAGCCCGGGCGCGCCACGGCCGACGTGCCGTCCTCCGGGTGCCCCCGGGCGCGTGCCGGGCCCGCCGCGCCAGTCACCCTCAGCCGGCGCCGCCAATTGCGTCTCGGGCCTTCGCCCCTCGCCTCAGCGCCGAGGCCGTTTGAGAAAACATTACACGCTGCAGTCGCCCGGGCGGCCGGGAGCCGGGGAGAAGAATGCCGTGATCAAGACGTCTCGGCCGGCCGCTAGCCCCGGGCCCGCGCCCCCGCGCCCCCGCGCCCCTAATCCCGTCTCTGGGCTCGCTGCCAGCCGCGCTGGGAACAGGCCGGGCCCGCGTGCCGGTGACAGGCTGAAGACTCAACTAGGGTCGCGGGCCGGGTCTCCGGGGCCCGCCGGGCACGCTGTCACGGGTGCCGGGCAGCGGCTCCCAGGCGGCCCCCAAGCGTCCCACGGCCGTCGCGGTGGTCCCTCGACACACGGATTCGGGACGGTGTTGGTGGGGGAGCGGGGTTGGCGCCGTGCTCGGCCCCCGCCGCGCGCTCTCCTCTGGGGACGGGCCGGACTGTCCCGCAGGTGAGCCTGTGCTCCGGCGCTGCCGCTGCTCCTCGCTGCGGGGTGGCGGGCTGCCTGCCCTGACGCCAGGGGTGTGCCCTTCCCCGGTGGGGGCGGCCACTGTGGCCCCCACCGAGCTCGCCTGCTCCCCCCTCGTCTCCGCGGAGCCTCGCGCCCGTGCGATCGTGGTTACCGTCGCCTTCCTGTCGCCGTGGCTCCCCAAGCGCTGGGAATGCCATTCCTCTTACCGGGGGTCCCTTGGTGTCTCCCCGGGAGCTGTGAGGATAATTTCATAATTTATTCTCTTTAAAAAGTCTTTTTTTTTTTTTTTAACTGTGGTAAAAAGCACATAACGTAAAATTCACCACCGTAACCGTCTCTGAGCGTACAGCACAGGGCATGGAGCACCCTCACCCTGCTGCACACCCACCCCCACCACCATCTCCAGAACCTTCCGCCTCCCCCCACAGAGACCCCGTCCCCAGGAAGCACTGGCTGGTCTGTTTCATATTTTAAGGCATGATGAGTCGCTAAAATGACGTTATCTCCTTATATTTTCTGAAGGGAAAAAGAAATATTCGATAAACAGCTCCTAGAAGAAAGGAGTCAGCGGTGCTGACGCTGGAGGGCCGCGGCGGTCCGGTCCGGTCCGGTCGGTGGCGGGAGAGCCCTGCCTGCAGGGCCGGGCCTGGGAAGTGCTCGCTTCTCCTCCGGGGGTGCTCTTTTCCTGGTTTTTTGGAAGGTATTGTTTCTGAAAGGTTTTTGAAACAAAAACGTGTTTTATTTTGCTCCATATCATTACCTGTGACTGTACTGTATTGTTGAATATAAGGTGCGCACTTGGTTTTTTATGTTAAAAAGCACTGTATCCACTATTAAACAGGAGTTTTGAGAAAGTCTGTCGGATGCGTTCCTGCAGGACAGAGTGTTTTCTCTTTGCCCCCTCGCCTGTGCCTGTGCTCCTGAGGCCAGACGGGGCTGCTCCATGTCTCGCGGTGCACCGAGGTCCCCTCCCCATGCGGGAGAACGGCGTCCCCCCGGCCCCCGGCCCCCGGGGGCAGCGAGTCTCCTACGAGCGCACCCTGCCCATCGTGGGGATTTTCGTGTGTGGCTGCGTCTGGCCTGGCACTGAGTGCGGTCTCCCTGGCCAGGCTCTGCGGCTCCTGCTTGGCCCCGGGGCTGCGACCTCCCACCCACGGTGGCCGCAGTCATTGTGCGTGCGGCTGCAGGTCACAACGTCAGGGACAGGACTGTGTCACGCGGGCCGGCTCCTGCGGAAGCAAGGCCTTTGTCTGGAGGCCGCGTTCACATTCCTGCCTGGGCCCAAAGAAGGCGGGAGGCAGCTGGTGGGTCACCCCGGTGCCCAGGGGTCCGCAGCACAGGACCCTGGCCTTTGGAGAGCCGGGAACTCTGGGGCCTGTCAGAGCCTCCATCAAATGAATTCTTTCTTCTAAGCTGATGGGACACTGTCCAGGAAGTCCATGGGGCAGAGGTTCATTCCCAGACCCCCGGGTCAGCTACCTAAGGGCTCCCTCCCCCTCCCCAGCAGCTCCTCCCCCACAGCAGCCACCACAGCGAGGACTTAGAGGGACAGGTTGGCTGGCAGAGCCCTGAGGAGGTGCTGGCGGGCAGAGGCCCGGGCCCCACGGAGGGCCGAGAAACCCGGGGTCAGCTGGGGGCACCTGGCCTGGGCCTGGCTCAGGAGGGCAGGCTGGGAGCTCCTGGGCTGGAGCACTGTCCTTGGGGGCCCTGCAGCCACTGTGCCCCAGGCTTGCAGGTGAGATCACAGACCGACAAGGGTTTCCATCCACCACGGAGCCCAAAGCCAGGCCGTTGGCTCGCTTCCTGCTCAGGGGACAGCCTGCCAGTGTCCGGCATGGGCCCGGCCCCTTCCTGGGTGAGCCCGTGGCAGGTTCCGCCTGAGGTGGGCCCACCCTACTGTGCTCACGGCCCCGGCCTGCGCTCATCCTGCGGCCTCCCTTGGCTCTGGCGGGACCCCGGCTCTGCTGCTGGAGCCCCACTCGCTTCCCTGGCCAAGCCGGCCCACTGTGGATCCTGGTGGGCTCACCCTCAGGCCGTGGGGCACGCATGGCGGTGTGGGGTCAGCTGGGCAGACCCGAGGGGGCCCTGGAGAAGCAGGTGCAGCCGGGCTGCCTCTGTAGCCTCAGGAGGACACACTGCCCCCGGCACAGCGCCCTGTCCACCGCGAGGCTCCCGTCGGCCCGCCCCTCACTCCCGGCTCCTACCCTGCTCTCCCACTGGGCGCTGCACGCACCGGGCTGGGTCTTTCGACTGGCGTCCTGGGTGCTGTGGGGGGGCTGACCCCATTCCTTGATGCCGGGAGCCCCCGCCACGACAAACTGATGACAGTCTTGTCTCTTTCCCCTGCCCCTTCCCTCTGGACTCCAGCTCGCCAGCCTCTGTGTGGCCTCCCTGCTGCCCCCTTGGGGCCCCTCCACCCTGAGTCCCACCACCCCGGGCCCACTCCTTCTCCGAACTGCTTCCTCTCCAGACCCCAAGGCCCTGCAGAAGCTCCTCCTAAAGTTGGCTTGGTCACCACACACCAGCGTCCCCGCTTCCTGACCCGGGGAGCTGCCCTTGCACACACCTTGGCTCCTCTCCGAGTCTTTGTGTATCTATAAAAACAGATTCTAAAAAGTCCTGGTAGTGGGGGGGTGGCGCCTAGCTGGCTCAGTCTGCTCTCAGGAGTGTAAGTTAGACGCCCACGGTGGGCACAGAGATTACTTAAAACATTCAAAGAAAAATACAACCAATTCACGGGGCGCCTGGGTGGCTCAGTCGGTTGGGTGTCTGCCTTGGGCTCAGGTTGGGATCCCAGGGTTCTGGAGTCGGGCTCCCTGGTCAGCGGGCGTCTGCTGCTCCGTCTTCCCCTGCACCCCCACCCTGCTCTGCCCACTTGGGCACGTGCACTTGCTCACGTGCGTCCTCTCTCTCAAAATCTTAAAATAATTCACATACAGGGTAAGAATCTGAAACCTCGGAAGCCCACGCACACAAGGAACAGCCCCGACTCACGGCCCTGCTGCCCCTGAGCTGGCTCGCTGCCGCCCGGCCTCCCTGTCCGCCTGGCCTCCCCTCGCTGGAGCGGCCTGCCGTGCATGGTCCCCCCACCCCCAGCGTTCCCTCTTGTGACCTGGCAGCCCGAAGATGCTCGCTCGTGGTTCCAGTGGGACTGGAAACGCACTGAGCAGCTTGGCTGGGTGACTCAGGTCTCAGGAGGTGGCAGGCAGAGGTGGCCCGGGGGCCGCATCCTCTGAACGTGCGGCTGGGGCTGGGGTCTGGGTTCCCAGGGTCCCTCACTCTCCACGCAGGGATGTTTCGGGAAATCCGAGCACTTGCAGAAAGCCCCGACTTCGGTAAGGGACCCAGTTTGGTTCAAGAACTGCCGCAGCCGCGTCCCGCGGTGTGAGCTAACAGGAGCGCTGGGCGTTGGGTACAGGGAGCTCTCCCACGTCCACACGTGCTCCGTGACTCGGGCTGCCCTAAGGCTCAGTTTAAGTTAGAGAATCGGCGGCACAGGCCGGCGGGCGGCGGGAAGGAACGCAGAAGGGCTCCGGGAGCTCCTGCAGAGCCAGGCCCGGCGGGCTGTGCGGGGCTCGGGGCCTGCAGCGGGCCTGCGCTTGCCTGTGTGAGCCTCAGTTTCCCCCAAGTGTAAACTCCAGCAGCATTGCGAGAATTGAGCGGCCTACAAGCGGCGACCACCTTGCGCTCCCCACTATGCGGGTCTGGACGTTGAGCAGCGTTCCCATCCCACCAGTTAAAAATCACTGGGAGTCGGGGCGGGAGCCCACGTGTGGGCGGGAGCCAGGGTCCTGGGGGTGCGGACCCCACGTTGGCCTGAGCCAGCGGCCTGCCCCTCCCGTCCCCTCCCCTCTCCCCCGGCCGAGGCGGCGGCGCTCTGGGAAGGCGCCAAAACGGATGCCGAAACCCGGGATCGAACCAACGGCCTTTAGATCTTCAGTCTAACGCTCTCCCAACTGAGCTATCTCGGCCGGGCGGCAGGGGCCGCTGCTACCCCGAGTCCCGCCCCCCGCCGCCCCCGCCGACTTCCGGGCTGCGCGCGCCTCTTAGGCCCGCGGGGGGCGCCGGGCGGCAGCGCCGTCTCTGTGGCGCAATCGGTTAGCGCGTTCGGCTGTTAACCGAAAGGTTGGTGGTTCGAGCCCACCCAGGGACGCTCTTTTGGGCTTTTGCCGCCGGGGCGAGGAGAGGGCGGGGCCGCGCCCGGCTTTTGCGGAGACGCCCCCGCGCCCGCCGCGCCCGCCGCGCCCCCCAACCCGCTGCCCGGGGCCGCGGCGGGGGCGGGGCGCGCGGCCGGCGGAGGCCCCGCGGCGGAACGTCCCAGGCGCGGGTTCCGGTTTCCGCGCGGCGGCCGAGCCGCTGTGGGAGGCGGCCGCGCGCACCCGGAGCGCGGAAGCGGACGGACCGCAGAGGTTGTTTGAAGGCCGCGGCGGACATGGCGGCGCTGGCGGGTGAGCGCGGGGCGCGGGGCGCGGCGGTGGCGGGGCCGGGGACCGAGGCCGCGGGCGGGGGAGCTGGTGCGGCCCGAGACCCGCCCCCGGAGAGCGGCTGCCGTGCGCTCGGCTGCGGCCGGGACCCGGGGCAGCGCCAACTGCACGTGCAAAGGCCCTGGGGCCCGAGCGGCGCCGCTGCAGGCCCGGGGCCCTTTTCCCGGGTGGCGCCGTGCGGGTCACGTTCAGAAAGACCCGTCCTCACCGAGCGCCTGGCGAGTGGCGCCTAGACCCGGGGTCCGGGAAGGACGAGCCGGGCGCGGGGTCCCCGGCTGGTGCCCGCAGCTCACCGCCTGCGCCCCGGCCTCTCTCTGCAGCTCCGGGCCTGCTGCGCCGGACCCTTGCTCTGCGGTGAGTGTGCGGTCAGGAGGGTCGTGGGGCGCAGGCCCCTGGGGGGGGGGACAGCCCAGGAGGTGACCAGGCGGCGCCCGCTCCCCTGTTCCCCGCTGCGGGAAGGCGCGGGGCGGCCTCTGGGCAGCAGGCGGGTCCCGAGCGGGTCTGGGCGCAGAGCCCGGGGCAGCTCCAAGGGGGCTCCAAGGGCACGTGCGCAGACCTGGTCTGTTTTGACCTGGCCTGTTCCCCAGGAATCAAACGTTCCCTGTAAAATAGACGGGGGGACCCTCCCGGAAACGGAGGCCCCCGAGAGGAAGGCAGAGCAGGGCCTTCGGGTCGGGCTCAGCCGACCTCCCACGGGGGCCCCTGGGTGCTGTGCCGCGGGCGGAGGCGGCCGTGGGCCGGGGAGTCGACCAAGCTTCATTTACAAAAAGGGCGATGGGGCAGGTGGGGCCCCCGGGCTGTTTCCCTCCCCTTGCCGGGTGGAGCGGGGGCACCCAGGGCCCTCTTCACGGGCACCCCCTCTCCCCGCAGCCCGGGCGTGGCCGTGGCGACACAGGTGCGTGGTGTCCACCCGAGCGTGGCCGCGGACAGCCCCAGCAGGTGAGGCCGGCCTTCCGGTGACCTGCGCACCCTAAAGCCTCCGTTTGGGGCAGCAGCAGCCCTTGGTGACTCCAGGCCCCCCCTCCACCCACCGGGGCAATGCGGTGTGGGTCCCTGCCCCGCGGCCCCCAGGGGTTTCACCTCCGTCCAAGGCCATGGCTGCACGTCCCCAAACCACAGGGCCCTCGACTGTGTGTCAGGGGAGCCAAGTTCCCCAGGGGACAGAGGCCAGCAGGGGCCCCAGCAGGGCAGCCGTCCCCGGGCCTGAGTGCGGGGTGCCGTGGGCCCCAGAGCAGGCCGTGGCCGCAGCCGGGTGCTGCCCTCTGAGGCGCTGCTCTGGGCTAGACCGTGGGACGGGGGGGCGGGATCCCCGCCCGGCTAACGTCCCCCTCCCGACCGAGTGTTCCGTGTCCAGCACCCAGCCCGCTGTGTCCTCGGCTGGAGCTGTGGTCCCCAAGTCCTCTGCGCTTCCCAGCAGCCGGGGCGAGTATGTGGTGGCCAAGCTGGATGACCTCATCAACTGGGCCCGCCGGGTGAGCCCCCGACCCCTCGCCCGCCCTCGGGCCTCTGGCCACATGCGCCCCTGCCCTGCTTCCTGGCCCCTCCCTGACCTGCCCCCTTCTGCAGATCGCCCGTCTCTGTGGATTCCTCTAGTTTCTCCTCCGACGCAGGAGTGGCTTTCTCTGACCTGGGAAGGTGGTGCCTGCCTGGACCGGTGGCTCCTTCCTGGGAAAGGCCCCCACACGCTGCCCGCCCCCACCCTCCACCCCGGGACAGTTTGGGCGGCGTCCCCCAGGATTGAGCACACGTGTGCGTGTCCCACTAGCGCTCCCTGTGTGCGGGGGGTGCCCAGGCCGTCTCCGTGTGTCACAGATGGGGCCACGGGGGGTGCTCCGCCGGGGTCCACAGCACCAGCACACGGGTGTCCCCTGCACTGTTGGTCCTAACCACGCCAGCCTGACGTGCTGTCCGGGTTGGCCTTGGGTGTAGCCCAAGCCCTATCACCCGCATTAGGACAAAGTGGGGCAGGTGTCCCCGCCTAGGCAGAGGCTGCAGAGAAGGCTCTGGCTGAGGAGTGCAGCAGGGGGAGAGGAGACCCCGGACGGAGAGCGAGTGTCCTCCACGGGCATCCAAGAGGCCTTCCTGGAGGAATAGGCATTTGGAGTCCTGGGACACCGGGAAAGGGTACCAGCAAGTCACTGGCAGGGGCTGAGCCCCGGGGTCTGGAGCTGTGCCCCCTGTGGCTTTCCAGGCCCTCGGAGCGGCCGTCCCTGTCGCAGAAGGATGGGATTTAGGACGTGCTGGGTTATGTGAACTACGTCCTTGAAGCTACTTTCACCTGGGCCGGGGTGTTGGGTGCGGTGCGTGCTGGACGGTGTCGGCACACGAGCGGAGCTCCCTTTACCGTCCCGCGGAGCACACTGGGTGGGCAACGCGCGTCTGAGGGCCCCTCGGGGCCTGGCCGATGGGCTTTGAGCTTCGGGGCCCAGGCACCCCCTTGCTGAGCCCCTGCCCCCACAGAGCTCCCTGTGGCCCATGACCTTCGGCCTGGCGTGCTGCGCCGTGGAGATGATGCACATGGCGGCGCCCCGCTACGACATGGACCGCTTCGGCGTGGTGTTCCGCGCCAGCCCGCGCCAGTCGGACGTGATGATCGTGGCCGGCACGCTCACCAACAAGATGGCCCCGGCGCTCCGCAAGGTAGGCCTGGCCCCGGGGCCGCCACCTGCCGCCCGGCCTGCAGCCGAACCCACACCCACGCCCACACCCACGCCCACACCCGGCCCTCTCTTCCAGGTGTACGACCAGATGCCGGAGCCACGCTACGTGGTGTCCATGGGGAGGTGAGTGCCCGCCCCAGGCTGGCGCGCTCTCGCCCGTCCCCGCTCCATGGGCCGTCTGCATGCTCCCCGCCTGCCCGCCGCCCTCTCCCTGCCCTTCCCCGTGCCGCCAGCAGCTGCTTCCTCACCTGGCCGTTCTGCTGAGGTAGAACTTGCCCCATAAAGCCCACCCTGTTAAAGTGCGCAGTTCTGTGAGGTCCATGCGTTCACGGTGCTATCAGCTGTTGCCCCTACTTCCAGAACATTCTATCACCTTCAAAGGAAACCTCGTCCCCATCAGCTGTCACCCCCCCCACCTTACCTCCCAGCCCCCAGCCCCCTGAGCCCCTCCCTGTCCATGGACGAGCCTGTCCTGGATGTGTCACACGTGGACGCACACCCCGTGGGGCCTCCTGTGTCTGGTCCCCTCCCTGAGCATCGGGGGCTCGGGGTCTGTCCATTTGCTCCTGCTCCCCCTGGTCCCACAGCAGGCCTCAGGTGGCCATTCTCTTTTCTTTTTTTTTTTTGTTTTTGTTTTTTTTTTTTAAATTTTTATTTATTTATGATAGTCACAGAGAGAGAGAGAGAGAGAGAGAGGCAGAGACATAGGCAGAGGGAGAAGCAGGCTCCATACACCGGGAGCCTGACGTGGGATTCGATCCCGGGTCTCCAGGATCGTGCCCTGGGCCAAAGGCAGGCGCTAAACCGCTGCGCCACCCAGGGATCCCCTTTTTTTTTTTTGTTTTTTTTTTTTTTTTTAATTTTTATTTATTTATGATAGTCACAGAGAGAGAGAGAGAGAGACCATTCTCTTTTCTGACTCTACATCCACTCCTGCCCATTCCTGGCACCTGTTTGTACCTGAAGGCAGGGGTATGTGGGGCGGGGCTGTGGGGTGGCCAGCGTGGCCCTTACGGTGCCCCTCCCCGCCAGCTGTGCCAACGGAGGAGGTTACTACCACTACTCGTACTCTGTCGTGAGGGGCTGTGACCGCATCGTGCCCGTGGACATCTACGTGCCCGGTAAGCCCACCCCTGCCGCATCCCGGGGCCCCCACGCCCCTGCAGAGGCGGTGCCTTGCCCTCGTTTAAGGACGAACAGATGTGGGCCCAAGCAGAAGAGTGAAGCCTCAGCCTTCTCCTCCCTTGTCCCTCAAAGGTCCCCTGATGGCAAAGTCTTAGGTTTCGCCCAGAGGGGGGCCCAGGCTTAGCCGGGGCAGGGCGGGGCGGCAGCCTTCTCTAGACCGTGCGTCCCCCCGTGGTTCCACCTGATAGAAGCAGAACCAAAGGAACAGGGTTAAAACACAGAGAATGGTTCCTGGAGCCCGGAACGGTGGCCACAGGTTCTCATTCTCACGAGGGACCGCGGGACTCCTTTGGACCCGGTGCCGGGTGCTGGGAGGCGCAGGTGACGTGCAGGTGACGTGCAGGGCCCCAGGTACGTCACTCAGAGTAACGGGAAATAGTAACATTTCAACGTTGTGTCCCTTACGATGCTTACGATACATTTTTACCAGAAAAGGACTGGGGGTTTGTCTGAAGGTCACCCGCGGCTGGGCATCTTCCCGGGCCACATGCGGCCCCCGGCATCTGCCCCGACAGTGTCGGGTCGGGTCAGCGCGGTGCCTCGCCTGCCCACAGAGGCCCCGTATCGCTGGGCTCAGTGCACACTCGGAGAGCCCGACCCCCGTCTCTGGAGGGCAGAGGACACTCGAGGCCTGTGATCCACGTTCCCCAAGAAGTTTAGGTCACATTCTGGCATCGCTCAAAAGGACATTGGGTGGTGGTGATTTGTTTAGTGTCCTGCGGATACGTGAGGGCCTTTGCCCCGCCAGGCCCCAGGGGAGCCCCCGTGGTGGAGGGACAGCCCGTCTGGTGGGGGAGGGCACAGGGGACTCCATCCTGCAGACCAGAGGCCAAGCCCTGGTCAGCTGCTACTTGCTGGACGTGTGCCCTGGGACATGTCCCCACGCGGAGCCTCCGTGCCCCGTCACGGGCGCCCTTGTGGTGGTTCTGCAGATGCTGGGCCCAGGGCGGGCCAGGAGTGAGGACCGGGGGCTGTCCTTCAGGACCCGCAGGTCCCGGGCAGGTCCTGTGGGTGGTGACCCATCCCTCTGCCCCTTGCGGTGGGCTGTTGGGGACAGGGACTGTAGGGGAGCGTGTCCCCAGGGCTTCCCCTCCTCCGTTGGGCCTCTTGCCGTTCCGGCTGCTCTGCCCCCTTGAGTCTCCCCTCCCCACCTGGGGCTCGTGTGAGCCGGGGTCAGGAGATCACCCAGGCTTGTCCTCGTGGAGGTCCTGAGCCAGGTCATGGGGGGTGGGGGCTGGACAGGGCAGCTGGGCCTGTGTGGGCAGCCTGGTCCTCCCCACTGCTGTGGCTTGACTGCAGGGTCTGGAACGGGCTCCTCCCCTGTGAAGGGCTGACCCCCAACAACCTGGGCAGGACAGGCTGGGGTGGTGCCAGCCTGGGGGCCCCATGGCTCCCCCGCCTGACATGGCCCTGCTGCCCCCTCTTCCCAGTGCCCTGTCCAGCCTGTGGGTGCTGCCCTTTGCCAAGCGGCAGGGGGGGTCGGTCGGACCCCAGCAGGGAGGTCCCAGGATCCAGTCATTGGTCTGGGGGCACCGTGGCTGCCCTCCCTGCCTGGGTGCTCCAGCCACTCCCTGTCAGCAGGGAGACTGAGGCGCAGCCCCCCCGCACAGGCTGTCCCCCCACCGCTGAGGCCCTGCTGTATGGCATCCTGCAGCTGCAGAGGAAGATCAAGCGGGAGAAGAAGCTCAGAATCTGGTACCGCAGGTAGTGCCGGTGCCCCGGGCCCCTGCGGCGTCCTCAGGATGGTCAATAAACCCGATACACCCACCCTGGCGCCACCTCCTTCCCTGCGTGACGTGTGTGGAAGTGGGGGCTCTGGGAGGGGTGACGTGCTGTGCGGGTGGTGAGCGCTGCGTGGGCAGGCTGTCCTGTGGCTGGAGAGCTGACCCTGCACGTGGTCGCCCCAGGCCCACGAAGGAGGGGAGTGGATGGGTCCCGGAGGCTGTGGAGAGAGAAGCGGATGGCCCCGGGGTGACCGGCTGGGCGCTGGAGGGTGATGGAGCCGGGGCGGTGCCTGTGGCCGCACCGCATCTAGGGGGGAGCCGAGGGTCCTGGGGAGCACAGCTGGGTCCAAAGGTCTGGCCTTGTTTCAAGGCTCAGCCTGACAGGTGGGACCAGAGCCTCCAGGCTGAGGCTCTCGGCCTTGGGCCACCACCGGGTGAGGCCTTCACAGCTCTGCTCCCCTCCCCCAGCCCCCTCCGGACCTCAGCTGCCAACCGCAGCGGGGGGGGGGCCTGGTGGGCGAGCTGTGCGTCTGCCACGACCCACGGGTCCTGGCCGCTTGGCCTTGGGCACAGGGAAGCTCAGGTACTGCTGCACAGTAGCCCCGTCTCCCCAGGTGCCCTGGACAGATCCTGGGTTCTGTGTATTTGGAGGGGCAGGAGGCGTCCACTAAAGCGCGTGCTCACGCTGCATTGCTGTGAGGGCAAGGCCGGCATTAGCATTTATTTTATCCTGAACGACCCTGGGAGGAAGGGGTGTTCCCATTGCAGCGAAGGGCGGGAGCCCCGTCCCCCTGCAGGTGTGGCCCGGGCTGGCGCCCACGGCTGTGAGAGCCCAGGCCCACACTCCCGGCGGTAAGGCACTGCGCTGGGCACGGGACAGGCCTGAGGCCCGGCCGGGCTCAGTGCTTGGTGACCAGGGGCGTGATCATCCGTGGGAAGGCGTAGTAGCGGCACTCGGCCGGCGGGGCCAGCTCCATCAGCTCCGTGCGGATATCCTCCCGCCTGAAGCCTGCCTCCAGCAGCGCTGGCACCTGGGTCTCCTGGCGGGAGGGAGGCGCCCGGTCATTCTGGGGCCGTGGGGCCTCGGAGGACACCCAGGGTGCCCGCTCCCCCCAGGACGGCGTTGACAACTACCAGGGCCCCTGGGAGCCGGCGGGCACCGCAGCCCGACTGCAGACCCACAGAACCAGGAAGCCCAGGTCTGGGAGGGTGTCCCCCAGGTGTCTAACCTCGGGTAGCAATTCCTGGTACCGTGGGCGTGGGGTGCCGGCAGGCTGCCCACCCCCCGCACATCCTCCCAGGCAGCAGGGCCAGTGCCTAAACCAATACAGATCTGTTGGGTGGACGAGGGGGATGCCTGGCTGGGGGCCCGGCTGTATCACTGTGTCCTGAGGGCACAGTCGTTTCGCTGAGAGACCTTACCTGACCTGTAAGTGGGGGCCGCCATCCACCGGGGAGATCAGCCCCTAAGGCCAGGGGCCCTCCCCAGGTCACAGGGCACTCCCGCTGCCGCCCCCAGGGGTGCTGCCTCGCAGGCTGCCTCACCTCGAACATGGTGGTGATGTCTGAGTACTTGGACTTCATCAGCTCCCCCCAGGAGGTGAGGTTGCAGTAGGTGAGGATGCCCCCAGGCTTCAGCAGGCGAAAGGCATGGCCCTGGGCAGGGGACCGAGGTCAGGAAGGAGGTCTGGGCTGTGGGCAGCAGGCATTGCCCAGGCGGCCTCCCGTCTCCCGGGGGAGGGGTGTCCTTGTGTGAACAGCTGCCAGCCCCGCTGGCCCTGGGAACCGTCCCAGCAAGCGCACCCTACCTTGATGAAGTTGAACTGGTGCGTGTGCCAGGTCTCCTCGGACAGTGGGTACGTGTCGTACAGGATCCCTGCGCGGGAAGTGGGCGGCCACAGGTCAGGCAGCGTGTGCCCAGGACCCGGGCGCTTCACCCCCAGCTCACGGCACGCTGCCTCTTCCTCCGGGGCAGCGTCCGGCAGTGGTTCATCGGGCACCCCAAGTGCCCCTTAGCAGGTCCCTCTGCAAGCCAAGCAGAGGGGCTCCCCCTCCCCGGCTCCCAAGCCCCCTCACCATCAAAGTGGCCATCTGGCAGGGTAGGTGCCACGTCCTCCCACAGGCCCTTCAGCGGAACCACCTTGGGGTGGGGAGAAAAACAGGAGTGAGGGTCCCAGGTGTCCGGATGCCGCCCGCCGTAAGGGAGAGGGCAGAGGTGCTGGGGGAGAAGCCCACCGCGTCCGGCAGGCCGCAGCCCCCCGAGACCGGGCAGAGGCGGGCACCTTGTGTGGCTGCCGCTGCGCCCAGGCCTGCAGCCGCTGGAAGACGCCGTCGTTGCACTCGATGATCCAGTGCTCACGGATGGGGGCCTCCTGGATCCTGGAGGCCGCGATGGCCATGCCGAAGCCCACCTCCAGCACCCGGCCCCCTGGTCACACAGAGAGCCCAGTGTCACACGCCAGGCTGGGGCCGGGCAGCGGCCGGGAGGAGGGGGCACAGGGGCAGGGCCTTTTCGGAGAGACCTGTTTGCCACAAGGACGGGAGGGCACAAGTGGGGCGGAGGCGGAGGGTGGAACACGGCAGCCCTGAGAGGGCACAGCGTGGGCCGGGCCGGGCCGGGCCAGGGCAGGGGGACGCGTGGGCAGCGGGTGGCAGGCCCGGCCTCATTGGGGGGTCAGACCCTGGACTTTGAGCCCTGGAGGCGCTTATCTCTCGACGTGGTTACTTTTCTCTGCCCTCCCGCCCTGGCTGCAAGGAGGGGGGCGGGCTTGAGGCCTCGGGCCTGGAACCGCTGGGGAGAGAGAGGGGACACCCGGTGTGCCCCGCCGGGGGGAGGCCCTGGGGGGAGGCCCTGGGCGCCGGCCCGGCCGCCCGGCAGCTGGTTCCCGGCAGGGCAGCTGGTTCCCGGCAGCTGGTTCCCGGCCTCCCTTTCCCGGGGCTATTCTTAGCGCGGCCTGGCCCCGGCCTGCCCGCTCCCGCCGCCGCCTCCCCGGCCCCAGCCGCGCCCCCGCCCCCGCCCCCGCCCCCGCCGCCCGCCTTGCCCGCCTTCCGGCCGAGAGCCCCTGCTCGGCGCGCCCCGGCCTCAGTTTACCTCTGGAGGCGGCGGCGGCGGCCAGCGCGTGCATGTAGGGGGCCTCCCAGCGCTCCATCACCGGCTTGCCCAGGATCTGCAGGTGCATGTCCGCCTCGTCGTAGGCCGCGGGCGCCGCCTGCCACGCGGGGCTGCAGTTCTCGCCGGGGGCGAAGATGGGGGGCGCGGCGGGGGCGCTCATGCTGCGGCTGCACGGGGCTGGCGAGCGCGGCCGGGCCCTGCGAGGCCTTCTGGGCCGGGGGCGGGTTGGGGCGGGGCGGGGCGGGGCGGGGCCGCGGGCGGGCGCAGGGCAGCGGGTGTCGGGCGAGCCCAGGGTCGGCGGGGCGGGGCGGGGCGGGGCGGGGCGGGGCCGCGGGCGGGCCCCCGTCTGCCGCCTAACGGGGAGCCAGCCCGAGGTACCGCCCTCCCGCAGCCGCCCGTCTGCTGTCGGGGCCACCGCTGTGGGGCTCCCGGGGCTCCCGAGCAGGAGAACCTGCAGGGCCGGACCCGCTGAGCGACCCCCGCGCTCCTGCAAATCCTGCGGGTTAGAAGCCCCGCACCCGGGGTGCGGATCACGCCGGGATCACGGGGAGCCCTGGAGGCCGCTGCCCACTCGGATCCTGAGCAAAAGTGATGGGGGCACCGGCTCTGCGCCTCCCCGGGTCTTTGGGGCCCCCAGAGACCAGGGACCCCCCACTGCCACCTACCTGCCGCGTGGGCTCCATCCCGAAGCTTAGCTACGGGCACAGTTCAGTCTGGCGGCGCCTTAGACAAACCGTGTCCGCGCCAGCTTCAGCTCGCCCTGACCCCTGCGCCCGCTGCGCCCGCTGCGCCCGCTGCGCCCGCTCAAGGTGGAGGGCGACCGGCCGTGCTCGCCCGCGGGTGGGCCCTCCGGGGGAGGCCCCACTGTGAGCCGTGACTGCCCGCGCTGCACAGCCTGCAGGCCTGGAATCGGGGCGGCGGGGACTTCCTCCGGGTGCGCGGCAAGTGGGTGGCACAGGGGGTACAAGGAGGGATGTGTCTGACCCCACAGCACAGTTTTAAAAGATCCTATGGGGATCCCTGGGTGGCGCAGCGGTTTGGCGCCTGCCTTTGGCCCAGGGCGCGATCCTGGAGACCCGGGATCGAGTCCCACGTCGGGCTCCCGGTGCATGGAGCCTGCTCCTCCCTCTGCCTATGTCTCTGCCTCTCTCTCTCTCTCTCTGACTATCATAAATAAATAAAAAATTAAAAAAAATTAAAAAAGATCCTATGTATGTATATATATAAAGTACAAATATGCAATTTGATTAGAAAGGTGATACATTTGATCAAAACTTTCAGATCTTACAGAATTGGCATCAGCCTGCAGATCACTCCTCCTGCTGTTGTTTTAGTACAGTTTACAGTGGTTTTACATTTTTATTTCTTTGAATTTATTTATTGAGAGAGAGAGAGAGAGAGAGAGAGAGAGAGACACAGGCTCCATGCCGGGAGCCTGACGCGGGACTCGATCCTGGGTCTCCAGGATCAGACCCCGGCTGCAGGTGGCGCTAAACCGCTGCGCCACCAGGGGTGCCCTACATTTTTATTTTTTAAGATTTTACTTATTCATGAGAGAGAGAGAGAGAGGCAGAGACACAGGCAGACGGAGAAGCAGGCTCACGCAGAGAGCCCGATGTGGGACTTGATTCCGGGGCCAAAGGCAGGCGCTAAACCACAGAGCCACCCGGGGATCCCCTACATTTTTAAATAGTTGAAAAACCAAAAAAACAAAATACAATTTTATGATACATGAAAATTACATGACATTCACTTTTGCGTGTGGGTAAAAGGAGCCTGTTCTCTGGCTGCTGCCAGGAGGGCCTCCCCGCTTTCACTTGTTAACATCAGGACTTTGGTGCTTTCTGGCTAGAATAGTACAGGTGAGTCATCACTATGAAACCTTATGGCCAACAAAACCGAAAATTTACACTAGTTAGCTCTGTACACAAAAAGGTTTGCCAGGGATCCCTGGGGGGCGCAGCGGTTTGGCACCTGCCTTTGGCCCACGGCGCGATCCTGGAGACCCGGGATCGAATCCCACGTCGGGCTCCCGGTGCATGGAGCCTGCTTATCCCTCTATGTCTCTGCCTCTCTCTCTCTCTCTCTCTGTGTGTGTGTGACTATCATAAAAAAAAAAAAAAGGTTTGCCAGCCCCGTTGTAGAGCAATGGGTCATGGGAGGTGACATTCATTCTTCCATCACACATATATGAAGTACTTGACTTTGGGGGGTTCCATCCTGACTCCCCTGGAGCTCATAGCCTCCTGGGTGGGAGAGATGAACAAGAATAAGTGATAAGTGGGGCACCTGCTGGCTCAGTCTGTGGAATCATGAGATCTCAGGATCATGAGTTTAAGCACCAGACTGGGGACGGAGCCTGCTTTAAAAAATGAAGTTTATTTTATTTCTGTTTATTTATTCATAAGAGACACAGAGAGCAGCAGAGACATGGGCAGAGGGAGGAGCAGGCTCCCTGCGGGGAGCCCGATGTGGGGCTCTATCCTACGACCCCGGGGTCACGCACTGAGCCAGAGGCAGATGCTCAACCACTGAGCCCCCCAGGTGCCCCGAGATGGAAGGTTCTGCACACGGATTGTGGGGGGGGGGTGCACAGCGGGGTGAGTAGGCTCCAGGCTGCCATGCTGTGCGCCTAGAAGCCGCGACTATGCTAAAGTCCACGTGTATCTTACAATAAAAAAGAGGCCAAACCCATACTTTGTGCATCGGGTATGCTCATCTCCAGGTTAGGAGTCCATTCACAAGTGTCCACATACCCTCTTGTCACAGCAGTTGCTCTGGGGCGGGAGGTTGGAAATTAGGAAGGAGAGAATCTCAACTGCCTGCTTTAACTTTTTAAACAGGTAAGTAGTAAATGTAACAAAACGCCAGGAAATGTGTGTTCCAGTGGCAGGTACAAGACTTATCTTATGAAAAAAAAAAAAAAATGGGATCCCTGGGTGGCCCAGCGGTTTGGCGCCTGCCTTTGGCCCAGGGCGCGATCCTGGAGACCCGGGATCGAATCCCACGTCGGGCTCCCGGTGCATGGAGCCTGCTTCTCCCTCTGCCTGTGTCTCTGCCTCTCTCTCTCTCTCTCTCTGTGACTATCATAAAAAAAAAAGAAAAAGAATCTCCATACCATAAAAAAAAAAAAAAGACTTATCTTATGGAGGTGGGGGTGTCTGTATTTTTAACGTATCTCGCAGTGCAGGCGGGACGCCCAACGTGGAGCTTGAACTCACAGCCCTGACCTCAAGAGTCGCATGATGTGACCCGGCCAGCCGGGCGCCCCAGGGCCATTATTTTTTTTTTTTAAATCTATTATTTTAAACCGTTTGTGTCCGACTTCCTCCGTTTGACCACATCCTGCGGGCTTCATTCGGTGCTTCGTGGCTTATTTTTCAGATGCCAATGGCCGGGCGTGTGGGTCGTGTCACATCCCCCGCGACCCGGGCCCGCGTGCGACGGGGGGTGCTGAGCTCCGCGCCACCTGCCGCCACCCCTGCTCCCCGCGCGGGTGTTTTCACTGCGCCACGTCGCGCCGCCCGTCCGCCCAGGTCGGCTGTCGCTGTCGCTGTCGCTGTCGCTGTCGCGGACGCCCGCCCGCTAGGACCTGGGGTTTGTCTGGCGCCGTGTGCCCGCGACCTGGGTCCTCCGCACCTTCCGGCCCCTCGATTTGGCGGCGCCTCCCGGGAGTCGCCGCCGCCGCCGCCCCGCGCGACCAACCCCACGGGCCCCGCCGCCCCGCGTGACCCTGCGCGGGGCGTGGCCTCCGCCCACCGTTGACCCCGCGCGCCACTTCCGACCTGAGCCCAAACAAGGAAGCCCGGCCGCGCCTGCGCCCCGCGGTGCCTAGCTCGGAGGGCCCGAGCGCGAGCGCGCACGCACGCACGCACGCACGCACGCACGTGGTCCAGCCCCGCGCGCTCCTCTCCCCAGGCAGGGCCGGCGCCCGGGACTCCACTTCCCAGCGCGCTCTGCGGCGCCGCCGGTAGCTGCGGAGGAGCAAGGCCGGGGCCGCCGCCCGCAGGCACGCACGCAGGCACGCACGCAGGCACGCACGCAGGCGCGCACGCAGGCACGCAGGCCGGCGGGCGCACCCCTGGCCCCGCCCCCGGAGGCCCCGTGCGGGAGCGCGCCCGGGCGTGCGCAGGGCGGCGGCGCGGGCGCGGGGGCGCGCGGTGACCGTTGGCGCTGAGGGGAGGAGGCAGCGCGGCCGCCGCCGTTGCGCAGATCCGGGCCGCGGCTGTGCGGAGGGCGCCGGGGCCGGTGACCTTCCGGAGGCGGGAGCGAGCCAGGGGGCCCGGGACGCCGAGCGCCGCCGCCATGAACAACTCGGGCGCCGACGAGATCGGGTGAGGACGCGCCGGCCTGCGCCGCCGCCGCCCAGACGCCGCCCCGGCCCCGTCAAGGTCACGCCGGCGGGCGGCGCTCGGGCCGGGCCCGGGGTCGCGGGCGGGGGGCGGGGGGCGGGAGTGCGCGTCCCGCCGCTTCCGGGCCGGGCGGCCGAGGGGGGCGGGGGCGGGGGCCCGGCGGGGGGGGGGGGTCCGGGGGGCTCCGCCGCCGCCGCGCCCGGGAGCCGCGAGCCTGGGGTCCGCGGCGCGCAGCCGCCCGCGCCCGGGTGTGTGCGGGGTCCCCGCGCGGGCCTGCTGCCGCCTGGGCGCCGGGGCTCCCGCGGGGGGGGGCGGCTTCCCGGGGCTCCCCGGCCCGCGCAGCAACTTGGCGGGCGGCGCACGTGGCCCCGGGACGCCGGAGTGCGGCCGCGCAACTTGTTCCGGCGGCGGCGGCGGCGGCGGCCCGGCTCCCGCTCGGCCCCCCCCCCCCCGAGGCGCGGGGACCGCGGAGGCTCGCGGACCGAGGCCCGCGGGCAGGTCACGTGGGGCGCCCGGGTCGGGCCCGCACCGCCGGCCGGGGCCTGCCGCGGAGCGCGCCCGGAGGCTCCCCGAGGACGGAGAAGGCAGGCCGCTTCCCCCGCTCTCTCCTCGACCGGCCATTAGGAGGCGGGTCGGCGTCGAGTTCTCCTCCTTAATTATAGCCTCGTTGCACGCGGAGGGAGCCCCGGACCGAGCCAGCGATCCCGGAGGAGCCGGGCAGCCCGTCTCTGCCCTAGTTGAGGGCTCTGGTCCAGTTTTCGTTGCAGAGAGCGGCCCCGCGCCCTCAGGGTGGCGTTCAGGGTTGGCCTTTTCTGCGCAGCGCGGGGCTGGGGGGTCCCGTGGCCTTGTGCATCCTTGTCAGTGCCTTGAGCCTTGCAGGGACGCCCTGTGTCTGCTGAAGCGCCTGCTTTGGTAAGTCATTGTTTGCGGGGATGACTGGCCTCTCCCCGGCCTCCCGCTCCACCTGTGGACACAGGATGCGTTGTGTGGGCTCTGGGTCCCCACGGCGCACCCCGGCCGCGACTGGGAGGAGGACGACCCGTCGCTCCCAGCCGGGTTTGCTCTGCAGAGCGTGCCCAGCACTGGCAGGCGGCGTGTTCTTTGTGTTAGGCAGCTGAAAAGTTGCAGCACTTCTGACGGGAAACCGGGGTGTAGGAAGAGAGTGCTCCAGAAGCGGGGCCGGGCCCGCCCCATCCATCCCCATCCCCATCCCCCATCCCCGGGCTGCCGTCCTGCCTTGCCCCGCCAAGGGGCAGGGGTCTTCAGGCCTGGGCAAGGAGAGCAGACAAAGGTCGGGAGGGAAGGGCGCCTGGAGGCCCCTGAGGTGTGCTGCGGGGATCTGAGCCTGGTCTGCGGTGCCAGCTCGGGGGTGCCGTGGAGCCAGTAGGAGGACTGGGCTTAGCCACCCTGGCTGGCCACGGTCCCCTCCCCGCTCTTGCCGATCCACGCGGATCACCTGAGTTTTAAACTTGTAAATGACAGGTGTCCCTCCCAGAAACCTTTCATTGCTTTGTGGGTAGGAATCTGGTGCTAAAAATATTGACCAATTTCCGTTTTAGATAGGATCCTTGTTTCTGTTATTAGCGTGGGAGTCCAGGGCCCACTGGCTGTCCTCGTACAGATGGTTGACTCCGCTGGGCTCCCGGTCAAAGGGCCCTCTTGCAGTTTGCTGTGATCGGACCGCAGTTGCCTACTTTGGGGTGGTTACCACGTGGGAGTTTGTGCTGTGCTCAGATCCAGGTGCAGGCAGATGTTAGGATGCGGCCGGTCTGAATGATCTCTGATGACACGCATCTTCATCTTCAGTCTCCTTTGCTTGGGGCTCTGGTCTTTGGTCAGCTTGGTCCAAGTAGCTCCCCAGGGAGGGCTTGACAGGCGAGAAGGGCTGCTCCCCTATACCTAACAGGAAACTGCATGTATGGGTACAAGAGGTAAGGCCTCAGGAAGCGTGTGGATGCGTGGGGCCCGATCCAGTGCACGTATCTGCTTCTGAGTTGGGAGTTTTCAAAGGAAGAGCTTCACCAAGTGTTGGCTGTACCCGAGCCAGCCCAGAGGTCCCCTTGAGGTCTGGCGGGAGGGGAAGGTGGCTGAGACCAGTGGTTTTAGTTAGTGTTTTCATAGTCCTGATTGTCCCAATCAGCCAGAGCAGACGGAGGGTTGGGTCTTGAGAGCAGAGGGATGATAGGAGCGGCAGTGCCACGTGTGGCCCCACGTAGCAGATGTGTGATGGGCTGATATGCTCCCTTCAGAGCCAGCAACGAGGGGGACAGGCGCTCGCTTTGCTGAGGGCAGCGTCCTCTTTTCCTAACATAACATGAGAAAGTTGACTTCAAGAAGGGTCTCTGGATTCCGACTTGGAGCTGGTGCCAGCACGAGCCTTACAGAGATCCAGACCCCCCGGGCTCCTAGGCCTCTGAGGGCACCTGGCATCTTGTCAGTGCTCACAAGTGCTGGAGGAGGGCTGGTTCCCTTTAGGACAGAGGCGTTTTGTTCCACCCACCTCTGGGGCAGCCGGCTTGTGTTGTGGAACTGGAGAAAGGTCTGAGGAAGATATCATCTGGCACATGTTCTACTGGGAAGGCAGGGCCAACTGGACACCCTCCAGGGGAGAGTCCTGGGGAGAGGAGGAACTCCGCGGAGACAAGGTGAAGCAGCTTTCAGGTCACTCTGAGAGGAGGTGCAGGGAGGCGGCAGGAGTCCAAGGCTGCCGGAGCCCGAAGCACGGGAGGCAGGTGACCCCACCTATCCCAGCAGCCCCGCAGCCCCCCAAGTGCCGACAGGGCGAGGCCAGAGGCCTGGGCCTGGAGGAGTGGACACTCGTTAAATGCCTGTCTTCACTGAGCGGCCAGGAGCCGGGAGGTCCTGACTGTTTGGTTCAGAGAGGTCCTGGTTGGGGAAGAGGCCATTTTTTGCAGGGTAGACAGTGGTGAACTCTGGCGGTAGAAGGTAGAGATGCTTCTCTTTTGTGTTTTGGAGGTGTTTGGGGGCAGTCTCCCCAGCAGTGCTGACACTTGGGGGAGTCCTGGGCCCTGTGGGGGCTGAGCAGCATTTCTGGTCCCCATCCACTTGGTGCCAGGACCACCCCCAGTTGTGAAAATCACAGATGTCCCCGGATATTGCCCAGTACCCTCTGGGGCTAGGACCACCCCAGATGAGACACCTGTTTGGGAACATCTCCTCTTTTCGGCCTGCTTCCCAAGGTGTGTGTCCCTGCCACTTGCACCCATGGTTTAGGATTTGTTTGCTGTAGCGGGAGCTAGTTTGACAACTGTGAAGTTGACCATGGTGCTGGGAGGCACGCTGGTTGACTTCCTTCTGTTCTCAGCGTTGGCAGCGGGTCGAGCACCTGGACCAGGTGATGTGCCCTCCCCACTTGAGGAAACTCACCCCGGGGTAGCTCACTGCTGATACCCGTCCTAGAGCACCTGCTGGGAGCTGGGCTGGAACTTCATGCCCCAAGTTAAACCCTTCTCTCTGCAGGACAGACTGAGGCTTAGCAGGTCAGGAGACTTGCCCAAGGTCACCCCTAGGAGGAGCCAGAGCTGAGAGTCCCGTGCCCCTGGTGAGCCAGAACAGTCCTGGTAGGGAATGGCAGGGATGAGGGCCAGGCCCAAACGTGTACATTCCACCACCTTTGAGAAGGGTCCTGTCTTCACGGGGTGACTGTAGCGTGGCACGGTGTCCCTCTCTGAGCTATGAGTAATGTCTTCAGCCGGCGGTCAGCTGTTTGATTGAGGCTCTTGCCTGCTCCTAGGGAGTGGTGGGGGACAGGGGTCCTGTCTGGGGGCGGGCTGGTGGAGGAGCTCACGGTAGGAGGCTTTGGGTGTCGGGAGTTAACGTCAGGCACTGGGACATCCTGGGGTTCTCTTCTGCCTGTGTCGGTCGACCCCTGTAGTGGTCTGGCCAGAGCGAAGCCTGAGCTGCCAGAGGGCAGGGTCCACACAGGCGGCAGCTGCCTCCCGGGATCTTGTGCGTGCTGCCGTGTAAGGGCCCTGAAGCGGGCTGGCTCCCTGGCTCCTGGGGCTGCTTCCTTCCCTGCAGGGAAATGAAGACCTGCTTAGGAAGACAAGGTCCCCGGGTGACCTCCCTGGAGGGGCAGGAAGGGGCAAACAGAGGCTCTGCATTGTGTGTTCTTTAAACAGAAAGGGCCGTTTGCTGAACAAACGTGATTGGTCCCAGGCCCTTTGTTCCTTGCCCTCCAGAGCCAAGCTCTGCCCCGCTGTGTCCGCACTGGTGGCCACCTCACCAGGCGAGCCTGCAGTGCTTGGCCTGGGCCAGGGGAAGCCACTGGAGGTTTATTTTCTGGCATGAATACCTTGTGGCTGCCCTAAAGTACACAGAGCAAGAGCGGCGCAGTCCTCCAGTGCAGGTTTCAATCTCAGCAGGTGGGGGAGGGGGAGCGTTACCCAGAGCTTGGTGTCCAGGTCACTTCTGCAGATTCCCTTACCGAGGGGAGGTCACCAGCACCTGGTGTTGAGGTGCAGGTCCTGGGAGCCACCTCTCCTGGGCCCCCCTGGTCGTGGTAACACCTGTTCCCCCTCAGGAACCTGACTCTGGTTCACCTGGGAGGGCCTGATGGAGCCAGGAGGTCCCCCTCGATGGCTTGTGGGGTTCAGGGACTGGGGGGGGGGGGCTGACTCAGCTTTAGCTGAGTCATGAGTCCTGCACCCGTAAGAGCAGAGAAAGGCTGGAGAAGGAAACACAAAGTCAGCTGTCCCCTTAATCTGCGAAGTCCCGTATGAGAGCACCCATCAGTGCCCAGTGAGTGTGTCTGGCCGCCCCTGGGCAGCTGGCAGGGCGAGCAGCCCCACACTGTGCCAGGCATGCACATACGTCTGTGTTTACTAGTGATAGTTGTGCTGCCTGGGCAGCTCTTGAGCTGTTTCTGGCCAGTCCTGCTTACGGCCCTGTAGTCTCTGGGGCTCAGAGGTTGGGGCTTTGCCCTGGGGTCTGGGCGGGGGGACCTCCTAGGACCTTCGGAACCTTTTGGCTCCTTCTGTGGGTGGACCGGGGAAGGTATGCCGTTGGCGCAGGAGGAGAGGACATGCAGACAGGTAAACCTGCTCACGAGGCACTGCCTAGAGAGGCTCACGGGACTGCCCGGAGGCTGGGGCTCTCCTCCCCGAGGAACGGGTGTGGCCCACGAAGGTGTCCCTTGCTGTGCATCTCTGCCGGGGAAGCAGATCCTGGCATTTCTTCTTAATGAAAACCTCTCGTAGCCTAGGACCACAGGGCGACAGACTCGTGGAACGTGGCGAAGTAGTAACCAGAGTTCCTAGATACTATCTCAGCCAGCCTCACCAGCGCTGACGTCTGGCCCCGTCTGTGTGTGCCCCCTCCCCTACGCCATGTGTGGCTCGTGGGAAGTATCGACCAGTGAGCGGGAGCCCCACGACCCTTTGTGTGGATGCTTGCGCGTGTTCTGGTTTCCAAGAAGAACATTCTCTGCAATCAGTGCAGCACAACGATAAAACGAGGGCAGAGCGTTGATACCCTTTCACCCCCCAACCCATGGGGCAGGATCGGGGCTGTCCGTTGTGTGGATGATGGTGTTTCTGGTCTTTTCTCCTTAATGCCAGATTTTGAAATTTAAATGAGTGCTGGAACCTGGACTGGTCAGACGAGTTCCTTCCTCCGTAGGTGGGTGGGTGTGGAGGATCGCGGAGGATCGGGTTGCTTGGAAGCATACCTGTTTGCGACCTTACTGTTTTGGTTGGATGCACACTAGATAGAGGCTCGTATCTGTCTCCGTGAATTAGGTCTTGTTTTTTGAGAACGCTGGAGATCTCTCTTTCTTGCATGAATTTGCTTTTCCACAGCAAAGCCTTGTTCATTCCCGTGTCGAAGGAGTGGGCAAACACGCAGCTCCTCTGCGGTGCCAGCCGGCCTTGGGGCCTTCGGTCATCTGCCGCTCTGTGCCCCTACTGGGTGCCAGGCCCCGTGAGGGCAGGGCGGGGCCTGAGTCCGCTGGCTCCAGGCAGCGCCCTAGGTGGCCGAGGAGCCCCAGTCCTCTGGGATTGTCTGGGGGCAGGAGGAAGCCTGGCCTGATTCTGAAAGGGGTGCGTAGGAGACAACGAATTCAAGTTAATGAGGCCTAAAAGTAAGCCTGCCTTGCTGCTTGATCAGCGTGTTCATGAGACTTGTCCTCACAGAGCTCCCTTCTGCGGAGCTGTAAGCGCGGCCTCCGCCAGATGCGCCGGGCCGGCCCGTGCACGGGGGCCCGTCCGTGGGGGCCTGGCGGCGGCCGCTCACAGGATGGCAGTGGGTACCTGTGGGGGGCGATTGTTTCTCACGCGCTACATTCACATCGCCCCTCCTCAGAGGAAAGGCTGGGGTGGGAACAAGCCCCTGACAGTCCTGGGGCCCGTTTTGTCAGGGGCTGGCTCGCGGGAGCTTGAGTCCCTGGATGGAGCAGGGGTGACAGGTGCGCTGGCTGCCTCTAAGGGGTCTGTCCCCGGGTGGAGGACAGGGCACCCCGTCTGGCAGTTCTCTTGGTTGCTCGGCGGGATTGCCATCAGCCTCGTGGGGGTCTTGTCTTCGAGCTGAGCATGGTGTGGTCGGCTGCAGGCAGGGGGACTGCGGGACCCTCAGTCTCCGATGGGGACTGAGCCTTGGCCACGTATTGGCATCTGAAGACCTCTACGAGTGATGGTGGCCCTGTCCCCTCTCCCCGGGGAGGCGGGCGGGACTGAGCGCTGCCACTGCTGCAGCTAAAGCCTCTTTCCTGCCTTCTCTGCCATCCCCACTTCCCGGTTGGGGGAGGCCTCCGTGATGGCTGAGGAGCCCGGTACGTCTGGTACGTCGGAGATGCGAGGGAGCTTGGCCCGTAAGGCTGGGAGAGCCCGCCCCCGCGGGCCGGTCTGCGGACCTGCCCCTGTGCCGTGCCTCAGTGCGCTCCAGGCCTCGCCAGCCCAGGGGCGGCAGGAAAGGTGGGCCCCGCCCTGCGGCCTGTTGGTGGGGAGCCCCTCCCCGGGGGCAGGGGGAAGTAGGAGGGCCCACGGTGCTCGAACCATCCTAGGGGTGTGCGGAAGAGAGGCGGGTCGGCCCCGAGGGCACCAGTGGGGCCCCTTCACATTCTAGTGTGTCTGCCCGGAAGGCCGCCCAGGCTGCCCTGAGGTGGGAGATGTGGACGGGGCTCCACTTACTCGTGACCACGTGACCACGTGGAAGATACCCGAGGCTCTGTCCTAGGGCCCCCTGCCCCCCCCATTGTTCTGGTTTGCTGCATGTGCTCTCAGACGTTGCGGCTAAGTCCCCAAGTATTTGCAAGAGCGCTGAGGAAGTGTGCGCCACGGCTCCACCCCAAAGCCCCTGGGGTTCGAGGGCTCGTCGGTCCTTTCTCAGGGTCTCACTGTCAGGCTCGGCAAGCACGTGTGGGTGGCTCTGGACGTGTCGTCTTCACTTCCGCGTTGTAACACTCTCCCCACCATCTTGGCAAGTCTCGGTGTCGATTTTTGTGTCTGTAGCTGTCGAGGCGGGCACTGGCTGAGGGGGACATGTGTCATTGCTGTGACCTCGACGCGAGTCCGCATGTCTGCACCAGCTTCTTGTGGGCTCCCGCCTGAGGATGGGGCGGATGGCTGGCATCTTTAAGGCAAGAACTGTCTTGACCCTAAATATTTTCTTGTTGAATTGCAGGAAGCTCTTCGTGGGCGGTCTTGACTGGAGCACGACCCAAGGTAGGTGGTGGGGACCGGCCTGCGTGCCAGGAGCTGCAGGCAGGCCTGTGACCTTGGTCTTCAAGTTGTGTGGATTCATCTCTTGTTATTGCCTTGGGTTTTTTGTTTGTTTTCTTTAATTTTTGATTTACTTATTGGTTTTGAATTCTGGGGGTTGAGGGGTGCTTGACTGGGAGTTGTCTTGGGGTCTCACCAGAGTTAGGGGAGGGATGTAGGCAGGAGACTGTTGGGCTGTGGAGCGTGGAGGCTTGCTGGTGCAGTCACTGAACTCGGCCTCCAGCAGGAAGAAGCTGGTGGTAGCTGGCGTTCCCAGAGGTCACCTTGCATTCCCTCAGACTTCTTTTCGGAACGCTTTTGGCCGCTGCCATTGTCACTTGCACCCTTTCTAATTCATGTGAAGACATAATGTGTCTGTGTCTGGAATTCCCTGTCCTGCCCCAGGGGTCTCCCTCATGTCCCTGACCATCTTCCGTCCCCCACCCCCGCCCGGTCAGTTGATTAGCCAGTTTAAAGGTTGCTGGTTCCACAATTTCCAGGTCATGCTGAAGGACTAGGAGCATGTGTGCCTGTGTGCTTTACACACCAGCTGTGTACAGTGCTTTAACACGCCGGTGTGTGTGTTTGTGTTCTTGTCCCAATCTCTGAGCAGAGACTCTACGCAGCTACTTTTCCCAGTATGGAGAAGTCGTAGACTGTGTGATCATGAAAGATAAAACCACCAACCAGTCTCGAGGCTTTGGGTTTGTCAAATTTAAAGACCCAAATTGTGTGGGGACGGTGCTGGCCAGCAGACCACACACACTAGACGGCCGAAACGTGAGTGTCCTTCCCTGGAGTCCACTTCCTCCTGTCCCTCTTGTCCCTCCTGTCCCTGCCACTTGTTGCTTCTTCAGGTTGCCACTGCTGCTGGTCCTTGACGGATGTTCATGTTAGGGAACGTTTTAGGGGGTTGACATTAAGGGTTGCAGCTCTGGACTTAGGCTGGATGTTGGAGTAGAGCATGGATTTGGGGTGTACTGTGTTGGGGTCATGTGCTTGTTTGCTGTGCTGACACCTTTTCTAGGGAAAATAGTTTCATATTCACAACAGACTCATTTGAAACTTCTGCAGATCGACCCAAAGCCATGCACACCTCGAGGGATGCAACCAGAGAGGACACGGCCGAAGGAAGGATGGGTAAGGGGCTGGGCTGGGTGGGGCTGCCTCTCCACGTGTGCCACAGCCACAGCAGGAAGGAAGTATGTGCCTTTGATCTGATGGTTTTGTTCATCACCGTTCAGAGTAACAGAGGTCTTCTGGTTTGGTGTTTGAGCTGCTGGGGATCGCTCAGACTTAACCAGTGGTATCTGTTTTTTACGTTTTAGCCAAGAGTATTCATGTTAGTCTACCTTGAAAAGAAGGAAAAGATCTTGCACACCTGTTTGTGATCAGGAGTTCCATTTTCTCCTCACCAGAGGCTGCCAGCCTGCCCAAGGGGAGCCCGGTGTCCTAGCACCCTCTGCCCCTGCTCCCCCAACATTGCTGCTTGCTGGCCACTCCTTTCCAGGTGCTGCAGCTCATAGGCAGGGGCCCCCTTGGCTATGTCTGAGAGCCCAGTTGCTGCTTGTTCAAACTACTGGTTCAGAATACACCAGTGTGGTGGCTCTTCAGGGATTCTCTGTGAGCTGTGTGTGTCCCCTATTGCTTGGCCAGTTGGAGCAAACCCGTCCTCTGTCCACTATAACCCATCCCTCCCCTTCCCCAACACAGAAGGTCTCCGAGAAGACCATTATCCAGTATGCATTTGTCCTAGCAGAAGGGCCTGGTCAGAGCTGGGCTGGAGGTAGGCCAGATGTCCGATTGGCGTATCTGAACCCGGGCCTGAGAACCTGCATTTCTAGGAGGGTCCATTTGCTTCTGGTTGACCGCTGCTTCAGACCTTTAATACAGTTTTTATTTTCCCAGTTTCCTATTGGGAACTTTTGGGGGAACTTTACAGAAAAATCAGAAGAGCAGTACATCAAAAACCTAAACGCATGGCTTAGATTCGTCGATTGTTAATGTTTTCTTAGTTACATATATCCCTTCTCTGTATCTATCACTCCTAAATTCTGGAGCACGCATCTCCTAAACACATGTCCTCCCACATACCCACCCCTGGCGGAAGTGTCGGCAGTGGCTCCCAGCACCACCTGTGTCCAGACTGGTGCACTTGTAGCTCTGGGGTCATTTCACAGGTGGCTTTCGTAGCCCTTCTCTTCAGACTGGAATCCCAGCCACACTGACGTTCCATGTGGTTGCTCACGTCCTTTAGTCTCTTAGCAGTGTTACTGAGGTGGCACAGGCATGTAGAGTAACCTGCACCTCTTGGTGGAGTTTGACCCCTGTGTGTACCTGTGAGACCCTCGCCTGCCCCCAGAGTTCAGGGGCATCGGTCCGGAGCAGTTGGGATGATGTAGCTGCGGAGCCCCTTGGACAGGAAGGACAAGGTGTGGGGAGGAGGCAGCGTCCCAGGAGCAGGAGCCGAGGTGCTGGTCTTCCGTCTCCCTCTGGCGAACGTTTTCCCCCAAGCGGTGCGACCCTCCCACAGAGGGTGGGATCACGTAAGGCATGTGGCTGCCCAGTTAACGGAATGCCCCATAGTCCTATTTTTCTACCCGGTGAAAACCTGGAAAAACTCTGGTTTTTCATCGTGTTGGCCACCCTGCCCTCCCAGAGTCCGTCCTTTGAGATCGTAGAGCTTTCTCTTCGATAGCTGCTCTCCCGGATAGGTAGACCTAGGACCTGCCACGTGCTCTATGCACGTGCCTGTGCGTCCGGTGCTGCCGGTGCTGGATCCCTGGGGTCTTGGGACTCTGTAGGAAAATGAAAGACTTAGGATGGTTTGCTGACTATGGTTCTCTTTAGTGGGTTTTTGGAGTGTTTTGGTCTGGCTTTTAGCTGGGTCTTAAAACCAATGCAGAGCACATCACAGACTCACCGTGGGGAGTGTTGTGAGGGTGCCCCACATGGACTAACCATTTTTTCCTTCTTAAAACAGCAGAAAGGACCCAGGAGCGATAACAGTAAATCAAATAAGATATTTGTCGGTGGGATTCCTCACAATTGTGGTGAGACAGAGCTCAGGGAATACTTCAAGAAATTCGGAGTGGTGAGTTGTCCCTGCACCAGAGCACGGCGGGTCCGGGCGGGAGCGGTGGAGCCAGATGTCTGTGGACGTTAAGCTTGGAAGGTCCCTCCTCCAGGCCTGTGCCTCCCGCAAAGCAAGCCAGAGCCCAGGAGAGGATTTACTGCTTTTCCAGGCAGTTGAAGGCTCGCCAGGCTGATCTCCTGGAAGGCCCTTCTGATTGTTGTAAGCGCCAGAGTCTAAAGCGCTAGATAGTGTTAGGGAGAAGCAGGGTTTGGCTTGGCTGTGGGAGCCCGCCTGCTGCCTCTTGTCACGGGAGGGAATGTTCTAGGCCAGGTCCTCACAGGAGCAGGATAGACCCCACCGCCCGGGAGGGGGCCGGCCTGGACCTGTGCTGCCCTGCTCCAGCAGCTCACACTGGCCTCCATGCTGCTGGGGACTCACTCCCTGGCTAGGTGCCGTGAGATTTTTTTTGACTCATCACCTGCTCAGTGTTTCCTCAGTGACAACAGAGTTTCTTCCAAGGCTGGTGTTCTTTACGGAAGAGGTTGAAATCTTTTAGAATCTTACGGGGGTTTAACGTTACTTGGGTTCATTTGGAAGCTGAGTTCTAGTAGGGCAGACAGAAGAGAAGATAGGGGCTTGCAAGTAAGCGCATGTGGGGGGCCGTCCCAGTCATCTGCGCAAAGGCACGGGGTCACCCCAGGCTCCCACTGGGTCATACACCCTGTTGGTGGGACAGCCTTGTTGCCCTCACTATCGCCTGTTTGTCAGAGGGTGCCTGAGTGTGCCGAGGGCCTGGGCCAAGAGTTAAGAGTGCCAGAGCACATGATGGTGTGTGCTCAGTGAGCAAGGGGCCCGGGAAAGAGGGGTGCTGGCCGGGTGGACAGCTGTCAGGGAGTGCCAGGCTGAGTGCTGGCCAGCGGGACGCTATTGAAGCATGCGGCTGAGCCCCAGAGCTCCAGCAGCCCAGCCTTGGTTTTTATCTGAGCGGAAGGGTGTGCTGTGGTCCTCCCAGGTCTCGCCTCCCCAGCTGGAGCGTGGGGCTGGGGCCTCGAGTGTCCAGATGGCTCCCGTGAACACTCGAGGCAGAGGCAGCAAGCACTTCCCGTGGCCTACTTCAGGTGTGAGTCTCAGGCGTCAAGCCCCATAAAGTCAGCCTTTTGCCTCGGGACTTCTCTGAGGAAGACATTCCCAAGCTGTCATTTGCCTCGGGAGTTTTGTGGTAGCCAGATGTGCTCGTGGCACCCAGGTTCTCGAACAGCCATCTCTCTTGCAGGTCACAGAAGTGGTCATGATCTACGACGCAGAGAAACAGAGGCCTCGAGGTAAAAGAGATGGAGTTTGTCCTTGACTTTCCCCCTTCAGATGGCAAACTATTTCACAATTAGGTGGTGGTGGTAGCGAGTATTGCCTCAGAGAAGGATGATTTGGAGACATGATTAAAACATAGGCCCTTCCTGTGCAGCACAACCTGTCTGCTTCCCAAGGTCGGACGTCACAGTGTTTTTTTGGCTCACTCTTTTGAAGTTTTTACGACTTGACGTGAATTTCAATATGGTTTCTGTTTTCCAACGTGTACTGAAAGATGGGTGCTTTTTTCCAGTGCTGCACTTGTCATTGAGGGGCGCGTCCTGCTTGGAGTCCCTGCCCAGGCAGGTCTCATTCCATGGCATCAGGCTAGGTCTGCCCCAGCTCGGCTTGAACGTGGACTTTCCTTTATCCATCCCATGCTTTTTTCCTGTTTTTCTTGTTTCTTGTTCCCCTAAGACCATGGGGCAGTGGGAGGAGGGTGAGGAGCCGCCTCAGCACGTCCCTTTGAGGTTCCATGAGCTGCCCACGCTCGCACGCCCAAATTGGTTTGTGAGGCTGGGACAGTGGGCACCTGATTGCCGTGCCCCCGTGCCCCCCCCCCCTTTTTTCAATATTCTTTTCTTTTTTCTTTTTTTTTCCTTTTTCTTTTTTCTTTTTTTCTTTCTTTCTTTCTTTCTTTTTTTTTTTTTTTTTTTTTTTTTTTTTTTTTTTTTTGTGGCTGCCGCTGTTTGTGCCTGCCCGTCTGTTTTGGTTCATCCACCGCTTGTGGGCCAGCCGTGGGAGCTGCCCTGCCCGCGGGCGCCGCGCAGCCCCTGCCCCAGCCCTGTCCGAGGCCCCCCTAGCACAGAGCCGGCGCCGCCGCAGCATGCGCCCGCCATGCTGGAGAATAGTTTGCCATTTGAACTTCCATCCTTCTCTTCTTCCATGATAAGTGACGTATCCTCACTTCATGTCGATTAAGCTGTTAAGTCTTAGCTTAACTTTAACGTAGACATACATGCTTAGTGACGTACTTAAGTGTCTCATAGTAAAGTACAGTAACGTTAAGTAAGTTGTTTTTCCTTTTCTCTCTGTGAATTGTTTGTGATTAACGATATCTCTTTAGATTTCTCTTCTCCAGGTGCTAAATTATATCACACAGGTACAGGCCAGTCCCGCAGTCAGAGGAGGGAACGGGCTTTGCTCCAGTGGGGTGTAAACGAAGTTTCAGTGTGTTTCTGTCCGCTTCCTCAGTGGTGATGTCGCCTCTTGACAGACAGATGCATCCCTAGACGCCCCGCCCCGGGGCTCCTTACCCAAGACTCACCGCCTCTTGCGCTATAACGGACCACGCGAGCCCTGTGGTTGCAGACCCTCCTGCACTTTGAAAAAATGTTAACTTTTTAACATGCTGTTCATCACCCACACTGTGTTCCACCATTTGCCTCCGGTCTTGTGAAACTTCAGGACACGGGAAATCCTGAGGGCTGCTCTTAGATTCCTGACCCCAGTCGCCCCCCATACCCCCAGGCCTCGCCCTGGGCCTGGGGAACATGCTGAGCCGCCGTGGGCTGGGGGGGTTACAGGCAGGAGGAGCTGGCGGGGAGAGCACTTCGGGCTTGGCCTTGGGGCCCATGTTCCTGTGGGGGCTCACACTGTCCTCCACATCAGGCTCGGAGAGTCCCTGTGAGCTCGAGGCCAGCAGAGGGCGGGAGCGACGGCAGGAGCCCCTGGTGGGCTAACGGGGTGTCCCAGAGAGCTCATCCTGCTTTCTCCCCTTCCCAGGTCTTTTCCAGGGCTCTACCTCCCTTCTCCTTCTTGGACAATCTAAGGCAGTGTCCCTGTCCCTGTCTGTCTTAAGGGTTCTGCATGTGTCTCACTGGGGACAGTGACGCCCTGACCTCGCCCATTGTCCCCTCTCCCCTCACCCTAGCAGCTGCCTTTGCTCGCCTCACACCTTCCTCTCCGGTGACTCCCCGCTCTAGCTTCTGTTTCCTTCTGTGTGTCTTGCCGTCATCGTTCTGCAGCCATGATTCCGCTCCTTCTTGCACGCCGTGTGCAGAATCTTGTGTGAGTGTGTGCATAGTCACGCTCGTGCACACGCGTGTGCAGACACATCAGAAGCCTCCTGAGTCCCAGGTGTTCCCTCCCTGCTAGTCTTTCCTCCCCAAGTTTCTGAGCTGCCCTCCCCCCCCATTCCGTCCCCCACTGAGGTTTTGCCTGCAGTCTTCCCACATGGCCCAGCACCTGCAGCCTCAGCAACCCTCTCCCGTCAGCTTGAGAGGCCTCCTCCCTGCCCGCTCCGACTCTGCGGCCCTTAAAGGCCCTGCCGGGCGCAGGCTTGACTCGGGCTCTTGGCATCGGCTGTGATGCTCTGTAGCTTTGTCCCCTCCCCTCCCCGCCTCAGCCTCCGTACCCCATCCCCTTCTTCAGCCGGTCCAGGCTCTCAGCCCTTCCGCTCACCCGGCTTTTGTTCTTCGGGGTCTTCTGGCAGCTGTCTGCCGCACGCGTCCCTTTGTGCTCAGAACAGATGGGCCCCGGGGGAGGCAGTGCAGTCGACTGAGGACCAGACATGCCACATTAGCGGGGCGGTCACACTCACCCAGACCAACCAAACTTCGTTTATACTGCCACTTTCTTGTGTTTGGGAAATGCTAAATTTTTTTTCCCTTTAAAATTCTCTTTTTGATGACATGGTGCCTCTTGCTCTTGCTGCTGACAGCAGAGTTTGACCTGCTGGAACCCGTTGTGGCCTGTATCTTTGTGTATTTTATTTATGTAGATACGTACAGATAGATACCTGTATACATACGTATGTTACTTTGACAGGACTCCTTGGGCTTACCCAACAGCGTTGGATAAGCTTAGCGAGGCACTAACTGTGTAGAGACCGTACTTCTGTTTAACGCGCTAGAACAATATATGGCTGCTGTCAGCACTAGTTGCAAAGCAAATTGCAAGCCGAGGGGGAGAATCTTGGGTTTCAGAAAAGCAGAAGCGCACCCACGGCACACACTCGCCAGAGGTGGAGCTCGCGGCCCGCCCCCCCCCTGCTTGCAGGGGTGCACCGCGGTCCCCTCCACAGAGTGCTCTGGCACACACTGGGCGCACTGGGCCTGCTGGTGGGCCAGGCCCTCGCCTTTCTGCTGTCCGGGCTGCCACTCCGTGAGGCCAGCCCTTGGTGGTTCCCACCGTGTCTCCACTTGGAACCCCGCCTGCATTGCCGGCTCGGGGCCCGCCCTGTAGCCTCACACACTCCGCTTCCCTGAAACCCTTGGGCGACCCCTCGGCCCGGCCCTGATACTGTTCATCATCCTGTTTTGTGTCACAACGCCCTGCTACCTTGATTCACTCTTCGTCGTTGGCTAGGTTTTGGATTTATTACTTTCGAGGACGAACAATCAGTGGACCAGGCTGTCAACATGCATTTTCACGACATCATGGGCAAAAAAGTGTGTAGTTGTAGTTTTATTTTACCTTAAGACCAAACCAAGTCTTAGGCAACTTAGGGATTTCACTGGAAAAGAAAATCTCTGAATAGCAAGAGGGCCGGGGCGATTAGCCGTGTGGGCTCGGGCCTGCTCCTGCAAAGCAAGGGGCCCATCTCGCCGGGGGGATCTGCCTGCAGCGCGGCGGCGCCCAGCTCGCCCGCTCTGCTCCCGGAGCCGCTCACTCTGGATCAGCTGGGGCGGGGGGGAGTGGCCCCCTGGCCGAGGGGCGCCGTCTTTAGGGGGGCGGGGGGGCTCCTGGGCTGGCCTCCAGTGAAATCGCAGGTTGCCTCAGGCTTGGTTTCTGTGACCACTCCTTCAGATGTCTGTCCTGCTTTCCAATTGCCTCCTGCCACCCCCTGCTGGGTGCGCAGCGGACCTTTGACAACAGGTTCCGAGTCAAACTAAAAGAGACATAAACATCCTGAAGGATTGGTTTTTTTTAATTGGGTCACTTACTGTGGAACTCCGGTCCCAACCACATGCTCTCGATAGTACTTAACTCCATGCAGTCAAGTGACCTCTGGTTTCATCTTCATACTGTGTTGCTGCCACGGAGGTGGGCTGGCTCAGAATGGGGCCCCTGCTTCTCATTTTACTGGGTCCCCGGAGCTCTTGGGGAGTTCACTCAAACAAATCACTGGTAGAGATTCTGCAGTGTGGGGTCTCTTAGACTTAGCAAGAGGCTCTGGGTCCCCATTTTTGTGGGATTCCTGTCTCTGTCCTTCTAAAACCTGCTGTGCGCACCCTAGCAGCCCCTGTGGGTACCACGCAGCCAGGATTTCCGTGTTCCTTCCCACATGCCCAGCCCTCTTAGAGACCGTGGCTGGATCTGTCCGTTAGGATGTGGGGGAGGAACGAAGGCAGCACGTTTGCTGCCTCCCAGCGCTCCCGCCCAGCCCGCAGCCCGCTCCCGGGAAGTTGATAAACACAGCAGCGCGTGGAGCTATTTTTACGAAGAGGTGGCTGAGGTTCTGTTGCAGGCATAATTAATTCCATTTGAACCTGACTAAGCAACAGACACAAATCTCGCTCCGACGTTCATTGAAGCTTTTAGTTTAAAATTAGCATACAGATTTCAAGGATGCATGCCAGTTATGAACACAAGTTCAAAGGAGTCCACGTTCCATATTTTAAGGTACTGTGACATTTAAAACTTGGAGGAAGCCTAGTCCTGCTTTAGGGGCAGAAAGGCGGCTAAGCGCACGGATCTGCTCCCATCTCCAGGCGGCCACCCCGGCCCGGTTTTGTAGGATGCATCGGTGTCTGAGTCTGGTCTGCACGGAGCACAGAGCGGAGACTGAGGTGGCTTCTCGGTGTGGGGCTCGACTTCTAAAGTAAGGTGTACATGTGTGGGAGCCTGGCTCCTGGCAGCAACCCCGGCCTTGCCCCGTTCCCGTTGCCACCTTCACTGGTGGGCAGGCCACAGCAGCCCCTCGGTTCCTCAGTGGGGCTTCGCCTCCATAAAGGCTTGGGTCCCACTTCTAATCAAAACTGGAGTGTCAGTGGCTGCATCCATGTTCTAATAGGAAGAGGGTTAAAAAATTTTTTTTTTTTACAAGGGCTGCTTTGCTTTGTAAGCAGGAACCAAATTCCCTTAAGGAGAGTGTGTGAAGACTCATTAATTTGAGTTCTTTGAAACTGGTCCCTTGGTCCTGCTGTCACATGGCATTGAGCTAACGGGGGTTTTGTTCCTATCCATGGAGTGTCCTTGGGGCGTCAAGACGCTGGGGTCTGTGCCTCTGTCCCGCTTCCTGTTTGTTCTCCAACAGGAAGGGGTCTTAGGGCAGAACTGACGGAGTTCTGAATGCCTCATGCTCAGCTCCCCAGACTGTGAGACCCCAAGGATGACTCCAAGTCTCTTCCTTCTCATTAAAATTTATCATTAAAAAAAAAAAAAATCAAGACTCTCAAATGCTGAGGCAGCCCTGTCACTGGGGGATCTTTTAGTTGTCAATCTGCCCGCATCTTAAAAGCTGCATAAGGGAGGGAACCTCCTGGGGGCCACAGTGCTTGGTGCGAGGAGGGCCCGCACGCCTGGCCCCCGCTGGCCCGGCCCCTCCGAATGCTGTGGCTCCTGACAACACCTAAAAGAGGAAGGGTCCTGGGCTGCTGACCTAACACAGTATGAAGATTGCTTACTGATTCAAATGTCCATTTTATTGCATGTTTGTTTACTTTTTTTGTTAGATGTAATGTAAGATTCTCTTTATCACATCCATTCCCTCTGACATTATTTTGAGTTAATTGAGATTCTTTAAGCGTTAGCCTGGGGAAGGTAAGTCTTTATCTTCCATTAGACATTTTAAATAAAAAACCTAAGTAAACCAACTGTGTTTCTCAGGTATGAGCTTAAAGCACAGGCAGGGTGGGAGGGCTCTGGGAAGGTCCTGTGTGCTTTCGGCCCAGCTGCTCCCAGCGGAGGTCCCTCCACCACGGTGCTCGGAGAGCATCCGGCTCCTGCCATTCTGAGGCCCTGGAGAGGCCCAGGAAGAGGGCTGTGATTGTTCGGTCGGTCCTGGTCTCTGTGTCCCTGGGATGACGAGGCCATCGGAGGAGAGAGCTGTCACTTCACCGTGGCTGAAAGACCCTTGTCACAAATCTCAGGGTTCTTGGTCTTCAGTCCGTGCTCTGCAGCGGGTAGGGCTTAACATGTCTTACGGTTGCATCTGTTGTACCTGAGAAACATGTTTTAAACAAAAAAAAAAAAAAAAGAAAGAAAAGAAAAGAAAGAAAGAAAAAAAAAAGAAAAAATTATAAATTTTTAAAGAAAAAAATACTGGCCTAAATAAGGTTTATAGTTAAGTATTTAGTTTTAAGTCATAATAAGATGCTAAGTGTAGTCATAAGTTATTTGAGGGTGTGTCTGAAGGGAAGGGGGTCCAGGACCCCCGGCATCTCCGTAAACCAGAGCTCCATTTGTCTAGGTGGAAGTTAAGCGAGCCGAGCCGCGAGACAGCAAAAGCCAAGCGCCAGGACAGCCAGGTGCCAGCCAGTGGGGCAGCCGAGTCGTGCCCAATGCCGCCAATGGCTGGGCAGGCCAGCCCCCACCCACGTGGCAGCAAGGATACGGCCCTCAAGGTAAGGCTCCAGCACCCAGAACCGGTCGGGCCCCCAGGCAGCCGCCTCAGGGGAGGCCCCCTTGGAGGCCAGGGTCCCGCAGCCGTGTGCGCCCCTTCCTGTGGACTTACTGCAGAGGTGGGACAAGTATGCTGGGACAGCTGCTGGCTGGGCAGGTGTGTGGGCTTTGACGGAGTACGTGAAGGCGGGGGGGGGCTCCCGCCCGTCCCCTGTCCAGCACCACCCAAGGTTGACACGCACAGCTGTGCACTCGTCCCGGGAGCCAGCACATGGGCTCTGTGCTGGGGGCCCGATAGCCCCTGAGGAGTGAAGTGACCCCTGGCATGCTCAGGCCATGGTCAAGGTCCCCCTCTGTGGCTTGGGCAGAGGGGTCTCACTGTAGCCAGCAGAGCCCCAGCGAGCATCCTCACCCCAAGTGCCATGCTTTGCAGGAGGGCCAGGTGCCGTCCCTGAGGTCCGCGGCAGTGCCGGGCGGTGCCCATAGGGGGCGGCCAGGAGGACCTGGTGGACCTTGGAGTCTGTCCTGCCGCCACTGCCCCTGACGGTGAGCTGGTCGCAGAGGCTCAGATCAGATGCTTTCAGGGAGACTCAGACCTTTGTCCAGCTGGACGGAGGCAGTCCTGCCTCTTGCGCCCTCTGGATCTGCTCCTGCTCCCTGGGCTCTGGGCTGATGCCAGCTGGGGTAGCAGGGCCTCTGAAGGTTCAGCAGAGTGTGGGCAGCCTGGCAGAAGGGCTGAAGTTCCCGGGGGGGCTGCCCGGCCAGGATCTGTAGCCTCTACCCCCTTTACACATGCAGAGAAGGGACAGTGTCTAGGGAGGGGCAGGAGGAGGCCAGGTGGGTCAGCCTGCACCCTGAGGCACCTGGCACCCCCCCCCCCCGCCCGAAGCTTGCAGAGTTGTCTTTTAAAAAATATTTTATCGTGAAATAAAACCCAGACGTAAGAAACCAGTTACTGTGACCAGATGCCCTGGTACCCACTAGCACTTGGCTGGCAGCCAGCCTAAGGTCCCACCTGTGTATCTGAGCCCCTCAGCTGTGGGTGCCCCCTTCACCCTTTCTGATGGGTTCTGTTGAAGAGCCGGGGCCGCCTGACCGACAGGCTTGTCTTGGGGAGCCTTCCTCTGTAGAAGCTGGATGCAGGTGGCCGCCCTTCTCCCGTAGCCAGGTGCCGGACAAGCTCTGGGGGTCATGCCCATGTTCCTGATCCAGCACCAGCCCCTCTGATGCCTTGCTCAGGGCTGGGACACCCTCCCTGTCCCCATGGCTCAGCAGGACGCCAGGCCTCTTGAGTGTGTGTCAGGGGTGGGCTCAGCTGCTAGTCTGGGACGTTGACAGGACACCAACCACCCTCTTTGTTTTCCTGTTTAGGAATGTGGGTTCCAGCAGGACAGGCAATTGGTGAGTCCTTATTTGCGGGTGTCTGAGAAAGAGACTCATAGCGGGTGGGCCCACCGTGGGCCTGGGCAGCTGGGGGCCCTGTGCGCCACACGCTCTCCCCTCACCTCTGCGCCCTGTGTTCCAGGTGGCTATGGACCGCCCCCTGCAGGAAGAGGAGCTCCCCCACCGCCCCCACCATTCACCTCTTACATCGTGTCCACCCCTCCCGGAGGGTTCCCCCCTCCTCAGGGCTTCCCACAGGGCTACGGTGCCCCCCCACAGTTCAGTAAGTCATGCGGGCCCCTGGAGCGGGCGGGGGCAGCCCGGGGCCCTTGCTTCCCATCCTGAGAGGCATCCTTGCAGCCTCTGCCTGGCCCCCGCCTGGACGTGGCCGGGGTGCTGCCAGTCGCGTCCCTCTGCTCAGAGGGAAGTGGGCCACGTCGCAGGGGCGTTTGGACCCGATCTTGTGGTTCCACAGCGAGGGGCTTGCACGTGCAGGGAACTTCAGTGTCAGCCCTCGGCGTGCCCTCCAGCTCGCCTGCGAGGTGCCGTGCTCGGCCTCGGTGGGGAAGCGCGGCCTTCCTGGTGCGTGGGTCTGCGGCAGCAAGGGGGAGCCCTCGCCTCATCCACCGTGGCTGGCGGCTGCGGTTTCCACGTGCCACGCGGCCCGCACTGACCGGCCCACGGTCTCTCTCTGAAGTGCTTGGGCGTCTGGCTCTGTTGTGCTGTCGGGGTGCGCCCCGGCTTGGGTCAGTCACGTTGCCAGGCTCCCAGCTACAGAGGCCTTGCCTGCAGCAGGCCACGTGACGACCGTGTGGCCGCTCAGGGCAAAGGTGTGCCCCTCCCTGGGCTGGACCACATCCAGTTTGATTTCTAACAAGAAGACAGGTGGATAGAAACAGGGTGTGTGGAGCCCCGGGCCCCAGCGGATGGGCACGACCCCCCCGCCCTCGTGGAAGGCTTGCTGCCGTGGTTTTGTCTGCCTGAAGCACAGACTGCTGTTTGCTAGTCGGGTTTTGTGGTTTTCAAGAGTATGCCCGTGCAGCTCCTGTCCTGACCCTTGCTGTTGGGGTACGGCAGGCCGCCCCCAGCCCACCCTGAGGGAAACCCGAGGCCTGGAGCTTGGTGGGTTTCAGCAGGGGATGGTGCGGACAGCTTCTGCTGGGCTGGGCCGGGCCAGGGTCGTGCGCGGTGTCTGTGTCTTTCTCTCCTGTTTGTTTGCAGGCTTTGGCTACGGGCCTCCACCACCACCACCGGATCAGTTTGCCCCCCCAGGGGTCCCTCCTCCACCTGCTACTCCAGGGGCAGCACCTTTGGCCTTCCCTCCGCCTCCGTCTCAGGCTGCCCCAGACATGAGCAAGCCTCCAACGGCCCAGCCAGACTTCCCCTATAGTCAGTACGGTGAGTTGGAGACCTGCAGGCGCGGCCTGGGGCCCAGGACCTGGCCCCACCATCTCCTGCCTTCCCCACCGGTGCACGCGCGCGCGCGCGTGTGTGTATGTGTGTGTGTGTGGTGGGAGGCCTGCAATGCAGGGGCTTGTTGGAGAGGGTCAAGTAAAATGAAAAGCAGGATTTTGGTTTCTTGGGTTTTTGCTAGGGGGTTAGTCTTAGAAGAGCATCGGTTGTGCAGCAGGCGTGCTGGGGCCTGTGGGTTTGGGAACTGGAAGCTGTAACGGGGCCCCTAGAAGGATGGCACAAGGGCTTCTTGGGCACCCCGGCAGGCCCTGTTCCTCGGTTGTCTTGTTTTCTTGTGAGTGCAGAGTGCAGGGCTGGCACCTGCGGGCCACGTGGGTTCATGGCTCTGGTGTGTGGCAGGCACTGGCTTGGGTGTTCCCCTGTGCTTCACTCAAGGGGCTGGTCATGGAGTAGGTGCTTCTGAGCCTGGTCCCTGTAGGGTGGCGTCCCGTGGCCTGTGTGGGAGGAGCTCATGTGAGGACAGGGTTGGGCCCGTTGTCCTGGGTCAAGCAGGCCCCCAGCCCGGGGTCTCCCGCCGCCTCTCCCGACAGGTGGGGCTGCCTGTCGCCCGGGCTCCTTGGGCTCCTGTGGGAACCGCGGCTTCAGCCCACCTTCCTCATCTGGGGCTCTGCTGTTCCCTCATTGCTGAGACTGCAGTGTCTGCACGTTGAAGCTGTTTTTGCCCTCGAATGCCATCCCTGGCCAGCTGCTCCCAGCCGCCCGGCATCGTACAGTCTTATCCCCCTTGGCACCGTGCCAGGCGGCGGTCGCTGAGTGCATGGGTGGTCAGCACAGGTGTCTGGCGTGCGTGAGCAGCCCTAGCCCTGGGTGGGGGTGTGCTGACCGCCAGCATCGCCCCGCCCCGCCCCTCTGCTGAGGCTGCCCTGGGGTAGTCACCCTGGTCTCGTCTCTTGCCAGGCCTGGGTACCTATTCTCAAGACCCGTCAGGCTTCGGGCCCATACTTTGTTTACACTCTTATGGTCAGGCTGAGCAGTGATGTGGCCTAGGTAGGTGGCACCTCCTCATCCACAATCCCCACTCTGCCTGCACCTGGGCAACGGACACCGCCTCCTCTGCCATCCTGGGCGGGGGTGGACCTGGTGGTGCCCTTGGGACGGGGCCCTTGCTGGGGCGAGGATCTCGACTGGCCACAACCCCATGGCCCCAGGAGCTCTGCTTCTGCAGGGCAGGAGACATAGTTCCCCCGTGCTTTCGTGCACCCTCTTGGGGATCCAGGGGCCCTGGGACACGTCTTCATCCCAGGTGTGCAGTCTGGTGCTGTTCCCTTTCCAGAGGCGCCTCCCGTGCCTTTTGAGGTCAGCAGTGCAGGGTCTAGGTCCTGTTTGGAGGAGGGACCTGCCCGACCCAGGCAGCCGCTGCAGGCATGGCGCCGGGAGTGGCTGACCCCTGGCGACGGGCACGCAGTCTTTCCCCGCAGCCGTCGGTTTTATGGAAGCTGCCAGGTTGGGTCGGCTCTGCAGAGAGGACCGTGTGGGGTCTGGCGGTCATCCGGGAGGGAGGCCTGGCGCTAGTCGGACGTTTTCTTAAATTCTGGGCACTGTGTCTGAGTCTCCCATGCCTTCCACTCAAACGTAAACTTCCTGGAACCCTCGGGCCACCGAGCCAGGCCAGGTGCCCTTGGCTCCCCAAGCTCAAGGGCGTCCAGTGGCTCCTGTGCCGCCAGGGCCCAGCCCCGCATCCTTGGCAACGGGTGGGGAGGCGAGGCCGAGGACGGAGGGGGCAGACCGCGGGGTCCTAGAGGTCTCTGAGCTGCTTTTCCTTCTGCGCGGAGCCGGCGGTCGGGGTCCTGCGGGCACGAGGATGGGCTGTGCGGGCGTGACCCCTCCTCGGCCTCCGCGCGCAGCTGCCGTCCGCCCCGGCTGACTGGGCTCTCTCCCTGCAGGTTACGGACAGGACTTGGCTGGCTTCGGACAGGGCTTCTCAGACCCCAGCCAGCAGCCCCCCTCCTACGGGGGCCCCTCGGTGCCAGGCTCGGGGGGCCCCCCTGCCGGCGGCAGTGGCTTTGGACGAGGTCAGAACCACAACGTGCAAGGATTCCACCCGTACCGACGCTAGCTGGCCGGCGCCTTGCGGACGTCGGGGCGGCCGAGACCCAGGATTTAGAACTTGTGAACTCGTGACAATCACAAACTTGGCAGAAAAATAGCGACTCGACGGTGGGGGGAGGGAGGGCGAGAGGCTTTTGGAGGCGGCTGTGGGTGTCTGGACTGAAGTTTTTAAATATATTTCTTTCTCTAACCCATCAGCACAATAAAAAAAAGTCACTGGTTCAACAACAGGGTTAAAAAAAAATGTCTTCAGCTTTAATTCAAAACTTCAGGTTTCTTTTTTCTTCTTTTTTTTTTTTTTTTGAAATTATTTTCCTGAGCCTTTTGTTTTACCGTATATTGTAAACTTTTATGTTAAAGAAAAAAATATACATTTACAAATTGTGAGATTTTTAAGAGAAATTTTCTACGATGTATACTGGCTTATTTTTTAATTTAAAGCGGGGTTTCCGTCGGCACTGGTGGCAGTGAGGGGCGTTTTCGGTGCCTCACGCCTGGCTTTGAGGGTTGGGGCTCGTTGGTCCAGAAACTCTGGGAGCTTACAGAAGTCTACTGAGCGTGTTTTGTTTTTTTGTTTATTCCTTGCTTTTGTCGACTGACCTGCCCGGCTCTGTGTGCAGGTGCGCCGTGGGGGCCGTGGGGGCCGTGCCCGCCCAGCCTCGCCGGCGCCGCCCGCGTCCGCCCCGGCAGCAGGGACGGGAGGCCTCGTCAGCCGCTCTCCCGCGCACGTGGTTTCAGGGCGTCCCCACTGACCAGTTTGACTCTGGTTTGAATAAAGAGAAGTGCGTTTGGATTAGAAACCCACGTTGTGTCCTTTTATTCCCTCCCTGCTCTCGGCTATGCGTCCCCCCGACCCCCATCCCGGGCCCGGGAAGAGCCAGCGGGGAGCCCAGGGCCCTGCCTCGGGGCGCCTGCCTTCTGGAAATTGCAGCCGATGTGAGTGGAAGGTGGCCCAGGGCCGGGGCCCGGGGGAGCTGCAGCTCAGGTCCGGAGGCGCCCAGGTTCCGGGGCTTGGTGGCTGCTCGCCGAGTGCCGAGCGAAAGGCGCCCGCGCGGATCTGGGGGGTCTGGCCAGGACTCCCCCAGACCACTCACCTTGCCGCAAACCGGGCTGTTCACGTGGATGGTGTGGGCGGCAGGACAGCACGTTGAGGGCCGGTGAGGCGGTAGGGCGGCATGGTGGCCTGAGCCCCTAGCTGAAGCTGGACACCTCAAGGGCACTTGGCGGGGGACCCCCCGTGACGCAGGAGGGAGGAAGGAACCCTGCGGCCAGGGACGTGGGGTGGGATTGAGCTGCAGCGTCCCAAGGTGGCCACCCCCCTGCCCAACACACGGGGTCTGGCCCTGCAAGAGCGGGAGGACTCCTGGGTCCAGGGGAAGCTGGACTCAGTGAGGAACCAAGTGGGTGAATCCTCCCTTGTTCTACTGTATGGGGGCCTGAAGGCTGCAGTCACAAACTGCCACCAACTTAGGGCTTTTTTTTTTTTTTCTTTTTAAGAATTTATTCATGAGCGACAGGGACGCAGAGGGAAGTGGCACGCTCCCCGTGAGCAGGGAACCTGATGCAGGATTCGATCCCAGGACTCAGATCAACGGCCTGAGCCAAAGGCAGATGCTCAACCACTGAGCCACCCAGGCGCCCTAACTTAGGGCTTAAACTGCTCACACTGATGCTCTGATGGTTCTGGGCTCAGAAGTCCCACAACCCAGGTGTGGGCAGGGCTGGTCACCCCCCCTGGGGCCCCAGGGAGACCCGCTCTAGCCTTTTTGTGCTTTCAGTGGCACCCCCTCCCCGGCCCGTGGCCCCTCCTGGCTTCTCACCACCAGCAGCCCAGGGTCTGCCTCTGGGGAGGACCTGGTGAGGACACTGGGCCGCCTGGGCCTTGACAAAGTCCCCTTTGCCGTGGGAGGTGACATGTCCCAGATCCTGGTCTTTGGAGGCCATTATTCTGTCCTTTGAAAGACCACAAGATTTTAAAACGTAAAAAGAAAAGGAGGGACGCCTGGGCGGCTCAGCGGTTGAGCCTCTGCCTTTGGCCCAGGACGGGACCCCGGGGTCCTGGGATCGAGTCCCATGAGGGGCTCCCCGCAGGGAGCCTGCTTCTCCCTCTGCCTGTGTCTCTGCCTTTCTGTCTCTCATGAATAAATAAAATCTAAAATAAAAAGAGAAAGAAAATGATTCATCCAAAATGCACCGGGTACTTCCAACGTACCGAAGATAAAGTAATGGACGAAACCCCCAGAAGGCCCATCGGCGCCCACGGCCCAGCCCGGCTCTCGCTCTGGGGCAGGGAAGGTGGGTTCAGCTCGAAGCCAGAGAGAAGGGGTGCCTCCTCTGCAGTTCACAAAATGCCCCCTCGTGGCGACACCCCACCGTGCACCTCAGCCCGCCAGGGCCTCCCCTTCCCCCGGGAGCTGCTGCCACCCGGTGCGCGGAAGGAACCTCAGGCCCTGCCGTCCGCCCATACTGCAGGGCATCACAGGGTGAAACGTTAGCTCCTTTCCTTTGTGAAATCTCTGCAGAATTAAGATTCCCTGGCAAAAAAAGGCATCGTGCAAACAATGCAGGGGTCTGCAGCTGGCCCGGGCTCCCGGGACCCCACCTTGCTCTGGAGCGTGGGCGAGCAAGTCCCCTCACCAGGACACATCCTGCAGCCCCCAGAGCTGTGCTTGTTCTCCACTGGGGACAAGGAGGGGCGTCCCCTTCTTTGGTAGAGTCTGACTGGCCCTACCCACGGGACTGTGGAAATGACTGGGGGGGGGGGTCCCCACTTCCTTTGAGATTTCCTGTTCCCTCCAGGCCAGCCCCAGCTCCTCACAAAGCCAAACCCCACCCAGCAAACTGGCCTGAGGCCAGGAGGGGGCCCGGAGGCTGCCGTTCCCACGGAGACCAGCCCGCGGTCGCTGGGTGCGGCAGAGGCACCTACCTCATTCCTACCCCGCCCGGCGTTCAGTGCTGTGGCCCTTACCCTCGGGGCTAGCAGTGCCACTTCAGCTTGTTCTCTGCGTGCGTGCGGCTGGTTCTTGTTTCCGAATGCTTCTGCTGTTTTTGCTTTACGTGAGAATTTTCTAGTGCAGCATTTTAATTCTTTTAATGATTTTTCTTTCATATCTTTTGAGTCATTTTCTTAGAGGCTGCTCTAGCTTAAGATGCACCATCGTGGGACGCCTGAGTGGCTCAGCAGTTGAGCGTCTGCCTTCGGCTCAGGGTGTGATCGAGTCCCCATCGGGGTCCCCGCAGGGAGCCTGCTTCTCCCTCTGCCTGTCTCTCTGCCTCTCTGGGTGTCCCATGAATAAATAAAATATTTTTTTTGATCTTTATTTTATTTTTTTTAAATTTTTTAAAATTTATTTATTTATGATAGTCACAGAGAGAGAGAGAGAGGCAGAGACACAGGCAGAGGGAGAAGCAGGCTCCATGCACCGGGAGCCCGACATGGGATTCGATCCCGGGTCTCCAGGATCGCGCCCTGAGCCAAAGGCAGGCGCCAAACCGCTGCGCCACTCAGGGATCCCAAATAAATAAAATCTTAAAAAAAAAAAAGATTCATCGTACTAACGCTCTGTAAACACCTCAGGGCACAGAGCACGCTCACCCTGCCGTGCACCCATCTCCACCACCGTCTCCAGAACCTTCCATCTCCCCACACGGAGACCCGGTCCCCAGGAAGCACTGACCCCCCCCCCGCCCCTGCCCCACCCCTGGCTCCCACCACCTCCTCTGTCTCTGTGGACAGAGGCCTCCTCTGGGGACCTCCTGGGAGTGGGGTCCTGCGGGAGGCGTCCTTCTGGGTATGGGTCCCCTCCCTGAGCCCGGTGTCCTCGGGGTTTGTCCACGTGGGGGCAGGTGTCGGGCCCCTTCCTTTCCGGGGCTGGGGGCTGGGTCGTATCCCAGGTGTGGACGGGCCACACCGTGTGTCCCCGCTCCCCTGGATGGACACCGGGGTGCTTCCCCCTCCTGCCCCCCGTGAGGCTGCTGCGCACCTGCGCCCGTTGGAGCCCCAGCCTTGGCCCCCGGGTCACAGCTCCATCACAGCTCCAGCCCGTCCCTTGTGCCCAGCCGCGCGGTTACACGTCACCTGCACACCTGTTAGGGAAGAGGGTCCCAGGTGCCCCGCCCCCGCCTGCGCTCCGCCCTCCCGCCAGCAGGGGGCGCGCTCCCCCGCCCGGAAAGCGGAAGCGCCTTCGCGCGGACGGCGAGGGGGCGGGGCGCGCGGGGCGCACGTGATAACCGCGCAGGCGCGGAGCGGCGGCCTTTCCCGCAGAGGAGCTGGCAAGATGGTGAGTACCTTGGTACGGTTCCCGCGACGGTTCCCGGCCCATCCGACGGCATCCGCGGCCTGGCCGCCCCGTGAGCGCCAGGGGCCGGCCGTTCGGCTGCGGCAGCCGCCTCCAGGCCCGCGGGAGCCCCGGACGTGAGGGCGCGGGGCGGGCCCGGTCCGTGCCGGGAGGACGCGGGGCGAGGCCGGTCCCCGCCGGACCCCAGCCGCCCGCAGCCGCGTGTGCGCTCCCGGGCCGGGCGCGTCGTGTCCCCGTGGGCTGCGGGGCGCGGGCCGGGTGGGCGCGGCGGCCGTGGGGCCGGCTCCCACCCGCGCTGCCCCCCTGACCTCGCTGCCCCCGCGCCCGGCCCGCGCAGGCGGAGGTGGAGCAGAAGAAGAAGCGCACGTTCCGCAAGTTCACCTACCGCGGCGTGGACCTGGACCAGCTGCTCGACATGTCCTAGTAAGCGCGGCCGGCCGGGCGGGGGCGGGGCGGGGACCGGGGGCGGGGGGCGGGGGGGCGCCCCGGCTCAGGCCCCCGCCTGTCCCCGCGTCCCAGCGAGCAGCTCATGCAGCTGTACAGCGCGCGGCAGCGGCGCCGGCTGAACCGGGGTCTGCGGCGGAAGCAGCACTCGCTGCTCAAGCGCCTGCGCAAGGCCAAGAAGGAGGCGCCCCCGATGGAGAAGCCCGAGGTGGTGAAGACGCACCTGCGGGACATGATCATCCTGCCCGAGATGGTGGGCAGCATGGTGGGCGTCTACAACGGCAAGACCTTCAACCAGGTGGAGATCAAGGTTCGCGGGGCTGCCGGGCCCCTCGGGGGGGTGGGGGGGCGACCTGGCGGCCTGCGCCCCCGTGACGCCCTGCCCTGCTCGCCCTCCGCAGCCCGAGATGATCGGCCACTACCTGGGCGAGTTCTCCATCACCTACAAGCCCGTGAAGCACGGCAGGCCCGGCATCGGGGCCACGCACTCCTCCCGCTTCATCCCCCTCAAGTAGCCGGTCGGCCAATAAAGGCACCGACTCCCGGACTCGTGTGGTCCAGCGTCTGAGCTTGCTTCCTCCGGTCGGCGCGGCGCCTGGTTTCCCGCCGCGGGCGCCGGCTTGGCCCCGCCTAGCTGAGGTCGTTGGCAGCCTCCTGGCATCTCCTGGGCCGAGGGAGCGTCTGCCCTGGGGCGTGCCCTTCTGGGGCCGCCACTCCCCACCTCTCCCTCCCGGGGGTGGGTCCACAGCTGGAGCGGATGACTGCGGGTATTTCTGCTCAGGTGTCTCCCCCGTTTCGGGCACAGGGCACCCCGAGGTGGTGGATGGCCCAGACAGGGTGCTGACCAGGCAGTCGGGGCTGTAACTCGCTGACGGATCACAGGTGGGGAGACGGGAGGTGGTGCTCTGGGTTTGCCCGGAGGAAGCTGACCTGGGGACAGCAGGGAGGTGGGAAGTGAGGTGCCTACTGCGCGCCCGGCAGTGGTAAGGTGTGCGCACCCCTGGGAGCGGAGGGATGGCCAGGTGCTGAGCTGGGGCCCAGAGGCGAGGAGGGGAAGGACTCGGGATGGCATGCAAAGGAGCCTGCCTCACCCGGTGGTGACTGCTGTCCTCTCCAGCTGCTTTTTTCCTGGACTTTATCTCTGGGTAGCAGAATAATTCACTCACACTCTTACCTCTTGGGTTGGAGTTGGTTAAATTGCTAAAACAGAAAGCTGGGGCTGTTTATGGTTTCTAGTAGAAGGTGGTAAAAGCAGCAGCAGGATGGCACAGGCTCCTCCAGTTCCAGCAAAGGAACCGCAGTGTGGAGTCCCGGAAGGGAGTGCAGCCTGTCTCCTACTACCCCTGGGACCCCGAGCTCCTATGGAGCCCGAAGGGAGAGAGAGAGAGAGTTCCCTGTGGGAACTGGGGCCGAGTATCTCAACAGGCGGAATCAAAACTCTTCCACTCAGGAGTTTCTAAGGTGCCCAATGGCGCCGTGCCCAAGGGATTGGGTCGAGGCCTGACAGGAAGTAGGGCCAGGGAAGGCTGTGCAGGCTGATACGGGACACCCGAGGCACGGCAAAGGGGAGGGACTGGGGGGCCCTTGTGAACGGTTACCTGACCCTGGCTGGACCGCGGAGAGACCAACTAGAAACTGAGTCCACGCCTCGAGGTGTTGGGAGTTCGGCCGAGGCAGGGCAGCGCTTTGTGATTTCAAGGCCATCGTCCGAGCTGCTGGCCGCAAAGCCTGGTGGATACCGGCCCTACTGCCCTTTGTGTGACCTTGACTCCAGTGAAGGGCCCACTCGCCCCAGCCAGGAGGGTGAGGCTCACTGTGGTCTCAGTTGTCAATTGTTTATTTATTTATTTATGATAGTCACACAGAGAGAGGCAGAGACACAGGCAGGGGGAGAAGCAGGCTCCATGCACCGGGAGCCCGACGTGGGATTCAATCCCGGGTCTCCAGGATCGCGCCCTGGGCCAAAGGCAGGCGCCAAACCGCTGCGCCACCCAGGGATCCCCTCAGTTGTCAATTTTTGAAGTTTTTACTCGTTTCACGGGTAGAATTTCACTTGGATACAACACTGCTCATTCCATCACGTGCCCTCCTTAGTGCCCATCACCTGGTGACCCCCTCCCCCCGCTTCTCCCCCTCGCAGCAACCCTCTGTCTCCCGGGTTTTGTTTTGTTTTGTTTTTGTTTTTAATGGATTTTATTTATTTGAGGGAGAGGAGAAGCAGACTGACTACCTGCTGAGCAGGGAGCCTGACCTGGAGCTCCATCCCAGAACCCCGGGATCATGACCTGAGCTGAAGGCAGAGGCTTCGCCAACTGACCACCCCAGATCCCCATTTGCCCCTTCCTATTTTTATCTGTATTTTTTCTTAGTTTTAGAATTTCCATAACTAAAAAATGAAATGGAGTAGAATAAACGTTTTCTTTTTTTTTAAATAGACTTTATTTTTTTTAAAAGATTTTATTCATGAGAGAGAGGTACAGACACAGGCAGAGGGAGAAGCAGGCTTCTCACAGGGAGCCCCATCCATGTGGGACTCCATCGCAGGTCCCCAGGATCACGCCCAGCGCTAAACCGCTGAACACGTGGGCTTGCCCGAATAAACGTTTTTTCTTTTCTTTTTTTTTTTTTTTTTAAAGTACGGGCTATTTTAAATTTTTTTTTAAATTTATTTATTATTTATGATAGTCACAGAGAGAGAGAAAGAGGCAGAGACACAGGCAGAGGGAGAAGCAGGCTCCATGCACCGGGAGCCCGATATGGGATTCGATCCCGGGTCTCCAGGATCGCGCCCTGAGCCAAAGGCAGGCGCCAAACCCCTGCGCCACCCAGGGATCCCCCGAATAAACGTTTTCTACACAAGATTGGCAAGGGGGACAAAAATAATGGGGCGAAATTGTGCCTTCTCTGGAAAGTGTTTTTTTGCTCCAAGTGTGAAAAGCCATGCACATGAGACCGTTTTGAGGCACCAGGTCCGTGTGCAGGACTAGAGACCAGTGCAGGCAGGTGTCTGGGGCTCTCCCCCTTGGGGGGCGTGGGAGTGGCGGGGTGCCAACCCAATAGGGTTGGTGCTGGCTGTGTTAGCAAATAAAGCTTTGGTAGCACAACCCAAGTCCACGGGACCTTCATTTAGCCAGTTTCTGGTGTTGAATGAAGCGTTGGTGTCGCCCTCGTTGAGGGCCTCCGTAGAAGCTTCCAGCATGGCCAGCACAGGCCACCTTGGCCTCAAGGTGGGAGAGGTCAGTGATTACTGTTCTTAATTTTCTGCAGTTTGAATTTACATTATGTGTGCTTGGGGACCACGCATATTAGTGTTCCCAGCAAAAGGAATGTGTCCTCAGCCGGAGGCGCACAGCCAGCGGGCACAGGCCCTCTAGGCGGGCTGTGGGGCAGGGTCCCCGGGAACCTCCTTCGGGGCTCCCGGCCGCACCACTGCCTTTGTGCCCCTCTGAATGGCCCTCAGGGCCGGTTCCACCGGGCTGCAGCCCCCCTCCGTTCCAGAGCGGAGGCTCCCACCCTGCTGCCCATCCCCACGTCGGAGGCAGCGCCCCGCCCCGCCCCGCCGGCCAGCCGCCTTCGGAGCCTGCCCCGGCTCTGACCACTCCTGTTTCTCACCCGTCCCTTAATTTGAAATAAGTAGGTGTTCACCCCCTCACGGCGGGGGCCCCAGAATACTGCCTGGAGTCCCCGAGTGTCCCACCAGGCCCGGCCCGCCGCGCCCCCCCGCGCGCCCTCCGCCCGCGCCCCCAGCCCCGCTTGCTCGGGGAGGCCAAGGCCGAGGCCGCGCCCCTCCCTCTTGCCGCTCGAGCTTTGCTGTTGCAGGAGCGGTTTAGCGCCCCCATCCCTCCGCGACCAGCGCGGCGCCCCCCGCCCGGTTCTCCCCGCTGCCGCCGGGGGCGCCGGGGCACCGCGCCCCTCGAGGTGAACGGCCGAGCCCTCCAGGTCCACGGGAGCCCGCGCTCGGCGCCCCAGCCTCCTGCCCCCTCCCTGCGCGCTGGCTTCCCCGTGCCCGGGCCCTGGCGGTCGGGTCGGGTCTGTTGAGCCCCCCCCCCCCCCCCGCTGATTCCGGGGCCGGCCGCAGCCGTCGCACTGTCCACTCGCGGCCTGTCCTTCCCCCTCCCCCGCGCCCGTCTCCCACGAGCGGGGCTTCGTCTGCTCTTGCTCGGGGCCCGGCACAGGCGCGGCTTGGTCGGCGTTGGTTCGGGGGCGGCCGGCGGGTGGCTGCGCGGCCCTACAAGCCCTCCGGCCCCGCGCCCGGCCCCGCCCCACAGCCGCAGCCTCCTCGGGACCCCGCGCTCCGCGCTCCCAGCCCGGTGAGCCCCCCCGGCCCCCAGGCCCCGCCCGCCCCGCGGAGCCAGCCCGCCCCGCAGGCCCTCGGCGCAGGCGCACGGCGTCCCGGCCGTGCCTCCCCCTCCCCGGCGGCCGAGGGCGGGGCGCGGCGGGTCGGGGCGGCCGCGGCTCCATGGGGCTCTGGGGGCTGCTGAGCCTGCTGCACTCGGCCTTCTTCGGGGACCAGGTAGGGCGTGGGGGGCGCTCCGCACGCGCACGAGGCGCGATGGGTCTGGGGGCTCGCGCAGTCGCCGTGGAGACCGTTGCCAGGGAGACTGCCCCGGCTGCCAGGGGCTGGGCGCCCCTCCCCCGCGTCGCAGCGAACCCCCACCGCGGCGTGCGCACGCGCGGCCTCGCGGGCCCGGCTCCCGGCTCCGGGGTCCCCGAGCCCCTCCCCATTGCGCCGACACCCAGAGCAGCTGGGGCGGTGGGACTGCGCCGGGACCGCCCCGCACGCGCGGCCAGGGTCGGGCACGCCCTGCACCTCTTCTGGCCTCAGTTTCCCCCCTGGGCTCCAGCGTCGGGCCGACCCCGACGTTCGCCGACGCTGAGGTTGCGAATCCGCGTCCCGCCGGCTGAGCGCCCCGCCGGCCTCCGCAGGCGCCCCGAAGCGGGCGGCCCGACAGAGAAACTGAGGCCGCGGCGCCGCGCGGAGGCCAAGGTCACGCGTCCAGCGGGGCTGGGGCTGGGGCCGGGGCGGCCGGACGCGCCCCCGGAGGCCCGGCCTGGAGGCCGGCGGGGAGCTGTCCGCGGTGCTGACGGCGCGCTCGCTCCCCCGCCCCGCCCCGCCCCGCCCCGCCCGGGGAAACTGAGGCCCAGAACCCAATCAGGCGGCCCGCCGCCGCCCTTCGGGTTTCGGGGGCACGGCCCCGCCGCTGCCCCGTCTCCAGGGCCAGTCCTTCCCCGCCTGCCTGGGCCCTGCTCCGTCACGCAGCCTGCGCCCACCTCTGGTGCCTGACAGCCCGCAGCCTTCCTGCCTCCTTCCGCCCCACCCCAGCCCCGAGGGGCACGCCCCGCGTACTACCCCAGCCCCTAGCACAGCCCAGGGTCAGCAGGAAGGGCGGGGCGTCACGTGGGAATTGACGCTAAGGTCAGGCTCCGAAGACTCCGGGGCTCCGAGAGCGACCCTGGGGCCAGATGCTGGGAAGGGGGTGGGGGCAGGGGTGGCCTCAGGGTGACGAAGGGGACCGCGGCCCCATGATTCACCTTTGCCCTTGAGAGCCCAGCCGCGGCAGGGGGCGCAGAGGATCACAGGCCCGGCCCCTGGGAAGCCCCCCCACTAGGCCTGGGAACTGCACGTGGGATGGGCGGTGTCTTCCTCCACCACCACCGCCGCCGCCGCCGCCGCCGCCGCCGCTGCCCAGAGCCTGGGGCTGGGGTCCGGGGCTGCCGCAGGGTTTCCCAGGCTTCTCTGGTGCTTGAATTCCCCGTGATGCCTGAGTCTGTGGCTCAAGAATTGCAGGGTCAGGGATTCTCGAGGAGGAGGAGGAGGGGCAGGGGCGTCAGAGATAGGACGTTCCAGAGGCATCTTGCCTGGGGTCCCAGCACCGCAGGCCCCACGGAGGGGGAAGCCCAGGGCACTGGGCAGGGTGGCCCCTGGCTCTGGCCACTGGACCACCCTGAGACTCGGGCCAAGAGGGGCCTGGGGACCAGTGGCGTCTGACCCCGGGGAGGGGAGGACAGACTGAGTTCCATGCGGGCAAGGATTCTCCTGCCCGCCTCCCAGCCAGCAAAACAGGAAACTGAGGCCAGAGAGAGAGAGGGCCAAGGTCACGTAGGCGCGTCCAGGTAGAGCTGAAGCTGGGGCCCAGGGCTCTGCCCTTTCCCCACCCCCACTCCAGCCGGCCAGCTCAGCTCAGGACCCCTCCAGGGGACGGCCGCTGCTCTAAGCCCCCGGCAGGACCTGAAGCAGCCCCACCGGACGCCCGCAGCCCCCGAGGGCATTGGTCTCATGTCCCGAAGGCGCATATGCTGTTCCCCCAGCCTGGAATGCCTTTCCCCTCCTCGCTTCCCGGGCCAACTCGTATGCGTCCTCAAGAGGGCCAAGCGCTCGTGTCCGTCTCTCTGTGCGGCCTTGCCAGCTTCCAGAAGGAGCCCCCTTGCCCATTGCACCCCGTCCTCAAGCCCCACAGGCTGGGGGCTGCCGGGCCTGGCTCCGGAGGCCCAGGACGGCCAGGCCTGTGTGCGTTCGGGGCCCCCAGCATCGCCAGCCCCCCTGCGGGCACCCGGGACCCCCTGCAGTGAATCCCGCCACAAGCAGTGTGGCCCCCGTGCCCTCGGCGCCCTTGGCGGCCCGTCCTGGGCTTCCTTGCACCAGCCCTCCCGTGCTAAGGCTGCAGCCGCGTCCCCGGTGGGGGGACACGGGCTCCTGGGGCAGTGTGCCCGGGCCTCCCTGCCAGGAAAGGCAGAGGCAGGGCCCCTAACCCACGCCCTCCGGGCACGCCTGGGCCTGAGGCAGTAAGGTCTGGCCGCAGCTGCAGAATTCTGGCTCTGGGGACCCTTGGAGGACCTGAGACTGTCCGGACCCCAGGACCCCAGGCCCCTCCGTCCTCTGCCTCACCTGCTGGGAGGGTGAGAGAGGGGTGTGATGAGAGAAACAAGGACACAGAGACTGAAAGAGACCGAGCGACCGGGGGGGGGGGGGGGTGGCCAGGCGTCCCGGCAGGTGCCCACGGAGAAGCCCTCCCCGGGGGACAGCGAGGGTGGCCGGGGTCCCAGGTGCCCCTCAGCAGGGCCGCCCTTCCCCCAGGGGACTCCGCCGTGCCAGCGGTGCCCCTCCCTGGTGGCGGGGGTGGGGGTCCAGCCGCCATCCTCAGCCCTGCCCGCCCTCCCCCGTCCGCCCCAGGCCCCGCTGATCTGTGAGGAGGGGCTGGCCTGCCCCCCCCAATTCTGATGTAACATCCCAGGCTGGATGTCCCCTCTCAGAGGCTCCGGATCCAGCCTCCGGGGGCTCCCACGACCGCTCTACTCCGGAGCGGCTGGAGGCCCCCGCGTCCTAGACCTCGGGGCGCCCCCTTCCCGGGAGGGGGGTCACGTCCCCCTCCCCCTCCCCGGCACACGCAGTCCCTGAACCCGCCCGAGGCCCGACGTCCCGCTGCCGCCGCCGGTCCCCGCCCCGGGCCCCCATTGGCTGTTGCCATGGCACCAGCCCGTCTTCCCGCGCCGCCATTGGCCGCCGCGCCCGCATCCCGCATCCCGCATCCTCCCCCGCTCGCGGTGGTCTCGCCCAGCTCGGGAGCCGCGGCGCCGCCTGGCCAGGCCGGGACCGGGCTTTGTCCGCCCCGCAGCCCTCCGCCCGCGCCGCCGGCACCGGAGCCCCCGCCCCGCGGCCCCGCCAGCGCAGCCCAGGGAGGTACAGTAAGCCGCGCTTCCCCGGTGCGGGCAGGGTGCGGGGCAGGGTGCGGGGCGGGGGGCGCACCCTCCCGAGCCTCCGTGTCTCCAGGGTGGAGCCAGGAGGGAAACTGAGGACCAGGGAGGTGAGCGCCTGCATGGCTGCGCACCGACCCACGCGCACACCCACTCAGGGTTCAACACGGGGATGTCCCACGGTCTGCAGGCAGGCCTGCTGCGTGCTTGGGGGTAGTCCTACACCTACACCTCCTCCCTGGACCTCAGTTTCCCTCTCTGTAAAGCGGGGTGTGGGTTGAAGGAGGGGCCCCTTTGGGCCACATCTGTGCCAACCCGCCCTGGAATGTGGCCACTCACCCCTCAATCAGACCAGCCCCCAGCTATTGATGCTTTCCTTTCTGCAATGGAAATCTCTCAGGGAGGCTCCCCAGAGTCCCCCGGTGCAATCAGGGGGTGAGGGGTAGGCCGGAGGGCTGCCTGGAGGAAGCTGGGAATGGGATGGCAGGAGTAGGGAAAGGTGTTCCGGGTGCAAGCCCGCACTTGCAGAGGCCTGGTGGAAGAGCGCTGCTGTGTGGCCACCAGGTGGTCTTGAGGGCACTGGGGAGCCATGGGAAGTATGGGAGCAGGGGTCAGAGGGAGTCCACCAGTGACTTTCAGAGGTTCCTTCTGACCGTGCATGGGGGGGGGAGTGTGGGAGCTGGGGGAGGGAGGGGCCGGTGGGAGCGTGGAGGTGGGGACTGGGGCCGGGATGACCGGCGGCTGGTGGGTAGGCCTGCTGCCGAGCTCGGGCTGATGACGATGCAGGAGTGACCACCAGATGCAGGTGGAGTGAAGGTACCCCAAGCCCAGCCCGGAACCCCTAAGAAGGCAGCCGCAAGGGAACGGGGTGGTGGTGGGGTGCCCAGCCCCGGGTGGGGCTCAGGCCCGGCACAGGGGGCAGGGATCGGCAGCCGCGTTGCTTCAGCCAGGACCCAGGGGTCCTGCTGCAGGCGCCCCCAGTTCCAGCCTGGGGACCCCCGACTGAGCCTTGGGGTGGATCGGTGTTGGGGCGGGAGGCGAAGGCTGCGGCCGAGGCAGCTGGCCTCCCCTACCTGACACCCTCCCACCCCTTCTGACTGTCCCGGCTGCCCGGCTGCTGCGCGGCCACTCCCATGCGTGACCCTCTGTCCGCCTGGAGGGGCCGCGCAGCGAGTCTTTCTCGCCTCCGATGGCGAACAAGGCCCCGCAGAGGCCAGGAAGCGCCGCCGGGACTCCTGGGTCCCGGTCATGCCTCGTCCGGCACCCTGGCCTCAGTTTCTTCCTCTGAGCACGGCCTCGTGGAGGTCCCCAGGTGCCAGGACAGTGACCAGCAAGTCAGACGTCAGGGTCAGGCGTACAGTAGGTCCTCCCGATGGTGCGGATGGCCCGACCCCAGCCCCGCACCCCTACTGCAGGCCCCGCGCCCTCGCTGACCCCAGGGGAGGGGGGGCGGGGCGGGTGCTGTGGGGCGGGGCCCAGGAGGACAGTGAAGGAGCAAGTGGGTGCATGCAGGTGGCCAGGTGGCAGGGGGTGGGGAGCGAGCACCTCGGCGGCTGACGTGGGGAGGGGGCTCCGGGAAGGCCGGGAGGATGGGCTGCCATTGGTGCGCCTCAGACAAAGGCGGAGGGAGGGGGCGAGTGCTGCTGGGAAGGGAACAAAGAGGGAAGGGGGCGGGGAGGAGGGGGCAGCTCTGGGCAGGGCCTCGCGGGGGAGGAGCCGCCAGCCCGCTGGACACGCAGGGGGCAGGGCCCGAGCGAGAAAGGACAGCCACACACAAAGAGGTGGCGGCGCTGGCGGTGCCCGGGGATGGGGGCCGAGGCCAGGGCAGCCGGGCCAGGCAGGTAGCCGCTCCGGCTCCAGCTGCTGGAGGACGGGGCGGGGCAGGGCCTCCAGGTTTTGGGGCTCCCGGGGGACGGCGGTGGGCCTGTCCGCCCAGCCGTGGGGGTCCCACCAGCAGCCGGGCCACCGCTCTCTGACGCGTTGTCAGCCGTCGCAGCATTTTTCTTGCCCGTCGGTGGGGCGAGCTGGTGGTCTGTCGCCCACCCTCCGGCAGCTGCGCTGGGGGGGGGAGGCCTCGCTGTCAGCGCGCGGGTCGGGAGCCGACAGTGCGGACGCTCACGTGCGTGTGCCGGTCAGCTGCGCCTCTGGGCCGCGTCTGGACCTCCGTCCCACGGCTCTGCCCGGCTCTCGCCCCATTGGCCACGCGGCGGGTCCGCTGGGCCACCCGGCCGCGGTCCCAACACGCGTTCCTGCCGGGATCCGCCCCCAGCCCCCAGGACTGGCCGGAGGGCTGGCACCCCTCGGGTGAGTCTTCTGACCTGTGGCCGCAGGCGCTGCAGGAGCTGAGGATGGCGAGCTCCGTGGCACCCTACGAGCAGCTGGTGCGGCAGGTGGAGGCCTTGAAGGCAGAGAACAGTCACCTGAGGCAGGAGCTGCGGGACAATTCCAGCCACCTGTCCAAGCTGGAGACGGAGACATCTGGCATGAAGGTGCGGGCGGGGCGGCGGGAGAACACGGGTTCCGGGGACAGGGCCGGAGGCCAGCAGGCCAGGCCGCGGCATCCCAGGGTGGCGGCGCCCGGGGCCGCCGGCTGATGCTGGGGCTGCTGTTTGCCCCCCGCTTCAGGAGGTCCTCAAGCACCTACAAGGCAAGCTGGAGCAGGAGGCCGGAGTGCTGGTGTCCCTGGGGCAGACCGAGGTGCTGGAGCAGCTGAAAGGTGAGGAGCCCCGCTGGGGGCCCCGTCACACGCTGGGGCACTCCCCAGCCTGCCCCCCAGGGAGCTGGGGGAAGGAGGGGCAGGGGGGCACTGACCTTGCCCTCTCCCCGCCACGCCCCTGCAGCCCTGCAGATGGACATCACCAGCCTGTACAACCTCAAGTTCCACGCCCCGGCCCTGGACCCGGAGCCCACCGCCCGGACTCCCGAAGGAAGTCCCGTCCACGGCTCGGGGCCCTCCAAGGACAGCTTCGGGGAGCTGGGCCGGGCTACCATCCGACTGCTGGAGGAGCTGGACCGGGAACGGTGAGAGTCCGCAGGTGGCAGGTGGCCCGGCAGGTGGCAGGTGGCCCGGAGCTGGCCGAGCGCCTCCCGCGCGGCCCCGCCCCCAGCCGTCTCTGAGCCCCGATTGGCCCACGGCGTGTGGCCCGCCCGCCTCCTGAGTGGCCGCCTGTGCGGTGCCCGCGGTCCAGTGGCCCTCCTGAGGACAAAGGGGAGGGGGCGTTCCTGGCAAAGAGGGAAGCTCCCAGGAGATGTCCCCAAGGGTCCCCAGTATGCCGGCTTCTGCAGGGACAGGGCTGTGCCCGTTGCCAGGGTCAGGACTGGGGCCAGGAGGACTCAAGGCAGCCTTTGTGGGGTGAGGGGCCCGTGGCCAGCCGAGGAGAGCAGGGTCTGGGCGCCCCGCGCAGCCTAGCAGGTCTCGAGGGGTCGGATGCCGCGGCTCAGCAGGCAGGGGTCAGGTCCGCGCTGGGCTGTGGGACCTCGGGCCGGTGTCCTAACCCCTCCCAGCCTCACACTTGCGCCCCGTCATTATAGGCACCAGGCAAACTTTAAACTCTTTAAAGTCAATAAGTTTTAATTTAAAGAGAAAAGAGCACAATGGTGGGGCTGCGTAAAACGGGACTAGCGGTGTCTCCCACGGGGCTAAGGGGGCCACCGCTGGGCCTGGAGCAGCCTTGGTCTGCAGGCTGGAGGGGCCTGAGCAGGTGCGGGACGGGGAGAGGCGCACGGCCGCCCTGCCGCCCCCGCGGGTCCTGTGCCCGCCCCTGTCCCGGAGCCAGGGCCAAGGCTGCCGGGCGGCGACCCCACCATCCCGAGACCCGCACACCCCGCGGCCCCCCTTCTGCGAGCCTGCGCCCACCGACCTGCCCCCCCAGGTGTTTCCTGCTGAACGAGATCGAGAAGGAGGAGAAGGAGAAGCTGTGGTATTACTCGCAGCTGCAGGGCCTGTCCAAGCGCCTGGACGAGCTCCCGCACGTGGAGACGGTGAGCGGGGGGCGGGGGACGGGGGGCGGAGGGGGGTGGGGGGCCGGCCCGGCGCACCCTCACCGCGGCCCGTGCCCCCTCCCAGCAGTTCTCGATGCAGATGGACCTGATCCGGCAGCAGCTGGAGTTCGAGGCCCAGCACATCCGCTCGCTGATGGAGGAGCGCTTCGGCACCTCGGACGAGATGGTGCAGCGCGCGCAGGTGAGGCGGTGGGCGGGCCGGGCAGGTGCGCGGGCATTACCCCGCGGGTGCCGTGGGGCCGGGCGGGCTCGGGGCACAGCTAGAGCGAGGGCCCTTCGCAGGAGGGGCTGGAGGGCAGAGGCCGAGACCGGGGCCAGGCCGGGTGGGTTGGGGTTGGACCACGGGTGGGTCCGGGCTGGGGGCAGAGGCGGAAGGCGGCGGGGTTGAGCGCGGGTGGGGCCCGGTGGAGGCGGGCGCGCGGGGGTCGGACGTGGCGGGCGGCCAGCCCGACGTGCACCTTTCTCTGGGCTCAGATCCGAGCTTCGCGCCTGGAGCAGATCGATCAGGAGCTGCTGTCGGCGCAGGACCGGGTGCAGCAGACCGAGCCCCAGGTACTGGGAGGGGTGGCCACGGGGCTTGGCGGTGGGGAGGCCCCCAGGGCCGCGGCCGGGGTGCCGGGGTGGGCCCGCAGCCCCCACCCACATCGTCACGGCGGTGTGGCCGGCATCAGTCCAAGCGCTCAGTGGGGTGCACCCCAGCGGAACCCCCACACCTGGCGCTGTCCGCACAGGCCCTGCTGGCGGTGAAGTCAGTGCCAGTGGACGAGGACCCAGACACTGAGGTCCCCACGCACCCTGAGGATGGTGTCCCTCAGCCGGGCAACAGCAAGGTGAGGGGGCACCCCGGTTTGTGGGGGGCCAGGCAGGTGGGCTGAGAGGTGTGGGGGTGCCGGCGGGGTTGAGGTGCATGGGGAGTGGGTCCTGCGTCTCTGTCGGATGCGGGGCCCCTCTCTCCTCCATCTCCCTAGTGTCCCCAGAAGTGGAAGGGTCGGCAGGGCCAGCATGTGGTCTGGGGCCCTGTAAGGTGGGTGGGGAGAGCTGTGCTGTGTGATGGGGGGACACGCCAGCCTTAGACTAGGAGGTCACCAGCGAGGGACCACAAGGTGGGCATTCGGCCCTCCTGACCTGGGGGCACGTCCCCGGGGGCTGCAGGGTGAAGGGGGCGGGGGTGAGCGGGTGAGCCTCCTGGGCTGGGGCCACCAGCCTCGCTGTGCTTGGGTGCCCCCCACCCCGGGGTCCGGGGCTGCCCCTGGCCCACCCCGAGAGCCGGGCGGGGTTCCCCACCTTCGCTCCATGCCCCGCCCCGCAGGTGGAGGTGGTCTTCTGGCTGCTGTCCATGCTGGCGACGCGGGACCAGGAGGACACGGCGCGCACCCTGCTGGCGATGTCCAGCTCCCCGGAGAGCTGCGTGGCTATGCGCCGCTCGGGGTGCCTGCCGCTGCTGCTGCAGATCCTGCACGGCGCCGAGGCTGGCGCGGGGGGTCGCAACGGAGCCCCCGGGGCGCCAGGGGCCAAGGACGCGCGCATGCGGGCCAACGCGGCGCTGCACAACATCGTCTTCTCGCAGCCGGACCAGGGCCTGGCGCGCAAGGAGATGCGCGTCCTGCACGTGCTGGAGCAGATCCGCGCCTACTGTGAGACCTGCTGGGACTGGCTGCAGGCCCGGGACGCCGCGGACGGGGGCGCGGGCGGCGGTGAGCGGGGGCGCGCCGGGCCTTCTGGGGACCGTCCCGGCGGGCTGCAGTGTTGGGGCGCCTGGCTTTTGCGGCCAGTGGCAAAGTTAACACGACAAAAGCGCGGCCCAGGGTACTGAGCCGCAGGTGCTGCCTCCCCTCCCTTCTCCCTTTGCGGCGGGCGCAGCAGCCCTGCTCTGGGGCCCGGCAGGCGTGGGTGGGGAAGGGCGGGGGGCCCCACTGCCCCCGGAGCCGCAGGGCCCTGACCTGCGCCCTGGCCCACAGCCCCCGTCCCCATCGAGCCTCAGATCTGCCAGGCCACCTGCGCCGTGATGAAGCTGTCCTTCGACGAGGAGTACCGCCGTGCCATGAACGAGCTGGGTGAGTGCCCGCGCCGCCCCGAGGGCTGGCCTCTCCTGCCCGCCGGCTCTTAGCCACCGGGCTGCCGGGGCGCAGACGCCGGGACGAGGCTTTGCCCGGGAAGCCGAGAGCAAAGGTGAAAGATCCACTTTAATTCTTGGAACCGGAGCCACCGGGGTAGTGCGGCGGTGGGGGCTCCACCGTGTGAAATCTGGGGTTGGGGGCACTGCAGGCACTATACCCTCTTCCGGAGGGAAGTGACCCGACGGAGAAAGGCAGCAGCAGAGGTCAAGGCTCACTATGCTCAGCTTCACTGTGGTGATGACGGGACGAGGGCTCTGCTCTCCCGGCAGGTGGTCAGGGCAGCGGAGGGCAGGTGGGCCCGCACCCCGGGGAGAGCACCCCGCTGCAGCGCTTCCGGAGGGCACTTCGGGTGTGCACACTGTTGAACGCCCCCCGCCCTCGCCCCCAGCTAGGAATCTGCCCTCTGGCTGGGTTTACAAAGGAAGACACAGAAAACAAGGAAGCAAGCAATGCAGATAAGACCCCACACCTGGACCCGCGGGTGCGGTAGTAAGGCGGCGGGCACAGGCGGCGGCATATTATCCGCCCTTTTAAGTCCTGTCGTCGGGCGCGGGGGTAGGAGGTCCGTCTGCTCCCTGCACGCCGCGCCCCAGAAGACAGTCCAGACACGGAGCGTCGCGTGCCCCGGGCCGCACGTCCCCAGGCAGGAAGGAGGACCTCGGTGTGCACGGAGCTTGAACATTTGTGGCAGGAACAGATACGACTTCGTATGACGCTGGTTCTCAAAGTGGGGCCCCGGGGCCCCCGAGAGTCCTGAGACCCTCCTCCGAGGTCCCCACAGCCCCAACTGTTTTGATAAGGACACGAGATGTCATGTGCCTTTCCCACCCCCTCTTCTCCGGGCCGTGGGCTCCGCGGGCTCTCCCAGACACTCCGACCCGGGGGGCCGCTGGGCTGCACGATCTGGGGTCAAGGGCTTCTTCCTGCGCATGCCCAGCGGGGTGCCTACGGACGGCCGTCACCCACAGGAACAGAATCTCTCTGGGGTCCTCAGAAACGTGCGGAGCATACGGCAGCCTCGCGGGGGTCCCTTAGCCCAGCGAGAGCCCCGCAGCCGAGTTCACAGCACGGCCCCCGCCCTTGTCTGGGTCCTTCCTGTGGGTCTCCAGCAGCGGGGCTTCCACGGTCGGGAGCATTAAAGACCTTGGAGACGTCCCCCAAAATAACTTAAACTTTTACATTAAGGATTTTTCGGGGCGCTTGGCGGGCAGCTGGCCGGCTCAGTCACTAGAGTGTGTGACCCTTGATCTGAAGGTCGTGCGTTCAAGCCTCACACTGGGTGTGGAGCCTCCTTTTAAAAAAAAATTGAATTGTGGTAGAATAAAGTGAAAGATTTGGCGTCTTGACCCTCTCTAGGCGCACAGCTCGGGGCACGGAGCACCCTCACCCCGCCGCGCACCCACCCCCCCCATCTCCAGAACCTTCCATCCCCCCACACGGAGCCCCCGCCCCCCACCCCGCCCCCGGCTCCCACCACCTCCTCTCTGTCCCTGTGGACGGGCCTCCTCTGGGGACCTCCTGGGAGTGGGGTCCTGCGGGAGGTGACCTTCTGGGTCTGGGTCCCCTCCCTGAGCCCCGTGTCCTCGGGGTCCGTCCGTGTGGGGCAGGTGTCCGGGCTTCCCACCTTTCTGTGGCTGAGGAATGTTGCACGTGGACGGACACATTGTGGCAGGTTTACTTTGGAAGCTTCCAGGCCGCGTGCTGCTAACCTCTTCCCCAGAGGGTGCTGGACCTCAGCCCTGCCGCGGGGACGCTGGAACGGGCTCCGTCATCTTTGCTCCGGGAAGACGGAGGCAGGGCTTCTCGTGCTCCGTTGCCACTTCTTCCCCTTCCCTTCCCTTCCCTTCCCGCCGCCCACCTCCCCCGATTCCTTTCCCGTAGCTGCGGGGCATGAGCCAGCCCGACCCTGCCTGGGGGCCGTGGTCTCAGGGCCTGCAGGGGACCCTTGTGTGGGACTCGGGAGGCTTCCCTGACCAAGCGACTAGAGCTGGGAGGAGCCCAGCACCTGGGCAAGTAGCAGGGGGAGCGTTCCAGGCAGGGGGAACAGCCCCCCCCATGTGTCCCCGCAGGTGGGCTGCAGGCCGTGGCCGAGCTGCTGCAGGTGGATTACGAGATGCACAAGATGACGCGGGACCCGCTCAACCTCGCCCTGCGCCGATACGCCGGCATGACCCTCACCAACCTCACCTTCGGCGACGTGGCCAACAAGGTGCGTGGGGCAGGCAGGTCGCGCTCCCCGGGTCTGAGCCTCCCTCCACCTCCGCCTGCACCTCCTGCACCTCCGCCGGCCTTGAAGCAGCGCTGAGGTGGAGACAGTTGTCCGGACTCGTGGGCGGGTAGACTGAGGCCCAGGAGGGCTGGTGGCGCCCAGGGGGCTGCCGTCTGTCTGGATGCCGTCAGCCAGCCCACCACCCGTTGGCTGCCCTGGGGCCCACCCTGCAGAGAAGGGGCCTCTGGGCCGGGGGGTGGGTGTCCGTGCTGGTCTGGGCCTCGGTTTCCCCACCCCGTAGCACGCGGCAGGGAGGGCGCGCCGGGCTCAAGCCCTGGCAGGGTAGGCGCTCAGTTAGCAAAGTGGGGACCCTGGGGTGCAGGTGGCCTCCCTCACGGCTCCGCCCCACCCCGCCCGGCGTGACGCTCCGCTGTGACACCAACAGGCCACCCTGTGTGCCCGCCGGGGCTGCATGGAGGCCATCGTGGCCCAGCTGGCTTCCGAGAGCGAGGAGCTGCACCAGGTACCGAGTGGGTGGGCCCGGCACGGGGAGAGCGGCGGGGAGCCCCGCTGCCTGAGCCTCCCTGCCCACGACGGCCCCCTCCCCTGGCTGCGGCGGGCCTCCCGGGCGGGCGTCCCCTCCAGCGTCTCCGCCGCCCGGCCTGGGGCAGGACTTGAGGAGGGGGTGCGGGCCCCAGGCCCACCGCGCCCCTTGTGCGCCCCGCCCAGGTGGTGTCCAGCATCCTGCGCAACCTGTCCTGGCGGGCGGACATCAACAGCAAGAAGGTGCTGAGGGAGGTCGGGAGCATGACCGCCCTGATGCAGTGCGTCCTGCGAGCCTCCAAGGTGGGCGCCGGCTGGGGACGGGGACGGGGGACGGGGATGGGGGGGCACTCAGCCCAGGCCCGGGAAGAGGCAGCGGCCGGGCCGCCCAGTGCTGGCTGCGGGGCAGGGAGGTGCGGCAGGGGCGCGTGGCCCATCTCGGGGGTCAAGCCTGGCGGCGCGCTGCACACAGGTGCCCGCACCCGGGACTCCAGCCCTGCGCCCCTAAGGCCCCGCGACGGCCGCCGGCTTACGTTTTACTTTCACCGGAAAACGTCTTGGGTGCCTGTCCCCACCCGCTCCTTGTCCACACCTGGGCGGGGCCGGCCGCCCTCCCCCACCCGGTGACCCCTCCCGCCCTCTGTGCCCAGGAGTCCACCCTGAAGAGTGTGCTCAGCGCCCTGTGGAACCTGTCAGCACACAGCACGGAGAACAAGGCAGCCATCTGCCAGGTGGATGGCGCGCTGGGCTTCCTGGTGAGCACGCTGACCTACAAGTGCCAGAGCAACTCCCTGGCCATCATCGAGAGCGGCGGCGGCATCCTGCGCAACGTGTCCAGCCTCATCGCCACGCGGGAGGACTACAGGTCGGCCCCTCCCGCCCCACGGCCACGAAGCGCGGGGGGGGGGGGGGGGGCGGGGCGGGGGCACCCCTGGGGGAAGGTGGACGCCCGGGCGCAGTTTGGGGCTGTGGATGGCAGGGCCCACTCGGCTGTGGACCCAGGACAAGCCTTGGTGTGTGCTGCGATTGGATGCTCCCGATTGGTCCCGAAGGACTAAATTATTTTAGTGTGAGTATATCCCAAATTTTGTGTGGGGCTATACTTACACTAAATCAGAAACTAAGTTATTAAAATAAAAATATGTATTGGTATTTCTAAATACCATTCATAATACTCTTTTATTAAACTTTTTACTAAATGGTATTAAAAAGTACTCATTCTTTACCAAAATCAAGTACTACTTATTAGATAATAGTAATGCTTTTGATGTAGGAAAATACATTAACGTTTATTTTTAATGTAAGTATATTTCAAATATTGCATGGGCTATAGTTGTGCTAAAGATTTCTTTTTTTTATTTTTTTAAATATTTTACTTATTTATTCATGAGAGACACAGAGAGAGAGAGAGGCAGAGACCCAGGCAGAGGGAGAAGCAGGCTCCACGCAGGGATCCCAAGTCCCCAGGATCAGGCCCTGGTCTGAAGGTGGCGCTAAACCACTGGGCCACCCAGGCTGCCCACCTTAGCACCTTCTTTGTGTTTGCTAAGTCTGGCCCGGTCCCTGCAGGCACGGAGGGGCGGTGCCCTGGCATGGCCTGACACCCCTCTCCCCCCACCCCTGCACCCGCAGACAGGTGCTCCGGGACCATAACTGCCTACAGACGCTGCTCCAGCACCTGACGTCCCACAGCCTGACCATCGTGAGCAACGCCTGCGGCACGCTCTGGAACCTGTCCGCCCGCAGCCCACGCGACCAGGAGCTGCTGTGGGACCTGGGGGCCGTGGGCATGCTGCGCAACCTGGTGCACTCCAAGCACAAGATGATCGCCATGGGCAGCGCCGCCGCGCTGCGCAACCTGCTGGCCCACCGGCCTGCCAAGTACCAGACCACCACCACGGCCGTGTCCCCCGGCGCCTGCGCTCCCAGCCTGTACGTGAGGAAGCAGCGGGCGCTGGAGGCCGAGCTGGACACGCGGCGCCTGGCGCAGGCGCTCGACCACCTGGAGAAGCAGGGCCTGCCCGAGGCCGAGGCCGACGCTGAGGCCGCCTCCAAGAAGCCCCTGCCGCCCCTGCGGCACCTGGATGGGCTGGCCCGGGACTACGCCTCAGACTCGGGCTGCTTCGACGACGACGAGGCGCCCTCCCTGGCCGCTGCTGCCGCCACCGCGGAGCCTGCCAGCCCCGCCGTGCTGTCCCTCTTCCTGGGGAGCCCCTTCCTGCAGGGGCAGGCGCTGGCCCGCGCCCCTCCGGCCCGCCGTGGTGGCCCGGAGGCAGAGAAGGAGGCCGGCGGGGAGGTGGCCGTGGCGGCCAGGGCCAAGGCCAAGCTGGCGCTGGCGGTGGCACGGATCGACCGGCTGGTGGAGGACATCTCAGCCCTGCACACCTCGTCTGATGACAGCTTCAGCCTCAGCTCCGGGGACCCCGGGCAGGAGGCGCCGCGCGAGGGCCGTGCCCAGTCCTGCTCCCCTTGCCGGCGACCCGAGGGCAGGCGGCAGGAGGCCGGCGGCCGTGCCCACCCGCTGCTGCGGCTCAAGGCCGCCCAGGCCAGCCTCTCCAACGACAGTCTTAACAGCGGCAGCACCGGTGATGGACGCTGTCCCCGTGAGCACACCCGGCCCTGCCCGCTGGCCGTGCTGGCGGAGCACCGGGAGGGGTCCCCGTGCAGCCAGGCGCGGCCCAGCCGGCTCGACCTCCATCTGCCAGGCGGCCAGGAGCCAGCATCCCGGGACAGCTCTGCTGCCGACGCCTGTGTGCGCACCATCAAGCTGTCGCCCACTTACCAGCATGTCCCACTCTTCGAGGGCAACCCCAGGGCCGCCATGGGGTCCCTGGCCCCTGGAGCCCGGAAGGAGGCCTGGCTGCCCGCAGAGGGTCTCAGCAAGGTGCCAGAGAAGCTGGCGGCAGAGGCAGTGCCACTCTGCCTGTCCCGCTGCAGCTCCCTGTCCTCGCTGTCCTCAGCCGGCCGCCCAGGCCCTAGCGAGGCCGGGGACCTGGACAGTGACTCCTCCCTGGAGGGGCTAGAGGAGGCGGGACCCAGCAAGGCAGACCTGGACGGGGCCTGGCTCGGGCCTGGGGCCGCCTCCCTGCCCGTGGCCATCCCCATCCCCCAGCGGGGCCGTGGCCTGGGCGTTGAGGACACCACGCCGTCCAGCTCCTCGGAGAACTGCGTGCAGGAAACGCCGCTGGTGCTGAGCCGCTGCAGCTCGGTGAGCTCCCTGAGCAGTTTCGAGAGCCCGTCCATCGCCAGCTCTGTGGCCAGCGACCCGTGCAGTGGGCTGGGCAGCGGCACGGTCAGCCCCAGCGAGCTGCCCGACAGCCCCGGGCAGACCATGCCACCCAGCCGTAGCAAGACGCCGCCGCTGGCACCCGTGCCCCCCGGCGAGCGCGAGAACACCCAGTTCAGCTTGCAGTGGGAGAGCTACGTGAAGCGCTTCCTGGACATCGCGGACCGCCGCGAGCGCTGCCGGCTTCCGTCGGAGCTGGACGCCGGGAGCGTGCGCTTCACGGTGGAGAAGCCGGACGAGAACTTCTCGTGCGCTTCCAGCCTCAGCGCGCTGGCCCTGCACGAGCACTACGTGCAGAAGGACGTGGAACTGCGGCTGCTGCCCCCCGCCTGCCCCGAGCGCGGGGGCAGCAGCGGCGGGGGCGGCGGCCCCGGCCTGCACTTTGCTGGGCACCGGCGGCGAGATGAGGCCGGCGGCTGCCTTGAGGGGCCGGTGGCCGGCGACCAGGAGCTGGAGCTGCTGCGTGAGTGCCTGGGGACGGCGGTGCCTGCCCGGCTCCGCAAGGTGGCCTCGGCGCTGGTGCCCGGCCGCCGCGCGCTGCCCGTGCCCGTCTACATGCTGGTGCCCGCCCCTGCCCGGGTGGACGACTCCGCCGAGGGCACGCCCGTCACTTTCTCCAGTGCCACCTCACTTAGCGACGAGACGCTGCAGGCGCCTCCCCAGGAGCCGGACAGGCATAAGCCCGCCAGCCGGGAGGCCCCCGCCAGGCAGGCCACCGGGCACAGGCACAGGGCGTGGGGCACGGGCCGCAGCCGGGTGGGGCTGGAGCTGCCCCTTCGCCGGCCGGCGAGTGCCTGCACTGAGCGGGACAGCGGCCGCCCCAACCCGGTGCGAGGGACCGAGGGGACCGAGGGGACGGGGCGCTGCAGTCTCTGTGCCTCACGACACCCACCGAGGAGGCCGTGTACTGCTTCTACGACGACTCCGACGAGGATCCACCTGTGGCCGTGGCACCCCCGCGGCGACCGTCCGCCATCCCCCGGGCTGTGAAGAGAGAGCCCCCGGCCGGCAGGAAGGGGGTGCAGGCCGCGCCCCAGCCCGCGGAGGCCCCCCGCGTGCAGCCCAGCCTCATCGCCGACGAGACCCCGCCCTGCTACTCCCTGAGCTCCTCCGCCAGTTCCCTCAGCGAGCCGGACCCCCCTGCACACCCGCCCGCCCGGGCCCGAGCTCCCAAGGCCTCTGTCACCAAGGCCCCCGGTGCTGCGGGCGCAAGCGACAGCCTCCGGAGCCCGCGGGCTGAGTCGGGGCCGCTGCGCCGCTGCGTCGGTTCCGCGGTGCCCCGGCGCCGGCTCCAGGCGTCAGCCCCGCGGCGCCGCAAGCCCCAGGCGGCCCAGCCGGACAGGCGGCCGGCGGAGGGGCCCCGGGAGCGGGCGGACGAGGCCGCGGGCTCAGACCACGCCTCCGACCTCGACAGCGTCGAGTGGCGCGCCATCCAGGAGGGCGCCAACTCCATTGTCACGTGGCTGCACCAGGCGGCCGCGGCGGCCACCCCCGAGGCCTCGTCCGGGTCTGACTCCGGCCCGTCCGAGTCGGGGCTGTCGGGGGCCTCCACCCTGCCCAGGAAGGGCCGGCGCCTGCAGGCGGGGGGCCAGGCGGGCCAGGCGGCAAGGCCGGAGAACCGGGACCCTGCGGTGGCGCAGCGCGGCACGAGCGGCCCCGAGAAGCTGCGGGGCGCGCAGAAGCCCGCGTGCAGGGTGCCGGCCGTGCTCCGGGGCCGGACCGTGATCTATGTGCCCAGCGCGGCCCCCCGGGCCCAGCCCAAAGGCGCCCCCGGCACCCGCGCGGCCCTGAGGAAGGTGGGCCCCCCGAGTCCCGCGCAGCCCGCAGCGCCTGCCAACACCCCGAGCCCCGGGCAGCAGCGGTCCCGGAGCCTGCACCGGCCGGGCAAGATCTCGGAGCTGGCGGCGCTGAGCCCTCCGCAGAGGAGCACCACGCCGCCCGCCCGCCTGGCCAAGGCCCCCTCCTCCGGCTCCTCCCCCGCCTCCCCGGCCTCCCAGCCGCCCACAAGGAGGCCGCCCCCGGGCCCCCAGGCCGCAGGACCCCTACCCGGCCCGGGGGCATCCCTGGTGCCCCAGACGCCCACGCGGGCCCTGCTGTCCAAGCAGCACAAGACGCAGAAGTCACCAGTGCGGATCCCCTTCATGCAGAGGCCGGCCCGGCGGGGGCCACCACCGCTGGCCAGGGCAGCCCCGGAGCCGGGCCCCAGGGGCCGGGCGGGAGCCGAGGGAAGCCCCGGCCCGCGGGGGGCCCGTCTGGGCCTGGTGCGTGTGGCGTCCGCGCGCTCCAGCGGCAGCGAGTCCTCGGACCGCTCGGGCTTCCGGCGGCAGCTGACCTTTATCAAGGAGTCGCCGGGCCTGCTGCGCCGCCGCCGGTCCGAACTGTCCACCCCCGAGGCTGCGACCCCCGCCGCCCAGGGCAGCTCCCCCCGGCGCGGTCGCCCTGCACTGCCTGCCGTCTTCCTCTGCTCCTCGCGCTGCGACGAGCTGCGGGCAGCCCCCCGGCAGGTGCCCGTCCCCGAGCCGACCCCCGCGGCCAGGCCCGCTCCCGGCGAGCGGCCCGCCCGGCGCCCCAGCTCCGAGAGCCCGTCCCGCCTGCCCGTGCGCACGCCGGCCGCGCGGCCCGAGACGGTCAAGCGGTACGCCTCCCTGCCGCACATCAGCGTGGCCCGCAGGCCGGACGCCGCCCCCCCAGGGCCTGCGGCCGAGGCCGCCCGCCGCAGCAGCGATGGGGAGGCGCGGCCACTGCCAAGGGTGGCGGCGCCGGGCACCACGTGGCGTCGCATCCGGGACGAGGACGTCCCACACATCCTGAGGAGCACGCTGCCCGCCACCGCCCTGCCACTGATGGGCGCTCCGCCCGAGGAGGGCCCTGGCGGCCCCCCGCAGCGCAAGACCAGCGATGCGGTGGTCCAGACAGAGGACTTCGCTGCCACGAAGACCAACTCCAGCACGTCCCCAAGCCTGGAAAGCAGGGGGCCCCCGCAGGCCCCGGTCAGCGGCCCCACCGCCCTCCTGGGCAGTGATGTGGACGGGCCTGGTCCCACCAAGGCGCCCACTTCTGTTCCCTTCATCCACGAAGGCCTGGGGGTGGCTGCGGGGGGCTTTCCCGCCAGCCGGCACGGCTCCCCCAGCCGCTCGGCCCGTGTGCCCCCCTTCAACTACGTGCCCAGCCCCATGGTGTCAGCCACCACTGACTTGGCCGCAGAGAAAGCCCCGACCGCTACCCCTGCCAGCCTCCTTGAATAGTGGCCGGGGCCGGCCTTCTAGAACATCCTCTCCAGGCCAAGGGCTGGTCTGGCTGCCGGGAGGGGGGGTCCCAGGGTCCATACACCCACCAGAGCTCCTGCCCCCGGAGCCCCACTGCAGCCTGAATTGGCCTCACATCTCATGCACAGACGCTTGCTTCCATGCTGCGGGGGCTCAGGAGGGAGGGCGCTGCCGGCTGCACCTCGGGTCCCAGCCCGGAGCACACGGCGACCCCTACGCAGAGACCATCCTCCCAGCCTGGGCCGCGCCAGCAGTGCTCCAGGGCCGCAGCCTCAGCAGGCCCCTCCCCTCTCAGGAGCGGCGGGGAGGGGACAGCCCGCCCCGGGTGGGGGACAGGGCTGCGGAGGGCGGCCCGGGGAGCGCGCGCGGGCAGCTGGGGGCCTCGCATCTGTCCCGGCCTACGCGGGGACGAGGCCTGTAATTTGGGAGGCCCGGTAATTGCTTAATGATGGCTTTGCGGGTTTGTTTGCCTTGCCAGCCCCAGCTGGGAGCGTGGGGGCGGGGAGCGGCTGAGCCCCACGGCAGCCCCTGCCCCACGCAGCGCAGCGCCGCCCAGCGGGTGCAGAGCGCAAGGAGCGGGCTGTCCCAGCGGCCCGAAGAGCAGGAGGCCGGTGCGCGGACACGGAGCCGCTCTGGTGTAGACAGAGGCCCTGCCAGGGGGACAGGACGGCTGCCTGCTGGGGAGGGCGCCCTGGAGGCGGGTGGGGGCCACGGGAAGGAGGCCCCGGCGCGTCACAGGGAGACCCTCTGGGAGGGCGTGGGGGTGTGGGACCCAGGGCTGTGAGCGTGCCCAGGGGTTGGGGGGAGCGTGTGGGGGGCCCCGAAGGCTACTGCCCCACCTTTCGATTCCATCCTCATTCCAACGCAGGAAGCACTGGGCTCTGCGCCAGGTCAGAGCCGGGCCCTCGGGGGTCGCTGGCCACTGGGTGCTGGTGGTGCTGCCCCGGGGCGGACAGACGGAGGGACGGCGAGCCCCGAGCCTCCCCGCCAGCCTGCTCGGGGACCGCGGGTGTGCGTGGGTCCAGCCTCAGCCCCAAGGGCGCCTCCTGCAGAAAGAGCCAACGACCTCTTTCCTGCAGAGGCTCAGGGAGAAGCTGCTCTGAGCGCGGGGCTGCCGGGACAGCCTCGCAGGGGCGCCTCTCCCAGCCCGGAGCCCACGGAGGAAGGCCCCCGCCCGCGCGCACCGGTGTTTCCTGCGGCTGACCATCCTCGGGGAAGCCCGGCGCCCAGCCGTCCCACACCCCGCCGACCTGCTGCGCCCGCTACATCATGCGCCCCTCGTCACACCCTGTCCCCTGCGACAGGAGCCAGGGCCCGGCCGGAGGGCCCACGGGCAGGAGGCAGGGTGGCTGAGCCAGCATGACCCGGCCGCAGCCCCCCTTGGACACACGGGCTGTCTCGGACACTCCTCAGAAGCCGCCAGAACCCCGTCCCCACTGCAGCCTGAAGGGCTGGGACCGGGGGTCCTCCAGGGCCTTCCTGGGCCTGGGGGCTCCCAGACACCACGCCCCGTCTCCACAGGACAGACCCCCCACGGCCGGCTCGCCCAGCCAGGGCCCAGGGCTTTGAGCACCCGTGCACTGTGAGACCCTGGGCAGTGCTTTTGCCGCTCCGTGCCTCGGTTTCCCCACGTGGGCCGTGGGGAGAACTCCCAGAGCTACCTCCTGGGCGAGCGGAGCGACCACCATGCCCGAGGAAGGACCTGTGCTGCGGGACCCTCCCTCGCTGCCGCCTCCCGCCTGCCTCTGGCCAGCCCCGGGCGTCCTCTCCACCGGCAGAGCCGCAGGGCAGCTCCCCACCGCCCCACTGCGGCCGGCACTCGGAGCCCGCCCCGTCCATGCCCAGCAGCCACTTTTGCCTTTCCCACCCCCCGCCGCGGGGGGCACAGCCACACCTCATCATCCAGCCCGGGCGGGCAGCAGACGCCCCAGGACAAGCTTTCTGGAGGCCGTGGCGAGCGGCGGTTACCGGACAATCAACCTGAGTCGGGAGCAGGAGGCCTAAGGTCTCAGGACCAAAGGACCAACACAGCCACCTGCCGGGGGACCGTGAAAGAGCCAGGTGCCTCTGGAGCGCTCCTGGGGCAAGCCCAAGGGGAACGCCCGGCACCCCAAGCCTGTGACTTTGGGCCCCAGGCCGGACGGAGGCACCACTAGCCGGGTGCGGACCTTGGGGCCACCCACTGGCGCGGCATTACCTCACCCCCGCTGCTCCCACCTGTCACCCGGCCTGAGCCTGGTGGCCTGGGCCCGTCCCCATGCATCTCTGCCCAGTCTCTGCAGCACCACGGGACACGTGTAAATACAGCCCCCCCCCCCCACTGACCACACGGCCGCGGGTGGGAGGAAGCCACAGACCCAGGTGTCTCGCACGCACCTTTAATAAACAAGCTGTCAAATCGCGCCCTGCTGCCCCGGCTCCGTCCCCAGGGCTGAGGGCGGGCCAGGGGCCAGGAGGGACCTCCCCCTGGGGAGCCCGGCTTCCAACTCTGACCCGCTCCCAAAAGTCCCCTGGGGGGGCCCCGGGCCCCAGAGAGGAGACAGTACCCCGCGGTCACGCAGGGCCCAAGTAGGGAGGGGTGAGGTGCCAGCACCACAGGTGAACTAGCGGCAGTGGGGTCAGGGTGTGCCCTGACGGGGCGGCCTCGGCGTCCACTGCCCTCACGGGTGCCAGGCCTGTGTTCTCTGTACACTGTGTCCCCGGAGACCACGTTCTGGTTTCCAGTTTTCGGAGTCTTTCAGGCTAAAGCAGGCTCAGAGAAACACCTCTGGGATGCTTGGGTCATGGTGCCAGGCCCTGGGGACAGCTTCAGAGCCCCTGGGGACCCCTGGAGAGGGGCGGCTCATGGAGGCGCTGTGCAGGGGCAGGTGGGGAGGCGGGGGCGGGGCTTGGGGGTCCCTGGCGAGCAGCCTGGCTTCTGCAATGCCTCTTGCAGTCCCTGCGGCTCTGGTCTTCCCAAAGTTCGTCTTCTGGTGAGAAAAGCCCTTTTCAAGAGCCACTCCTGTTCCACGGCCCCACATGCCCCCACAGGGTGGGGGTCAGCCAGCAAGGGCTCACGTGGGAGACAGGTGAGCTTGTACTCACAGGGCCACAGGTGACAGAGACCCACAGCCCCCAGGTCGGTTCCGCACCCCGTTACCCGGCCCTGGGGGAGCGCCCGGACCTTGGATCAGGGTGCCCAGGGCCGCCGGGGGAGGCTCCCACCGGAGGCCCCGTCTCACATCTGGCCCCTCCGGAACCTCGGGGGCCTGCAGTTCAGGCGGACACGTGCACAGACCGTGGAGTGGGTCCCACCAGCCCAGGGGGCCGGGGCGATGGGGGAAGCAGGGTCGTCAGGGGCAGGGAGAGGCGCATGGACGGCCTGGCTCTGGGGGGCTGGGGAGCCTGTGGACATCCAGTGTGGGCTCCCGGGCCCCGGGGAGAGCAGCATCCACATGGTCCAGACCTGACCCTCGGGGGGGCCAGGCGGGGCTGAGGCTGGTGCACGTGTCCCCCCATGCAGGCTGTGTCCCCCCAGGGTCTCCGGGTGCTTCGGGGCCCTGGGGGCCTGGTCTCCGCTGAGCCGGGTCAGGCGTCCGGGAGCTGGGGGCGCCCTGCCCGGTGTGTGTGCTCAGCCCACAGGCTGACCAGTCAGCCCAAGGAGGCAGCTGCGGCTCCCGGCAGTGCCACCTGCTTCACCTGGCCGACATCCCGCTCCAGCTCCTCCCCAGCTCGCCACAGGTCCTCACACTTCTGCTTCAGCCCGTCGCCCGCCTGCTGCAGCCGCTGATTCATGGCCACGTAGGCCCGGCTCTGCTGGTAGAGCTGCTCCCGCTGGGCCTCCGTGTCCTCTGCCCGCTGGGAGAGGCCCAGGGAGTCTGGGGACAGGACACAGTACACCGGTGAGGCAGGGGCAAGGAGAGGACACCGTGTGTCGCCCCAGCAAAGCAGGGAACTGGAGAAAACGTATCACAGAGAAGCCTCGCCCCTGCGTCCCCAGGCCCCCGTGTGTATCGGCCTCCAACCCGCAGAGGGCAGCGGACGGAGTCACAGGGCCGGCGGGCTCCTACCAGGCTCTCCAGGCCAGATGCCACACTGCACCTCCCTAAACCTGCTCCCTGGCCATGCAACCTTGTGAAACCCAGCAGTCCAGGAGGCGGCACGTTTCTCGGTAACCCCGCGTCCCGTAACAGCACCTGCCGGGATGCAGGCTGCCTGCTTCCCTGCTCTGGGGACAGGCCGGGAAACTAGGACCTGACGAGAAGTCACCCTATCACCTGCGTTGGTACTAAGGAGGGACACAGGCCACTCGATGCTCGGGGCGGCCAGGACATGAGGTCCAGGTAGGAGCTCCCCCTCCGTGGGTCCTCGCACAGCCCCGCCTCAGTCTGCCCTCCCTGGAAACGCTGGTGGGCGTGGTCCTGGGGCTGCTCCGACCAACAGAACCTTCCAGATGCTCTGATACCAGGGGCTCTTGGCGCTCGAAACACAGACACGTTGAGCAAAGCACCAAATTCCTACTATTATTTCATTCTCCCCCCAAAGAACCCCAACGCATTTCTCCCCAGCTCTGGTCCCCCAAGACTAACGGTCACTCCTCCACCAGAGTGACCCCAGGGCGGGCACTTTCGGGGGTAGTGTGTGCCCGGTGCGGGGGCTGAGCAGCAGCCTGCGGGGACAGAACGCGGCCTTCGGGAAGCTTCCAGGACCGGAGAAACGAACATCACGGAGCAGAACACAAAACGCGCTGACAACACCGCCCGCGGCCCCGACTTCCAGGACAAGGGGTGGACGAGGCTTCCCGCGGGGCCGGGCCTGAGCCTCCGGGCCGCCGCCCCCGCCGCGACCCCACCTTCACCCCGCAGCTGCAAGCCAAGAACCCCGTCTGTCCCCTTTAACCCCCACCCCCGGGGCCCGAACCCTCGAAGCGTCGACCCGAGGTCAGGGGCGCCCCGAAGACGGCACTGTCGGCGGCCCGGCGGGCGCCCCCGAGGCGCGCGTGCAGCCAAGCCCGGCTCGGACTAGCGTCGCTCCTAATTCCCGGGCTTCACCGACGCGCCGCTCCCGCCGGGGCCGGGTCCCAGGCCCGCCCCTCCCCCGCTCCTACCGTCCAGGCCCAGCGCGATGAAGACCGGGTCGTCGGGGGGCGCGCCCCGCACGTCCTCCAGGATCTGCTCCACCGCGGGCGGCGCGGGCCGGGTGGGCAGCACCACGCGCTTCTTGGCCTTGGAGCCCATTCCTGGAGGCGGGAGGAAACGGCGCTGACGGGCTCTGCCCCTCCCCCCGGGCCCCGCCTCCCGCCCCGCGAACTCCTACACGGCGCCGGAGCCCCGCCCCCGGGCAAGCCCGCCCCGCCCCCCGGGGCTCGCTCCGCCCCCGGCCCTCCCAAGGACCGACAACGTGGGGCCGGCGGGGGCCGGCGCCGGGCGCCGTCTCTGCCTCAGCTTCCCCGCCGACGCCTCCAGCGCCCCTACCTCCTCACGCCGGCGCGCCTGCAGAACCGCGGGCGCCGCCGAGGAGCCACTTCCGCTTCCGGTTGCGGCGGAGCCCCGCCCCCGGGCACGTGACGCCCACTTCCTGCCTCCCCTGGCTCCTGCCCGCCCCTCGCCGCGGGGCCACGCCCCCTCTTAAAGGGGCCGCGCCCTCAAGGGTCCTCGTCGTGTCGCTGCTGGCTGCGGTGTCCCTGGAAGAGCTCGGGGTGGGCGCGGGGTCCTGTGCCGGCTGCCCTCGCCGCGTCACAAAGCACCCACTCCCGGCGTCCTGCCGAAAGGGGACACAACCCACGTGGTGCCGTGGGGACACGGTGACTGCCCACGCCAGGCGGGCTGGCCGTGCGGGTCAGGGGAGGTGGCCGGGGCGCTGGACGCTCGGCGGCGTCGCCCCTCTGGTCCCCAAAACCTCCTCCCCACGGCTGGGTTGGGGAGGCTGTGAGCGGAGGCACACGCTGGGTGCTCACCGTGAGCCGGGGGGGCGAGCTTGCCCTCCTGATCGCACATTTACCGAAGCAGGTGCTAGATGCAGCGTCCTCGCACGGATGAGGCCACCAAGGCTCGAAGGAGGCGGCCAAGCACTCCCGGGACGCTCGGCTGCAGCAGTGGATTCACTACAGCCAAGGGGTAGAACAGCGCCGACGTGCATCGCTGGAGGAACGGATCAATACTAGTCCCTCCCGGCGGCCTCGGGCAGGAGCTTGCGAGGAGCCAGGCTGCCCTGGGAACCGTCTCCCTGGCCCCGCCCCCACCGCGGCTGGGCTCTGGCATCGGGGCTGGCCGCCCTTCTCTGCGGGCCACTGGGTCCTCCAGGGCCTGATGTCAGGGAGAAGACAGTCCCCAAGCCGGCACGCGGGAACCCCCAACCGTGCCGTGGGGGGGGGGGGCACTGCCCCTGCCCCAAAGGAGACCACAGACTTGGCACCTCCTATTCAACCTTTATTGCAAACTCTGAGGTCGGATGGGGTGCCTGAGACCCTGGGAGGTGTCGTTTGTTGTCCCTGCTCCTCCGGCCCGCTTCTGGGGCTGGGAAGGGATGGCTGTCACCGCCCGACCTCAGCCCACCCCACCCCACCCCCACCCCAAACTGTGTAACGAGACTTTTCTCTCTGTTTCCCCTGGACCTGCCAATTTTGGGTCCAGGATGCCACGCCGGCCACCCCCGGCCCGGGGGCCTCAGTGACCGGCCGGGCCTCCTCGGGGCAGGTTCTCCGATCCCCAGCCCGGTTCCAGTCTGAAGCAAAGGAGTAGGACAGCGGTGCCTGTCCGGGCACTGGTTTCCCTCCTAGTCAGATGTCTCTAGGTTCCAGGCAGCCGCTGGGCCTGGGGGGGTGGCGGGGTGGCCCCAGCACCGGGGAGGCCCCCACGTGGCGGCGGGCAGCCTGTAGAGGATGCAGCACAGTAAGGGGCTCCCGAAGGCCACAGCCAGCAGCGTCAGTACCACGGCCTGGGCGCGGCCACGGTGGCACCTGGGGTGGCCGACTGCGGTGGGCTGGGGGGGGCTGTCGGGAGGCACAGGCCCTGAGCAGGAGCCCCGATGCTCACGCAGCGAGTACGACGGGGGACAGGCGGTGCAGTTGAGCTGCGAGCCGCCGCGGCAGGGGCAGCAGGAGGCGCGGCAGCTGGAGCAGACGCGCAGCGCGGGTGTGGCCGGGCGCCCAGGCCCGCCGGTCACCGCCTGCTGGGTGTGCTTGCAGTACCTCGGAGGGCAGTAGGAAAGGCAGAGGTGGCCCAGGGTGTAGGCGGAGCTGTGGCATTCTGCGCGGGGGACATGCCCGGGGGGTGAGAGGCCGAGGCCCTCACGGCGTGCGTCTGCCCTCCCGCCCCGGGCCGCACACGCACACTGCCCGCCGCTGCCGCCTCCCAGCAAGCAGGCCGTGCCACGCCAGGCACTCACCCTGGCACAGCCCCTCTGTGTCCCGCTGCACACACGCGCTGCTGGTCACCTGGGGGCCCGGGGGCCGCGCCGTCATGTCCTCGGCCGTCCCGTAGAGCAGCAGCGTGTAGCGGTACAGCGTCCCTGGCAGGGGTTGTGGTGGGCACGGGGAGGAGGGGGAGAGGCTGTTGGCCGCCTGGTCCTGCCCTCCCGGGCCCCTCTCCCCGGCCACCCCGCCCGGAGCTGGACTCCCAGACCCTGACGCCACCGGGCTGAGCCCCCGCTGTGCAGGGGTAACTGAACGCCTACTGTGTGCTGGTAACCAGGTGCCCAGTATGCACCGAACACACGCGCTGGGTCTGTCGGGGGACTGCTGGGCGTCCCTCTACGAGGGGTCCCCGGGGGCCCCAGCCTGCACGCAGCCCTCACCCGTGTTGAAATAGTAGCCTTTGTTTTCCAGGCCCAGGGTCCACAGGCCCCGCGGGTCCTCGTCCCAGAAGTGGGTGGACATGAAGATCCAGTTGTTGTAGCCTTGGCCGCTGACGTCCAGGGGTCTGGGATGGGAGGTGGAGGTGGGGGTGGGGGTGGAGGCGGGGCCGCTAGCTGGGGGGGGACCCCGGACCCCGGTGTGCGCCTCCAGCCCTGTACCTGATGGCCACGAGCGTGGAGCGGGTGCCCATGGGGCTGGTGAGCGAGATCTCCAGGTCCCCCCGGCGGCTGTAGGACAGAGACAGCTGCACCTGCACGTGCTCCAGGGAGCGGATGTAGTTGGCGCTGCCCGCGCAGGCCGACACGTTCTTCCTCACTTGCGTCAGCGGCAGGATGGGGCTAGGGGCGGCGTGGGGGGTGAGGGCCCCTCCTGTGGGCCTGCTGGGGGATGGGCGGCCAGCAGGTGGGGTCTGGGCTTACCTCTCCGTTACAGGTGGGTCAACAGGCCTTGGGGCCAGCCTCCCACATGTACGTCACCCCCCCCATGGTAATGACAGGTGTGGGGAGGTGGCAGGTGAGCACAGTGGGGGCCGGCTGAGGAGGGCGCTCACGTGGGGGTGTGGACGATCCGAACGACGCATTTCTGCTGGGGTTGTGTGGGCAGCCACGTTCGAGCCATGTCCACCAGCAGCCTGGCGTCCAGCAGCCCATAGCCATAGTGGTGGCTCACTGTGTGGAGGGGTGGTCATCAGTCGCCCCGCGGCCGTGGCACCCCCCTCCCTCTGGCCCTGCCTCACCTTGGCGCCCCACACCGTTGGTCCTCCAGTCCTCGGCCTGGAGCTGTGCTGGCCTCGACGCACGGACCACCAGGTGCTGCATGTCCCTCCACGTCAAGAATGGGCTGAAGGCAGGCGAGGGCAGGTGAGCTGGGGCCACGCTGGGGGGTGAGTGCAGTAAGCGGGGTCCCCTCCGTCACCTACTTGGCCTCCAGAGCCAGGGCAATCATGCCCGCAGCCAGCGGGGCTGAGGCCGAGGTTCCCGTGTGCTTGTCCGTGCACTGGTGGTGCAGATCTGTGGTGACCTAGGGGCAGACAGGGGGACTTGGGGGGCCTGGCACACATGCAAACCCACACTTTGTTCAAGAAGGTACCGCAGAGATACCACCAGGGACGGGGCCCTGAGTGCCGCCCAGGTCGCACACCTGGGGAGCTGACCCTGCCTGGAAGACAGGAGGGTGTGTGAAGGGGTGACAGCTGTGGGGCCTGGACTTGGGGCCCATCGTGTTCCAGGTGTCACAGGGCAGCCCCTAGGAGGGGGCACAGTCGGGGGAGGGGACAAAAGAAGGGGAGGGGTGGGAGTGAATCAGGGCAAGGGGATGGGAGAGAAGGGGCAGGTGGGAAAGTGGGGACAAACAGGCCGGAGGGAGCAGAGAACAGGAGGGAATGGGGCAGGGGCCAGGACAGCAGCGGCAGGGGCCGGGGGCAGAGGGCGGGGGCAGGGGCAGCGGGCACTCACGATCTGCGGGTCAGTGGCCACGCCGCTGCTGTAGGTGGTGGTGAGCGTGGAGGCGCAGGCCTCGCTGTACCAGGGCACGCGGCCGTGCTGGGTGGTGCTGCCCACCGAGAGCGTGTGGATGCTGTTGGTGTAGCCGTCACAGTTGCAGTTGTCATAGTGCAGGCCGCCGTTGCCCGACGCCCAGACGAAGAGCGTGCCCAGCCCACCGCGGCCCTGCACACAGGGACGGGTGGGGGAACCGGGATGGGGGCGTCGGCCTTGAGAGCAGGCCCAGGCCCACCGCGGCCCCGGGTGTGCTCACCTTGGTCACGCCGCGCCTGAAGGCCTCCCGGGTGAGGATGCCCGGGCCGTCCACCGTGCGGCCGTCGTCCTCGGGGCCCCAGCTGGCGCTGTAGATGTGGATGTGCTGCGGCTGCAGGCTCAGCGACTGGGCCTCGATGACGTCTGTGATGGTGCCGTCCAGCATGCGCACCCCTGCCCAGAGGGGGGTGGGCGTCAGGCCTCGGCAGACGCCCCGCCGCACCCCCCCCCGGGCAGGTCTGACCAAGGGGCCCCCTCTGCCCCCCACAGGAGGGCATTCGTGCTGGGCCCTGTGGCCCCCAGAGGTGCCTTCTCGGGTCTGTCCGCTAACTGTACCCGGCACTGCCAGTCACCCAGTGTCGGGGACAGGAGGAGCTGGACCCCACGTACCTCCAATTCGGGCGTTGTAGGCAACACCGGTGCCGCAGAACCCATTGTTTGCCATCGCTGCCACTTCCCCAGCGCAGCGGGTCCCGTGCCTGGCGCCAAGGGGAGAGGGGAGCCAGCTGCAGTGCCCCCCACGGCCCCCGCAGGGCACCAGGGGCTCCCCTTACACCCTGCGGGATGCCAGGCTCACCGGTTCTCGTCACTGGGCGTGTAGCGCGGCTGGGGGTCTGGGTCGTAGTCATTGAAGTCGTAGCTGGCCAGGGGGTCCTGGGGCGGAGTGGGGACGTGAGGGGGGGGCCGGGACGTGGGACCTGGGGCAGCCCCCGCCCCGGTGCCCCCGGTCTCACGTAGTTGGCCCAGAGATCCGGGTGGTCCTTTTCGATGCCGTCGTCCAGGACAGAGACCACCACACCCTGGCCCGACAGCCCCTGACTCCAGACCTGCAGGATGTTCAGGTCCGGCTGCACCTTGTTGTTCTGTGCAAGGTGGGGGTGGGGGTCAGTGGGGCGCTGGCGCAGCCCACCCCCACCCCTGCCCGGGCCGCTCACCATGTACCACTGCTTGGGGAACCAGGGGTCCGTGGGTACCACCGATGAGCGCTTCACCCGCCGCCGGAGCGTCTGCTGCTCAAACCACTGCACCTGGAGACGGGCGCACACTGCAGGAGGGGGCTGCACCCCTCCAGCCAGCCCACCCTCCACCCCACCCTCCTGCCCTCACACACCTGCCGCCCAACAGGACCTGCCCCCCTGAGTCTCTCCCCAAAGGGCCCGGGTCGACAGGCCTCCTCCCCAGGCCTGCCAAGGGGCGGCTGTCTGTGGGGCCGCAGCTGGGGCGGCCTGTGTCCAGGTGGGCCATGGCCTGTCCTGGTCCCTCGTGGTGGGGGGTGGGCCTAAGGCCTTGTGTTTGCTGGGGCTGCTCTTTGGGGTCCTCATGTGCCCGGGGCACTGCCTTCAGAGGGGCCCTGGGCCCACTGACTCGAGGTCCAGCCCTGCACCTTCTCCAGTCCCTGTTCCAGATTCTTCTGCCCATGACCTGCCCATCTCCCTGCTGCGGTGGCCATTTCTCTCTACCAGTCCTCCCCACCCCTCACAAGACACCCCTGGGTGGCCATACCCACCTCCTCCCTGGTCCCCACTCTGCCCCATGCCTCTCTACAGCATCACTCTCTGCTGAGACCGTGCCCTGCTGCCCCTCTCTCCGGGGCCCACGAAGCCCTGCTTATCTGGCCCTCACCAGCCTCCCTCTGCTGCAGCCACGGGGGCTGACTCACCCCGGGGCCTTTGCACATGCTCCTCTACCCGCCCCAGGCTGTTCTCCCTCAGACCTCTGCCCTTCCTTCTCCCTTGCTGATCTCTCAACATCCCCAAACCAGTTCATGTGCCCTCGCCCTCATCTCAGTGATGGGGCAACCATCTCCCCATTTGCCCAGCTCCACACTACGGAGCTGGGCCTGATTTCTCTCCATCCCGCACATCCAATCCATCGGCAAACCCTGGCCCCTCTGTCCTGCAAAACCCATCTTGAACCAGTGATTTCTGTCCCCAGTGCTCCCAGTGGGTTTCAGGCCATCAAGGCTCTTGCCTCCATGCCGATCAGCTCCCCTGGCCCAGCCAATACCTCGTCATGGCTCCTGAGGGCTTGCAGACTCAGCCTCGACCCCCCAACTTGGCAGCTAAAGCCTTTCTCCCAATCCGGGACTTCTCTGAGCATCTCACAGGCTCGCTGGGTGACTTCAGGCGGGATTCCTACTCTGGAGCCGTTGCCCCCGTCGTATAAAGGGCCACTTCCCTTCCCCCCATCCTGTGAACTCCGACGGTATCTGCCCTCTGTACGGAGTATGTAGGAACCTTGATCTTTCGGGGTGAGACAGAGGAGGGGGCTGGGGGTGGGAGTGGGAGCAACAAGAAATGCTGACAGTGTGCCGAGGCTCGAGGACGAGCGGAGGCCCAGACTCAGGGCAGGTGGCCGAGACCCCCAGGCCAGGCTCACCTTGGGGTCTTTCTTCAGGCGCAGGCAATGGCCCCAGTGTGGGGTCAGGGACTGCTGGACCACGCCCCGATGTCGCAGGTGGAAGTACTGCCCGTCAGGAAAGATCTGGGAACGTGGAGAAGCATCCGCGAGCATGGCACCTGGCTCCGACATGGAGTGCCCCAGGACAGGCCAACACCTCTGGCTTGCTTCCCCCCCCCCCACCAGGTGCCCAGGTGAGGGCTTCGGTCGCCCCCCAGAGGCCCCAGAATCTGAAGCTGGTCGAGGCAGGGGTGGGCTGGGGCTTCTGGACATCTGGAGTACCCCTCCCGTCTGCCGGGGCCTGGGGTCGTCCAGGCCCCGCCCCTCCTGTCCATCGGGTCCCACCCACCTGCCCCAGGTAGACGAAGCCGAATTTGCGCGCCAGGCGCTCGGCCTCCCGGTAACCCTGGGACACCCTCACGGCCCAGCTGCTGACATAGATGGGGGCCCGGGCCGAGGACCACCCCACAGGCAGGGGGCCAACGAGGGCCAGGCCCAGGGCCACCGCTAGGCGCAGCCAGAGCGCAGTCCGGGCGGGCCGCATGGCGGCGGCGGCGGGGGCGGGGCCGGGCCGGGGCCTCCGAAAGCCCCTCCCCCTGGGCAAACCGCCGAGTCGGCCCAGGCGCCCGCCCCGCCCCCGGGGCCATAGCAACCCCGGGAAGGCTTCAACTCCCAGGGGGCCTTGCGGCTCCCCCTTGAGGGGCGCGAAGATCCGGCCCGAGTCGCAGACCCGAGCCGTCTGCAGCCTCAGTGTCCCCGACCTGGACAGTGACCCGCTCTCCCGACCCAGAGGAGCCGGGTCGCCGCGGCTCTCCTCGGCCCCGCCCCCGAGAATCAGCCCTGCCTCCTGCCCGGCGCCGGCGGACTAGCGCTTCCCAGTAAGTCCCGCCTCCCGGATCGGGGCGCCCCAACCCCCTGCCCCAGAGGCTGCCCTCCTCCTTTATGATCAGCCCCGCCCCTCCCCTGCCCTCGCCAATCAGCTCCGGCCTCTCTAGGGTCCCCCGCCAGAGGCTCCGCCCCCACGGCGGCTCCGCCAATAATCCCCGGCCATGGCCCCGCCCCTTGCTCCGCCCACGTCCCGGCCCGTCCGCCAATCGGCGCGCTCAGCCTCGGCGCCCCGCCCACTGCCCCCGGAGTCGCGGCTGCGGCGGCCGCGGCCCGCCAGAGGGCAATGCGGCGGGGGAGGCGGGGCAGGCCCCACCTCCTTTGTCCGCCCTGCCCTCCCATTGGCCGGGGCGCGGGGCAGGGGGCGGAGACCAGCCTGGGGGCGGAGCGGGGCTGCTCGCGCCGCGGGACCGAGGCACGAGCGCCGCGGGGCCGGTGCGCGGGGCCGCGGTCGAGCTCGGGCTGCCAGCCCCGGGCCCGCCGGTGCCATGGACGGCCTGCGCCAGCGCTTCGAGCACCTTCTGGAACAGAGGAACTTGGTCACCGAAGCGCTAGGGGCTCTCGAAGCCAAGACAGGTGTCGACAAGCGGTACTTGGCCGCGGGTGAGCCGTCCGGGGCGCTCGGGACTGCTGCCCCATTTCGCCGACCGGCACACTGAGGCCCTGGGGCGCCGGGGCCCCGGTCCCGACCCCTCGCGGCCGGCGCCTTCTGCGGGGCTCGGGCTCGGACGGCGGGGCGCACCTCTCCGTCCACCGGGGAGACAGACGGAGATCCTGGGGAGGGGTCGTGCGCCAGGACCTCGCGTCTGCCAGCAGCCTGTCCTATGCCCTCGTCGTGCGATCTCGGGCGAGTGTCACCCCCTCTCTCGGCCCCTGCATTACCTCCACTCCCACCCTCGGGTCTGGCCGCAGGCCGCCGCTGCCCCTTCCCTGCGGGCCCTGGATGACCGCCAGGCCGAAGTCCAGTTCTTCTAGTTCCTGTGTCCGCCCTGGGGGAGGAGAGGGCGGCGGGTAGGCGACCAGTGCCCTGGAGTCTTGCCTCCCCGTCCCACAAGGATCCCAGGCTGGAAGCAAGTGGAGCATCCTGCTGGGGCAGGAGGGTCTCCCCCACCTCTCTTCCCTCCCATTTTCCTGCGAGCCCCCCCCCCCCAACGGCTTTGGCCCACTGTGCGTGAATACTTGGGTTGGGTTGTCTGAGGCTGTGACGGGGCTGGAGGGGTAGTGGATGCGGGAGCGTAGAGAAGAGCCCCAACAGCCCGGGAGCGGGACTCCTGACTATAACCATTCCAGGACCCCCTCCTCTTCCTTTCCTCCTCGGTGACCTTGGGGGGGCCCCTGCCAGTGTCCCAGACTGTCTGGGAAGCACTCCTCAAATGCCTTCTTCCCCTCTTTTCCCGTGTACCAGGCCCGTCAGTTCTGCCGCCACCCCCCACACACACACCCAGGGTGCATCACAGGGACACTTTGTCCAGACGTGGCTTTGGGTGAGGACAGGGTGTGTGTTCTGAACACCTCTGTGTGCAGATCCTGGGAGTCCTCTTTCCTCCCATTTCCCCCAGAGGGGAACCTGTGCCCAGCGGCCCAGGGAAGGCCGGTGCTTTGCTTCCCGGGGCCTGCGGTGTCAGGGCAGGTCAGCTCAGCCAGGAACCTGCCCTGGCTTCTCTGCGCGTTTCCACATCCCTGGTATCTGGGGGCAGGGACTCTAGGTCATAGGGCAGTGGGGGGAGGGGCCTCCTGGGGAGGCTGGGAGTCACAGGGAGGAAACTGAGGCCCTCCTCTAGCGTCAGGAGCTTCGTGGGAGGCTGCCTCTGCCACCTGCCCTGTCTGGAGCATCCACCCCTCCCTCCTCACCTCTCCATCTGCCCCCCCAGCTCCATCTGTTGCTGATCTCAGAGAGCGCGCTCCCCCCATGTCCAAGGTCATCCACCCATTGCTGAGGCTGCAGGAATAGGGATTGAGGGGAGAGGTGCCCTAAGAAAGCTGCTCCTCCCAACCAGAACTTCCCCCCCATCCAGATGTGGGACCTCTTGGGCCCCAGCTGCCCCAAATGATCAGTTCCCCAGCCCCGACAGCAACAGACGAAACCCAGCAGAGACGGTGACCAGACCTCCTAAGGCCCGCTGGGGAGGCTCCCCTCCCTCCCCTGACCCCAGGCCCTAGGGATAAAGACCAAAGCAGGTGGAGGGAAGGGTGGGGGTGACTCTGCCCTTTGACACACCAGTGCCCTCTGTCTCTGCAGATAACAGCCTGGGGGAGGAGGCTGGAGGCTATAAAGTGCTCCCAGGAGCCCAGAGGCTCTCTGAGTGACCTTGGGTCTCACTCCCCCAGTTTCCCGTGTGTTCTGGCCATTGAGTGGGTTACAGCGGGGAAGTGCAGGGACCTGCACACCAGGAGCACTTAATAAATGCAGTGTTTACCATCATTGCTTTCAGAGTGGCTCGTGCTCCTGGCTCCCTGCCTCCCCCAGGGGTGTTTTCTCTGAACCCTCACCTACCGCTGGGAAAGCGTGTGTGTGCCTAGAGGGTGCTCGGGAAACGCGTAGAGCTGAGTGGTATTTAGCTATCGCCACAGCAACCTTGGGAGACAGGGCTATTACCACCCCATTGACAGATGGGGAAACTGAGGATGCTCCGCGTCGTGCGGCAGGTGGGAAAGCAGCGGGCTCTCTGTGCTAAGCTGTCTTGTGCTAAGACAAGGGTCCTTACACGGGGCCATGCTGTCCCTCTCGGGACACCGGGCAGTGACTGGGGACGTTGGTGGCTGTCACGACTGGGGGTGCTCCTGGCATCGCGGGCTGGGGGCCCGGGATGCTGCCTGGCACCCCAGGGCCAGGACGTCCCCACCGAAGATGATCCTGCCCCGATTGTCCGCAGCGGTGAGGATGAAAAACTCCATTGAGATCAAAGTCACAAATGTTGCCGTTCCCTGCTCACTGGGAATCCAGCCCGGATGACAGAATGGCCTTACTTTTGGGTTTTTCTCCCGTGACTTTCATTCGGACGCCGGTCTCTGGTGCCCAGCCCCTCCCATGGGACCTGAGCAGGGCACTTATACTGGCGATGGGCGGATGGTCACTTACTCGTTCAACAAACAGCTACTCTGTACTTCTCAGGGCCAAGGTCCCTGCCGGCCCTTGGGGGGCTCGCAGTCTGGGGCTAGTGGGGGGGGGCACAGACCGACTGGTTACCTGGTTACAGACACAAAACACGGGGCCCGGGGCCATGGTGACGGTCGCCCAAGTGCTGCAAGGGTGGCAAACCCATCCTGTGGGGTCCCCGAGCTTGCAGGGGGAGTGGTTGCTGCAGACCGGGTCTGCGGCGGGAGGCGGCCCAGGGGTGCCGCCCTGCCCACGCCCTCTCTCCTGCAGGAGCCGCCACTCTGCTAAGCCTGTATCTTCTGTTCGGCTTCGGGGCGTCTCTACTGTGCAATGTAATCGGCTTTGTGTACCCCGCCTATGCATCGTGAGTGCCTGCTGGCTGCCCGGGGGCGGGGGCGTCTGGGGGCCCTGGGCAGCCCCTGACTCGCCACCCCGCCCCCAGAATCAAAGCTATCGAGAGCCCAAGCAAAGACGACGACACTGTGTGGCTCACCTACTGGGTGGTGTACGGCCTGTTCGGGCTGGCAGAGTTCTTCAGCGATCTACTCCTGTCCTGGTTCCCTTTCTACTACGCGGGCAAGGTGCGTGCCGCCAGGTCACACGCGGGCCTGGGGCCCCCCGGGGCGGGCCGGCGACCAGGACCCGGGCTGGCGGGAACCGCACCCTGCTGCCCCGTCCCCAGGCTGTCCGACGGGGTGGCCCAGCCCCGTGCCCCAGGGCCAGCGAGCCTAACCCCTGCCGTGTCCCCACAGTGCGCCTTCCTGTTGTTCTGCATGATTCCCGGGCCGTGGAACGGGGCTCACATGCTGTATCATCGCGCCATTCGTCCACTGTTTCTAAAGCACCACGAGGCCGTGGACAGCATCGTGAGGGACTTCAGCGGGCGAGCCCTGGACGTGGCGGCCGGAATCACTCGGGACGGTGTGTGCTCGCGGGGCGCGGGGGTGTCGCCGTGTCCCCGCCTCCGTGTGCCTGGGTCCCAGCCCCCCAGCCCCTGCTCAGCCCTCTCCTGCCCCCTCCGTCCTGGCCATCCCCTGGGTCGCCCCCCTCGGCGGCCCCCTCACTGTCGGCCTCTCTCTCCTACGCTCTCGGGAACCAGTCCTGCAGACCCTGGCCCGGGGCCGGGCTCTCGTCACCCCCGCAGCCGCCCTTGGAGCTGAGCGTACGTAGTCCCCAGCCCCGGGAGGTCGGCCTGTGCGTGTGCAGGTCTGCGTGAAGAGCGGTCCCCGCGGACGACGGGAGAACGGCCTCGTCGGCCCCCGCGCCCCTGGCCGCCGCCCTGCCCCGCCTCACCCCCTCGGCCGTGTCTTTGCAGCCAAAGCAAGTGTGGCTCAGCTCCAGAAGGACAAGTGAAAGCCTCGCCCAGCCTCCACAAGGAGCCGCCGCCCGCTGGTGAGCCGGGGGGCACATCGCGGCCCAAGTCCCCCCTGGATTCCCCCACCGACTCGCCAGCAGAGACCTCCACGAGCCCCTCGTCCCCGAGCAAGCCAGTCCCCGCCAGCTCCTCGCAGACCATCTCAGCCCAGCCCCAGGTGCGCCCCCCAGCTGGCACCTCCCGGGTGCCCAGCAAGTCCAGAGTGCAGCTTCGGCCGCGAGCCACCTCCAGACAGTCCTCCGAGACCGCCGGCCAGCAGCGTCCCCAGTCATCTGCCACTGCCTTGGGCCAACCCCAGCCAGCCCAAGAGTCCTCAGGCTCCGCACAGCGCCCTAACACCTCCTCCAGCCAGGGCTCGCAGTCCCCCAGCGGCACCGCCGTCCCCGCGCAGTCCCCCAACAAGACCTCAGATGGGCCCGGGGACCCGGCCCCCAAGGCCTCCAAGTCCGGCAGACAGAATGGGAAGGAGTCCTTGACGCAGCCCAGCGGCAGCTCCTCGGTGCCCGAACTGCCTGGCTCCAGCCCGTCCGAGTCCTCCCTGGAGTACACCTCCGAGTCCACCACCGAGGTCACCTGCCGCTGGCCCCACCCCAGGCACAGGCTGCGCTGTCTGCAGCACTGCTGGCGGCTGAAACACCTGGCCTGCTAGGGGCGACTCAATAAAGCTCATCTGGACGAGCTCCGTCTGGCCGTGTGTCCTCGGGGGGAGCCCGGGGCCGGGGGCTTCGCGGGCACTGTCGTATCCGACCAAGAGCAGAGGCTTGAAGAAGCTGAGGCCCAGAGAGCCACAGGTGCCTGCCCACGCTCCTGCCATGTGGCTGGGAAGGCTTTTCCCGGAGGAGAATTGGAGCGAGAATTAGAGTACAAGGCCTTTATTTGGGAGGGATCCCGGGCATCGCCAGCAGGGGTGGGGGGGGCAGATGGGGAGAGGACGGAGGCTGAGCTTGGGTGTTGCCGAGCCCCAACCGCTGTGGGCACCTGGAGCTCCATCCCGGGTGTGGGGGGGGTGGGCTCTGGAAGCCTGGGTCGCCTGCGTAGCCGGGAACACTCCTGCCCACCGCCCCTGCTGGCTCCTGGGGAGCCGTGGCCACCCTGCATGCAGTGTGGGGGGCAGGGGCGGAGGAAGCCCTGGCCCAAGGTGGGGGTGCTGGCAGTTGGCGTCAGGGTGGCATTCCTGGGCGTGGGGGTGAGGGCGAAGGCTGAAGCGGCAGCCTGCAGTCGGTCTCCTCTAAACACCAGCCGGGGCCTGATCGTAGAACCAGGCAGAGACCGCAGCGAGAGGGGTGACAAGCCTGTCGCGTGGATATAGCTGCTGAACGCTCAAGCAAACAGACAAACTCAGTCCGACCGTGCAGTGACACGAGAACACCACCCATGGGCGGGCAGGTCCCTGGAGGCAAAGCCTGAGTGGGAAGCTGGCAGGGGTGTGCGCGTCGGGGACTGAGCACGGAGGTGGTGTCAGCTGGGGGGCGGCACCCGGGGGTCTCGAGTGTCTCAGCCCACCGCGAAGAGGGCGGCAACCCCACTGCACCTCCATCGCCTGAAGACAAGCCTGTGGCCAGGCGCCTGCAGCCACAGCTCAGAAGGACCTGCCCCCTCCCCCCCGGTGTGCGTCCCCCACACCCCGCCAGGGCCTGCTCTCCCAGATTCTGGTTGGTCATGGCTTGTGTTTTGGGTTTTTTTTTTTAAGATTAAAAAAAAAATTGGGGATGCCTGGGTAGCTCGGCAGTTGAGCGTCTGCCTTGGGCTCAGGTCGTGACCCCGGGGTCCTGGGATCGAGTCCCACCTCGGGCTCCCCGCAGGGAGCCTGCTTCTCCCTCTGCCTGGGTCTCTGCTGCTCTCTGTGTCTCTCAGGAATAAGTAAATAAAATCTCAAAAAAAAAAAAAAAAAAAAGACATGGGATCCCTGGGTGGCGCAGCGGTTTGACGCCTGCCTTTGGCCCAGGGCGCGATCCTGGAGACCCGGGATCGAATCCCACATCGGGCTCCCGGTGCATGGAGCCTGCTTCTCCCTCCGCCTGTGTCTCTGCCTCTCTCTCTCTCTCTCTCTCTCTCTGTGACTATCATAAATAAATAAAAATTTAAAAAAAGACTTTAAAAATTTATTTAAGAGAAATTGTGTGTGAGCAGGGGGTGGGGCAGACGGAGAGAGAGACTGTCAAGCAGGCTCCCCGCTGAGCGCGACCCTGTGATCGTGACTTAAGCAGAAATCAGAAGCCGGACACTCAACTGACTGAGCCCCCAGATGCCCCCCCGCTCCCGGGTCACAATTTCTGGTGGAAACACAAGGGGAGCGTCAGTAGGATGCTCACAAGGCTGTAACTCAGGGGTTCCCAGCTCGGGGTAATGGTGCCCCAGGGACATCGGACGGTGTTTGGAGACACTTCTGGTGCCTGTCACTTCCCACAGGCCAGTGGCACGTCAGCCCAGCCCCCGCGTTCGCAGGCCCAGCTTGTCTGCAGCTGCTGGTGGCCCCTCTCGCCCCACACACTCTGCCCCAAACGGAGGCGGCCCTGTGCAGCCTCCTCCCTGCAGCCTGTGTCCTCATCCTTGAGCTGAGCAACGGGTCCGACTCATTCGTTTGCTCGTTCAACAAGTACTGAGCGCCCGCCATATGCCAGGCCCTGTTGCCAGTCAAGGATGCGGTAATGGCCCAGAGAGATAACAATACTGGCTCCTGAGGATTTGGGGAGGTGACGACAGCATGATAAACATATAGGTCAGAAGGAAGGGAATGTTGGGGGGGAATGGAGCAGGGGTCAGGAAGAGCCGGAGAAAGCCCTCTCTCCAGAGGTGACAGTTGAGCAGAGACATGCAGACGGGAGAGTCAGGTCAGAGGGCATGGGTCTTGTGACAGCCAGGGCAAAAGTGACCTGGGCAGAGAGAAGAGCACACTCAAAGGGCCTGGGGCAGGGCTGCGCCGGGCGGGGAGGAAGGGCGGGCTGGCCGTGGCTGGAGCTGAATGAGGGAGCAGGAGAGAGGAGCTGAGTGGGGCGAGGCTGACCTCACAGGTGTCTGGTGCGGAGGACTTTGGCTTTTGCTTGGGGACACAGGCTTTGCTGGGGGTGAGGGAGGGCCGGAACCTAATCATTAAAGCAGCACCACCCCCGCCCTGCGGAGGAGTCGCCTGGGCCTTGGGGACAGGGACCTGGGAGTCTGCTTATCGCTGGTGCAGCTGTTTGAAGAATGCGGCGTGGCCACAGTCCAGGGGGGAAGGCGGTACCAGGCTCCCCTGCAGCTGGCGTCCAGCCTCGCCGCCCAAGGGGGCAGCAAAAGGGGATGTGTCCCTCCAAATACCGTCCCGGCCCGCCAGGGATCGGCTGACCGGGGGGCACAGGTGGGAGGACACACGCGCACCTTACCAGGTAGAAACAGTGACCTTTAGCCCCTCAGACCTGTTTGTTTGTTTGTTTAAGATTTTATTTATTTGGGAGAAAGAGCAGAGCGAGAGAGTGAGCAGGAGCAGGGGGAGGGGCAGAGGGAGGGACAAGAGGCGCCCCAGGGAGCAGGGAGCCCGACGAATGACGTGGGCTCGATCTCAGGACCCTGGGGTCACGCCCTGAGCCGAAGGCAGACACTCACCCACCGAGCCTCCCAGGTGCCCCTGTTTTGTTTGTAACTTAAACATACAGAAAAGTGGGGACACCGGGGTGGCTCAGAGGTTGAGTGCCTTCGGGTCAGGGTGGGACCCCGGGGTCTCGGGATCGAGTCCCACATCGGGCTCCCCGCAGGCAGCCTGCTTCTCCCTCTGCCTGGGTCTCTACTGCTCTCTGTGTCTCTCATGAATAAATAAATCTTTAAAAAAATTAAAAGTAAATAAAAATAAATAACATGCAGAAACGTGTAAGCAGCAACTCAGAGCCAGTGATGCCGCCTCACGGCCAGCCCGTCCCAGTCACTTGCCACCGCCAACGGGGGGCCCCCCCACCGCGCAGCGCTCGGCCGTGGGATCCGCCCTGCGCCGCGTGGCCCCGAGCCCCGCTGTCAGGCTGGCCGCGCTGCAGGCCGCGTGGTCGCGCACCGTTCCTCTGTTGGACTGAATGGTTTCCAGTTTGGGCATATAGTGACTAAAACTGCTAGGAACCTTCTAGAACCGGCCTCTGGTGAGCAGAGCTCGTGTTTCCTGGGGCGTGCACCGGCCAGGGATGGCAGGGTGAGCATCTGAGAGTCCTGGGGAGGCGGAGAGCTACAGAGATTCATTCTCCCACATTCGGGAGGCCAGAAGCCGGAGGTCAGAGTGTGGCGGGACCGAGCGACCTGCGCGGACTCCAGGGGACGGTCCTTCCCACCTGCTCCGGCTCCAGGCATCCTTGGGTTTGCGGCCACATCCCCCAGTGTCGCCTCCCTGGCCACGTGGCTGTCTCCTCTGTCCCTGTCTTACGAGGACACTTGTCCCTGGGTTTAGAGCCCACCTGGATAATCCGGGATGATCTCATCTTGAGACTTTTAACTGCATCTGCAAAGACCTTTTTTTCCAAATCAGGTCCCATCCAGGTCCTGGAGGTTAGGACTTGGACTCGGGTTCGGCCTCTGCGGTGAGGACCCTTCATCTGGAGCAGACACCGCACACTGCACCCCGCGGGGGCCACGCCGGTACCGGCCGAGCCGCACGTGACCCTGGGGGCTGTGGGACAGCCGAGGGCTCTCGGCAGCTGTTGGGCCAGGTCCTCCGTGGGTCAGCCCGGTTCAGGGTCAGAGAGAGGGGAGGGCGGGCCCCGGGCAGGCAGTAGGGGGTTGCTGGCTGCAGAGAGCTAAAAATAGTAAGAAGAGGGGCGCCCGGGTGGCTCAGCCGGTGAAGCATCTGCCTTCGGCTCAGGTCACGAACTCGGGGTCCTGGGATCGAGCCCCACGGCGAGTTCCCAGCTCCGTGGGGAGCCTGCTGCTCCCGCTCCCTCTGCCCCTCCCTCCAGCTAGTGCTCTCTCTCTGTCTCTCAAATAAATAAAATCTTTTAAGAAAAAATAGTAAGAAAAGCATTGGAACCCGGAGCCAGCATCCTGCGGCGTCCTGGGGAGAGCGTTGCGGGGCTCAAACACCTGTTGCGGTTACCCTCCGACTGACGGGCCACTCCGGGGGGGCTCCCGGGCGACGGCCAAGACAGCTGGGTGCAGGCGCGGTCCTGACCGGCCTCCCTACGGCCCCTTCGAGCGACGGTCCAGTCTCCAGTGCACACGGGCGTGGGCCTTGTGCCCGCGGGGACACGGTCACCAGTAAACGCCAGAGCCCACGCGGGAGAGCGGAAGCGGCTTCAGGATGGCAGCGTCTTCTGGCTTCTAATTGTTTGTGTTAAAGCTAAAGAGTGGACCAGGAAATCCAGGGCATGTTGTCCTCTGTGACTGTCCCGCCGTTGTCCCCAGAAACGATGTCGCCGCCGGGCCGGGGAGGGAGCAGCAGAGAGATGGGAGTCCTGCTCGCGGGGCCACGTTGTCTGCCGGAGCGCACCCCACTCGAGCCTCTCCTCCGGCTGGGCCAGCCGGCCTGGGGCTGTGGCAGGGCTGCCCCGCGGACCCCGGCGCCCCGCCACACCCCACACCACGGCAGTGAGGCAGAGGGGTAACCCCAGCTGGGGGTGGGGCAGCGCTGGCAAGGCTGAGCGGCACGGGGGCCTGGGTGCGTGCTGCGGAAGGAGGCCGCTGGGTGGGAACGGGCGCTCCGGGGGAAGGCCGGCGCCCAGGAGAGAAGGGGGCACCCTAGGGGGTGGCAAGGCGGGGGGGGGGTGCTCCCGCTCGCGGCCCCAGCAGGTGCCTTGAATCCCCTCCTTTCCCTCCTGCCACCAGGGGGCGCCCAGGCCCCACGCCTCCAGAACCGCGTCCCACTGTCCGGAGGGAGTAGAGGGATTGCCCAGCTTCAGCACTTGCTGCGGAGGACAGGGCCGGGAGGATGAGACGCCAGGGACAGGGAGGACCGGGACAGGGCCAGGCCCAGGCTGGGAGGACGGGGACAGGGACAGGGCGGATGGGGACAGGGAGGTTGGGAGGCCCGGGCCAGGGAGGATAGGAGACCAGGGGCTGGGAGGACAGTGACAGGGCCGGGGAGGTCAGGGCCAGGCCCAGGGCCGGGGAGGACGGGAGACCAGAGAAGGAATCCAAAGAGTGCGGTTCCCCTCCTCAGAGCTAAGATGGGCTGAAAGGGTACCCACAGATGGCGAAATTGAGGCCTACAGAGGGGCAGGGTCTGGCTGCAGGTCACCTGCAAGGTCAGGGGCTGAACCTGAGACCCCCACCCCCACCCCCCGAGTTGAGCATCCCTTGTCCGAGACAAAACCACAACCACGGATGGTAAAGAAGTTCAGACTGTCGCAAATGACCTCATACACCATCGCATGGGGTGGGGAGGCAAAAGGGTGGCTCTTCCAGGGTGGCCCCAGGGGAAGGTTTGCTGAATGACAGCGTCCAGGTGCCCCCAATTCACACATGGCCCAGGTCTGCCCTCCTGCTCCAGGAGAACAGAGTAGACTATGTCCAGGAGAACGCATGCGCACAGGGGACAGGCTGAGAGCTCTGAGCTGTCTCCTCTGCTTGGGGTGGGGGGGTTCTGGATGGCCTGATGTGGAAGTGTGGCCCCAGGGGGCTGGGGAGGGTGCACTGGGCCAGGAGGAGGAGGAAGGCTGGGGTGCATGTGAGCGCACATGCACACGGTGACAGCGTGAGTGTGGGGCTGCCTGCCAGCTCCCCCCGAGAGCCCTGCTGCCATGGATGCTCCCCCGGGGTGCCCTTGTTTTTAAAAAGTGCTGTAAAGGGCAACCCCGGGGGCTCAGTGGTTTAGCGCCACCTTCAGCCCAGGGCGTGGTCCTGGAGACCCGAGACCCGGACCGAGTCCCAGTCGGGCTCCCTGCAGGGAGCCTGCTTCTCCCGCTGCCTGCGTCTCTACCTCCCTCTCTCTGTGTCTGTCATGAATAAATAAATAAAACCTTTTTTAAAAATGCTGTAAAGGGATCCCTGGGTGGCGCAGCGGTTTGGCGCTTGCCTTTGGCCCAGGGCGCGATCCTGGAGACCCGGGATCGAATCCCAGGTCGGGCTCCTGGTGCATGGAGCCTGCTTCTCCCTCTGCCTCTGTCTCTATCTCTCTGTGACTATCATAAATAAATAAAAAAAATTTAAAAAAAATGCTGTAAAGATTAAGTAGGAATAAAGAAGGGATGGATAGCAGTGCTGGCCTGAAAGAAACCCAGCCAGGGGCGCACGGCTGCCTCAGTCAGTGGAATGAGCCACTCTTGATCTCCGGGTGGTGGGGTCGGACCTCACGCTGGGTGTAGGGATTACTTAGAAATTAAAAGCAGAGAGAAGAGGGAAAAAAAGAAAAGAAATAAAAAGGAAGGAGGCCTAGTCAGCATTGCTGACGCTCTCAGGATCATCTCTGGTAGCCGGGGCAAGAGGGGAAACAGACACCTTACAAGATGTCTTGTTAGGGTCGCTTCCGTCGGCCCTGCCTGTTGGTGACAGTGTCTCTAAAAAAAGCCAGTGTGAGGCAAAGGGAATAAAAGCAGACACAAAGTTTCCAAGTGTAAAATATCTCTGAGTTTCCCAGCAGCCAGAGTGAGAGAGGAAATAAGAGTCTAGTTGTCCTCACCAGAGCCTCCTGCTCCCGGCAGTGGATCTCACCACATGCAGGGACATCTGTGCATGTGTGACGGGGTGTCACAGAGCTGTGGGTGGGAGAGGTTTCTAAGCCGGGCCAAGAGGGGAGATACGCTGAGTCTGAGCCTGGTCGGGCCTGTCTTTCTCGCTGCACACGGCAGGCCCCGGTCCCAGGGCTCAGACGGGGCAGCGCCGGGAGGCCAGGCGCACACGGCTGTCCTCGGCGGGGCTCCAGATCCGGGCATAGCCAGCGTGGGGCAGCAGTAGCCGGTCCTGAGTGCCATCAGGGCTGATGAGGCGCTGGGCGGCCAGCAGGTACTCGCGGCGGAGGTCCAGCCGTGGGCAGGGGCAGCGACCCGGGGCCCACACGTACTCGAGGGCCCGCAGTGGCGAGCGGTTCTTATAGATGAGCTGCACCCGAACCTCATAGCGCGTCTCCTGGGCCTGGTGGAGGCGGCTCAGCACTCGGGCCCTGAACACTGTGGGCAGGACCGTGGGGAGGCTGGCTGGACGCTCCACCCTGGGCACCCATCCCCACACACCCCATTACCAGAGAAAGGAGCTGGGTCAGATGGGGCCCTGGAGGTCCCTGGGAACTGGAGGGGTGGGAGTGGGGAGGACTGGGGTCAGGTGAGGTCAGGGACCAATGAGGGGGTCAAAGGTCAGGTTAGGGCAAAGGGTCAGATCAGGGAGTCCAATTAGGGTCAGGAGGGGTCCAGCTGGAGTCAAGTCAAGGAGTCAAAGGTAAAGTCAGATCGTGGTCAGAGGTCAGCAGGACAGGGGTCACGTTCAGAGGTGGGAGCCAGGTAAGGAGTCTCTCACCAAAGTCACTGCCGCAATAATGGAGCAGCCGGTGCGCACGACCTCGAGTGTCCGGGCAGGGTTCGCAGGCGTCTGTGGGGGCCGAATGGTAAGGGGCAAGGGCCGCCCCTGCCTGCTTGCTCCCCACCCCCTGCCGGGCCCGCCTCACCTGGGGTGGGGGTCGGGATCCGTGGGACAGTGGTAGCTGGGGCTGCGGGCAGTTCAGGGGGCTGCGCTTCCACCTGCCGCGGCTGCTGCTGCCGCAGGGACCAGCCCAGGGCCTGCGCCTGCGCCTGCGCCTGCACCTGGAAGGGGCCGTAGCGCTCCCGAGGGAGCCAGAACTCGAACTCGATGCCGGGGTTGGGCTCCTGCAGGAGGACCTGGAGGGATGTCACACCTAGGGAGCCGCACCGGACCGATGGCCCAGCGTCCTCTGGCCCCAGCCTCCGCCGCCCTCCTGAACCCCAGCCATCGCCTACACCTCCCACCCCGGCGCCCTCAGAGGTGGGCCCGCACCTGCAGGAGCAGGTCTTCGGAGGTGGGCCCAGCCGCGTGCAGCTTCTCCTCTGGCCCTGGAGCGCGGGTGTAGACCACACGGGTGCCCGCCGCCTCGTAGGTCCCGGGTGGGCTGACCGCCCAGTTCCCGTTGAGCAGGTAGCGCCCGTCGCCCCCTAGCAGCGCTGCAGGGGACAGGTCAGCGCGGGCTCCCGGGGCTCCCGGGGCTCCGGGGGCGGCCGGCCCGCCTCCCGACCCCGGCTCCCAGGGGCCCCCAGGCGGCCAGCAGGGCGCCCCCCTCGGACCCCGCGATACCCAGGTGGTTGCGGCTCCGGTGGGTGACGCGGATGTGTCTGGCGCCCTCGGGGATCAGGGTCACGTTCCAGTACCCGGCGAAGGCACCTGGCCGGGAGGAAAGAGGGGCGTTGGGGCGCAGGCGGGAGGGTATTTGAGGGACTTGAGGATGAAATGAGACGCTGCGGTTAAGGAGCTTAGCCAGGGTCCTGGGGCCCCGCACGGCCGCTCCGCTTCGGGAGTTCGGGTTCTTCGCGCTGAGCGCAGCGGGGAGTTAGGACCCCTCTGCTCCGGGGAGGGCGGGACCATCGGGCAGCAACCAATCAGAATGCAGAGCGGAGGGGGCTGGGCCACAGGCTGGCCAATCGCTCGGCACCTCGCTTCCGGGCCCGAAGCTCGTTAAAGGGCCCGCTCCCGCTAGCGGGGAGGGCGCGGAGGGCGCTCACCCGAGTCTCGGAACACGCGCTGCACCAACATACAGGACTCGTTGGCGCCGCCGCAGCGGCCGCAGTGGTCTTCGTGGGCGTCCGAGCCCAGCAAACCGTCACAGCCGGCGCTCTGCAGGGGCGAGGAGGGCGAGCGCGGCGTCCCCGACGGCCCCCCTGCCCGGGGCAGCCCTGGGGGCGGGGCCCACGAGGAAAGGGGCGGGCTCTGGGGGAGGAGGCCACGTGGGAGCCGCGTGATGGGCGGGGCCTGGGACTGGAGGGGCGGGGCCTGTGTTGGAGGGCGGGGCTTGTGGAAGGGGCGGGGCCTGGCGCCGCGAGGGCTGGGGTCTGAGGTCGCGATGCGCGGTCGGGGCCTGGGTGTTGGGGGGACGCGGCGGGGGCCCCGGGGAGGCCTTACGAGGCAGCGGCCGGCCACGCAGAGCCCCTGGGCGCCCGGGCTGCAGGGGGTGCCGTCCAGGACGCGGCCGAAGCTGTGGTAGAAGGCGTGCCCCTCGGCCAGGCAGTTGAGGTCGCACTGGTTGGGCGCTGCGGGCGGGAGGAAGCGTGGGGCCCGCGGAGGCCCTGTGTTCGAGTCCCGCCTCCTCTCCCTCAGACAGGTGAGATGCAGCCAAAGCCGCACGCCGAGGCTGAGGCCCAGCCAGGTCTGGCACCTAGGCGTCCTGCCTCCGGCGCGGGGACTGTCCCAGGCGAGGCTCCTGGGCGTGCTCGCAGGCACTCACTCAGGTAAGGACTCCCTACACCTTACCTAGGGCTCACACCCTTGCCCATTCGTCATTCCTTCTTTAGTTCTGCAGTCGCTCACAGAGCACCTGCTATTTCCCCAACACTGTTCCAGGTCTGGGGGCCAGCAGTGGGCACAAGTCGCTCAGCACATGGGCCCTGCACCCAGCACGTGCCCAGTAAAAAGCCTAGGTGTGTCACTGGCCCTCCGCAGGACTCAGTTTCCCCCTCTGCCCGGCAGTGGGGCACCACCGTGAGCCGTCCAATCTCACGCGCGGGCCACAGAGCCCTGCCCCCTGCTCATCCGGGCTCCCCCTGCCCCCCAGCCTGGCCAGCGGACCCTGCCTGGAGCAGAGCCCAAACCCGCCTTGGCAGGCCTCTGCGGGGATGGGATCACCACAACTTCCCTCTAATTCTTGGGGGAAAAAAACCACAACCGAAAAATAACCCCCCAATGAGGTTGACAGATGGAACGTTCTCCATCTCTGTATCTGCTTCCACTATGGTGTCTAAAGCTTTCTGTTTCCGTTAATTCTGGAGGCGTGCTGCCCCGGGCACACGGTTATGTAACTTGCTGTTTTCAGCTAAATGCGGCAACACTTCCTGCTACCGGGATAAGTTTGAGAACTATTGGCCTCTGGATACAGCTCCACCTAAATCCTCAGCCTGGTGTTCAACCCTGTGCTTTCCCCTTTCACCCCAGCTCCTATAGATCCTTCAAAGCCCCAGCGCTAATATTCTCTCTTCCTTGCAGTCCTGCCATCCTCCCGCTTTCTTAACAGCCCCTTCTCCCTGCCAGCTCTCCCTGCCTCTTCTGGACCAACAGGAAGACTTGGGAAGGCTACTCACCACCATAGAAGGGCACCCACTGGTAAGTCTTCTGGGTGCCCAGGACAGGGTGGCCATTGTAGAGGGCACATTGGAGGTCTCGGAAGGGAATGGCCCCTAGGGGACAGTCCTGAGGACAAAGGTAGGTAGGTCTGAGGCTGGAAGAGCCCCAGGGGAGCCCAGAGAACCTGGTGGGGTGGCACAAGTGTATCTGGGGGCACGAGCAGGGAAACAGAAGGTCTTCCAGGCACAGCCAAGGGGCCGGTAGGTGGACAGAACTTACCGGCAGACGGCAGAGGCGGTACTCGTGGGTGTCTCCCCAGCAGGACTCCTCCCCAGGAAACCTACAGGGAGGAGCACAGAGGCCCAAGTGTGGTCAGGACCCCCAGTAACCCTCTCCCCAGAGCTGGCCTGCCCTCCGCCCCCCACTTTGGGCTGGTCAACCCCACCCACATTCCATTTGGATCAGTGGGATTAAAAGGCACAGCATGTGTGGGCAGGCTGAGGGTGCGGCCAGGAGTGGGGCGGGCAGGCAGGAAAGGAGGGGCAGACACCCCAGCCCCCCAGCCAAACCTTGGCTTTCTGCTCACCAGATGCAGTGCCGGCTGCGCACAGAGAGGCCCCGCCCACAAGAGCTGGAACAGCGACTCCAGGAACCCCAGGGGGTCCACTCACTGGGACCCTACTTGGGGAGACAGAGGCACCAGCAGCCTGGCGAGGAGCCTGGTGGCCCCCAGACTGCGGGCCGGGTCCCTAAGTCTGCGCGCTCCCTGGGCCCAGGTCCCCCTTACCTGAGCACTGCCCCCTAGACCACAGTTCAGGAGAGTCCAGAGCAGAAGGAGGTTCTGGAGGGGGCGCTGCAGTGGGGGCGCCAGCGGGCCAGGATCTGCGCCCCAGCTCTGTCCCAACTGGCTGTGTGATTTGGGGCAGTAATCTAACGTCTCTGGGCCTCTGTTCTTGTCTCTAAAAAGTGGGGTAATAACAGAGCCCCCGTTACAGGGAAGTCTCGGGGCTCCGTCGCGTCAGGTGAGAAGAACAGGTGGCACAGGGCCCGCTAGTGGGGGGAGAGCTCAGGAGTATCTGCTGATTGTGTGGACTGTGTGTTGTCTTCCGATGTACACAGTAGGTGCTAAATCCATGTGTAGTTGTGGAGGGAGTCGTTCCAGTGCGTGCTGTCTGCAGGGTCGGGGCCCCATCACCGCTCACCCCACCGTCGTCCTCCTCGTTTCTACCTTCGTGTGTGGCCGAGGGCCAGCCACTCCACTTACCCCGGCCTCAGTTTCCTCATCTGTGCAATGGGGACCAGCTGGACCCAGTCCAGGGCTCTAGGAGGGACTTTCCAGAAGGTGCAGGAGGTGGGGGCGGGGTCAGGGGCCGAGCCCCTGGCTGAAGCCCCCCAGGCTGCACCTGGACCTGCGGGACCACCTCAGCCCCCAGGCCCCCCGCAGCAGGGAGCCCCGGGATTGCGGGATCAGGAGAGGGGGTGACCTGGCCCCAGTCCAGCTGTCAATGCGTGACCTCATGTGCGGAGGGCGTGGGCCCCACCAGGGTGGCCTGCGGAGGGAAGGGGCCTCTGATGAGGACACAGGAAAGGAGGCATCGGGGGTGAGTGGATGGGGGGGGAGGAGAGGCTCTGCCTCCCAGGGCCTCAGTTTCCTCATCTGTCAGGGGAACGACGAAGTCACTCGCCATCCACACCCTCCTCCTCATGACCATGGCATTGCTGGAGGAAGGGGGGGAGCAGGGGGCCACCTGTGAGTCCTTCCTCAGGCCAGGGCCAGGTGCCCGGGGTCAGCAGTCCCCGAAAGCCGCGGAGGACAAGCTGGCATTCTCCAGGCCGACGTCCTGGGCCCTGGTCCTGTGCCAGCCCACCCTCTGCACGCTCTTGAGCCTCAGTGGCCCCGCTCTGACACTCGGACCCGGCGCATCAGGGGCTGGGGCCCGTGGAGGCTCCAGGTGCTGAGGACCTGGGGGACCAGTGGGCAGGTCCCCTTCTCTGCCCAGGGCTGTGTGGCCCGCTGCGTCCCCGCCCCTCTCTGAACCCAGAGCCCTGGCTGGCCTGGAGGAAGGTGGTGGGAGAGCTGCGGTGCGGCGGGGCTCGGCCCTCTGACTCCCCCTCCGGGGCCACAGCACCACCAGCTCGAGGGGTGGGGCCAGGTGAGGGGTGGGGGGCTAGCAGCACCCGTGGTCGACCCCGCAGAGACCCTTCCAGGAGGAGCCACCTCCTTCCGGCCGCACTCCGGACCGCAGGTGTGACTCCAGGGCAAGCCACGCCTCTTAGGCCTCAGTTTCCCCAGGAGAAAGCGGGGCAGGGCTCTCCCCCACCCTGGGGATTGCTGCCTGGCCAGCCCCTAGCCGGCCCGGAGAGTGGGAGGATAGGAAGAGGGACTTACCGGCTACGTAGAGCCCGGGCGGCACGTCCTGACTCCCCGGGCGGCCCCAGGACGAGCGGAAGCGGCGGGGCCCGCGGGGAGGGGCGGGGGGAGCCGGGCAGCCCCTCCCACCCGGCCTCCCGGGGCGCGCCCAGGCCGGGGTCCGCAGGGGCGGCAGCCCCATGCGCCCTCGCGCGGCCGTCGCGCGCCTCGGCGCGGATCTGCGGCAGGGGACTGGCCCGGCCGCCCGGGGCTGGCAGCCGCGGCCCGCTGTCCTGCGTCCTGCTGTCCCGCCGTCCCGCTGTCCCGGCGTCCGCTCTCGGTGACCTTGGAAAGCCCAGGGCGGGGAGCCGGGCGGGAACTGGCCGCCCCTACCCCCACCCCGGGGCTGCTATTCCGGGCGCCGCGCTCAGGGCCCGGGAATGTGCGAGAAGCGAGGTGGCCCTGCGGTGCCCGGAGTCCCGGGGCTGCCCGCTTTCCACCGACGCCCAGATCGTCCCCGCGAGGTCCCCTTTCCCAGTCAGGACGCGCTCCCTGGTCCTCTCCCCCAGCCCTCCGTCAAGGTCACCCTGCTGAGGCACCCTGCTCACCTGGGCTGCAATCCCGGGGTCCCCCTCCAGGTCCCGGCCCCCCCAGGGCAGGGCCCCACCGCCCTGGGAGCAGTGAGCTCCAGAGGCCGTGGGGCGCGGAGAGCCCCCGTCCAGCCCCGCCAGGAGCATTCCCGGGCACTGCTGTCACCAGAGGCCGGCCCCACCCTGCCTTCCGCCCTCCCGCCTGGCCCTGGCCCTAGGATTCCGGCTTCCCACCAGGCCGTGGGGTGGCGGCGTTCCTCCCAACGCTCTCCCAAGTGGACGCCGCTCTTTTGCGAGGACGGGGTGGCCCCAGGGCCCCCACCACCCGCCCTTCCGCAGCCCAGCATCTGCGCACTGCCCCCCACCCTGCCCACGCAGGCAGCGGCAGGTGCCCCTCTGCTCACCCCTGGCACTCCTCGACATTGCCCATGATGCCCCTGACAGGTGGATTGAGGGGGTGGGGACCCCTCTGCTCCCCCGGCAAGCGCAGGCTCAGCTTGCCTGCCCCCTCCTCCTGGCAGCCGGCTGTGGGGTGTGGAGCCCTGAGCATGGGGTGGGGAGGGGAAGGGGCTGTCCAGCCCGTGGGCCCTCCTGGAGCAGCTCAGAGCCAGGCCCCTCGGAGCCACTTATTCACGCAGCATGTCCTGAGCACCTACTGTGTGCGGGCACAGCTGAGAAGGCCGGTAGGGAGGATGAGGGAGGCCCCGCCTGGAGGGGTGGAGTCCTCCCTTTGACCAGAGCACCCCAGGCCACTGCAGATGGGGATGGGGTCGGGACGGGCCTCACTGAAGAGCCCATTGCCACAGAGAGGAGGCGGCAGGTGCAAAGGCCCTGAGGTGAGAATCAGTGGGTCAGAGAAGGGCCGAGGGATGGGAGCCCCGGGGGCGGGAGGGGGTGCTCCAGCTGGCCGCTGTGGGGGCCAGGGAGGCAGGGAGGAGGCAGCAGCGACCCGGGGCTGGCCGCTGTGCGGGCCCTGAGGGTGGAGGTGAGGGGCCCCCAGTAGGGAGCCGAGTGTGCGGGTGGTGCCCACAGGTCCCATGGGCGCCGCGGTGGGGAGGGAGGGGTGCGGCGGGAGCTCAGCCTGAGCTGCTGGGGAGGGAGGTCCCCGTTGGCTGAGGGGGGCAGGCTGCGGGGGCGGGGGGGCAGGCCCAGGGGTCACTGCGGGCGGCGCTGGGTGGGGGGAGACGCCCGTGGGCCGTGAGCAGGGCCGAGTCTGTCCGCAGAGACCCGGGGGGGTGCCCTTGACACACTGGGTGTTCGCAGGATGGCTGAGGTCACAGGGCGTGAGTGCGGGCGGGGCGGGAGAGCCTGCCCCGCATCCCCCTTGACAGAGGCAGGCGGTGACCTAGGAGAGGTGAAGCCGAGGGTGGGGGGACAGGGCCTGAGAAAGGGTGGCAGGAGGGCGGGCGGACGGCTGCGGCAGGCACCTCCGCTGAGCACCTACTGTGTACGGAGCCTGGGGCCTGGGGGCGCAGCTCAGAGCCGGGCTTGGCTCAAGAGCTCCACCAAGTGGGCGGTCTCCGCCCCGAGCCGCGCCTCGGGCTCCCCGGGCTGTGCATACAGCAGGCACCGCGCCCCGTGGAAATGCACAGGGACACTGCTCTGCAGGGAGAGTATACAGCAGGTCCTGCACCCGCGGGGACTGCATGTAGTGGTCCGAGCCTCCCGGGGGTGCATGCAGCCTGCTCCGGGGGTATGCAGCAGTCCCTGCCCGCTGCCGGGGGGGGGGGGGGGGCAGGTCGCTGAGTCCTGCGGGAGCCCTGCGCAGGGAGGAGGGGTGCTGGGCAAGGTGCATACAGCCGTCACCGCCGCTTGGGCCCCGGCGCCTTGGGGACGGAACTTCGTGCCAGACCAGGCTGAGGCGAAGATACAGAGCCCTGGCCGCCGCCCCCCCGCGCCCCCTCGGGCCCGGCCTCCCCCCTCTGTCCTCTGGCCGCCGCTCAGCTGGACTCAGCAGATTCCCAGAGAAGGAGGCCAAGAGCGCAGCTCCACACCCCCCGCGCAGGTGGAGGGGTGCTTACGCCGTGGGGACTCCGGGTGGGCCGCCCCTCGGCCCCCCTCCGCGGTGCCCTGGCTCAGGCCCCCAACAGGCGGGGGTGCGGACCCCTACCCGAGGCGGGGCCGGGGGATCTGGTGGACATGGGCCCCCCGGATGTAGGTCAGCGGGGCTCCTGCAGCCTTGGGCCTCAGGAGATGTGCTCCCGCACACCCCGTGGCCTCCACCTGCCCCCCCCCAGGCCTCCTGTGATCCCTCAGGCTGGCCACATGGTCCCTGGGACACTTGGTCCTCCCGAGGACACTGTGGGGAGGCTCCTGCCACCCCTGGCCCAGAACCCTGGCTCCCTGGAGCTGCCCAAGGGTGAACTGTGGCGCCCACTTGCCAGGCCTGGACAGTGAGGTGCAGAGCGGCACAGCCGCCGGCAGCAGAACCTGGGGGCACAGGGACCGCTTCCCACCCTGTCTGAATGGGCGTCCTGGCTTCCTTCTGGAGGAGGTGTCGCGTTGGGTTGGGGACCCGGAGGTGGGGGGCAGCGGGGCGGGACAGGGTGTGAGGGACGGGCTTCTCTGCAGGCGAGCGGCGGGGACAAGGCCGGGGGCTGGAGGCCCAGGGAGCACCCGAGGGGGTCTGCGGGGGGAGCCCAGGGGGCAGGGCGGCAGGCTTCCTGCGGCCCGCCCAGTCACCCAAGGGTCGGGTGACGAAAATCAAGAAAGTTATGCGTGACATGGTGCCATTTCCAGAAGAGGAAAAGGGTGCGCGTTACCTAAGTTGAGGCAGGAGGTGGACGGGAGCACCCCTGCGGCCCGCCGTGATCCTGGGCACGGTCGCCTGTGACCCAGGGGCTGCCTTATAGGTTCTGTTTGAATTTCTTGGAATGACCTTCTTTTTCTTTCTTTCTTTCTTTCTTTCTTTCTTTCTTTCATTCATTCATTCATTTATTTATTTATTTATTTATTTATTTATTTATTTATGAGAGACACACAGAGAGGTCAGAGAGGCAGAGACACAGGCAGAGGGAGAAGCAGGCTCCACGCAGGGAGCCCGACGTGGGACTCGATCCCAGGACCCTGGGGTCACGCCCTGGGCCGAAGGCGGTGCTAAACCGTTGGGCCACCCGGGCTGCCTGACCTTCTGATTCTGATTTTTTTTTTTAAGTAAAATCTTATTTTGGAAAAATTTTTAGATTTACGGAAAGTTGCAAAGATGTTAGTTTCTGTCTGCACTTTGTCATCAGTGGTGTGATCCAGTCCCCCCAAGATGTCCCCATCCTCGTCCCAGGACCTGGGATGTGTCGCCTCCTGCGGCAGAGGGGACCTGGTCCAGGCCCTGAGGTGGGGGTGACCCTGGGTTCCTGGGGGCCCCCCGAGAGGGAGGCCAGGGAGGAGCCCCAGAGACAGGCAGACCCTGCGCTGCTGGCGGTGAGGACGGAGGAGGGGCCGCGGGCCGGGAGGGGGCGCCTCTGGAAGATGGGGGGCAGGAGGGGATCTCCCTGGGGCCCGGGAGGACGAGGGGTGACCAGCTCTGTCCACGCCTGGGTTTTAGGACTCCCAACTTGTGAAACCAAGTGAGGTTGGTTCACTCACCTCACCACGTGAGGTTGATAAACGGGTGATTTTTTTAAAGCTACAGACTTTGTGTGATTTGTTACAGTAGCCTCAGGAAACGGGCACTTGCTGTGGCAGCTCAGGCGCTGGCGCCGGCTCACCGCTATGACTAATTAATGTGTTAGCAGTTACTATTCCTTTTTTTTTAATTTTTATTTATTTATGATAGTCACAGAGAGAGAGGGAGGCAGAGACACAGGCAGAGGGAGAAGCAGGCTCCATGCACCGGAAGCCCGATGTGGGATTCGATCCCGGGTCTCCAGGATCTCGCCCCGGGCCAAAGGCAGGCGCCAAACCGCTGCGCCACCCAGGGATCCCAGCAGTTACTATTCCTGTGACCCAACTCCCAACTTCATATGCATTTCACCATGTGTGTGTTTTTAGCTAATTTCCTTTTTCTGTCCCAGGATCTCACCCAGGACTTCCATGACGTTGAGCTACTTTTCTCATAATTGGAAAAAAGACCCAAGCAGATGAAATACAGATGATTCGTGTAGAAATCTGGCCGGGCCTGAGGCTCACGCAGCGCCTTGCACACAGCCAGAGTGCATCCGTGTCCCTGGAGGGAGGTCGAGGCACCACCCGCGGGCACCTGCCATCCCACCTGTGTATTCCGTTGCTCTCCCAGCGGCAGCACGGACCGCCCGCCACAGCCATTCCGACTTGGGTGGATGACACGGTGTCCAGTGGGGAGGCCCTGGTCAGGGAGGGGGCGGCCAGGGGGCTGACACCCCCCTTGTCTTCCTCATGGGCGGACAGTCCTGAGGAATGTTGTATCCAGCTCCTTAGGGACCCACGGGGCTGACCAGGGCCCACCCTGCCCGCTCCTCCCCAACCCCTCACCCCTGCTCTACAATACAACCCACCGCACCAAACCCTTGCTTCAGGCTCCAATTTTCGGCAGAGCCCAGACCCAGATATAGGAGGAGAGACACGCGTCCTGCTTCAGTGTCCTGCTGGCCTGGATGAGGTCAAGGGAAGTGAAGAAAGGGGACAGGGCCCCAGGCCCCCAGCTGCAGACCCTGAGAGAAGGAAGAGGAGCCTCAAAGGATAACCGGAGAGACTTGGAAGAAGGGTGGGGGAAAAGCCTGCAGAGGGGTGTCGGGAAGGACGAGGACGAGAGAGGGCAGTGCTTCTAGAAGGAGCCGCCTGGGAGAGGCAAGGGCAAAGTTTGGTCCTGGGGCGGGGGAGCCAAGTCTAGCCTACCCCTCAGTGCTGGGCCGGTGTGGACGCGGCGCATAGCCGCAGTCATGGGGTTTCTGAGCTCTCGGCTGTCCCCGAGGAGCTGCGGGTGGGGCGCGCTCAGCACGCGGGCCTTTCCCAGGCCAGGAGGCCGGACAGACGGAGCTCGGAGCTCGGAGCCTCGCGCTCTCCCTCTGGCGCCTCCCCCGCCCCTGCCGTGTGAGCCTCCCCAGGGAGGCCTGGCTCTCTGCCGCCCCCTCCACCTGCGGCAGGTATTTTGAGCGAAGCTTCCCGCATTTCTCCCAGGAAATGTGCTGAGTCTGGGGAGTTATCTCAGGTCAGTGGAGGAGTAGACGAGACAGAAAGCAAACCTGCGGCCCGGAGCCTGGGGCCTCGGCGGGGACGAGGTGGGAGGCCGGGCTGGGGGCCAGCCTGAGACCACCCCGCCTCTGGACCGTGGGCAGGGGCGGCGTGGGAGTGTCGGCAGGGCCCCCTCCCACCCCGCCTCTGCTTGCCAGGCAAATGGCCTCAGTTTGTTCATCTGTAAAATTGAGGGTATTAGTAACCTCCTAATGCTGTGGCTTCTTTGGGGACCAGGGGGGATCTAAAATGTTCTTCATTTGTTGTTGTGGCAAACATAACAAATTTACCATCCTAAGTGTTTTTCACTGGCAGTGGCACGCAGCACACTCACCCCATCCTGCAACCATCCGTCTCCAGAACCTTCCATCTCCCCACACGGAGACCGGTCCCCAGGAAGCACTGACCCCCACCCCCCACCCCACCCCTGGCTCCCACCACCTCCTCTCTGTCTCTGTGGATGGGCCTCCTCTGGGGACCTCCTGGGAGTGGGGTCCTGCGGGAGGCGTCCTTCTGGGTCTGGGTCCCCTCCCTGAGCCTGGTGTCCTCGGGGTCCGTCCACGTGGGGGCAGGTGTCGGGCCCCTTCCTCCCCGAGACCAGGTCGTATCCAGGGTGTCCATGGACTGTGCTGTGTTTATTCATCCATTGATGGACACCTGGGGTGTGTCCACCCAGCTCTTAGCAGTTGGGAGTTACGCTGTTATGGACGGTTGTGTTTTATGTTTTACTGTAATTTAATTTTCATCCTAGAGTGGCTGGGGAGGGGTCCTCGCTGAGGGGCAGCTGAGAATGGGAGGTCTGGGCCTGTGCTAGAGGCTCGGCCAGGAGGGGGGCAGAGCTGGGGTCGGTACAGTTGTCATGCAGGCCATGAGGCTCCCGGCCAGGGTCTCAGGGGCTCCCAGGGCCCCCAGTGGGGTGGGGTGGGGGGTGTGGACAGGGGCTCTGGGCTCCAGGCCGCACTCGGAGTGCAGTCCAGCAATCCTGGGCTCGCATATGCCTGCCTGAGGCTGGGTTTTCTCCCCGTAACATGGGGCTAAGCCGGCCCCCCATGCAGGGACCAGCTGCTGCCCGCAAGGGGCCTGGCTCGCCCTCGCTGGCCGCTGGCCCCGGAGCCACCGTGCTTGAGTCGGGGCGATCTCCCGCGGTCCTCCTGCGGGCCGCGGAGCCCAGCGCACCTTCCACATGCTGATGCTGGAGGGGCTTCTCAGATGCCCGGATTAGCCTGCAGGGGGAGGAGTGCAGATCTCAGGGCGACAGTGACACGATGGCCCAGGCCTGTCAGCAGGGATCTTGGGCTCCCGGGCTGCCGCAAGCGGCCCCCAATGCCAACCTCAAAACCTTGGCTGCGGTGCTGAGGCCCGTCCCCCACAAAGGAACCGAGCCTTGCTCTGCCCCCTGCGCTGGGGCCCCCTGAGGGTCCCCCATGCCCCGGTTGCCCCCGTTGGACACACCAGGTGGACATGTGATAACTCAGGAGGTGTTTCCCGTCCCTGGCGGCAGGACCGGGCCGGATTCCGAAATCTGATCTCTTGTAAAATTCCAAGGCCTGACTCCAGCCACAGGGAGCCCTGCTAATCCCTCCCCATTCCGTGTTATGTAACGTTCGGGGATTAATACTGTGGCATCCAGAGCCGCCGCCTGGATTCCAGTCCAGCCCTGGGCCCTCCTGGGCCCCCCAGGCCTCAGTGCGCCCACCTGTAAAATGGGGAAAAGGCCAGTTCCTGTGTCCCAGGACTGATGTAAGGGTGACATGAGAGGACACAGGGAGGGGCCTGGAACAGCCTGCCGTGTGGCTCAGAGATGTCCCTGCGGGTTCCCGGGAGGGTCCACGGTGCTTATGTTTCCCCGCCAGGAGTCACACGCCCGTGTCTGCCCTCCGGTCCCCTGATTCTGTTCCTTCTCGCTGCCTAATGTCCTCCGTATCTGACACCTCGACCGAGCCGGCCCTCCTGGTCCCTGCCCCAGCCCTCCCTCCCTTCCCAACCAGCCCCGGCCTTCCTTCCCTGTCCTCTGGATCCCGCCACTGCTCCCCAGAGCCACTCCGCTCGCGGCTCCCTGGGGCTTCTGAGAGGACGAGACCATCTCTCTGACCTCAGTTTCCCGCTCAGGGAAATGGGCGCGCTGACACTTCACCGCCTGGCGGGAGGCACAGGGCTGGCGCGCCGCACACCTGCCGCCTCGGGCGCCTGGCCCCGCCCCCGCCCCGCCCCCCGCCCCCCTCAGCCAATAAGACGCGGCCCCTGCGGCGCCGGCCCCAGAGCAGCGGGGGTCGGGCCGAGGCTGCGCCCGGCGCCGGGAGGGATGGAGCCCGGGCCGCGGCCGCCCCGCACTCCCCGCCCGCCGGTCTCCGCCTTCCTGCGCGACCCGAGCTCCGGGCGCGTGTACAGGCGCGGGAAGCTCATCGGCAAGGTGCGGGGCCCGCGCTAGGCGTCCGGGCGAGGGTCTCGGGGCGCGGGGCGCTCGGGCAGGGCGGGCTGTGCGCGCGCGATCGCGGCCCCGGCGAGCAGGGGCGCCCCCGGGTTTTGCTTCTGCGAGTCTGGGGTCTGGGGTTGGGCGGCTGGGTCGGGCGCCGGGCAGTGCTGCGCGGGGGCGCGGGCGCGGGGCCCCCCCTGCGCGTCCCGGGGTGCGGGTGTGCACTCGCGTGTCACCGCTATCCGGCCTTTGTAGAAACTCGGTGGCGGGGTCTCCGCGTGCGTATGTGAACGTGCGCCCCAGCCCTGCGGTCTCTGCGTCCCGGTGGGGAGCGGGTCGTGTTCCGCGTGCTGTGGTCCCTTCCTGTGTTCTTGTGGCTGCGAACGCAGGGATGAGGGTGTGAGCTGTGCGTCCGCGCATCTCCTGTGTGTGTGTGTGTGTGTGTGTGTGTGTGTGTGTCTGTACGTGTACGGAGAGGCCTGGCTACCTGTCCGCACACCTGTCGCCCCCTCCCGGCAGGGCGCCTTCAGCCGCTGCTACAAGCTGATGGACATGTCCACCAGTGCCGTGTTTGCCCTCAAGGTGGTGCCTCGCGCTGGGGGCGCGGCCGGGCGACTGCGCCCCCGTGGTAAGGTAGGCCCGGACCTTGAGAGCCCCGGGGCCCCAGGTCACCGGCGGTCCCCAGAGAGGCCCGTGCACGGGGTGGAGGCTCTGCCCCTGGGCCCGAGCGGCGGGCGGACGTGTGGGGCCACACCTGCAGGTGGACCGGGAGATCGCCCTGCACAGCCGCCTGAAGCATCGCAACATTGTAGCCCTCCACGGACACTTTGCTGACCGCGAGAACGTGTACATGGTGCTGGAGTACTGCAGCCGCCAGGTGCGGGGGGATGGGCGCAGAGGGAGCCCGCAGCCCGCATGCCTCTGTCCCCCCCCACCCCCCCCACCCGCGTCTGCTGTGCTCACCTGTCTCTCTGTACTTACCTGTCTCCACCTGTGTCCACACCAGGCCCATCTGTGCTCATCCCTCATGCACCTGTGCCCATCTCGGCTCTCTTGACTTGCTTGTGTCTACTCATGCCCAGTTTATCCATTGGCCCATCTGCGTCTGTGGCCCTGTGGGACCACCTTAAGGCAGTAATGCCCACCTGAGCACACCTGTGCTCACCCCCATCCCCGTGCCCTGCATGTACCAACTTTGGGTTCATCGCGGATCCTCTGGCCCTTTTCAAACTTACCTGCGGCCACCTGGGCCCACCTGAACTGTATTCCTCTTTGGGCTCACCTGAGCGTACCTGTGTTCACCTGTGTGTCCTTGCGCTGCCGCCACCGCCGCCCCCTGCCGGTCACCTGCAGTCACTGGCCCACGTTCTGGAGGCGCGGCGGACTCTGACGGAGCCCGAGGTGCGCTACTACCTGCGGGGCCTGGTCAGCGGGCTGCGCTACCTGCATCAGCGGCGCATCGTGCACCGTGACCTGAAGCCCAGTGAGCATGGAGACGGGTCCTCGTGGGGGACGGGGGCGCTGGGATGTGGCTCTGCCCTCATAGCCCCTCCCCTCTGGCAGGTAACTTCTTCCTGAACAAGAACATGGTGGTAAAGATTGGAGACCTGGGGCTGGCCGCCAGGGTGGGCCCGGGGGGCCACTGCCACAGGTAAGTGAGCAGCTCTCAGCAGTCTCTCTGCGGAGACACAAGTAGGACCAGATTGGCCTGTGGGCCCCGGCCTTCCTGAGCCCCCCATTATCCCCTCCCAGAGTGCTCTGTGGGACCCCAAACTTCCTGGCCCCGGAGGTCATCTCCAGGAATGGGCACTCCTGCCAGTCAGACCTCTGGGCTCTTGGCTGCATCATGTGAGTGGGTCCTGGAGAAGAGGGTCAGGAGTACCCAGGTGGGGCCAGGTGTGGGCAGGTGGAAGCATGCATGGGACAGGTAAGGACAGGCATAAGTATATAGAAGGGAACAGGCGGTGAGAGTGTGCATAGGACAGATGTGGACAGGCGTGTGCAGGTGTGGGGCAGGCGGGGGCACACACCTGCCATCATGCAGGTGTGCAGGTATGAATAGTGCATATGGAACATGTATGTGCAAGGGAAGATAGGTTTGAGCATGCACAGAGGTGTGGACAGGTATTTGCAGGTGGTTGACACATAAGCAGTTCTGGGTATATACATACAGTTATGAGGTATATGCAGGAGTGGGACAGGTGCAAACATGAGTAAAAGAGAACTGGAAGGTAAAGGCAGGTGTATACAGGTGCAGGCAGGTGTACAGACATCTGGTGGTGTCAATCGGGTAGACAGGAATGGCCAGGTGGGAGCAGATGTAGGGCAGCTATGGGGGAGTGGATGCAAAGCCTGTGCAGAGTAGGAGAGTGGGGTGGGTATGGCCAGGTGTGCAAAGGTAGGTGTGTGCCAAGCCTGGACACCGAGGACAGATGCAAGCAGGCACTCAGGATCCTGCCCCCCACCCCCCGGGTCAGGTACACAGTGCTGACTGGCACCCCTCCCTTCGTGGTGGGTCCCCTGTCCGAGATGTACCAAAACATCCGAGACGGCCGCTACCCCGAGCCCGCCCACCTGTCACCCAACGCGCGCCGCCTCATCGCCCGCCTGCTGGCGCCCAACCCAGCGGAACGGCCCAGCCTGGACCACCTGCTGCAGGACGACTTCTTCACCCAGGTGTGTGGTGTTCGACGGGTGGGGCACGCCCTGGGATGGCGGGGCTCAGAGGCCAGGCGGCCTGTGCCGGGTGCTGACCCCGTGGGCCCCCCGAAGGGTTTCACCCCCGACCGGCTGCCAGCCCGCTCCTGCCACAGCCCACCCTTCTTCACCGTGCCCCAGCCTCTGGGCAGGCTCTTCAGGAAGGTGGGCCGGCTGCTCCTGCCCCAGTGCCGGCCCCCCTGTGAGTACAGCACCCGCCCACCCCTCGCCTGCTCCCACCTGCCCGGCCGGCTCGCGTCTCAGCACCTGTCAGTCCTCCCACCTGCTCTGCCGCTCCCCAGCGATGGCAGAGGAGGATGTGGGGGGCCAGGCTTCGCCCCCCGAAAAGTCTTGTGCTTCCCTCAGGCCCCATCATGGCTAGCGAGGCCTCGGGTCCTGGAGAAGGTGGATCAGATCCTGACCCCATGGAGTGGGGCAGTGAGGTGAGGGCTCCGGGCAGGGGAGGCTGGAGGCTCGTGGAGCACATTCTCACAACAGGACTGCGCGGAGGGGAGAGTCGGGGGGTCTCCCAAGCGAGAGGATGGAGCCTCTCACCTACCTCTGGGTTCTGGTGGGGGCTAGGGCCTCCCCTCACCCCTGCTTCTTCCCCAGGCCACCCTGTTGGACACAGGGGCTCCCCACCCGGAGGTCCCCGTCCACCTGCTCACCCACGGGACCCTCAGGAGCGACCCAGCGGGTGAGCGGACACTCCATCCTAGGGGCTGCTGGTGGGGAACGAGGGTATCGAGGTCCTGGGAGCGATCACTGGGCCTCGCCAGGGTCGTGCTCCCTCCCTGCCTTCAGCTTTCACACCTGTAAAGCAGGAGGGGTGGCCGGATTCCTTCTGGGTTTAAGAGAAAGTTTTCCCAGATTCAGCAGTTTGGGGCAGGGCTGGTGGGGGGCATCGTGGTGGGGGTCCAGGCCTGCCCGTCCCCCTCCCCACCCAGGGCCCAAGGGGAGCCAGAGGCAGGAGGTGGAGGTGGCCATCAGAAACCTGCGGCTCTGCCTGGACCCGGGCCTCCCAGGTAGGAACCCAGCGCAGCCCTGGGGGCCACCTTCCTCCTGACGTCCGAGCACAGCGTCCTGCTCTGTCCAGAGACCCTGCGTATTTCTGGGGCTCCCCTGGGGGGGTGGACAGAGCTGAGGGAGGCTTCAGGGCACAGTGACACCATCCTGCTCCCCAGAGTCCAGCGACCACCGCCCTTCTTCCTTTCTCATCCACCCCCCCTCCCCCGGGTCCTGCCCCCCTGCTCGCTGTCCTTGGAGCCTCTTCTTTCTCGTGGGATCCAGTTGGATTCTCTTATTCTTCTGTTTTATGCTCTGGGCTTCCGCCGTTCCTCCGCCAGACCCCCCTGACACCCGTTACCCAGCCACACAGGACCTCCCAGGAGAGCAGCGGCCCATCCTCTGGGCCCCCAAGTGGGTGGATTATTCCAGCAAGTACGGCTTCGGCTACCAGCTGTCGGATGGGGGCAGCGGTGTCCTGCTTCGGGATGGCACACACATGGCCCTGCGCCCCCCGGGGGAGTAAGTCATGGGGCTCCTGTCCACCCTCCCATCTTTCTGCGTCCCTCCCTCGAGCACTTAGTAACGTGCACGCCTGTGGGCACGGGCTGCCTGCTGGGCCCCACACGGCGCTACGCCAATGACCCAGGAGATTTCAGGAGGCGGATTTGCGAAGGCAATGAGCTGGGTGAGGTGACCGATGGGGGGCAGGTGGAGGTGACCCCCGACCAGCCTGGTAGTGGAGGGGCTTTCTGAAGAAGTGACACTCAGGCGAGACATGGAAGGTGAGAAGGAGCCCATCAGGAACAGCATCTGAGGTCCAGGAACAGCATGTGCAAAGCTCCTGACATGGGGCCCAGCCTGGTGGGTTTGAGGAGTGGAGTGAGGTGGGGAGGCAGCGAGGACGGGAAGGGTGGGTCCAAGTCACGCTTTTTTTAAGATTTTATTTATTCGTGAGAGACACACAGAGGCAGAGAAACAGGCAGAGGAGAAGCAGGCTCCCTGCGGGGAACCCGATGCAGATGCTCATCCACTGAGTCCCCCAAATGTCCCCAAGTCACACTTTTAACGTGACCTTTCTGGCAGGAGTGACACAAGGGACCACAGGCAGGTGGTTGGCCTAGCCAGGCAGGGAATGGCAGTGGCCGGGGTGGTGGCTGAGGGACGCAAGGGGGCTGGAGCTGGACTTGGGAGGTCAGAGCGGCCACAAGGCCAGGTGGGGCGATGGCAAAGGGATGGGCTTGGGGCCAGGATCTCAGGATGGACGGGCTCCGCGGGGCGGAGGCGTGGACGGGGCCGGCCTTCAAATCCCGGTCCGAGGGGTGCAGCTGGGGGGGCTGTCCGCGGGCGTCGAGGGCCCAGGGGAGAGCCCGTGACGGCCGGCACCACCCCGCACCCCACCCCCAGCCGAGTGTGCTACGTGCCCGGCCGGGGGAAGCTGGAAACGTTCACCCCGAGGGACGTGCCCCGCCCGCTGGCCGCCAAGCTGGCCGTCCTCCGGCTCTTCACCTGCTGCCTACGGCGGCGGCGTGTGCGCCAGGTGAGCCAGGGGAGGCGGGGCGGGCGGGCCAGGTGGGGCGGGCCAGGTGGGGCCCCCTGCTCCGCCCTGAGACTGTGGCTGGGCCTGTCTGCAGGAGGGGGCCCGGCCCTCGCCCCCCCCAGCGGCCCCCAGCCTCTGCTTGCTGCGCTTCCTTGTGTCCGAGCGGGCGTTGCTGCTGCTCTTCAGCGACGGGACGGTGCAGGTGAGCGCCGGGGTGCCCTGGTCCTCGGGGGGCCGCGTGGGGGCCCTCCCTCCCTGACCCGGCTCCTCACCACCACCCCCCGCAGATCAGCGGCAGGGGCGACGGGGCTCACCTGGTGCTGAGTGGCGGCGTTGAGGAGCTGCGGCTCACGGTCTGGGAGGGCGGCCAGCCCCGCACCTCCTACCCCCGGGGCGCCCTGCAGAGCCCCGGCTGCGCCCCACAAGCCCGCCCGCGCCTTGTCCACGCTCTTCACATGCTGCAGAGCATCTAGTGCCCCCTGCAAGGTGACCGGGTCCCCAGCCCCAGTCCCGCTTCTGCTGTCTCCCCAGAGGGGTGTCCCTAGGGGCAGCCTAGGAGCTGGGGGTCCTTGCCTGTTCAACCCCCACTTTTCTTTGGCTTTGCTCCTTTTTCATTAAAGAGAAGTTGACTCTATAGCCTGGCGTCTGCCTCCCTTGTGGAGTTCAAGATGCATTAGCAGGGGGACACTCAGGCCGGCGGGCTCTGAGCCCACTGCCCTTTGTGGCGGAGCCAGAAGGGCCAGGTCCCCAGGAACCCGAGCAAGAGTGGGGTCACGCCGTGGCCAGAGAGCTGAAGTGGGTGACGACTGCTCAGTGCCCGAGCTGTAAGGAAGGGGGTGTCTGGGCTGGGAGGAGACACCTCTCCGAGAGACCCGGATTCAGGAAGGACGCGGCCAGTGGGCAAGCAGAAAGCGGGGGAGCCTGAGATCTGACACCTTGGGGTTGGGGAAACCTGACTGGTTTAACCTGACGGGGTTTTAAGTCCTCCAGGTCAGGTTCCCCAGGAGGAGGGAGGTGACTCGGCAGATGACAGGCCTGAGCCCCCCCCGTCTGGGGAGCTGATGTCAGCAGGTGACCATAGAGGAAACAGGGACACAGAGACTGGACTCCGAGGGGACCAGAATGAGAGCGGAAAGGAGGTGTCGAGGCCAGCAGCACTGGCGACAGGGCACAGCCCGGGTGTGCGGGGGCTCGTGGAGCAACCACTCCACCCCGAGCAGGGTAACCCTGACAGGCACAGCCGAGCCTCAGTTTCCCTGTCTGTAGAGGGGGGATGTGTCCCAGCGGTGTGATTCTCTGGGACAGCCACCCTCGAAATCTGCGTTGTCAACACCCCCCGCCCTGGGGGGGGATCCATCATGAAAAAGCCTAAATGGCTGCCGAGGTGGGGGGTCCTGAGCCGGCTCCCCTGCCCCCCCAATACAGGTGTGCACGTGCATGGGAGGAACTCATGGGAACAGGCCCGGTGCACATGTGTGGAGGTGGAGAATTTTTTAAGCGTGTGATATGATATTGTTAGAGTTTTCTTTATAAAATGTGCTCATCCTTAGGCCTTCCTGAGGGGGTGCCGCCCCAGGGACCCCAGGCGATGGCTCCGGACCTCTGTGGTTGTCAGGCTGGGGGTGCTGCTGGCACCCGGCAGGTGGTGGGTGGGCCCAGGGAGGCTGCTCAGCGCCCCCAGCGCCCGGGACCCCCGATATCCACAGTGCTGGGGGGAGACCCGCTTTACAGATAGAAACTGAAGCATTGACAGGCCTGACGCGGCATTTCTAAAAGCACGTTTCCTTTGGAATCGGGGGAAAAAGCAACAAAGATGCAAAGAGACGGTTCTGGGAGAAGCAGGGTGTCCGGTGCCCACGCAGCACCTCATGCAGCGTGAGCCCATGACTGTCCCTGTCATCGTCCCTTGGTCGGGCCCCCTGCCGCGTCCATCAGGAGAGAAGCCACCGGGCGTAGGGGCGCCCCTCAGACGGAGCCGCAGCACCACACGGGGTCCTCCACAGCCTGCTCAGGACCCCCTGCCCTGGGGGCGCACCTGCCTGTGGGGGGGGGCAGCCCGCTGGGGGACGGACCGTGCGGGGCCTGGACACCTTCCAAGCAGGGCTTTCCCTTTTAAACTACTTACCATCAATTCCAAGAGTAAAATGTGGACGCCACCGATTTGTGACAAATTGCCAAAGGACAGAGCCACAGCGCTCGCCGGGAGGTCACAGGGCCAGCTGGTTCTTTTCCGTTTACCCACACCTGTGCTCCCCTAGAAGAGAAGGAAGCCATCCCCGTGACCTTGCCCCCCGTCACCCCCCGCCCCCCCCCCACGTGCCTGGGCATGTTTCTGCACCGGGTGGAGGTCGGCCTCGGGCTTCCCTCGCAGGGGCGGGATGAAGGCAGCGGCATTTAGGGCCTGGGGAGGCCACGGAGGGTGGGGAGGCCACGGGCCTTGTGTGGCCTGACGTGGGAGGAGAAATCGCTCTGTGTAAAACAGGGGCGGGAACTGGAAGGGCCGGTGGAGACTCAGGGAGGGGGGGAGTGTGGGTGGAAGAGGACGGCGCAGGGAGAGGGCGAACACCGGGTGCTTACATCGGGCCTTTGTCCTTTTATTGTTATTATTGATGAGAAATTCACATAACCTGCAATTAACGATTTTAAAGTGCACTACCCAGTGGCACTGAGTGCATTCACGATGTTGTGCAACCATCGCCTCTATCTAGTTCCAGAACATTCCATGAGTCCAAAGGAAACTGCCCTCCCATCAGCCGTCACCTCCCTTGGTTCCCCCCCAGCCCCTGGCCCCCCCCGAGCCCCCTCCCCGTGCATGGACAAGCCTGTCTTGCACATGTCACACACGTGGACTCACGCCCTGTGGAGCCTCCTGTGGTTCCCTCCCTGAGCGCCGTGGGCTGGGGTCCATCCCCAGGGTGGAGTGGGGGACTCGCTCCTGCTGGCGGCCGGGGACATGCCTGTGGGTGGGGACGTGTTGTGAACCGCCATTCCCCTGTTGATGGCATCGTGTTACAAATGACAGGACCCCTCCTAACTGTGAGGAGCAACGTGAAGGGCTGGCTCCTGATGCAGGCGCCACTGCATGTGCCTCGGGTGACCCACAGGGCTCCCCTGCCGTGCTCTTCCCCTCTTCCCTGCCCTCCCCGTCTCTTGTTTGGACACTGGGCTCCTGCGGCCTGGTGACAGGGCCCGGGCTGGTGAGCGAGCTCTCAGCACCCTAGGGAGGAAGGGGCCAAAGCCTCCCTAGGTGTGCAAAAGTCGCTGGGGAAGCCCATCAGCCAGGCCTGGGCCAGTGACACCCCCCACAGCGGACCCCCCCAGCCAGCCGGAGACCTGGAGCGAGACCCCCGGCCCAGAAGGGGCAGGTGCCGACCTCCCGGGTCGCGCTGCACCACCGTTTCCCGTCACCAGATGGTCTCCTGTGTGCGGCCCGAGATGCCCCCGCCCAGTGTCCTGGTGGCCACGTCGCCGTGGGGACCCTGTATGGGGACCAGGCCTGGCCTGTGTCTCCCAGGGACCTTGCGGCCTCTGGGGTCGCTGCTGGGGGCGAGGGCGCGGCTGGGCCCTGAGGACGCTCAGGCAGTGCTTGGAGGGGCCCCGGGGCCCACCGTCAGGGCCCGAGCCCCGCCAGCAGCCAGCAGCCCCGGGGTCACCCGGGAGCGGGTCCTGCAGCCCCAGCCGGGCCTTCAGACCAGGCAGCCGCGCGGGCCCGCGTGTAGACCCGAACCTCACAAGAGCCCGAGCCGGAACCACGCAGCCAACCCGCTTCTGAATGCCTGGGCCGCAGAAACGGTGAGGGGAGGACGCGTGAGTACCGCGGCTTCGAGGCCCTTGGCCGGGGCCCATTTGTTAGCACGCAGCAGCCGCGGACTAGCACAGCTGCCAGCACGCAGGGGCCGCCCGGTCCTGCCCCGGCGGGTGTTTCTGGGGAGAGGGCCGAGCACCCTCGGTTTGCGCAGTGCGCAGCCTAGAGCGCCGCCCCCGCCTGCCTGCGGAGCCCCAAGCAACCGTCCACACGACAGAGCAACGGTGTGTCCCCCGCCCCCCCCAGCTCTTATGTCATGGGGAGAACTTCAAGAGGGGGCGAGGGCCACAGCATCCCCACCCTGCGAGCTTCAGGAATCTTCCATACACAGGGGAACTGGGCCCCTCAAGAAATAAAATCATTAGCCTCCCTTTTGTGGGTGTTTGCAAAGGGGGCGCTTTGGGCAACGGCCGCGAAGGCGTCCCAGGCCGCAGCTTGTACCCCGGGGAAGCCGGGCTCACTGCGGGCGACGCGGGACCTGGGCCCGTCCGCTCCCCGCGCCTGGACCGCGTCCCCATTGGTCCGTGGAGCGCGTGAGGCAACGCCTCCTCCAATCACCAGCAAGCGGGGCGGGGCCAGGCGCCACAGCCGGGCAGACGTGATTGGCTGCTGCCATGGCAACCGTGAGTGACGTCACAAAGCGATGCAGGGGCCCGGGCCCGCGTGCGGGCATCTGGTCCCCAGGCTGCCGTTTGCGCGCCTCGGGGGCGGGGCGGGGCGGGGGCGGGAGCGGCTCTCCTCTCCCCACTTGACAGATGAGGACACTGAGGCACAGCGGTCACGTCGGGTCGTGACAGCTGGGAGGAAAGTGTGGCTACAGGTAGGCCCGCCCTGGGCCCTCCCAGTTGAGGAAGTTTTATTTTATTTTTTTTTTATTTTTATTTTTTTATTTATGATAGTCACACACACAGAGAGAGAGAGGCAGAGACACAGGCAGAGGGAGAAGCAGGCTCCATGCACCGGGAGCCCGACGTGGGATTCGATCCCGGGTCTCCAGGATCGCGCCCTGGGCCAAAGGCAGGCGTCAAACCGCTGCGCCACCCAGGGAATCCCTCGAGGAAATTTTAAAATCCGGAGGAGTATGCGGAGTGAAAACAGGCCGGTGCCAGCGGGTCACACGCTGCATTTTTGAGATGAGAACATTCTAGAAGTGGAGGACGGAGGAGTGGCTGCCGGGGATTGGGGGCTGTGGGTGGGGGTGGGTGGGAGGGCGGGGTCCGTGTGGTGGTGGAGGCACGAAGTTCCCCAGCTGGTAAAATTGTGGACAATTCAATACACACGCGTGGGTGCAAGTAACGTGAAAAATGTGAGATGGGGTAAGGCGGGGGGGAGCGCGGGACGCCTGATCTCGGGGTGGTGAGTTCAAGCCCCGCCTTGGGTGTGGGGATTACTTTTAAAAAATTAAAATAAAAAAAGTTAAAATAGGTGTTCAAAACCAAAATCGTGTGCAAGGATGTGCGGGGATGGCAAGATGGGGGAAGAGGATTACGAGGTACAAACTTCCAGTTGTGAAGTAAGTCACTGGGATGAAAGTACAGCACAGGGAAGACATTCAGTAATATTGTAATGTGGGGGCGCCTGCCTTGGGCTCAGGGCTCAGGGCTTGACCCCGGGGTCCTGGGGTCCTGGGATGGAGTCAATGGGGCTCCCCGCAGGGAGCCGGCTTCTCGCTCTGCCTGTGTCTCTGCCTCTCTCTGTGGGTCTCTCAGGAATAAATAAAGTCTTAAAAAAAGAAAAAATAACATTGTAATGTTGTAGGGTGACAGACTGTAACCACACTTAGCCTGGTGACTGTTTCATAATGTATACAATTGTTGTGCACCTGAAACATATATATTTTTTTAAAGATTTTATTTATTTATTCAGAGAGACACAGCTAGAGAGAGGCAGAGACCCAGGCAGAGGGAGAAGCAGGCTCCACAGGGAGCCGGATGTGGGATTCGATCCCGGGGTCTCCAGGATCACGCCCTGGGCTGCAGGCGGCGCTAAACCGCTGTGCCACTTGGGCTGCCCAAATATAATATTTTGACTACAATTAAAACTTTTAAAAATCCGGGGATCCCTGGGTGGATCAGCAGCTTGGTGCCACCTACAGCCCAGGGCCGGACACCAGGTCCCAGGAGTCCCACATCTGGTTCCTCGCAGGGACCTGCTTCTCCCTCTGCCTGTATCTCTGCCTCTCTCTCTGTCTCTATGAATAAATAAATAAGATCTTTTTTAAAAAGTTTTAAAAATCACTGGATTAATGATTTTTTTTAAATGTGTGCACCAATATTCATAGTAGCTCTGTCCAGGTAGCCAAACACGGAAATAACCCTAAATGTCCATTGACAAATGAACAGATACAGAGCGTCCACCACACGTGCAGGGCACGTCCCTGGCTGCGAGCAGGAGCGAGGCGCACACACCACCCGGGGCCGGACCCCGAGCCCCCGACGCTCAGGGAGGGAACCGGACACAGGAGGCCCCACGGGGTGTGAGTCCACGTGTGTGACCCGTCCAGGACGGGCTCATCCACACACGGGGAGGGGGCTTGGAGGGGGCTGGAAATGGGGGGTGACAGCTAGTGCAGACATGGCTTCTTTTGGGGTGATAGAGTGTTGTGGAATGAGCTAGAAGGGATAGTTGCACAACTTTGTGAATACACTTAATGCCACTGAATCATACACTTTAAAAGGATTAAAGTGGTTAATTTTATCTTTATTTATTTATTTATTTATTTATGATAGTCACACAGACAGAGAGAGAGAGGCAGAGACACAGGCAGAGGGAGAAGCAGGCTCCATGCACCGGGAGCCCGACATGGGATTCGATCCTGGGTCTCCAGGATTGCGCCCTGGGCCAAAGGCAGTTGCCAAACCGCTGCGCCACCCAGGGATCCCAATTTTATCTTTTTATATTAGTAATGCCTACACCCGTCGTGGGACTGGAACTCACAACCCCAAGATCAAGAGTCGTGTGCGGTCCTGACTGAGCCGGCCAGGCACCCCTTCAATGGCAAATTATATCTTCTATGTACTTTATCACAATTTTAAAAAATCCCTGCTGCCCACGTAGCTCCCCAGGCCCCTTACACCAGAATGGGGGGGGCTCAGGCTTTGCTGTTTCTTAAAGCTCCCCCTGGCTCTGAGGGGAGGCCGAGGCCAGGAGCCCCCATGGAGGTGACACGGGGTCGAGCCCAGGATCAGGGAGCAAGGAGGACCTGTGTGTGGGCAGCCCTGGTGGCGCAGTGGTTTAGCGCCAACTTCAGCCCAGGGCATGGTCCTGGGGCCCCAGGATCAAGTTCCACGTCGGGTTCCCCGCATGGAGCCTGCTTCTCCCTCTGCCTGGGTCTCTGCCCCTCTCTCTCTCTCTATGTCTATCATGAATGAATAAATAAAATCCTTGAAAAATAAAAATAAAAAAATAAAAGATTTTATTTGGGGCAGTCCGGGTGGCTCAGCAGTTTAGCGCTGCCTTCAGCCCAGGACATAATCCTGGAGACCCAGGATCGAGTCCCACGTGGGCTCCTGGCACGGGGCCTGCTTCTCCCTCCGCCTGTGTCTCTGCCTTTGTCTGTCTCTCTGTGTCTCTCATGAATAAATACATAATATCTTTAAAAAAAATAAAGATTTGGGATCCCTGGGTGGCGCAGCGGTTTGGCACCTGCCTTTGGCCCAGGGCGCGATCCTGGAGACCCGGGATCGAATCCCACTTCGGGCTCCCGGTGCATGGAGCCTGCTTCTCCCTCTGCCTGTGTCTCTGCCTCTCTCTCTCTCTCTCTCTCTCTCTCTCTCACTATCATAAAAAATAAATAAATAAATAAGTTATTTAAAAAAATAAAGATTTTATTTATTCATGAGAGAGACAGAGATAAAGAGAGGCAGAGACACAGGCGGGGGGAGAAGCAGGCCCCCTGCAGGGAGCCCACGTGGGACTCGACCGGGAGCCGCGGTCACGCCCTGAGCCACAGGCAGGGTCGCCTCTGCTCTCCTCTCGGCCTGGATTCACACCTGGTGTTCCCCACACTGAAGCGCTTTAGGAATCAAGTACAAGGTGTGTTAGGGTCCTAGCGCATGGAGGGCTGGAGGAAGTGGCGACACTGCGGGGGGGGGGGGGGGGCTCCAAGGGGGCGGGGCCACACTGGGCTTGACCCAGCCGCCCCTCAGCACACTGGTCTTCCCTGGCCCCTGGTTCCTGCAGGTGAGTGTTCACTCGGGGAGCTTCGAGGGGGACCGAGACACACGCAGAGCGGGCCACAGGAATGGGGGTGACGGAGGACGGAGCCCTGCTGCTGGGGCAGGGCAGCACCCCAGGTAGACATGAGACACCTGTCAGGAGAGGGAAGGAGGAGCTGCTCAGCGACCCGAGGGCGGGGAGCACCCCCAGGCCCTGCACAGCCCCCAACGACCCTGGTGTGAGCGAGAGGGGACCCTGGTGTAACAGGTTAGGGGGAGGAAGACACCGAGGAGCAGAACGTTGCCTTGCGGGGCGCTGAGCGCCCGCGGTGAGCCTGCAGCAGCCCGGCCAGAGGGGCGCAGGTGTGGGCCCCGAGGGGGTTCCAGCCGCGAGCCCGCAGGGTGAGGGCCGCAGGCAGGAGGAGCAGCCTCCCGCGTGGACGCTGGCTGCGGAGCCCTCGGGGGAGGCACTGCTGCTCTGAGCGGGGCTGCTGGGCCCGGTGAGCATCCTGGGGGTGCTGCCCGGGGCCCCCCGTCCTTCCAGCAAGCCGAGCCCTCGCCGAGCCCCCCCCCCGGGGCCTTTCGGCCAGGCTCTGACGTCACCACAGACCCGGTCTTCCCCGCAGCCGCAGCTGCCCCGAGAGCGTCCAGCCCCGGGTGACCGCACACCCCACGACTCCAGGCTGCAGGGGCTCACATGGGTCAGAAGCCCTCCAGGCCCGGGGCTCCGTGTGCCCCCCAACATTGTCACATCCTCAGTGTCCGTGCACAGCAGGAGGTCCAAGCACCATGCGGCCACCCAAGGGCTGGGGTCGCTCAGCCTCAGCAAGAAGGAAATTCCTAAGAACTGATTCAACTCAACGTCCCCAAACCCAAATAATCCAGGTAACAATGGACAGAAGACCCGGGCACGCATCTCTCCAAAGGACACAATTGGCCACAGACGCGTGGAAGGATGCTCCGCGTCCCTCGGCGGCGGGCAGCGCGGGTCAGAGCCACGGGCGGCCACCTCCCACCTGCTGGAGCCGGGACGCAGGTGGCGGCGAGGGGGGGGGGTGCCGTGCAGGCCGGGCGCGGGGCACAGGGCGGGGGCGCCTCAACCAGGTGGCCCAGGCACCCTCAGCCCGGCAAGGGCGCTGCCGGCGTCACCCCAAAGGACATGGGGACCCGAGCGGCAGCCGCCCGTGGAGGAGCCTCGGCGCCCTGCGACCTCGCTGGACAAAGACGTGCCCCGTGGCCACGGTGGGTATGGCTCAGCCTCCCGCGGGGAGGAAGGCTCCCGTGGGCAGGCGGGGCCTGGGGCACGACGCTGGGGGGTGACAGAGAAAGGCCAGCACCACGCGGTCCCTGCAGGCTGAGCAGACTGACAGCACAAACGGGACAACACAAACGGGCCTGGGGGCTCCGGCGGTGAGGTCATGATCCCGGGGTCCTGGGGTCGAGCCCCCGTCAGGGAGGAGCCTCCCTCGGCTCTGCCCCTCAGCCCCACTCAGGCTCTCTGTCAAACAAACAGAATCCTACACACAAATGAAGGGAAAAGAGAGAGACTGAGGCAAAGCAAGAAACAGTCTGAACCAGCGGCTAACACAGCGCTGGTCACCCGAGGGCAGTGGCGAGAGGGGGGGCACACGGGAGGGGTTAAGGACTCACTCCACATAACGAAAAAAAAAGGGACAACTTCCTTGGTCTCATTTCTTTTTTAAAAAAATTTTTAATTTATTTATTTATGATAGTCACAGAGAGAGAGAGAGGCAGAGACACAGGCAGAGGGAGAAGCAGGCTCCATGCACCGGGAGCCTGATGTGGGATTCGATCCCGGGTCTCCAGGATCGACCCTGAGCCAAAGGCAGGCGCCAAACCGCTGCGCCACCCAGGGATCCCCCTTGGTCTCATTTCTAAAGGGAACGTTTGCTTCTTCCGACTACTATACACCTACGAATAAACGTTCTATTCCTCATACGACCTCAAAAAAAGGACATTATGTACGAGGGATTATTACGCAGCCACGAAAAATGAGACCTTGCCATCTGCAACGTGGGCGGACCTGGAGGGCATTACGCTCAGTGACCTAAGTCGGAGAAAGACAAATACCGCAGGGTGTCACTCACCTGGGGTGTCTAAAAAATGACCCCAACCAACACACCTTTACAGAGAACAGGGCGCCCGGGTGGCACATCTGCCTTCCACCCAGGGCGTGACCCCAGAGTCCCGAGTTCAAGTCCTGCAACGGGCTCCCTGCAGGGAGCCTGCTTCTCCCTCTGCCTGTGTCTGTGCCTCATTCTCTGCGTCTCTCATGAATAAATAAGTAAAATCTTAAAAAAAAAAAAAAAAGGAAAGAAAAAAGAAAAAAAGCCAACGCACCAGAGTGCTTTGTGCCACCGGGGACAGCGGCTAGGTTCTCACGGACGGGAGTGTTGGGCTTGTTCGGGGTCACCCCTCCCACACCCGGCGAGGCCAGATCTGCTGTGAGTAAAGGGAAAGCTCAGCTCTTTGGCAGCGGGGTGCCCCGTCATTTATTCCATCAACAAACATTTAGGGAGCGGCTCCTGTGTGGCGGCGCTGAGAGGCGGGGCGGGGGCGGCCGAGGTGGGGGGAAGGTGCAAAGGGGACTCCGGCTCGTGCCTGGGAGCACGGGCGCTCCTGCGGGACGCGTCAGGGCGTCAGTGCAGCCCGGCCACACGGTGGCGACAGAGGACGCGCCGCCCGCGCCCACGGGGCGGGGCTTCGGGGGCGGGGCCTAAGGGGCGTGGCTTCCAGCTCCGCCTCCCGCCCCGGCACCCCGCCCGCAGGGGCAGGCAGGTGGCCCTCGACGGCGTCTGCGAAGCGGCCGGTTCATTGCGGTTCCCGTTCCGCAGCCCCGGGGCCCGCGCCCGGCCTCACCTGTACCTGCCGAGCCCTTGGCAGCTGCGTGCCCCTGTGAACCGAGGCGTTGCCCCCCCGCCCCCCCCCCCCCCCCCCCGGCCCCTTACCAAATGCAGCAAATCAAAGTACGTCCCATTGAGGCTGAGTTTCCGGGGAGCAGCACGGCCCAGGCAGCCCCGGCCTCAGAGTAACCGCGTGTCCTGGATCCCGGGGGGGGGGGCGCGCCCCGTCCCCGATGTGCCCCTGCGCCGCGTCCCCGAGGCTCCCGCCGCGCCCGACGGTTCTGGGCTCCGGAGGCCGAAAACCCAGGCGTGGGCGGGGCTGGTCACCCCCAGGTCACCCCCCATCCCCCGCCCCAGGGAGACCCCCTCCTGCCCCCACCTTCCAGGGTCCCCACGGCCCCTCCTCCGTCCTCCCGGCCAGCAGCGCGGGGTCTGCTAGTCTCGGGGGCTCCCCCACCGCCTCCCCCTTGGGGGGACCCCGGGAGCCCAGGGTCACCCCTACCCGGGGCCTCGACCAGGTCCCCGCTGCGCGGCAGGCGGCAGCACACCGCAGCCCCTGTGCTGACTGCTGTTTTAGGGCCGCTCTGGTCAGAACCGCACGCGCACTGGCCACAGCCTGGCCTCCTGCTTCCCGGGATGGAAAGTAGCGCAAAGTCTGCACAGCAAGCTACTTCCCCAGGTGCTGCTTCCCCTTCTTTGTTGGTGGCCATTTAGAGTTAATTAACACTGGGGCACCCGGTGGCTCAGCGGTTGAGCGGCTGGCTTCGGCCCAGGGCCTGCGTGACCCCGGGGTCCCCGGATCGAGTCCCGCATCGCAGTCCCTGCAGGGAGCCTGCTTCTCCCTCTGCCTGTGTCTCTGCCTCTCTCTGTGTGTCCCTCGTGAATAAATAAAATCTTAAAAAGAAAAACAAAATTAAAAGTTCAGTTTCCTAATCACATGAGCCATGTTTCAGATGTTCAGTCACTCAGCTGTGGCTGGCAGCTCTTGCAATGGAGAGTGAAGGTCTAGAACGTTCCTATCATTGACCCATTATTATTTTATTTGTTCATTTGAGAGAAAGCATGTGAGAAAACATGCACAGGGGGGAGGGCAGGCTCCCCCCTGAGCAGGGAGCCCAACATGGGGCTCGATCCCAGGACCCCAGGACCATGACCTGAGCTGAGGGCAGATGCTTCACCAACTGAGCCATCCAGGCGCCCTCATTGTCCCATTATTGGACAATGCAGGACCGGAACATTCTAGAGTGACACTGCTCTATGTAGGAGCCATCAGCCACCAGTGGCTGTTTACATTCACATTTAAATTTTGTTGGCCACTGCTGTCCAGCACGGGCTGGCGTGGCTCCCTCCTTGTGAAGGGAGGAGGAAGAGGGGAGGTGGGCTGTGGCGAAAATGGTGCCTGCCCTGAAAGGCCTGAGGAACAAGTTCCAAGGCCACCTTCCAGGTCAGGATTTCTGCCTTTTCTCCCACTATTTTAACCTGTCTCCCTGACTACTCTTTGTTCCCTGAATGTGACTTGTGATCCCGCCACTTCCAAGTCTTTTCTACTCTGTCTCCCCCTGACCAACCAACCTCTCCAGCTAGCCTTCCTCTGAATCTCTCAGCAAAATTAGTCCTTCCTCCTCTGTTCTGACTTATCCACACACCACCGATCCATTGACCCATCCATCCACCCATTCATCCACCCACCCAACCACCCACCCATCCATCCATCCATCCATCCATCCATCCATGTACCCATCCACCTACCCATCCATCCATCTATAAATCCCCCATCCATCCATCCATCCATCCATCCATCCATCCATCCACTGTCCATCCACCTATCCATCCATCCATCAGTCCAGTCACCCAACATCCATTCATCCATCCATCCATCCACCCATCCAACCACCCACCCATCCATCCATGAATCCACCTATCATCCACCCATCCATCCATCCATCCATCAGTCCAGTCACCCAACATCCATCCATCCATCCATCCATCCATCCATCCATCATCCATCCAGTCACCCATCATCCATTCATCCACTCCTTATCCGTCTTCCATCCATCCATCCGCTCACCCACCACCCACCTATCCATCCATGCACCCAGCAAATGCTGAGCACCTTCCCATTTCCAGGCTCTGTTTGTTCTATTTGGTCTGTTGGTGTTTTCCTGGCCTCAGAGGTCTTGTGTCTGAATTGATGCCCCACAGATGTATCCATCTGAGGGCAGAGCTGGAGAGAGGGGACGACTAGGGACACCTGCCAGGCTCTATACTCGGCTGCGCATGGTTAAGTGCTGATTAAGTCCCCACTTTACAGAGAAGAAGACAAGTCAGGGAGATAACGTGCCCAGGGGCATGCAGCAGGCAAGTGGTAGGCCAGGAGGGGACTCCCGTGTCTGTCCCTAGAGCTGCTACATGTGGTCATGCAGGTGACATATCACTCCCACGGAGCCCACTCGGTTGGTGGCTCCATCTCACAGATGTGAGCACCACAGCCTTACCCTCTCGTCTCCCTGAAATCTGATGGGACCCACAATAAAGGCTTCTCAGAAGACACTGGACAGGGGCCACCGCAGTGTGCTGAGCCTGTGAACCCACAGACACAAGTGACAAGGGCAATGAAGGTTTGCCTCGGTTGTTGGCTTCCCTGAGCGCATCTAGTTGTGAAGCTGATTGCACCCGGTAATGGCCTTGCTTTTGCGCAGCGCCCCTCACCCCCAGGAATGTAGCCCCCGTAGGTGGCTATGAGTTCGAGTGACTCCAGCTTACAGTGGCTTAAGCAAAGCAGGAGAGCTCGCTGGCACTCATAACTGGGAGGTTGGGACGGGCTGCCTGCAGGCACAGCTGGATCCAGGGCCCCAGATGGCAAGCACGAGAGCCCACTCTGGCCATCTCTCAGCTTTCCCCATGGGCCGCAGCAACTCTGGCCTCTCGAGTATCGGCTTCACAGCCCCTCAGCAGGGAGCGAGCACATCCCTCAGACATTTCTGGACGCTTCCAGGACGGCATGTCCTCAGGTCGGGCCCACGCCCCTTGCATCTTCTGAAACCCCTTGCTTGGGCTCCAGTCCAGACCTCCTTTCCCAGGACTTGGTTTCAACCTCCTGGGTGTCCTGTCTCTCCCTTGACCCCTCGGTCCCTCGAGGGGGACTGCTTTCTCTTTGTCCAAAATGCCAGGGGGACTGGTCCCCACGCTCTCACCTCCCACTGCCCCTGTAGTCTCCTGCAGGATGGTGGCTACGGTCTAACTTCAGTCCAGTCGCCCAGGGCCACGGCAGCCACGTCCGGCCCCCTCCCCGCGCGCCCCGGCCTGCGTGCTGCCCACCTGCCCTACTGGCTCCCGCGGCTGCTGAAACAAATTGTCACAATGTTGGTGACTTAACACAACACGCCTATGTTCTCTCACCGCCAGCCAGGGGGCTGGTCCAGGGGCAGGTGCTCCCCACCTCTCCAGCTCGGGGGCTCCGGCGCCCCTGGACTTGCCTCCATCTTCGCTCGGTTTCTCTCCCTGCTCCGGTCTCGAGTCCTGGCCCGTACGGTCTTATCAGGACCCTCGTCGTGAGACTGGGGGCCCGCCCTAATTCACGAGGAGCCACCCCGTGATCCTTGGTTATATCCGCAAAGACCCCTTTTTCCGGATAAGGCCCCCTCCTGGGTTCTGGGGCCACGGTTAAGCACTTCACCCACGACCCTCACCAGACCTGAGGAAACTCCAGCCGGAGCCGGACCCCCGGGTGGGTGGCTGTTCCACACTCCCCCAGCCTTGCCGCCGGGGGCCGCCACTCAGCGGGAGACCATGGCCCTGGGGCGCCCATCCGCCCCTCCTGGTGTCCCGACCCACCTGGCGCCCTGAGCCCCTCGCCGCCTCCTGGAGGCCCTCCGGGTTGCTCCTTCCTAGCTTTCCTAGCAGGCTCTGTGTGCAGACCCCTCTGTGCGCACTCAGGCCAGCAGCCTACGGGCCCCTGGCTCCCCAGCTTGTCTCCGGAGCTGTCCCACGCCTCACAGCCCACCCTCCACGCATCCCGGGGCTTTCTTCCCTCCCTTGGGAGCTTCAGTGGCACCCGGTGACTACAGACGGTCCAACCCATAGTCCCACTTGGACTCTGGGCCAATCCCACCCTGAGTTGCCTAGTGGTCCCATGGGCATTGTCCTCTGCTCCCGAGACCCGGAGAGGGAGGGGTGGCCCGTGTGGTCATCGCTCAGAGGTCCTTCGGGGACGAACAGGTGTTCGAACCCCTCCTGGAGGTGGGACTCAGACCCGTCTCCCCTTCTGCACAGTGAGACTGGGAGTCCCCCCCACCACACGGCACAGAGCCTGGCACCCCATCTTCACAGCGGCCACAGCTGTCCCTGTGCTTGGCCGTCGGCTGGGAGCGTCAGGGGGCCCAAGGCCCAGGAAACGGGGGGCCTGGCTGCACCACCTCCCCTCCGGACCCAACACCGTCATCCTCAGTCCGAATCCCTTCTGGAAGCCTAGGGAGCACGGGGGCTGGATCCGGGCTCCCCTCCCCTGATCCTCCCCCTCCCACGCCCACCCACCCCACACCACGCCAAGGGCTCACATGTAGTAAAAAGACTTTATTAAGAAGGCTTTGAAGTCAAAAAATAAAACTCTTGATACAATTTTCTGAACCCTTAAGTCAGCTCAGCAAATATATAATCAGTAATTTAGCTGTGTAAGATTAAAGGTCCGTTACTTTATTTAAAATAAAATATATTTTAGTTCTTAAAATTTATTTCATAAAGTACATATTTCCCTATAAATTCCCTACATATACACAAGAGGTAAAAAGTAAAAGTTTAAAAAAAACACAATTTAAAAAATTTAAAAACCGACAACAGAAACCACAGCAGAAGGGGATTAATAATTAAAAACAAAAAGTTAGAAATTTCTGGTTGGGCCCCCCGCCCCCACCCCGCCCCCTCCAGCCTGTCCCCCGCGGACGTACAAAAGGGCAACCGGTGGACCCCAAGAGGGCTCCTTGGGGGGATTCGCAGAGGCTGCGGCGGTGTCCGGAGCCAGCACTGTCAAGTCAGAAATCCGAGTCCCAAAGGACTAGCGAGAGTTGTAAAAATCATATATATATGTGTGTGTGTGTATATATATCATCTTTTTTTTTTCCTTAAAAAGATCACCCTGGGGGGCGGGGAGTCTTAAATAAAAAGTGCAAGCAGACCTTTTCTCTCTGGTTTATTTTAACCTGTCGACTCAATACTGTTTATTTGTTAGGAACTGAGATGCCGTCGGGCAGCCGTCTCCACGCCTGGGGCCGAGTTAAAGCTCGTCTGTGAAGGCTGGTCCCGCCGCCCGCCGCCCCGGCCCCCCGCCCCCGGCCCCGGCCCCCGCTAGGAAAAGATATGAATGGCCTGGGTGGCGGGCGTGCGGCAGGCCGGGCACTCGGGCTCGCTCTTGCCGCAGATGCGGACGGCGCAGTCCATGCAGAAGAGGTTGTGGCCGCAGGGCACCAGCGCGGCCATCGCCTCGCCCTCGGCGCACACCACGCACTCGCGCGCCAGGGCCGGGCCGGGGGCGGCTGGGGGCGGCGCGGCCGACGACGAGGACGACGACGAGGATGACGACGAGGACGCGGCTGGCGGGGGCTTGCGGCCGCCCTCGGAGGCCCCGGGGTCCAGGGGGGCGCACGGCGGGGCGGCCGCGGAGAAGCCGGCGCCGGGGAAGGAGGCCAGGGTGCCCTGCGCGGGCCGCCAGGCCAGGGCGCCCACCGGGTCGGGGGGGCCGGCGCGGCGGGCCAGCGGCAGCTCCAGGGCCAGGCCGCCGGGCTCGGGCAGCGTGGGCGAGTGGCGCGGCGAGCCGGTCCCGCTGCTGCGCCGGGCGCCCGGGGCGGGCGGCGCGGGGGCCCCGTTGACCGCCGAGCAGCCGCCGAAGGCCGGCAGCGGCGCCGCACGCTCGAACGGGGCCCAGATGGTGGCGGCGGCGGGCACGGTCAGGTCCAGCGCCAGGAAGTCGAAGCCGAAGTCACAGTCCTCGGGGGCGGGCGGCCCCGCCGGGGCCCCCGGGCCGTCGCCGCCGAATGTGAAGCCCCCGTTGCCCGAGCCGCCGCCTCCGTAGGGGCTGGTGGGGCCGGCCTCGGGCACTGGCGGCCCCCCACGGCCCCCCGCGTAGAAGGCCTCGGGGCCCCCGGGAGCCCCCAGGGCCGGGTCCCCGCGGAGGCTGGCAGTGGGCGCGGGGGGCCGCCGACCGGGGTTGGGGGCCTTTGCCCAGAGGCCAGCGGCCGTCCCGAGCAGGTCCAGGCAGACGTCGGTGCCGTTGGCGTGGAAGTCACTGTCGGGGCCCGCGTCGGTGAAGGCGCCCGTGCGCAGCGTGATGTGCGCCTCGATCTCCTCGCGCGCCCGGTCCACGTTCTCGGGCATGCCCGTCACGGCGAACACCGGCTCCTTGTCGCGCCCCGGCGTCACGATGTACGTGTGTGTCCGCTGCTGGATGCGCTTGATGGTGGCGCCCTTGGGCCCCACCACCAGCCCCACCACGCGGTAGGGCACGCGCACCTGGATGGTGGTCTGGCCCGGCAGGTTGGGCGGACCCTGCGCGGCGCCGGGCAGCCCGCCGGCCTTGCTGCGCGTGGCGCGGATCACGGAGAAGTGCTCGGCGGCGGACAGGATCTCGCGCTTGGCCATCTCCACGTCCTCCTTGCGGCCGGTCACGATGAAGACTGGCTCCTCCCCACGCACGGGCGTCTTGATGTACGTGTTTGTCTTAGCGCGCAGAGCCTTGATCTTGCACCCTGGAGGAGGCAGGGGGGAGACACTGTGAGGACGGGGACCCTCCCCAGGACAGCCCTTCCCAGGGGGCAGCTGCAGGGCCAGCCGGCGAGGGGGGCTGGGAGCCCCCACTGCTCTACGCACCCACCCGGGGCTGTATCCTCAGACACCCATCTCCCCGTGTCCCCTCTGGTCCCAAGCTTGACGTGTGGCACGTTGCAAGGCACGTTTAACCTTGTGGGTTAAACAGCGTCTCTCAAAATTCATGTCCACTGGGTCCTTGTGAACAGGACCTTACTGGGACACACCCTACTGGTGTAATTAGGGAACATGCAGTGGGGTGGCCCTGAAGCCATGACAGGTGTCCCTTAGAAGAGGAAGGACATGAAGACACGGAGAAGACAGACCACCCTGTGAGCAAGGAGCCACGGGCAGCCCAGGTACACGGATGGTCTGCAGAGCCCTCGACAGCACCCCCCGTCCAGCGGTGGGGTAGCCCGGGTCGGACTGCAGCATCCACCTAGGATTCTCTCCTGACCAGCGGGCCTCCCCAGCCCACGGGGGCCTGGGCCCCCCGCACCCTGCATAGGGCATCCCCAACCCGGCCCAGCCTGCAGGCAGCAGGGGGATCTGCACGGCGGGCAAGACGCAGGGTGTTCGGTGGGGGCGCCTGCAGGTGTCTCTTACCCCCACCCCAGGGCCTTTTGTGCCACCAGGAGTCGGGGCCCAGGAGTCCAGCAGACCCCCCTCCCGAGGCCGGAGGCACACGGGGCCACCGCGGCAAGAGAGGCTGGCACCGAGACAACAGCCCTGCTGACTTCTCCCAAGGAGAACACACAGTCAGGGGCGGCCGGGGGGGCAGCCTCACCCAGAGCCCAGGCGCAGCCCCCCCATCCCCTCTCCCGGGTCCTGGGCCACTGGCCCCCATGGCCTCACTGGCATCTCCCCCTGCCCCAGCCTCACGGCCCCCTGCACAACCTTTGCCATCTCCAAGTGTCCATCAGGTCACTGCCCAGCGCCCCCTCCTCCAGGAAGCCCACAGGGACTACAGCAGGGCCCCGGCACACACCCCTCAGCTGCTCCCGTTGGACCCTCCCAGCTCCCCGAGGCTGGCGGGCCGTGAGGGTCAGTGCGCTGGAGGACGCTGGCCTCCCGAAGGCCGGTCCTGTGCTCTGCTTCCTCGCCCGGAGAAGGGCCCAGACCCCGCGCCCCGGGCAGGTGCCTGCCGCCACGAGGCTCCCAGCCAGGGGATCACAACCCCACGTGAGGAGTCCCAGGCCCCGCGGGAGCAGGCAGGCAGGGCCAAGGGACAGGGGAACCCGCCGCAAGGGCGCCCTGGCACAGCTGGAGGGCAGCCCTGTTCGCGGTCCTGGAGCCCCAGATGGAGCCCGTGGGGCCGAGGGGACGCGTTCACTGGGCGCACTCGGTGGGACACCCACAGCGCCAAGCCCCACCCGCGCCACGGCCCTAAGAGGTGGCACCTGGAGAGAGTGGTGGGATGTGGCTCTGGGGAGTCGGGGCTACGGGTGACGGTGGGGCCAGGCCCCTGGGGGGCACGGGGGGCTGCTCGCCGGCCGAGGCCGACTCCTGGGCCACCAGGACACCGACTGGAGCAGGTGTGCCCGGGAGCCGGGTGACCGCCCAGCAATGCCCACCTCCCTCACACGGGGGTGGCGGGTCCCCACGCAGAACCTGAGCCCGCTGCTCGCATGCCCTCATTCTGGGGTCCCGACCCCCGCATGCTGGGCGCTCGGGAACTCAGGCGCTGCCCCCAGGGACCCCACAGTCACCACAGGCTTCGCTGATCAACCAGAACTGGAAGTCGTGAGGGGACAAGCCTCACTCTTGGAAGGACATGGGTCAGGGGAGGGCTCCTGGCCGAGCGACAGGCGGGTGGAGCCCTGGAAGCAGGACGGGGCTGGGACAGACCTCGGGATGCCCCTGCCCAACCCGGTGGGGTGCTGTCCCCAGAGCAGGGCCCAGGCAGGCTGGGCCACATCACGGCAGGGTGGCTCCGCGGGGGCAGCGGGCTCATCCCTCTAACAGGCTCGGAGACCCCCTCCGATGTGGGGAGGTCGGCGGCGGCCAACACAGGGAACCCCCAACCCGGGCCCAGAGAACCCCTTTCTTTCTGGGCCCCACCACCAGCCGCCAGGACGAGCAGCCAAGGCCTGCAGGGGTGGGGTCAGCGGGGGAGAGCGGTGAGCAAAGCGGGGGTCCCCGAGCTGAGGGGGGCCAGGCTGAGCCCCGGGCCCTGGCCACAGCAGCAGACAGAGGGGCCCGAGGGACGGCCGCCCTTCACCCACTCAGCAGGCAGGGGCCCCCAGGGACGCCCAGCGGGGGTGCACGCCGACGGGAGCCATGGTCACACGCGGGGCAAGCAGGCACCAGCCTCCCAGGTGACATTTGCTGACTCCCTTTGGAGTCTCCCTTTTCCTGTCTGTAAAAGGGGCCGTCACCCCCACCCTGCAGCTTCGGAGGGCACAAGTCCTCTCCGGGGCCACGTCCGTTCCCTCAGACAGAGCCAGGGCACTAAGGTTCGAATCACAGTCCTGCTGACCCAGCTTCGGCCCCTCCCGTGACCAGAAGCTACAGAGGGTCCGCTCGGGGGGATCTGGAGGCTCAGCGAGGCGGGGCAGGCCGAGGCTCCCACGCAGGGCACCTCTGGGCCACCCAGCCTCAGGGAGGAGGGCACTCTCGGGGGTGGTAACCACCTGCCCCGTCCCCGGGGGCTGCGCAGACCTGCTCTGGGATGGAAAAAACAGCTCAGAGAAGAGCAGATAAAGTGTCCGGGAAAGGGGAGACCGCAGGTCCGGGACTCTGGCCCCCTCCAGGGGATGGAGCGGCCCGCACCTGGGGTTGGGCAGGAGGCGGCGTTCCGAGCAGCTGTGGCCCTGCACTGGTGGAGGGACAGGCTGGAACCCCCCAAGGCAGAGAGCGGATGGGTGACGGCGGGGGTCAGGATCGGGGCACAGAAGAGAAGATGGGAGCCACAGAAGGTCCCAGAGGTGCTCCTGGAACGCCCTGTCCTGGCACCCTCCCCGGGACCCTGCACCTCACCTCGTACCAGCCGCCGCTGGGATTAGAACCCTCTTACTTGAGAATCCTCACAAAGCACCAGAGAGGATGCTGTCCCCCCCAACCCGTCACGGAGAGGAGATCTCCCCTGCCCGGGGTCACAGGGCCAGCCCAGGCAGCACCCCCGGAGCTGGCCTTGCTGTCTGCCAGCAGCAAGACCCCAAGCCGGCACCCGATAAACAGGTGGTGAAAGGCACACCCTGCAGGTTGGGGCGCGGGCTGACGCCCAAGCGTGCTCCTGCACAACCAAAGGACGTCCTTTGGGGTGGACTCAGCCTCTCTGGAGGGCCCTCCCGGGGTTCCGGAACGCACGCACTCCCAGGGAACACGCCCTCGTGCCCTGCGCCCCAGCAGCGCCCCAGCAGCGCCCCAGCAGCCTGTGGATCAGCCTTGTGACTTTGGGCAACAGCCCCCAAGCTGGTTCCCGCGTCTGTTGTCCCCCCACCCCCACCCTGTCACTGGCTTCTGGCCGGTCAGCACGTGGCAGCGGGCCTGTCACACGTCCTGGAGCAGATAATGGAGACTGGGGCAGGGGGTGGACGGGGCGGTCGGGCCTGGAGTCCTGCTCATGGGAGGCAGCCGACACGGCCCAGGGAACCACCTGTCCCCCGGCACTGCTCCCAACTCCTGGTCCCTCAGCCCAGCACCTCACCCGCTCCTGCTGCTGTCCAGATGTGGGGAGGGCCCGTGATTGGCTGCACCTTCACCCAAAGCCCCAGGACGCACTGGCCAACCACCCCTCCCACCCAGAACTCCGAGAGAGGCCCGAGCGGGAGCATCCCTGTGGTCCTCTGACCCCTGGCGGCAGGGGTGACAAGCCACCTTGCAATTCAAGCCCCCCCCCCCCCCCCCCCCCGGTCTGGGTCTCCGGCTCCTGTTACCGAGCCCGAAGGCCAGCCCGAGCCGAGCCAGCCCGAAGGCCAGCCGAGAGTCCGGCAGCTCCACCTCAAGCCCCGCCCAGTCCCCACCCCAGGTTCTAGAACCTGGCCGACGAGCAGGGAGTGGTGAACAGAAAGGTGCGGGCAGGAGGCAGGGGAAAGTGGGGCTGGGGCCGCCGGCTAAAAGGGGGGGGTGGGCGTGTGTCCGGAGGAGCTCTGCCCGCCACCCTCCTGCCCGCCCGCCCGCGCCGCAGCTCCGGCTCCGGCTCCAGGGCCAATGAGCGGCGGCCGGCCTGATGTCACCCTGCAAATCTCAGACCGGCTCTCTAACAAAGAGAACAATGGGGCGGCCGCAGGGACCGTCTGACAATGCTGCTGCCGGGACCCCCAGCCCGGCCCCGCGGCCCGCGCCCCCCCCCCCCCCCCCCCCGGGGCAGGCTCGTGCGGCCGGTCCTGCAGCACCGCCCCAGCTCCGAGCGGGGAGGGATCCTCTCGCCCGCCCCCCCCCCCCGCCCCGCCAGCAGGGCCTGCGAGTGGGGACGAGCGCCCTCGGTGTAGCAAACTTCTCTGCCGCCCCCGCGAGCCCCGCCCTGGGTGCCGGGCGCCCACCGCCGGGTGTCGGGAGCCCGCGGGCGGCCGGCGGCGCGCAGACAAAGGCCGCGGGGGGCGCGGGGGGCGCGGGCGGCGCCCAACTTTGTGGCGCGGCCCGCGCGGGACAAAGGCGCTCGCGGCCGCCGAGCCCGGGAGGGGAGCGCGGGCCGCGGGGTCCGGGGGGGCGGGGCGGGGCGGGCGGGGCGGGCTCCGGGGGCGGCGCCCCGGCCGCGGCCACTCACCCTGGCGGCCCACGATCTCGGCGACGTGCTCGGAGCTGGGCACGGGCACGCACTCGGTCATGTTCACGCTCTTCTTGCGGCTGCCGATCACGCTCATCGGCTCGGCCAGCAGGCCCGGCGCGCCCAGGGCCGCGGGGTGGGGCGCGAAGCCGGCGAACACGTCGGGCGGCGGCCGGGAGGGGGGCGGCGGCGGCGGCGGCGGCGGCGGCGGCGGCGGGCTCCCGCCGGGGTCCAGCAGCGCCAGCGGGCCGGGCGCCGCGGCCTCGGGCCCCGCGGGCGCCGCCGCCTCCCGGCCGTCGGGGGGCGCGGGCTCCGCCGCCCCGTCCGCGCCGCCCGCGCCGTCCCCGCCGCCCGCGCCCTCGTCGTCCGCGCCGCCCGCGCCGCGCAGCCCCAGCCCCAGCCCCAGCCCCAGCCCCGAGAGCTGCTCCAGCGCCAGGCGCAGCGCGGCGGGGCGGGCGGCGGGCGCGGCCTCCTCGGGGCCCGCGGGCGGCGGCGGCGGCGGCGGCGGCGGCGGCGGGGGGGGGCGCGGGCTGGGGTCGCCGCCGCCGCCGTCGGGCTGGCCGGAGGAGCCGGGCATGGCGGCGCTAGCGCTCGGGCCCGCGCCCCCGCCTCTCGCCCGCCGGCCGCCCGCGCCGCCGCCGCCGCCGCCCGCGCCGCCGCGCTCCGCCTCTGAGAGCTGGGCCGCCGGCCGCCGGCATCCAGCGGCGGGGCGGGCGGCGGGGCGGCGGCGGCGGCGGGGCTGCTCGGGCCGCGGGCGGCGGCGGCGGCGGCGGCGGCGGCGGCGGCGGCGCGACTCCTCTCGCTGCTCGGCGGCGGGCTCGGCGGCGGCGGCGGCGGCGGCGGCGGCGGCGCGGACGCTGCTTCCCTCCCGCGCGCCGCCCGCCGCCCTCCTCCGCGCCCAGCCCCGCCCCGCCCCGTGACGCGCGCGCGGCCAACAATGGGGCGTCGGCAGGGCGCAGGCGCGCGGGGCGGGGCGCGGTCACGTGGCGGGGCGGGGCGGGGCGGCCCAGGTAGGAGCCCGCGGGCCCCGCCCCCGCCCGCCTCGGCGCCCCCCCCGCGGCCCCGCGGCCCCCGCGGCCCGCACGCCCTGACCCGGGGGCGCCCGCGGGGGGCGGCGGGGCCCGAGCGGCGGCCACGTGGGCGGCGGCGCTTCCCGGGGCCCCCGCGGCCCCTGCACGACCCGCGGGCTGCGAGCATCCGCCCGAGCCCCGGCGACCCCGGCCGGGGGCCTGCCCTGCCGTCGAGCTGGGGGGGACACCCCGGGCCGGAGGTGGCAGCGGGAGCGGCCGGCAGCCCCCCCCCCGCCCACCGCCTCCGTCACCCCGGGTCGCCGCCACCCCCAGACTTCCCGACAGGTGCCTCCGAGGAGGGCCCCTCCGGCCTCCGTTGTCCTTCGTGGCCGCCCACGCCGCCTCCAGCCCGAGGGCCCCCCCGGGGTCCCAGGCTTCTCTCTGGTGCCCCTGAACACGCATGAGTGTGAACTACTTCGCCAGAACTGTGCCTACACCCATCCCCATGCGGCCAAGCGCCCGGAGGACCTGGAGGCACCCAGGAAGCGCCAAGCGCGGGGCTGGCCTGCCGGCTCCGGCCCCTCATCCCCCGGCCACAGGCCTTGTCCCTGTCTCGCCACAGAACTGTCCCCTGGTCCTTCAGCCCAGGGCGTGATCCTGGAGTCCAGGGATCGAGTCCCATGTCGGGCTCCCTGCATGGAGCCTGCTTCTCTCTCTTTCTCTCTCTCTCTTTCTCATAAATAATAATAAAAAATAAATAAAAATGAATAAAAAAAAAAAAAAGAACTGTCCACTGGTGCCCCAGGCCCAGCAGGACACGTCCAGGCCACAGGCCCCTTCCCCACCAGCACGCCCCCGTGGCCATGTCTGGGGTCCAGGTCTTGGCCCGAGCTGACGCTCCTTCCTGGCCCCCACCCAGCGTGGAGGAGCAGGTGGGTGGCCCTTCTGCTGAGCTGGAGGAGGGGGAGGGTAGGACAGAAGGGGGTGGGGGGGCTGGGGAGACATCGGAAAGAGACCACAGGAGAAAGTGTGGCGGTGACAGGTGGAGAACAGACGGCGTGCATGCCTGACCCGGGATGCACTTTCAGGGGTTATGCACCCACACTTATGTTCCTTAAGGCGAGCCGCAGGGCTGCAGCTGTGTACACGGCTCGTGAGGGCTGCAGCAGCGGATTCAGGGCCACCCCGCTCCCCGTGGCCTCACCTTCACTAATGACACCTGCAGGGATCCCTGGGTGGCGCAGCGGTTTGGCGCCTGCCTTTGGCCCAGGGCGCGATCCTGGAGACCCGGGATCGAATCCCATATCGGGCTCCCGGTGCATGGAGCCTGCTTCTCCCTCTGCCTGTGTCTCTGCCTCTCTCTCTCTCTCTCTCTCTCTCTCTCTCTCTCATAAATAAATAAATTTAAAAAAATGAAAAAATAAATGTTGAAAAAAAAAAAAACTAATGACACCTGCAGGCACCCTGTGTCCAAGTGGCCATTGCAATCCCAGTGGAGAGGTCTCCAGACGAGCAGGGTGCAGGGTGGCTCATGCCCTCTCCCCTGCCTCTCTGCTTCCCAGTTTCTGCTCTGGGCCAGAGACACATGTCCTCCTGGGGGGCTTGGGAGGGGACGCGGTGTCTACTGATGGGGGAGAAACAACAGAGTGGCGTGGGGGAACCTGCCCCCAGCTCCTGGCCGCCGCCTGGAGACACCAGGGTACCTGGGGGCCGTGGGGACTCTGCTCACACCGCAGGCATCCAGCCAACCGGAAGGTGACGGAGGACAGGCAACGACAGGGCTCGGGAGGTAGCACAATAGCCGGCCTTTAACTTCAGCAGGAAGTTGGAAGATTCCCGTTGAGGAAATCTAGAAAGTCAGGCAAGATGAGTGGGACCTGGGAGAGGAGGGAGAAACCAGAGGAACAGTCCGTGGGTCCCAGAGACACGGGCGGAATCGGAGGCAAGTTGTCCGAGCAATGACCGAAGGGGGCAGCCGGACCCCACAGCTTGTCCTGGGAGGACGTGGGAGCTGCTGGGGAGGGGGCCCTAAGGGCCCCCTAAGGGCTTCCGGGCCACATTCCAGAGGGTCAGGAAAGGAAGGCCTAGGATCCAGGGGAAAGCCATGGCTGATGCCAAGGTCTGCGTCCAGTGGGACGAAGAATCAGGACAGTGCAGGCTGGCGAGGTCCTCACCAGCCAGCTTGGCGTCCAGCAGGACGCACCCCAGAAAAACCCGGGGGGCCGTGAGCGACACAGGTGCGGCCCTGGGAAGGGGAGGGAGCCGGCTGGGCTGCGTGCAGGGGTGCTGTGGAGCCCACCGGCGGGAGAAAAGACAACCGGCAACTTCAGAAGGACACTGTTGTGCGAGCCGATGAGTCAGAAGAGGGGGACCTGGGGCTCCGGGGTCTTCACGTCCACACGGTCGGGCTGTGCGAGTGGTGACCTGTTGGGTGTTTGTGTGAGTGGACAGGAAGGGCCCCCGAGCCGGCGCACTTTAGACGTCCGTTCAGGGGCGCCTGGGGGCCGAGTCGGTGATCCCGGGGTCCTGCCGCTCCCCCCGACTCATGCTCTCGCTCGCTCTCTGTCAAATAAAATCTTCAAGGATAAAAAACTCCTCCTGTTCGACGTGCAAGCCGCAGCCCTGCACGCGGCGTGCAGGCTGGAGAGTGTAGGAGACAGGAGGTGGCACCTGCGGGGAGCGAGGGGTGGGCCGCGGGAGGCGGGGCAAGCCGGGCGCCAGTCTGCGGGGGGTGTCCTGGGCCCCCAGCCTGTCCGCCAGCCTCCCCAGCGTCGCCACAGCCTCGGCTCCGTGACCCCCGCAGCCACCAGTGCCTCCCGCCTTCCTGCTCTTTCCTGTGCTCTGAGCGGATGACCACAGACCCCGTGGCTTCGAGCACCAGTGTGTTGTGTCGAGGGCCCAGAAGTCCTAGGTCAAGGTGTGGAGGGCCGTGGGCTCCCCGAAGGCTCCAGGGAGGGTCCTCCCTGCCTCTCCAGCCCTGCGCGGCTGGCTGTGCTCGGCGCCCCCGGATGTGGACACGTCACCCCCATCTGTCCCCCGAATCAGGCGGCTTCTCCGTGTGCGTTTGTGTGTACATGGCTCGTGAGGGCTGCAGCAGTGGATTCAGGGCCACCCCGCTCCCCTGTGGCCTCGCCTTCACTAATGACACCTGCAGGCACTAATGACACGCTGTGTCCAAGTGAGATCCCACCCACAGATTTAGCGGTTGGGACAAGGAGAGTCTTTTTGGGAGACACAGGGCAGCGCACAGTACCTCCCCAGGCAGGACACCTGGAGTGTCTTCGGGGAGATGCCCCGGGTGCCCGTCCCCGGGTCGAGGCCGCTTACCCCTCGTGCCAGCCCGCGGGTAGGGGCAGGGCGCACGGCCGTGGCAGCGCTCCTGCAGCTCCGGCTGCGTCGGGATCCCACGGAAGCGCAGGGGCGGTGCTGGGAGGTGGCCTGGGCCCCCAGCGGCCTCCGTGACACCGGTGCCGGCGCTCGGGCTTCACTGGTCAGCACTTCAGACCCTTCCACGATAAGAAAAAATACACTTTCGTTAAAGATTTTATTTATTCCTTTTTTAAAAAAGATTTTATTTATTCATGATAGACATAGAGAGAGAGAGAGGCAGAGAGACACAGGAGGAGGGAGAAACGGGCTCCATGCCGGGAGCCCGACGCGGTACTCGATCCTGGGACCCTGGGGTCACGACCTGAGCCGAAGGCAGATGCTGAACCGCAGAGCCACCCAGGTGTCCCCCAAAATATATGTTTTTAGGTTTTAAAAACTGTAAAGTCAGCTTTACCTTCTCTCTACTTTTACCGACTCAAGTCATCACGACTTAAGGGAACCCGGGAAGGACTCCCCACCAGCACCCCCTGCTGGAGCTGCCTGGTGCTGGCGACAAAGCCCTGGGGAGGCAGGGTGCCAGGACACCATGCCCAGGGGCTCCCCCCCCCCCCCCGCCTGCACCGGGGAACTGAGAACCATCTTCAGTGTTCACAGCAGCCGGGAGGGACACACGGCCCAAGTGTCCATCCACGGGTGAGCGGGTACACACAGCGTGTCCCCTGCACACGGGCACGTCCCTGGGCCACATGAGCAGGAGCACGGCCCCCCCCACCGCCCCGGGGACGGACCCCAAGCCCACGATGCTCAGGGACGGAACCAGAGACAGGAGGCCCCACGGGGTGGGAGTCCACGTGTGTGACACGTCCAGGACAGGCTCGTCCACGCACGGGGAGGGGGCTCGGGGCTGGGGAGGGGGAGCAAGAAGGATAAAAAGCATAAAGGAAAATGTCAAAAGGAAGCAGCAAAACCCGCCCCAGAGGGTGGGTTCTGGGGGTTTTAGTGCTATTTGACCTCTTTGTTTTGAACTATGTGCTTTTTTTTTCAAACAGCTCCAGCTCCTTGGGGCGGCGGGGTGGGGGGGATGCCCAGTGACAGGGAGTGGGGCGGCCCTGGGGGTGGCAGGGGTGCCCTCCTCCTCCAACGGCAACGGCATGTTTGAAAGAGTAAGAAGTCGAGGGGAAAAATTACCCGAGAACATAAGCCACAAAGCTCCCTTGCGGGGACCGGTCCTCTTTTCAGCCTTGTCGCTCGGGAGGGTGTGGCGTGGGGCGGACTCCCCTTCTGAGAACGGGGGGGGGGGGGGGCTGTTGTTAGAGACATCATTTACACGCAAGGACGCGCGCCTTCCCCCCGCCCCAGGTTTTTATTTGAAATCTGGTTAGTTCACATCCAGTGTGACCGCAGTTGCAGAAAATGCAGCTGCTTTGCGGGTCACACTGATTGGTCAGCTCTGCTGGCCTGGGGGGGGGGTGGTGGTGGTGGGGAACCGGGCGGCCTCTTGTGCCCCTGGCTGTGGGCCCCGGGGACCCCTTGTCTCTTCTGGAGCTTCGCCCAGACGACTTGCCCTGTGCTGTCTCTTGTGGCAGGTTTCTTGAACCCAGCCCAAGTTGGTTTGTCTTTTTTTCCCGTTTTTTTAAAGAGATTCCCGGCCAGCAGTTGTGCGTCTGCGCTGCAGGCCGCCTGCTGCCCCCGCACGGCCGTGTGGGGACCCTCAGCCTCCTTCCTGACTGGCTGGGGTCGCTGCACACGCTTCAGGTCCCCTGACACTCTGAAATCTCCTTTTGCTTGTAAAATTGAGATGTGGTTTATGGCGCATCGACGTTTGCCCTTGCAGACAGTTCAGCGGTTTTTAGTAAATTCAAGAATCCGTGTAGTCCTCACGACTGGGGATGTCAGGACACTGTCATTATCCGAACAAGAAACCCCATCCCCGCTGGCAGCACCCGCACCCCCTATACTGGCACCGGCGAACCCGATTTCTGTCCCTGTGGATTTGCCTCTCCTGACCTTTCACAGAAGTGGAGTCGCACACTCTGGCTTCCCAGGGAAACTGAGGCAGAGGGATCCAGGGAGAGATCTCCAGAGGGAGCCGAGGGCACCAGACGCCACGGCCTCCGTCACGAGCTGGGGCCCGGGAGGGCCTGTGTGGGATCCAGGCCGCGTCCACAGGCCCGGAGGGGCAGGAGCGGACGGTCGGCTGGGTCAGGGGCAGAGAAGCTCGTTCGGCCCCGGCTGGGTGGACTGAGGCCGGGTCGACGGGACGTGTCTTCACTGCGTCTGCTGGATAAATGCTCACCTCTCCCGACACCCCCTTGGGCACACCCGGAACTCACACTTACCAGCTATGTGTGTGTGGGGGGGGACCCAGCCTGGCAAGTTGACAGAACATTAACATCACGTTTGGGAAAAAAAAATCACAGTCGCCTCCTGTGTCTGGGTCCCCCTGGGCGTCGTGGGCTCAGGGTTCGACCCAGGGCGGCTGCTCGCGGCCGAGCGTCCTGTGTGGACACGTGTGATAGAGCCTGGGGTTATTTCCACCTTTCGAGCGCCTTGGGTCTTGAGCAAGCCTTAGCTGATCCTACGGGCAGCGTCTCAGCGGCCCCTCCCCAGCAAAGGCTCGGAGCCCCTGTTCTAGAATGGTACTGGGCCGCGGAGCCTTCCGGGCGATGATGGAATGTTCTCCATGTGCTGTGGCTCAAGAGCCACCAGCCAGGTGTGCAGGGAATGGGGGGTTTAGTTAGTTGTAACCAATCAAACTGAACTAGCCGTGTGTGGCTGGGGGCCGTCCCGTTGGACTGTTCTAGAAGCTGAGCAGGCTGGTCCCTCTGCCCTGGCCTGGCCGGCCAGGTTTTGTTTTTTTTTTTTTAATTTTTATTTATTTTATGATAGTCACACACACACACACACACACACACACACACACACACACAGAGAGAGGCAGAGACATAGGCAGAAGGAGAAGCAGGCTCCATGCACCGGGAGCCCGACGTGGGATTCGATCCGGAGTCTCCAGATTGCACCCAGGGCCAAAGGCAGGCGCCAAACCGCTGCGCCACCCAGGGATCCCGGCCGGCCAGGTTTTGACCAGCAAACTCCCAATTTATTTTGCTGTGTTGCCGCCTCAGGTCACCCGTAGGGCCCCTTCCTCCTCCACCTACGTGGATCCCGAGTTCAACCAGTTCCCCAGCTTGTGTAGCAACTGCTCACGCTCACTCCCCTTGAGGTGGCAGCACGGGGGGGGGGGGGGGGGGGGTGCGGGGGCCTGGAGGTAACAGAGATGCTCAAGGCTGAGGCTGCAGGGCCAGGCCACGCCGGCTGCGCGCTGCCAGGAGACACAAGGAACCTTCAGGGTAATGGCTACGGAGTCCCCTACAGACGTCCCGGTCCTGGTCCCGGGAGCTGGGACGTGTCACCTCCCGCAGCAGAGGGACCTGGTCAAGGCGCTGGGGCGGGGTGACCCTGGGTCCCCGGGGGGCCTCCCAGAGACGGGCAGACCCCACGCTGCTGGCGGTGAGGACAGAGGAGGGGCCGCGAGCCCCGGAAGGCAGTGGGCAGGCAGGAGCAGGTCTCCCTGGGCCCCAGGGAACGAGGGGGTGACCAGCCCCATGTGGTTTTCTACAGCCAAGTTGGTGGTGACCCGTGCAGTGGCCCCGGGAGGCTCGCACAGGTGAGGCACCCTAGGATGGTCAGCGGAGTGGGGTGCAACATGGCTCCGAAAGCCTGTCTCGGGGCAGGGGCAGCTGGGCACCGGGTGAAGACGCGGGGTGGTTCTCTGTGGTGTGGACAGCCCTGAGCTGATGGTTCCAGAGTCAAGGGGCCCGGCAGGTGGTGTGGGGAGATGTTGGAGCAGCACCCGCCAGGTGACCTAGCTGCACAGAACCCCTCCTCAGCCCTTGCCACTAGGGATTTCTTTGGGGAGAAGAGAGAATTTGGGGGACCCACAACCTTGGAAAGGTGGCCTCAGCTCAGGGTCAGGATGAGCTCTCAGGTGGGGAAGGGCCCTGCTGTGGGGCTGGGGGCATCGGACCTTCACACCAACCACTGCCCTGGTCCTCGGTGCGGACGGACCCTTGGGCTGGGACCCTGATGGCATCCTAGCGTCTGAGGTCCCGAGGTCCGTGGCCCCCCAAGGGCTCTCTGGGCCTGCAGTCGGGGAGACTGGAGTTCTCAGCCAGTGGGCCCCCCTCCCGTGGCTCCTGAGCCTGTTCCCCTTCTGGGAGCTGGGCCCCCCAGGAGGGCAGGCTGACTGCAGGGTGGGGCCGGTGCCTGTGGGGTGACTGTGTGCGACGGGGGAGTGCAGGGCGCTCCAGGCAGCAGGGCAGGGCCCTGGGCACCCACCTGCCTCTGACCCCAGGTGGGCGGACCCTCTGCTGCTTGCGGATGCAGGGCAGGCGGTGGCCGGGCAGGGGGCAGCAGGGGTGAGATCCCGCCAGCGCTGGCTCCCCCACCCCAGCCCCCCGCAGAGCCCCCACTGCAGACTCCAGATGGACCCTCGTTAGTCTTCGGAGTCGTCGTGAGCGCGTCCGGTGCGGAGCCCACTGGGTCCAGTCGGGGCAGCAGGTGGCCCCGGGGGCGCTGAGGGCACTTCTGGAAACCTTGGCCAGACTGGCTCTTTCCACTGAGGAGCTGGGACCCGGAGCCCGCCCTCCCGGTCCCCCGGAGCCACACAGGGCCGGGCAGGGGCCGACACAGAGCCTCGGGTCCTCGGGAGGAAGCAAGGCTGCAGACCGCACTCACCGAGATGGCTTTATTCAACGGTCGCCCACAGGACGGGGTGCCTCCCGGGCCCCGCGGTCCCTCCCGCTGAGCAGGGCTCCGGGCCTCAGGCCCACGCAGGGGCCAGCCCCAGGCACAGCTCCCTCAGCGGGTGCAGCCTCCGTGAGGGGCAGGACGACATCGGCCTTGGGGGTGGCTCCCGAGGAGCTGTGCTTTGACTGGACCAGCGGGATGCTGCCGGCCGGCCGGGGCTGGCGTCCTGGGGTGCAGGGGCTCCGCCATCTGCCCACCCTCCGGGCCGGCCAGGGTGACGGCCACACGAGGCAGCAACCCGGGTCCTGCCTGACGGTCTCAGGCTGTGGGTCGGGGCCGCGCAGGGACAGGGTGGCTGCCCCGCCCAAGGCACTCGGGGCTGGAGGGTGCGGGACGAACGAACTCCACGCTGACTCCGTGCCCAGGGCTCCCAGGGGCCGTGGCTCCGGGCACCGGGAATCGCCGGGCCGCACAACACACCCCAGGCCGGGGGCTCCGAGGAGCCGCGGCCCCAGCGCCAGCTCTGGCCCCAAGCGAGGGGTGTCACTGTCCCGGCGACACGGGGGGGAGGGGGACGCGGATGCCGGCCGCCGGCGCAGCTGCCTTGGAGCCCCGCTGGGCGAGTCACGAGTTCTCCGTCCCGGGGGCTGGCTGCCCCTCAGGCAGGGCTGGGCGCGTGGGGACGGCGAGGTTTCCCGGCACGGAGGCCAGGGCTGGCGTCCACGTGCAGCACACACAAAGGCTAAGCAGTCATGCGGACGTCCAGCCTCACTGGCGTCACAGCTTTATTGAAGGACGCCTGGTGTGTGCCGCTCGGAGCCACGACGGCTTCGCCCGCTGGGGGCACGCAGGGGAGCCAGCCTGCACCTGGAGGGCTCCTGTGTCGACCCTGGAATATCGTCCCGCAGCTTGACTGTCCCAGAAAAAGTTCCTCCAGCCCCTGGGGGACCTCGCAGGCCGCCTGGGGGCAGCTGTCCTGTGTGAGGCGGCCGTGGGGACGAGGCCGGTCCCGAGTCCAGTGTGGAGTGATGGCTCCGAGGATGGCCTCCTGCAGGCGGGGCCCGGGGGCGACTGGCACTTCCGGACCCAGGCCGTTCAGAGAAGAGCAAACGTGGGGGCCCATCAGGCAGGGGCTGTCCTCCAGCCATGCCCCTGTGGGCCTGGGGGAGGGGACACGCCTGGGAAGGCCTAGGAGGGGCCGCCATCCTCCTGGGCTGGGCCACAGAGCCTGGTCCAAGTGTGGCAAAGCTGGACTTGGCAGTGGCTCCCCGCAGGCAGGGCTCCACGGGGCCTCTGGGAAGACAGGGAGAGGGCGCCATCAGTGCCCCGACGGGGAGACCGGCACAGCCGCCACCCTGCATGGCGCAGGCCCCAGGACCCTGGGCATGTCCCTCATCCCCACGGTCACCGTCCAAGCGCCAGCTGCATCCTGAAACCACCAGCCAGCCAGCACCTGCTCTAAACATGCTCCATCTCCTGGTCCTGGTCGGGCTCGTCCTCGTCCTCGTCCTCGTCGTCCTCATCATCCTCGTCCGCGCCGGTCTTGTCCAGCGGCGCCTCACCGTCCCGGGCCAGCTCCTCCACGTGGGCCAGCATGTCGGCCATCAGGGCCTCCTCCAGCCGCTTGCGCACCTGCTGTACCAGCTCCTCCTGCTTCCTGGGGACACATGGGCTGCGCTGGCCAGAGCTCGTCCCCGCGGTCCCCGCCTCCAGGACAGCAGGTGCCAGGACAGGAGGGAGGGTCCTCTGCCCTAGCTGGTGGCCCTCTGGCTCAGGGTCTGGGTCCTAACGCTCCACCTCTGCCAGCAGGTCCCAGACCCACATCCCTGGCTCCCTCTGCTGCTGCTCCTCCCAGTGCTCCCTGCGGGCACCGATTCAGTTAGCCCCCACCCGGGCACACCCGTCGGCTCTCCTCCTGGGCCCAGCGCACAGATGCACGTGAATCCGTCAGCTGAGCAGAGTTTGCAAAGAGAAAGTAGACAACGGGACGCCTGAGGGGCTCAGCGGTGGAGCATCTGCCTTGGGCTCAGGGGTGACCCTGGGTCCCAGGATCGAGTCCGGCATTGGGCTCCCTGCATGGAGCTGGCTGCTCCCTCTGCCTGGGTCTCTGCCTCTCTGTGTGTGTCTCTCATGAGGAAGTAAAATCTTAGAAAAAAGAATGGGACAGTCGCCTGCTGGGTGACAGGACCCTGCAGATGGAGCAGCTTTCTCAGGGGTTGCCCTCTGCTCTGGCCGCCTAGAAAGCGGTCAGCCTAGGCTGTGAGACCCTCAGCTTTCCTCCCTGCGGCCGAGACCCTGCCTGAAGGTGAACCAGCACCTGTGTCTGTCCCGGGTTCTGGCAAACGCTGGCTGCAGACTCTGCGACCCCCCGGCCCCAGACTCCACACCCCCTGCTGTGCTGCCACACTGCCAGCCGCCTGTCTCCTCTCCAGACAGGACCAGATCCCCTACCTAACCCATGACACGAGCTTCTCCTTTCCGTGGCTTTTCCTATTTTTAGAAGTTCTGCTTGGTTTTAAAAATCCGTCTAGTCTTTCCAGATGGTTGTGTTCTTTCCTTATACTTTCCATCTCCTGGAGACGAGCTCCTCTGTGAGGCTGTGGGCTATTCCGGGTCTTCACCAGAAGAGCGTGGGGCTCCCGTGTTGTACCGGCCTGGCTTCCCCACCCCGGTGCCCAGACGGGAAGCCCACCCGCCTCCGCCCCGGGGAAGCCCCTCCCGGCCGTGGCTGCTGTGGTTCCAGCCCCGAGTCTGTGTAGGGGCCACAGAGCCCCTAGCTGTCCTGACCTCAGCTGTGTGCTTATGCTTTAGCCCCAGAGGACGTGTGTTCCACTTTCCGGTGCTTCTAAATGCTCCTTGCCCTGCTGCCAGCTTGAACTAGCTCCTCACCAGGACGCCCTTCCAGATGGTTCTGGCAGATGGACGCCTCCTGCCCCGAGCCCACCTGCACCTAGACACTGGTTCGTCAGGGAAGCCCTCTGAGGCCCCCAGCCGCGGGGTCCAGCCTAAACCTGTGCTGGCATTCAGGGCCTGGGGCGTGTCTGGTGCCACCCCTCATTCACCCCGTGCTCCCTGCTCCACACGCCACTCTGCAGCCCCCTGGCAGGCACCTGGAAGGCCTCATGTGCCCAAGGACAGGCAGGCCACACTGCAAGCCTCTCCACACCGGTGAGGAGCCACTTTCTCTTCCTAAGAACATTCCTGAAGAGCAAGGGTGATTCCTGTTCCCTCTGCAGGCAGCCCCTGGCCTGCCCTCAACTCCAGACACACTGGCAGGCTCCTGTCGATGCTTTTCAAAACTGCCCTCGCTGGGGCTACGTCCGCCGCTAACCCCGGAGAGCGTTAGTAGAGGAATGTGACTGCGGGGAGACCGGGGGCGGGGGGGGGGAAGCATGCTGGCCACAGGCAAGGCTGGCGTGGGGGCATGTGCGGGCCAATACCTGATGTCCTCGTCGGTCACCATGAAGGCCTTGCAGAGGGGCTGGGCCGTGTTGAGCCACACCCCCGGGTTCTTCTCCACGGCGGCTGACAGCTGCCCCGTGATGGGCATGGTGCTGGTGTGCAGGGCGCTGGCGATGGCCGACAGCAGGGTCTCATCTGTGCAGCCAGGTCCCACGCCTACCAGGGCGGGCAGGGTGGTCACCACCTGGCACCTGAGGCCCTTCTCCCTTAGCCTGGGATCTCGTTCCCAAACCCCCCACTACAGGCGCTCAGGCCCGCTCGTGAGAAACGCAGAAGCTGCGCCTCTCAGGGACGGCGTGGTTGCATACGGCGCGGGAGCAAAACCACACACGCCAGGTCTCCTCAGGACACCCCGAGCCACACCTGTGGCCCCCCTGTGCTCCCAGACACCTGTCCTTCCCCGCTGCCCAGCCCAGCCCCAGCAGGCCGTGGCACTTGGCCCGTGGCGTGGTATTTAGGGTTGCTCCCCGTGCTGCAGAAGCCACCGGCTCCCCTGCACCTGGCCCCCTCCTACCCCAGAGTTACCTTGCAGGCCTTTGGGGAGGTCCATGGTCTTCACGAGCTCCTCAGCGATGTCGAAGGCATTCAGGCCACTCAGCTTCTTCTCCCAGAAAAGCTGCCACCAGACACACAGATGGGGCTGACGGACGTGCCTCCACAACAGGCAGCCCTGGCCAGGCACGCCGGTAGCTGGGTCCATGCACGCGTGGACAGCAGCGTCAGCACGACCTCTGCCCCCGACGTGCCTGAGCTACTTGCTTGGGAATGAGGGTTCTGCGGGACCAAGCGGGATTTCCGCCCAGGCCTGTCCTCCCAGCTCAGAGGCACGCGAGCCAGGATGTGAGCCCTGCCGTCGGTGCTGACAGTCTATGGTTCCCAAAACATGATACAATCCCACGCAGGCAAAGCGCCCTTTGCTCTGAAACTTCAGGAGTCCACCGTCCTCCCACAGCTGAGCTCGAGGCCCCCAGAGGTCCCAGCAGGCAAAGGGACCTGGTCAGCACCATCGACAGGCACCACCTGTGCAGGCAGGGGGCCCAGCGCCTCTGGAGGTGCAAGGAGCTCCGCCCGTGGGCGGCACCACAGGACTCGGGGACAGGGTGCGAAGAGGCATGGTCCGAAGCACGGGGACAGATGCTCAGGTCTGAGTGGTTACTAGAGGACTATGACCCAAAAGCCACCGAGGGGAGTGGAAATGACAAGGGGCCTCCTCGTGAGCGGCTCCCACAGCCTCCTGCCCCCGCCAGCACCTGCACGCCAGCTATCTGCTGGGCGTTTGTAACTATGCACAAAGGTACAGATAATCCTTGGATTTTAAGCGGCAGCTTACAAAGCACCATGTGCGTGACCTTACAGAACCACGCCCCACAAAACCACAAGCTCTCCCCCCAAACAGTGGCGAGAGGAAGCGTGTGGTGAGCGGGGCCAGGGTGGGGGCTTCCACTGCCGCAGACCCAAGCCCCCACCGCCCCCCTGCCCGCCAAGACCTTGTGGGGGGGCACGTGGGCTCACCTGCCGAGGCTGCTCCACAGCCTTCTGGGGGTCACTCTTCACCTTGTTGCTGGGGTGGTTGGTGATCTTGGTCACCGGCTGCTTGAAGATGGAAGCCGTCTGTCTGACGGGGAGGGCCGTGTTCAGGTCGGGCTTGCCCTGCAGAGACACACAAGCTGGCACTGCAGCCCCAGAGGCCTCCGCGGGCTCTCCCACGCAGCGGACGAGACCCCTCCCCTCTGGGCTTTGGGGAACAGATCGCTGTGTGTTGGTCACAGCGTACCCAGAGGCACCCCGGTTCTGGGGCCACAGTGGGGCCCTGGACCACACCTGCCCTGTGCCTGCCTCCTGCTCCTTGCTCTCCATGGAGCACAGTCCAGACAGTGCCCTGGCTGGTGCTGTCCTGCAGCCAGGACCAAAGTCACCCTGGACGCACATCCATCAGACTGGTAGACAGTGTCACCAGGCACCCCCATGTGGCCCATCAGCTGTGGGAGACGTGCTGCTTTCTCTCTCTGTCATTTTTAAAGAGTTTATTTATTAACGAGAGACACACAGAGAGAGAGACAGAGACCCAGGCAGAGGGAGAAGCAGGCTCCCTGCGGGGACCCCGATGCGGGACTCGATCCCGGGACCCCGGGGTCACTCCCCGAGCCACAGGGAGCCGTTCCACCGCTGAGCCCCCGGGCGTTCCATAAGTGCTGCTTTCCAGACCCTGCAGGGACGCCAGCTGTGCCAGGCTCGGGGAGAGTGCGACAGGCACACACACCGGGCACAGCTGGGGACCAACTGCAGGGCCAGCTGCAGGCCCATGGCCTCTCTCAGGGACAAAGTGAAGAGGATTCTTTCCCCTCTTTCAACTCTTCTGTAACTTCCAAATGTCCTTCAAGAGACAGTTATAACTCTAACACCAGGACAAGTAACGTCAATTGTGGAAGCCTCGCTCTACACCCCAAACTAGAGTTGCGGGTTTTTTCATCTTACAGTTTTTCTTAAAGATTTACTTATTGGGCAGCCCGGGTGGCTCAGCGGTTTAGCGCCACCTTCGGCCCAGGGTGTGATCCTGGAGATCCAGGATCGAGTCCCATGTCCGGCTCCCTGCGTGGAGCCTGCTTCCCCTTTGCCTGTGTCTCTGCCTCTCTCTCTCTGTGTGTCTCTCATGAATAAATAAGTAAAATCTTAAAAAAAAAAAAGAAAAAAAGATTTACTTATTTTAGAGAGAGCGCACAGCAGGGGGAGGGGCAGAGCAGCAGACCCCTCAGATTGCAGAGCCCGCCGTGGCGCTCAACCCCAGGACCAGGACCACGAGCTCACGACAAGACCCGACTGCGGATGTTCACTGCCATCCAGCTGCCCTGTCAATGCCTGCGTTTTTGTTCTTAAAGTAACCTCTATGCCCAACATGTGACTTGAACTCAGGGCCCCAAGATCGGGAACCACACGCTCCACCGACTGCACCAGTCGGGCGGCCCCGAAGCGGGTCTGAGCAGTGAGCCCAAGGCCCGGAGCTCACCTTGACCTGGTTCGAGGAGTCATAGCGGACCCTCTGGCGGCTCCTGTTCATCTTGCTCATGAGCATCTTGCCCGTCCGGAAGTCGAAGGTGCTCAGGTCCATGGAGCCCCCCAGGTACCGTGCCAGCTGGGGCTTGCTCCGGAACTTCTTCCCACTGGGGCTGCGGACGGAGAGGGGGTCAGCGGTGGGCAGGCGCGGCGTGCTGGGCCAACCCTTGCCCTCTCCCCAGTGCGGCCTCCCGACGGGGCCCTGGCAGACACCGGGGCTGAGAGCAGGGACGAGCTCTCTGAGTAAATGCCCTGACTACGGAAGGGTGGGGCCCAGCCCCGGGAGCCCTGGGAGCCCAGCTGACATCTCAGAACGTTCCAGAAACAGAATTAGGCTATGTTCTTGAGAAAAAGACCCCAGAATAGGTTTTGAGGGAGAGCCCCTAACAACAGTCTCCTTGTGGGTGCCGTGTTGGGGACTAGGGTGTCCTGGGATGGGGGCTGTAAAATCTCATGTTAAGGTTCAGGGCTAGGACCCCAAATAGCTGCTCAGGTGTGACCTGTTGGGAAATCCGAAACCAGGTGTTCTGAAGACCTGGCTACGAAGCTCTGCCGTCCTGCTCACCTTGTGGACAGCACAGGCCGCCCACCTCTCTAGGAAACCAGTGATGCCAACCCACAGGGCTGCTGTGCCGAGTCAAGGAGGCTGTACTAGGAGGAACCAGCACAGGACCAGCAGGCATTAACCCGGAACACCAACTGCTGCAGCCACTGCGAACGACAGGCAGGTGGCTCCTCAGACTGAACAGCAACCCCACACTCGGGATCTACCTGAGAGAATGAACATGTTTGCGCAAAACATACAGCCGGGTGTTCAGAGCAGCGAGGCTCACAGAAGGTAGGACGTAAAAACAGCCCCAAGTGTCCACTGGCGGGAGAGCGAATATACAGTGTGTCGTCCGCCCCCCCATGGACATGTCCCTTGGCTGTGAACGGGAGTGACGCCCCCCACCCGCCCCGGGGACGTACCCCGAGGCCCCGACGCTCAGGGAGGGAACCGGACACAGCAGGCCCCACGGGGTGTGACTCCATGTGTGTGACATGTCCAGGACGGCCTCGTCCATGGATGGGGAGGGGGCTCAAGGGTGACAGCTAATGGGGCCAGGGCTGCTTTTGGGGACATGGAATGTTTGGAGGTTGGCCCTGGTGACGGCTGTAGGGCTCTGTGATACAATAACCACTGACTCGTGCACTTTAGGAGGGTGAGCCGTGTGCCGTGGGGATCACGTCTCCATCAGGCTGTGAGAAAGCACTTGTGGGGGGGCCCGGGGGGCCTGGCGCTTTCCGGAGATGGCGCAGCTACCAACTCAGGTCACTCCGCTGCTGTTGGCTCCTCAGCCTGAGATGCTAAGTGCTTGATTTTGTTGATCTCCCCTGAAAAACCTCTCAGACGAGCCTCTCACTCAAACAACAGCATGTCTGGTCCCCAAACCCCAGTCGGGACAATGGAGGGCAGCGTGGAACCTGGTCCAGCCACAGCGAAACCCCCTCCTGCAGCGTCAGGACCCAAACGGCGGCCTGCCGCACTCAGCTCTGGATCCCCCCACCCCCTGCGGGCAGGGCCGGGGGGGGGTGGGGGTGGGTGTGTGTGTGTGTGTGTGTGTGTGTGTGTGTGTGAAGCCAAGTCAGCCCGACCCCCGCTCTGAGGCCACCAGGGACTCTGCGGGGCAATTCGCTCCCCCCCGCCCCACCCCTGCGCTGCCTGGTGCACAGAGAGCCTACGAGCTGGGTTGGCGGGCAGGAGCCGGGGTCCAATACGACAGCAAAGAGGAAGGAGGACCCCACGAAACTCGCCAGTGTCTGTTTGCCTCCACTCGCCACCCCGCACACACACTACACAAGGACAGGAACTAGAGCAGGTAAGTGGCTGCTTAGGACCGCACCATGGGGTACGGGGAATTGACAGTTAAGGGTCTGGGGCTGTTTCGGGGTGAGGAAAGTATCCTAAAATTGACCGTGGAGGGGGCCACACCTGTAAATATGCTAGAAACTATTGAACTATACACTTGAAATGGATGATCTGTATTCAGTATGAATCCTAATCTCAATAAAAACTATTTTTCTACAAAAGCAAGACAAAAAGTGAATTAGTAGATCCCAGGGGCTGGGGGGGGGGCATCTGGGGGTGATGGAATGTTCTGGAACTAGAGGTGACGGCCACACGACTTTGTAGGACTGAAATCCACTTGACAGTACACTTGTAAAGGATGGACTGGACAGAATGTGGACTAGATCTCAAGCTTTAAAACCAGTCCTACAGATCCACAGCTCAGTATGGACACAGGAGAACGTCCCTAAGATTTTATTGAAAACCACCACTACCCTGGAATTAATCGGAGCACACGTACAGAAGTCAAAGAGCAAGACGGCCTCTCTGGGAGCAGGGCCTCACTGGGAGGGCACAGACCAGGAGCTCCAGGCATGGGGATGGGGGCTGCGGCTGGCATGTCCGGGGGCTGGTTGTGGGGCTAGGAGCCACCACTCGGCCTCGAGCCTCAGGCCAGGACGTGGGTATAGGACTGAAACACAGCCTGGCTTCTAGTCTGTAGGAAGGGCTGCTGTGCCAGTCGCCAGGACCAGTGAGTGGGCACCGACGAGAATGAGGCCCGGAGCCCACGATGCCCCAGGGGGCCCTGACGCTGAGTCCGTCCTGCTTCTCCTGAGGGTTTCCACTTCTGACATGAGATGTCCTGGGGGAGTCCTCTCTACTTTGTACCTGTCCAACAGCGAGCCCCGAGGTCGGGGTACTAACTTCCCACAAACCCTCAACCTCCTGCCTGGACACAGAATATCACGGTGAGATTATTTTCACAAAGAACACATGGCCGCAGCCTGAGGATTCAGCCCCAGGTAACGTTTGTGAGGTCACCTTGCGAAGAACACACTCCCTCCCCCGCTTGCTGGAGAAGGAAACCAAGGCCCAAGTATTCCAAGGGACAAGGCTTTGACTGCAAACCAGGTCTGTTTGACCCAAAGCCCTCAAGCTCTACTTTCCTCTGCCTTAAGAGAATTAGGCAAATCCATCCATGCTCTTGCCCCGTTGCTGGTTCAGCCGGCGCTCCAGGAGGTGGAGACACCAGAGATCCACATTCTAGACAACACCATGGGTTCCACGTCACATTCCCCCAAACCTCCCACCCACTGGGAGGGCAGGTGACACCCTCCTGCCCGGCGGGTCACCCAGGTCAGACCTGGGAGTGGTGCCGCTCATGTACACAGAGCCCACGCGCACCACCTGCCCTCCCCACTCCCCTCAGGCCCCACCTCTCAGTGGAGTCACAGGAAAGCTGGAGTTCCATCTGTCCAGCCTCTTCGGAGCTTTTCCCCATACTCAGGTCTAGGGACTCAGAGGAAGGCCCCATGTGGCGGAGGCCCTGAGAGGCCCGCGTAGAGATGGGGACAGGAGGTGGATCAACGTTATTCTCCAGGTGCTCTGGCCATGCTGCCCTTGGCTCGGCCTCCTGCGGCCTCTGCACGGGATGCCCCTGCCCGGACAGCTCCCTTCAGCTCCACTGCCAGGGCCCAGCTCAGTGGCACCCTTTCAGAAAGGCCCTCCTTGACCTGCCCCAGCCTCAGCCCAGCACCCCATTACTGGCCCTCGCAGACCCCTGAGCTTCTCTGTGAATGTCACCACCTGTAACTACAGGAGTCGCGGGGTCCCACTCCCAGCTCCACGGCCAGGACACGCAGCAGGTGCTGCAGAGGCAACTGTTCAGTTAACAAAGGACCAGAGCCAGAGAGACCCGCTTCAGCCTTCCGCCTAGACACGTGTGGAAAACGAGGGCCTCGGACCTCCTCACTGACCCGGCGGACAGAGCCGCGCGGATCCACGCGGATCCAGGCTTCATCGCAACAGACACGGGCAGTGCCCGCGTCGGAGACAGGCTGCCCGCAAGCCCGCTCCCTCCGGGCCCCAACAGGGCCGCTGCTCTTCGGGGAAGCCAGCCCCGCGCTGGTCCTGACAGCTGCCCTCCCTCCCCTGCTCACCGCCCTCCTGCAGCCAAGGCCCATGAGCGACCCCACTGCGGGGTGCACGCGCAGCACCCCCAGCACCCCCGCCCCGATCGGCCCCAGCCGGCAGCTTCTGGGCCCGGGCCCCCAGTACCGGCCCGCGCCCAGCACGTGGCCGGGGCCCCCTTTACGTGGTCCAGCGACCTGAACGCGCCCCAGGATCGTGCAGCAAGGGGGAGGGAGCCACCAGAGCTGGCTCAGGAACAAAAGCATCTTCCAGCATTCAGGAAGAGGAGGGGAGGGAGGAGGAAAGCAGCAGGTGGCCGCCGGCCTGCCGCCCACTACTTCTGTCTCCCCAGGCCGCGGCGGCCCTCGGTCCAGCCCGGGGGCCGGGAGCCCGCCGCCCCGCCCTCCGCGCCCCCGCCCCCGCCCCGGGCTGCGCGCGCCCGGCCGATCCGAGGGACAGCCCAGCCCCCACCCCCGCCTCCCAGCGGCGTCTGGCCCGCGCCCGGCGCCCCTCGCCCCGCCAGCCCGGCCGCCGCGGCCGCCGCGGCCGCCGAACAAAGGCCGCCGCCCGCCCCGCGCCGCTCGGCGCTCCACGCGGCCGCGGGGGGAGGGGCACGCACGCGCACTGGCCCGGGGCCGCCGCGCGCCGGCACGCACGCACGCACGCACGACGCACGCGCGGGGCCCAGGCCGCAGCCCGGGTCGAGGCGCCCAGGCCGCCGCAGAGGCCGCTGGGAGGCGCCCGTTGGGGCCCTGCCCGGCCGGCACGTTCATTCACCTATAGTAAAAGACATCCCTGTGGCCGGCCGACAGCCCCGACCTTCTGGGCACTTCTTCCCTCTCCCAGCCCTGCGGGAGCGCCGGGCACTCCCACCTCTTCCGCTCCATCGCGCCCGGCTCCTCGGCCCGCCGCCGCCGCCGCCGCCGCCCGGACCCCCGCTCGACGCCGCCGCCTCAGCTGCCTCCGTCGCCGCCGCCGCCGCCACTTGCCGCGGCTGTTCCGGCCCGCGGGCCCCCGCCCTCCGCCCCCAGCCGGGCACGCGCCGGCTTTGCCGCCCTCTCGGCCCCCTCCCCGCGCTCGCCAGCCCCCGCTCGGGGGGCCGCGCTCCGCCCACCCGCCCGCGCGCGGGGCCCCGTGCTGCGCAGGCGCCGCGCGGGACCCGCCCCGTGGGCGCCAGCCCCGCCCCGCGGCGGCGGCTCCAATCAGCGCGGGGCTCGGGGGCGGGGCTGGGGAGGAGCGCCGCCCCCTGCCCGCCCGCCCCGCGCCTGCGCCTGCGCCCTGTGGCCCGCGAGCCGCCGGCCGCCGCACGGTCCCGAGGTGGCCGCCCGGTACCGGGCCGTCGTCCGTCCCGCCGCGCGGCCTCCCAGCCTGCGGGCGTTGTTGCTGACCGCCGCCCTGCACGCCCCGGGTCCCTTCCTCCCCCCGCGCCCCGCGAGAGCCCGGCGGCTTCCCCTCAGCCCCTCCCCTCGCCGGCCCAGGGCAGGTGCTCGGGACTTGGGGTGATGGAGCCGAGGTCAGTGCCCGGAGACCGCTGGGCCTCCTGTCCTGGCGCCGGGGGACGCAGAGCGGCGGCCGTACCCCCGCGTCTCCCCTGCAGGTGTCTCCCCAGCTCAGGTCCCAGCGGGGCCCGGCCCCCCAGGACCACGCGTGGGGCGCCGGTGAAGCTCGACGGCCTGCTGCAGGTCTTCAGGCGCACGGCGACTTCTCACGGTTCCCCACGTGTCCCCGTGCTGCCGTCTGACAGATACAGGGCAGAGCGGCCAGGTGGGCGCCCGAGCTGTCACCGTGCGAAGCTGGCTGGGGGCACTGCATTCCCTTGTGCAGAGTTGAGGCCAGAACCCAGAACGTCGGGACGCTGACCTTCGTGGAGGGCAATGCTGGGTGCTGCTGGGCTTGCATTTTACCAGCTTGAATGGTTTTATTTAACTTAAAAGTTGTAAAGTCAGGACACCTGGGGGGCTCAGCTGTTGAGGGTCTGCCTTTGGCTCAGGGCGCAATCCTGGAGTCCTGGGATGGGGTCCCATACTGGGCTCCCGGCATGGAGCCTGCTTCTCCCTCTGTGTCTCTCATGAATAAAATCTTGTTTTCAAAGATTTTATTTGTTTGACACAGAGCACAGAAGCAGGAGGAGCGGCAGGCAGAGGGAGAGGGAGAAGCAGCTCCTGCGGAGCAGGGAGCTCGGTTGTGGGACTCGACCCCAAGACCATGAGATCATGACCTGAGTCAAAGGCAGATGCTCAACCCACTGAGCCACCCAGGCATCCTGGCATTTAATTTTTAGAACAGCCACACTTTTTTTTTTTTTAAGATTTTATTTATTCATGAGAGAGAGAGAGGCAGAGACACAGGCAGAGGGAAAAGCAGGCCCCACGCAGGGAGCCAGACGTGGGACTCGATCCGGGGTCTCCAGGATCACATCCTGGGCCAAAGGCAGGCACTAAACCACTGAGCCACCCAGGGGTCCCCAGCCAAACTGCCCCATTTCACATTCCTGCCAGTGGTGCATGAGGAGGAGGCTGGGCATCCTGGCACCATAGATCCATCCACTATTCAGTCATCTTTTCCTGAGCACCTGCCCTGGGCCAGCAAGGGGAGGGGTGAGAAGGGAAGCCACCTGGTCTTTTGAGCTGGGGGGTGGAAGGGGTTGGGGGGAGGGCTCATTTCACCACACTGTCGATGTTTACTTTCTGGTTTTTGTTAGTACCATGTTGATGGATATATGGTGTAGGTCATAAGATTTGACCCTAAGAACCACCATCGGAAACGCACCCTAGGAGCCTCCTCTCTGTTCTCAGGCATCCAGCTTGCTGGACCTCACTTGCTTCTGTGGGACTTTGACCCCCTGGGCCCTAGGATGTCTCCAGAACGTATTCAGCTGGCCTGTGGGCACTGCATGATCGCAAGGGGCCAATCCAGGTGGACATGATCAGGGTGCCAGCAGGGATGGGAGGCCAGGAGCCCTGGGAGGGGGCGGCAGTTGCGTGCCTCTCCTGGTTTGCTGGCACTCGGAAGCTCCCTTTCCTGGGCTGGCTGGCTCAGGCCGCAAGCAGACACCCTCTACTGCCCATGTACACGAGCTAAGAAATAGAAACGAAATCTGGTGACATAAGGAGCCACTTTGACAGGGCCTCTCCCCTCAGTATTGTGGACCTTGGGGCTGGGTGATTGCGGGCGTCCTGGGTGCTGTGGGGGACTGAGCAGCATCCCTCGCCTCACCCACTCAATGCCAGGACTCCCCCAGTCTGGACAACCACAGATCTCCCCAGTCAGCAGTTCCTGAGTTCACGGGAGGCAAGCACGCCACTCAGCTGCGGCACAGAACGTAAACGGTCCCAGAGACCTCAGCATCAAGATGAATGGCATTTACTGCAGTGTTGTAACAACTTAAATGCAAAAGATCCATGATAGACAAAATGTCAAATTTGTACTTTTTAAAAAAGATTTTATTTAGAGACAGTACGTAGTAGGGTGGGGAGACGGAGAATCTTAGGCAGATACCAAGCCCAACAGGGGGCTCGATCCAACGAACCAGAGACCATGACCTGAGCTGAAATCAAGAGTCAGCTGCTTTGACAACAGAGCCACCCAGATACCTCCAAGTTTGTTTTCAATTTTTACTTAAATTTTACTTTTTTCTGTAAATCTTGCTATACCCAACGTGGGGCCCAAACTCCTAACCCCGAGATCAAGAGTCACATGTTCTCCTGAGCCAGCCACGAACCCCAATTTATTTAAGATTTTTATTTACTTGGCAGAAAGGGAGAGTAAGAACACAAGCAAGGGGAGAAGCAGACTCCCTGATGAGCAGGGAGCCCAACATGGGGCCCCATTTCAGGACCCTGATATCATGACCTGAGCCCAAGGCAGACGCTTAACTGAATGAGCCACCCAGGCACCCGACAGTTTACTTAAGTAATCTCCATGCCCAATGTGGGGCTCAAACTCATGACCCCCGAGATCAAGAGTTGCATATTCTACCGACTGAGCCACCCAGGCGCCTCCAAGATGTGAATTTTTTTTTTTTAGAGGTGTTAACATATTTTTTTTTCTTCAAGATTTTATTTATTCACAACAGAGACAGAGACTCAGGCAGAGGGAGAAGCAGGCTCCATGCAGGGAACCTGATGTGGGACTCAATCCCAGGTCTTCAGGATCATGCCCCGGGCTGAAGGCGGCGCTAAACTGCTGAGCCATCTGGGCTGCCTCTCTCTCTCTCTCTCTCTATATATATATATATATATATTTTAAGATTTTATTTATTTATTCATGAGAGACACACACAGGCAGAAGGGAGAAGCAGGCTCCTTGCAGGGACCCCGGGATCATGCCAAAGGCAGATGCTTATCCATTGAGCCACCCAGGCATCCCAAAAAATATGAGTTTTAAATAAAGGGCTTCATGGCATCGTGCTGAGCCATTTCAAACCGGAGACAACATGAGAGCTGTGATCTTTTATAGATGTTTTTAATGGTTAACTTTCCACCCAGACTTAAGTGGTTGGAAAGGTATTAAAATACTGGGGGGAAAAAAATACTGAAAATTTGTATTAAAGCTCACAGTAGGGGCAGCCCCATGACGCAGTGGTTTAGCGCCACCTGCAGCCCGGGGTGTGATCCTGGAGACCCGGATAGAGTCCCATGTCGGGCTCCCTGCAGGGAGCCTGCCTCTCCCTCTCTCTCTCAATAAATAAATCTCTAAGAGAAAAAAAAAAAAAGCTCACAGTACTTTCAATTTAATGTATAACAATCTGAATTAGAATTTTATTTTTCTGGCTCTCATGGAAGCAAGCTCACCTGTATTTTCTTAAAAGGTGTTCAGCATCATTAAATCACAGTTGTGGGAAGGGGGCCGCAGGTTTCCTTCCACTTCGGGCCACACGGCTCTGCGCTGCCTCGGGGGCGGTGGGACCGCCCAGCCCTGCAGGGGCTGGAAACTTAAAAACAAAACAAACTTAGGAGTAACTCCTTTGTCTCGTGGCCCCTCCCTTGTTAGGTTTTGAGCAGCACATCTATTTATAAATTGCTGAAAAGACCTCACTGCAGAGAACAGCGAGTGACAGGATTTATTGAGAGCAGTTTGAGTGTTGGCACGTAGCAGCCATTTCAAAGCGGAGCACCGGGCCCCAAATGGCTTGAGCCCCAGGAAAGATGCCTTTGGTAAAAAAAAAATGATGTGCAGAAGGGGTGTCATCAGTGCCACTGCTTGTGTTAAAATCACCCCTGTTGGGCAGCCCAGGTGGCCCAGTGCTTTGGCGCTGCCTTTGACCCAGGGTGTGATCCTGGAGACCCGGGATCGAGTCCTGCATCAGGCTCCCTGCATGGAGCCTGCTTCTCTCCCTCCCTCTGCCTGTGTCTCTGCCTCTCTCTGTGTTTGTCATGAATAAATAAAATCTTAAAAAAGAAAAAAAAAAGATAAAGAAAAATCACCCGTTCCTAACACCTGACCCCCTCCACCTGCATCCAGTGAAGCCCCAACCCCGGGCGGCTGCTGGAGGTGACCCGGGATGTTAGGTGAGGTCAGGAGGGTGGGGCCGTGTCCCCAGAGGATTAGTGGCCCAGGACACTGGGAGCACGCACCCTCCGCGCCCCCCACAGGGGAATCAGGGGAAAGCAGGATGCAGCAAAACCCAGAATCTTGACCTCAACCTTCTGCCTCTAGAACTGATCTGCTTAAGCTCCCAAGTCTGTGGGGTTTCCCTATGGCCGACTAACATGGGAGTGGTTTTCACAAGTAAGCTTTGACACACACGTAGCTTCTAGAATTTTCAAGAACAGGGCAGGGGCCAGAGGGAGGAAAGGGAGTGCCAGAGATTCTTGTGTACCTGCTCGTTTCTGTATCCTTCAGGTGAGGGCTTCACTTTCCTACAAGTTCTGATCTTTGTTCTTTTAAAACGGAGCCAAAGGGATCCCCGGGTGGCGCAGCGGTTTGGCGCCTGCCTTTGGCCCGGGGCACGATCCTGGAGACCTGGGATCGAATCCCATGTTGGGCTCTCTGCATGGGGCCTGCTTCTCCCTCTGCCTGTGTCTCTGCCTCTCTGTCTCTCTCGGTGTAACTATCATGAATAAATAAATAAAATCTTAAAAAAAAAAAAAAAAAAAAAAACGGAGCCAAGGTCTCTGTACCGTGAGTGTGGGCTGGATGTGGGGATGTGTTTTCTAACAGTGGAAAAAGTGATGGTGCAAGACTTTGGGGGGAAGGTCCTAAGACATGTGTCTTCCACACACGTCTTCCACCCGCAAAGATGCTAGGAGAAGCCCACGCCGCAAACCAACAGCTCCCACCCCAGTCCGGCCTTCCGACCAGCAGCCCTGGCTGACACCTTGACTGCATCCTCCTGAGTAACTGGAGCCAGGACCACGTAACTAACCTTCTCCTAAATTCTCACCCCCAGACGTTGAGCGGTAACGGAGATTTGCTGTTTGACACACTGCCTCCCCCACCCCGGGTCATTCAGGCCACCAGGGTTACGTCACGGTAACCACGTCCCCATCATGACCAAGTCCAGGTGGGGCAGGTTTCAGAGCAAGGTTTAATGCTGTGTGCACTCAAACATGAAAGCTATCTTCAGAAAGAGTCCTCGGTCATGCTGTCCGTGTCCCTAAGGTCCATCCTGAGGGCGTGGGCAGGTCCAGGCACGGCAAGGGCTCACAGAGAGGCGACAGCACCCGCCAACACCTGGAGGGGAGACAGGGCAGGGTGGGCATTAGACTCCAGGCTCCCATCCTTGCAAGGAGGGAGGCGCTGAGTGATGAGGTCTGCACACTGCAGCCAGCCTCCAAAGTCAAAGCTGGCTATGCCACATAGTTGCTGCATGGACAGAGTGCACGGGTACTCCGGCTGTCAGGCAGGCGGTAAACCAGAACACCGCCAAGCCACGTGGTCAGCACAGTTGACAGCCATGTCCAAGGCCAATGGAACCATCCAAGGGGTCATTAAGGCTCAAGCAGCGCCCCTAGGGAGGCCAACAGCTATGGGCCAGCTTCCACTTGCCCTGCGAAGTGGGGCACCCCTCCGTGACACCTGGGGCTGGGCAGACTGGGATGGCAGGCACGGTGTGGGATGTGCAGTCAGCTTCCGGGACGGGGCCCTTGGGGCACTGCCTGTTCCTCAGCCCCACGAACCAGGGATGCTGGTTGGCAGCTTTGTGTTGACAGGCAGGGTTCTCCTGGGTTAACGATGCAGGTGAGCCTCCCAGACCTGCCGCCCTAGCTCTCGGGGCAGGGAAAACCAGCCTCATGGCAGCCCCAGTCCTCAGCCACGTGGGAATCACAGGATTCACCCGCTAACGGCCGCCAAACTTACCAGAGGCGTCCGAGGAGGATCCGTTTAATCGTCCTTCTTAAACTTGCCGTTGATGTAGGGCACCCAGTCCAGAATCAGCCGCCAGTCCGTGGCCCACACCAGCCCCACAGCGCCCACGGCACCCCACATGCCTGCTGTGGGGATCCTGCCAGAGGACAGCAGGGGTCAGGTCCTGCTCGGGAATCACCCTTCCAGCTGCATCTCTGGGTCTCTCCCCCTCCCGCTTATCCAGCGCCCACCACAGACACCCTCTCCTGCCCAGCGTATGAACACAACCCTCAGACAGCTCCGTGGGGTGGCCGCAAAGCCAAAGACCCCGAGGCGACTTCACTCCCGCCTGCTTTCACACTGGCAGGTTTTTTTGTGGAATCTGCTCAAAAGAAAATTTCAACAAGGCGAGCTCATAACCACCCTTACAGAGCCCAGGTGTGCGTGCCGGTGTCCGCTCTGCAGCTCACAGTTGATCCGTGACAGCTGTGGGACTGAGAGAGGGATCAGGAGCGCACAGAAGGGCAGGACACCTGCCCAAGGACACCCAGGTGCTGGGTGCAGGCACAGGCTAGTGCAGCTCTCGCCCAGGGGCCGCCCCTCACTCGTGTGCGGTGACTGGCTGGAGTCCTCAGTGGCTCCACCGGCCTCCTGCGGGTCAGACCCCATGCACCTGCTCCCCACCAGCAGGAGCGGGACCCAGTCTCTAGCGCAGCGAGCGAGGCTCGCGGAGGTGACCTTGTGAACCCAGGTGCTCTGGCTCGTCCGTCCTCTGCAGGAAGCAGGGCCACCGGAGCTGCCCCGCAGGGCTCCGCGACACTGAGGCCTGCGCGGGGAACGACCGCAGGCAGAGCCCCTGGAGGACGCCGCAGCCTCCCGGCGTGGCGGGCTCGGCTCAGGGGCGCCGCAATCCTCACCCACGCGGGAGGGGTACTTGCTCGCGCTCGGGGCTGTGCGGGCCCACGTGCCCCGCGGCCGGGGAACCCGCTGCAGCTCCCGTGGCCGGCCACGAGCCTCACGGCGGGCGGGGGGCTGCAGGCGCTACTTCCACCACCCCCACCACGGCTCCGGGGGTCCGTAAGGCCCCAGGAACCCTGCCCGGCGTCCGGTGGGAGCCCGGGAGCCCGGGGCCCGGACAGACGGCGGGCGGCCGTGTCGGTCCGCCCAGGCAGGGGTGAGGAGCCCGCCCCGGACGCGCGCGCCGGACCCCTCTGGGGCCTGCAGCAACACAGGAGCCGACCGGGGACGCGGGGTCGGGGGCACACGCTCACCAGTTTCTGGCCAGTTCCCGGTAGCGCGGGCCCAGCAACCTGCTCAGCATCGCGACGCGCTCCGCAGCTCAGGGTGACCCCGGCTGCCGCCGGCCGCACCGCGCAAGCGCGGCGGTCGCAGCGCGCAGGCGCACGCGGAGGCCCCGCCCCGGGCAGGCCGCCCAGGGGGCAACCGGCGTCGGCGGTTGCTGCGCGCGCAGACCCGGAAAACCTAGTGGTCACTTCCGGGGAGGGTCGGAAGTCGTTCCCGCGAGGCCGCGGGTGGGCGGGTCCTGCCGAGCGCTGGCCCGGGAGTCGCGGGGGTGTCCCCTCGCCGGCGGCCAGGGCGGCTCCCCGCGGCCGCAGCTGCACCCGAGACGCCTGGCTGCTGCGTGTGTCCTGCCGCCAGCGGGGGCTTCATCTGCCGACAGGGGAGCAGGCCCGGAGGGCAGGGCCTGGCCGGGGCCGCCGGAGGAGCGGCGCGGTCGGTCGGACGCCGCTTGTGGGGCCGTCGCCCCTGGGGTCCCGGTGCGGCCCGCGGGCGGACCTCCGGGGGCGGCCCGGGGCTCTCCTGCCCCCTCGCTCGCCTCCTGCAGGGCGGCAGCTCCGGGGCCGCGGGTCCTGGGCGGGTCCTGGCCCCTCCGCGGGGGGGGGGGAGGGGCACTCCCGGGTCCTGGCCCCTCCGCGGGGGGGGAGGGGCACTCCGGGGTCCTGGGCGGGTCCTGGGCGGGTCCTGGCCCCTCCGCGGGGGGGGGGGGTGGCAGCTCCCGGGTCCTGGGCGGGTCCTGGCCCCTCCGCGGGGGGGAGCCCCCCCCCCGCTATGATACCCCGAGACTCGGGGAGAGGGGGCTTGTTGCTACCGGTGTAGACACTGAGTCTCTGCAGGTGCCCTGGGGCCTCCGCTTGCATCCGAGCGGCCTGCAGGGAAGGACGGTGGCTCCGCGTCCCGGGTTTCAGGCTCTTGGTCTCAGCTCCGGTGCGATCTCGATCTCGGGGTCCTGAGATCCGGCCCCACATTGGGCTCCGCGCTCCCTGCAGAGTCGACCTGGGCTCCTCTCCTGTGTCTTCCTCTCTCGTCCTGCCAGGCTCACGCTCTCACTCTTTTTCTTTCTCTGAAACAGGTAAATAAAACCTTAAAAAAAAAAAAAAAAAAAGTGGAGCTGGGCATGGGGCCTGAGGGCTGCAGGTCTGGACCCAGCAGGTCCGGGAGCCCTGGCTCACTGCCCCTCTGCCTAACGCACCTCATAAGGCAGAAGGTTTTCCTTTCCAGTGATAACAAAAACCAGTTTAAGTTAAGAGGTTTTACGGCATGTTGGATGGCTTCAGGCACCGCGGGATCCAGGAGTCTGGCCATCCCTCTGCATCTCTCCCAATAAGTGCAGAAAATGCCCCGGGGCTGCTTCTCCTGGGTCTGCTGTGGAAATGGGGCAGGTCAGCCTCTGCCCCTGGGAGGACATGGGCTGGAACTGGAGGGGAGGATCCCCAGAAGGGAGTCGCCAGGATCCTGATACTGGATAAGTAAGAACTGTCAGGGGTTCCCACATCCCACTGGCCCTCTGCCCGGGGCGCCAGGATTCCCTGTGATACTCCCATCTGGCCTTTGGGGGAAATGGAACTGCTTTTCTTGTTTTTACTGCTGTGAAGTCCCTATAACCAACAATTAGCCATTTAGAAGTGAGTATTTCAGGGGTTGAGCATCTGCTTTCAGCTCAGGGCGTGACCCCGGGGTCCTGGGATCGAGTCCCGCACGGGGCTCCCCCGCAGGGAGCCTGCTTCTCCCTCTGCCTGTCTCTCTCTGCGTCTCTCATGAATGAATGAATAAAATCTTTAGGGATCCCTGGGGTGGGGGGCTCAGCAGTGTAGCGCCTGCCTTTGGTCCAGGGCACAATCCTGGGGTCCCGGGATCGAGTCCCATGTCGGGCTCCCTGCATGGAGCCCGTTTCTCCCTCTGCCTGTGTCTCTGCCCCCGCCTCCATATATATATATCATAAATAAATAAAATCTTAAAAATAAATAAAATCTTAAATATTTCAGCGACGTTCAGTGTATTCACTTGTTGGAACCACCACTCCTACTTGCATCACTTCGGAAAGGTTCGTTCCATCCTCATCAGCCGTCACCCCCCGGGCCCCTGGGCCCCCTCCCTGTCCGTGGATGAGCCCATCCTGCACATGTCACACGCGTGGACTCCCACCCCATGGGCCCATGGGGCCTCCTGTGTCTGCCCTCCCTGAGCATCGTGGGCTCGGGTCCATCCTAGTGCGGCACCTGAGGGCCTTGCTCCTGCCAGCGGCCCGGGGACGTGGCCATGTGCAGGGGACACGCTGTGTGTACCGCTCACCCGCAGATGGATTCCTGTAACCTCTTGACAACGTACTGAGGTGTGTTTGAAGTGTACAAACGCACATGGTGATCACGTGCAGGTTGCACGTGGACGTGCGTGCCCGTCGGCGCAGCGCCGGGGCAGCCGGGGCCTCGGGCTTCCTCCAGCTACTGGGCCAACTCGTCGTCCCTTCAGCCCCCTCAACCGCTCAGCTGGTGTCTTCTGTGAGTTAATCCAAATTTTCTAGGCCTTTCTACCCAGGGAGGCGCCCGGGGTGTTAAGCTTGCGTCCGGCCTGCCGGGTGGGGACAGGTGATCCCGAGCTGCCGCCTCCTGCCGAGTGGCGCTGCGGGCAGGGCAGCCGGGTGCGCCGAGTCGTTCCCCCGCGGGGCCCGTGTCCACCCCTGCACGAAGCCGCCAAGCTTAGCTTTCGCAAGCCAAGGTGTCCGTGACCTGCGCCGCTCGGCCGGGTCGGGCTCGGCGTCCGCCGCCAGGCTGTCCGGGCTCCTCGCACCTGCGGCCGCGGGGGGCGACTCCTGCCCAGGCTTCTGCCTGGTTAGAAAGGATGCGGGCCCCGTGTCCCACGGTCACACCTGGTGACAAATAAGGGCCCCAGGGGTGTCACAGGGTGCACCCCCCCCCGCCCCCTCGCTCCTCGTCACCGTCCGGAGGCTTCTCTCCCCGAGCGGCCACCGAGGCGGCGCCCAGCCGGCGCCCAGGGCCCCACGTCGGCCCCTGCCCAGAGGGGCGTCTGCTTCTGGCCCCCTCGCTCCTGCGCTGTCCCCCGCTCTCTCAAATAAATAAAACCTTAAAAGAAAAAGAAAGAAACGTCCACGGAGCTGGTGTCCCGGGCGCGGGCCTCCCTCCTGCTGCTACCGTTGGACGCCCCTCCCGAGGGCGCGCGCGTGCGACCCTGGACGTCGGGGTCATGAGCTCGAGCCCCGTGTCGGGTGTGATTGCTTAAAAATAAACAAACAAAGATTTTATTTACGTGTGTGGGGAGGGAACGCACGGGGGTGGGCGGAGGCAGGGGGAGCGGCCGACGCAGGCTCCATCCCAGGACCCCTACTGCAGGGGCAGGTTCCCCCCGACCTGAGGAGCTTCGGCTCTGGGATGTGGAATCGCTGTGGGCCTTGTCATCGCAGTCAAACTGCTGTGTGTCCCCCAAAGAGCCATGTTGAAGCCCTGCCCCCCACCCCTTGGGACCTTATTTGGAGCCAGGATCTTTGCAGATCCTGGGCTAAGACAGTCGCACGGGAGGAGGGTGGCCTTGATGCAGTGACAGGTGTCCCCATAACGGGAATCTGGACACGGACGCACGGGGAGGCAGCCACGTGCCACGGAGGCCATGTGGCCACCGGCTGCGCGACACCCGGCACCCCCGGGAGTGGGAGAGGCAGGAAGAGGCCTCCGGAGGGACCCGGCCCCCTTGGGGGGACTCCTGACCCCAGAATGAGGGAGCGTAGATCCCCGTGGATGTTTACAGCCGCCCCAGGCCCAGGGCCCTGTCCCTGCCTGTGCCCCGCGCCCCGCGCTACCTGCTACCCGACGGGGCACCGCCTCCCCGCCTCCCCCGCCGAAGCACAGGGGACAGCAGAGTGTGGTCATCAAATGTCACCTTTATTGCTACAGGGCTGTTCTACACAGGACAGGGCTCCAGATCCACTTCAGAGAGGACCGTTTAGAACATCCCAGAATCCAGCCAGCTGTGTCGACACTTGTATAAAACCATTTTTCTTAAAAAAGTTTTGTTTGGAAACCAGTTATCTTGAGGCACTCAGCACAATTCTCCCGTAATCGTGGCTCTTCCTTCCCTCAGGGCCACTTACATGTAATAGCCCGGCGGTAGTCCGGGGGTGGCGGTGGGGGGGCGCAGAGGCCCCTCGTAAGGCCAGAAGCAGAGAGGGAAACTGAGGCAGGTTCCCCAAAAGACACACAAGACCCGCACAAACCAGGAGTCACTGGGGACGGTCCCTCACGAGCCCATGGCTCCTAGCTGCTCCCGACCAGTCTTGGGGGGGTGGAGCAGACCCAACGGGAGGACCCCAGTGACCTCAGGGCTTGGTTGAGGCCTGGAGCTTCCCTCGGGGCACCCAGCTCCCTGGCCCGGGGAGTTCCAGGCGGGGCTCGGGGGCACAGGCAGCCCCACTGCTCCGGAGCGAGTGGGAGGGGCCGGGGAGACGCTGGAGGGACTGGTGTGCTGGGGCGAAGGCGGCCACCCCGGGGTCCCTAAGGCCTGGGTGTTGGGGGTACGGGGAAAAGGAGCCCCGGAGCCCAGCAGGCCTGACCTGGGGCTGGGAGACCCACGGGGGGGCCACTGTCCTGGTTTCCCAGGAACAGCAGGAGCTCCAGGATCAAGGACTTTCAGTTTAGGCCTGGTGACACAGGGAGACCCCCTCCTGGTCTTGCGGGTGATCGGGTGCAAAGCCTGTGGGCTCTTTGGGTTTGGGGGCAGTCAGTCGGGGTGGGGGCTTGTGCTGGCCCTCTGCCAAAGGTGGGGACGGGGTGCCAGGGAGGCCCCCAACACCATGCTCCCGTGCCCAGGAACACACGTTGGTCCCAAGGAAATCCAATGTGGGGAGGTCTGTAGACCCTGGGAGAGCAGCTCGTGGGGAGGTGCCCAGGAACCAGAGCTGCTTGTGGGGGGAGGGGGGTGTCCTCGACAGCTCCACGCTGACACACTCCACCCCTGAGGAAAATGGGGCGATGCTTCCCCCGAGGACGCCCCCCACCAGGGAAAGGCCTGCCCACCACTCACACCTGAGCGAACCCAGGACACCTCCCGACCTCTGGATAAGCAGCTAGGAGACATCATCCTCCTTCGCGTCCAGGGGCTCCCAGGGCGGGGAGACCTCAGGGTCCAGTGGGCCTTTTTAATACAACTTTTAATAATCTGGTTGATCATGAAATGCAACGCTCAAGTCTAGAAACAGCAGCAGAAATAGCAAGAGACACAAGACTTTTATACAAAAAATTTGTTGCTTACAAAACATATGCAAAAAAGCTTAAAAAAAAAAAAGAGACCAAAGGCATCCTCCTTGCTAATTTTCTAATACGTTAAAAAAAAAAAAAATCTTGTAACTAACGTTCTTTATTTTCCTTAAGACAAATGTCAGGCGTAGGCACGATTCACGGCGGCTCCTCAGGAACGAGCCAGTCTTGCGCAGCTTCTCCCTCCAGCGAGTGGTAGGTTTGGACTCTCCTGCGTTTTATACTTAAGGCATTTTTAAATCTTTTCTGACAAAGTGTATATCTTGCTTGCGTTCTGGTTTTGTTTAGAAACAAAACGAAACAAAACAAAACACTGCCCCTTGGGGTCTGGGCCGGGGCCGCGGTCTCAGGATCCATCAGCAAAGTCCCCAGGCGTCAAGGCGGTGAGGCCCAGGGCCGGACAGCCCCGCCCTCGGAGGCCCTGGGGTGGCGCGGGTCCGTGCTGACCGAGGACGTGCCGGCGGGGACCGGCTGGGGTCCCGGGTCCCGCACGGCGCCCCTCACATGCGCCCCTCACATGTGCCCCGCGGGGTTGTGGGCCTCGCTCAGGCCCGGGTGGGCGGCCGAAAGCACCATCTGGGGGTCTCCGACCACGCCTGACACCTTCTCCTCTTCTCGCCGCTTCAAGCAAGCCGCTTTGGGGTTCAGGTTACGCTCTGGGGGGAGGGGGAGAGCAATGTGGGAGAGGGTCCCCGCGGGGGCGGCGGGCGTGGGGGCCGTGAGCAGCACGTGGAGCCGGCGCGGAGTCCCCCGCTGTCTGCGCACGGGGAGGGGCGGGGGCGCGGCACGGGGGCACCTGGCCTGGGAGCCTACCTCGCACCTGCTGCTCCAGGCCCAGGATGACCTGCACGGCCTGCTGCAGGATGAGCAGTTTGGTCTGTGCCTTGTCCGACTTGAGGTGCATCTGGCACATGCGCCCCAGCTCCCGGAAGGCCTCGTTAATGTCCCGCACACGCACCCGCTCCCGTGCGTTATTGGCCATGCGCCTCTCCCGGTCCCTCAGGTCTTTCTCCTCCAGGGACAGCACCTCCTCCGTACTGCTGGGTCACAGCACCGGGGCCTCTGTTAGTCATGGGCCGGGGCTCCCGCTGTGTGTGCGTGCGGGCGCATGTGTGTGTGTGTGTGCGTGTCTGTGACAACGTGCTCACCTGTGCTCCCAGGGCTCGGTCCTGGAGCCCGGCCCCTGGGCACTGTGCCTGCCCCTGTGCACCCCTGGGAGCCAGCTGTAGGCTACAAGGTTACGCCCAAAGGAGGCCGACGTGGGAGGGCTCCCGGGGGGCGGAGGAGGGACCGAGGTCCCCGTGTGCGTATCTGTGCGGAGCTGCAGGGCATCCCTCGCCCCCTGCCCACTCCACACGCCCCAGGACTGGCCAGGAGGGCAGGGGAGGCCCAGCGCCCCTCCTGGGATGGTGTCCCCCCGGCAGAGCCGTCGCTGGCTGGGCTAAGGGAGTGCTAGGCCTGACCTGACAGTGTGGGGGAAGACGCAGAGACGACTTCGGCTCAGGGGGCCAAGGCCTGGCCCCCACCCCCAACCCCCGCGCCGGCTCTGGGTGGTTCTGGGCTGGGAGCATTGGCTCCGCAGGCCCCTCCTCACTGCCGCCAACAACCCCATTTGGCCCTGGGTGGGGGAGGCTACCAGGCCGTGGTCACAGAGACTCTGGGACAGCTCAGGCACCTGCCACGAGGTCCAGACCCTGGCTAGAGCCCTATGGACTGTGTAGCCACACGGCTTGGCGCAGGGGACTGCTCTGTGTCCGATCCTCGGTGGGATGGGGGCAAACTACCATCAGGACACCTGCACATCTGGTCTCGGGGACCGTGGAACAGTGCGGGGAAGGCCCGGCTCCGGTGTGCGCCCCGGAGGCTGAGGAGGGGCCGAGGCACTTGCATGTGAGCAGCTTCGGGGTGCCCTGTCCTGCTCTCGCAGCGGGGGGGCTGCTGCTGCCCCTGCCCGCCCACCCGCCCCTGGGCCTGAGTGGATCCCGCCAGGTGGCGGCGGCGGCCCCCGGAGCCCAGGACAAGCGCGCAGACCAAACTGACAGGCCTGAGGCTGGTGCACCCCTTGGTCCCTTTTCATCCCTCAAGTCCCAACTGGGGGGCTTTGGGGGAGGAAAGACCCCAAGGTCGCAGCCCTGCCATCCGGGGCTTGGGCAGCAAGTGCGAGGTAGGGAGGGGCTGCCGTGGAAGCAGAGAGATGGATGGGCTGGGATGGGGGGAGCGCGAGAGGCAGAGAGCAGAGAGGCGGGCGCGGGGAACACGGCGGGGTGCCCACACCACCACGGAAACACGGAACCCTCAGAGCTGAGGGGACAGCAGGCCGGGTGGGCTAGGGCCCCAGCTCCGGTCCAAGCGACAGCGCTGCAGGAGAGAAAGGGTTAACGGGCGCGCAGGCAGGGGAGGCGTTAAGGAGCTGAGCTGGGGAGCCAAGTCACAGGGGGGACTTTCTGGATCCTCACCCAGCCCTGGGAAACGGGGGCGGGGGGACGAACCCCACCTGTAGATGGGGGCTGACGGGCTCAAGTGGCCCCACAAGGATGTGTCTGCTCAGAGCGACAGTGACCTTTGGCTCCGGGGCACATGGGCTTCAGGCAAGGGACTACAGCCTTTCCCAGAAAGGAGGGCTGGGGTGGGTGGGAGTCCCTGGGGTCCAGGGATGGCGTTCAGAGCCAAGGGCCCACGTCTGCAGAGCTAGGGGGCCAAAGAGTGTCATCTTCCCATCTGCAGAGGGGACACTGGGGCCAGGCTAGGCGGCCCAGTGGTCAGAGAGGGAACAGGGACTGTGGTGGGGGAGGTCACAGCGGGCAGGGTGGTCACTGCAGGGAGAGGCCACAGCAAGGAGGACGGTCATGGCAGGAGGGGGATAGTCACAGCAGGGGAGGCTGGCTCCAGGAAGGGGGGTGAGAGCGAGGGCGGCAGTGGCGGGGGAGGGGAGCGGCGCCCCCACTGACCTCGCACCTGCTGCTCCAGATTCAGGATGACCGACACGGCCTGGTGCAGGATGAGCAGTTTGGTCTGGGGCTTCTCACTGTTGAGGTGCAGCTGGCACATGCGCCCCAGCTCCTTAAAAGCCTCATTGATGTCTCGGACCCGCAGCCGCTCCCGCGCGTTATTGGCCACCCGGCGCTCCTTCTCCCGCTCAGCCTTCTGCTCTGGGGGGAGAAGGTCGTCCTCGTCCTCGTCCGGGCTATGGGGGGGGGGGCCCGGGGGGCCAGAGGGAGACAGTGAGGCAGGGGGGCAGGCGGGGGGCCCGCCGACAGCCTCGCGGTGTGGGCGCCATGTGTGTGCTGTGTGTGTGTGTGCGTGTGTGTGCGTCCTGACGGGTGGGGCGGGGCGGGGGCTGAGGAGGGCTGGCACCTGGTCCGGGTCCGGGGGGGCTTCAACTCCTTCTTCTCCTCCTCTGAGTTGTCGGCCACTGATGCATTCTCCTCGTCCTCCTTCTCCTCCCGTTTGATCTCACTGGCACCTGAGACGGCCCCAGCACGCCCAAGTCCTGCAACAGGCCTGGGGTCAGGGTCTAGGGCACCTCCAGGACCACTCAACAAATCTCACTTGTCCCTTAAATGAGGTACAGTGACCTCTCTTGAGAAATCCAGGCCTTCACTTGCAAAAAAAACAAAAAAAAAACAAAACAAAGAAACACCCATAAAACAGTAGTAAAACAGAAAACACTCCTGGAATCAAGTCCCTACCTCACGCTACACAGTCAAGAATTCCAGATAAAGATCTGACAACCTGGGACCCCTGGGTGGCGCAGCGGTTTGGCACCTGCCTTTGGCCCAGGGCGCGATCCTGGAGACCCGGGATCGAATCCCACGTCGGGCTCCCGGTGCATGGAGCCTGCTTATCCCTCTGCCTATGTCTCTGCCTCTCTCTGTGTGTGTGACTATCATAAATAAATAAAAAAAAAAAAAAAAAAAAAAAAAAGATCTGACAACCTTTAGAAGCAAAGTAGAAATCTTGCTGTGACTCAGAAGTCTGGACTATTTTCTAAAACACTAAACGGGCTGTTTTCAGAAGAAACAAACTGATTAAGAATTTTTGATCACAAAAAAAATTTTTTTTTTTACCAGGATACCACCAAGAAAATAAGAAAATACACCACAAGAAAGAAAACACTGGTCTTGTATAAACAAGTGAAGGCCTGATCTTCACAATACGTAAAAAGCTCCTACAAATAAATAAGAAAAACAGGAAAATAGGGAAAGTTCCCAAACAGCTGATTCATAGAAAAGGAGGCAGATATGACCCTGTGGAAATCTGCTTACACCCAGAAACTAGGAAATGCAAATTGGGATCCAATAAGTCAGTGAGTTGGTGAAACAGCAGAGCCCAACAACCTGAAGTCCTGCCCGTGGAAGGGAAGTTGGCACAGCAAGTTTGGGAATGCCTGGCATCATCTGGAGAAGGTGGATACACATGTACCCCCAAATCCCACAACCTGGAATCGCACCGGAGAAGCTCAAGCACACGCACCAGGAGACACATTCCAGAAAGCACCCGGCACAAACGCAGAGTTGGAAACAACCTAAGGCTCCACATCAGGGCCTGGGCCCACCCCCTCAGCCACTAGCAGCAAGAGGGTCCTCACCCCGAGGTGAAACACACCAGCCGACGCCACTTCTACAGAAGCCCTTTGTTTTTGTTTTGTTTTTTTAAGATTTTTATTTATCTATTCATTAGAAACAGAGAGAGAGGCAGAGACCCAGGCAGAGGGAGAAGCAGGCTCCACGCAGGGAGCCCGACGTGGGACTCGGTCCCGGGTCTCCAGGATCACACCCCGGGCCGAAAGCGGCGCTAAACTGCTAAACCGCTGAGCTGCCCGGGCCGCCCTACAGAAGCCCTTTGAAAGTGATGCTGAACTCTACACTCTGTGATAATAATGTCGGACCAGGAATGGGGCCTGGGCTTGGCAACAGATGACCAGGAAGGACAGGGGAGGACAGAGGGGAGGGGAGGACAGGGGAGGGAAGGGGAGGGGAAAGGATAGGAGTGAAGTGGAAGGGAGAGGAGGGGAGTGGAAGGGAGGGGAAGGGAAGGGAATGGAGAGGAGGGGAGGGGAGAGGAGTGGAAGGAAGGAAAGGGGAGGGGGCAGCCCGGGTGGCGCAGCGGTTTAGTGCCGCCTTCAGCCCAGGGCCTGATCCTGGAGACCTGGGATTGAGTCCTACATCCGGCCCTGCAAGGAGCCTGCTTCTCCCTCCGCCTGTGTCTCTGCCTCTGTGTGTGTGTGTGTGTGTCTGTGTGTGTGTGTCATAAATAAATAAAATCTTAAAAAAAAAAAAGGAGCAGATGGGAGGGAAGTGGAGAGACAGGGAAGGAAGTAGAAAGGAGGGGAGAGGGGAAGAGGACGGGAGGAAAAGGGAGGAGAGGAGACAGGAGAGGAGGAAAGAGGGCAGGGGAGAGGAGGTGAGGGCAAGGGAGGAGGAGAACCTGGGGTAAGAGGTTCAGGTCAGGGAACCCTGGTCCCACACAGGGACACAGGGCATCCCGGGCAGCGTGAGGGGTCAAGGAGCAGGCCTGCTCCCACCCCAAGCTCCCCAGGGGTGACGCCTGTGGTGGCTGGAGGTGCCCCAGAAGAGACCCTGGGTGCAGACCAATGCTGGTGTCAAACTCAGGCTGGTGCTGAGTGGGTGGGGGGTCCTGAGCAGGACGGAGAACCCGCGGGGGCATCTGGGGGCTCCAGACACTGGGTGGCATACACGTGCCTGCAGGGAGGCCCCGAGCCGTCCCCCGCCGCGGCCGTCAGCGTCTGCACCCCGCGGCCCCGCTGCCACGAGCGCAGCCCCAGCCCCAACCGAGGCCCCCGCGGGCCCGTCTCCACCTCATCCCTCCAGCCCTGTGCAAAGTGCCATCACCCGCTTGGGTCTTTTCCCCGTAAAATTTGTGCCCACAGCAACCGGCCCCCACCTCAGGAGCCTGGCGAGCCTGCCCGGGGTCCCAGCTCTGAGCCCTGCCGCGTGCCCTGGACACCCGGGGCCTCGCCCTGAACCCCAGACCCGAATCCACCTGCATGGGCTCTGTGCCTGCAGAACAGGACTCAACCCGCCACTTCCGGTGCCCACGTCACCCGGCTCCCCGGTCTCCCCGTGGCTCCCAGAGGGCGCCTGTGGGCGTGGCAGGTCCCTGTTCTGCCTGCGGCCCTCCAAGGCACCCAGGTCCTCCCCTGTCCCCAGGACCCCATGTGACCTGCCCTGTCACCTCCCTGACCTCGCCATCTCTTCCTATTTCCCTCACCCAACGCAGAGCCCTCACTCCTCCTCCAGCACCCAGGACGTGGTCCTGTCCCAGGGCCTTTGCACATGCTTCACTCAAGAGCCTGTCCGCTCCTCCCCAGCCCTGCCCAAATATCACGATCTTGCCCCACCACCATCTTTACACCTACGAGCACCCCCGCAGCCCTCCCCATTCCCCCCAGCACCCCTCCTTACGCAGTCTACTGCTGGCCACCCCTAGGGGCAAGCTTTTTCCTTCCCCGTTTCCCGCCCACTGCCTATAGAAGCACCAAGCGTGCAGTGGATGCTGAGTGGAGAACACTTCAGTGGTGAGGCCGGGCTCCGGCTCCTTCAGGAAAGAACCAACGGGCTGAGCTGACCCCTCAAGGGCCCCCACCCAGCACCTAACACAGGGCAGCCCTGGCCGGGCCTGCACGGGGCCAGGGCGCAGGTGACCCCCGGGCCAGCTGCCCCCCGGCCTCGCGCCGAGGCTTACCGCTGTAGGAGTCCGGCGGCCGGGTGAGGTCAGGCAGGGCGCCGGGCTGGCTGGGGAGGCCGACGTGGTTGTGCAAGAGGCCGCTGGCCGAGAGGGCATCATCCGAGTGGGCGCCTCCCACCTGTGGACAGGCGAGCAGGTGCATGGTCACGGCTGGCCGGCCGTCACCCCCGCCCAGCCCGGCCGCAGGCGGCACTCACCAGGCCGGTGTGTCGCCCGGCCAGCGGCATGACAGGGCCGGCGAAGCTGGGGGGCAGCGCTCCGTGGCCAGGCAGCAGCCCGTGCACGTCCGCTGCGGCGCCCACCGCGTGGCTGCGCAGCACGTGGATGGCCTCATCCAGGTGGTCTTCCATCTTGTTCTGCTGCGGGCCAGGGGGGCGGGAGGCGGTCAGGGTGTGGACCGCGGGTCCCCGAGGCCACAGTCACGGCTTCAACCTCACACCCGACAAGTACCCATCAAGGGGGCAACTGCCTGTGAGCTCTGCCCGCCCCCTCCCCAGGAATGCTGTCCCTGGGCCCACATGTACCCCATACCTCGTGGCCCAGACTGCACCCTGGGCGCAGGCCCCCACCAGGGACCGCCCCCACCCAGCCCTGGAGCCGGGGCAGGAAGCTCACCAGGCTGTGGAGACCCCCGTCATAGCTGGGCGATAAGGCACCGGGGGCTCCTGGTCGGGGCCACTGCGACGTCCCTGCAGGAGAGGGGGCGAGTCAACAGGGCCTCTGAGGCTGGCAGGGGGCGCGCGGGGGGCCGTGATGCCTAGGCCCGCCACACGGGGGCGCCCCTGCCCGCAGGGCCCCTGGGCTCAGCCCTGCCCAGGCCAGCCAGTTAGGGGAGCCCCAGGGAATCCGGCTCCCACCGCCACGACCCACACCCACCTCCCGGGGGAGGCAGCCCAGCGGCACAGAGGTAGGTGTCCCAGAGGCCCGCCTGCCCGCCCTACCAGCGGTGCGGCCAGCGCAGGGCACAGGTTCACCCCAGGGGCCCCGCATGGCTCAGGGAGGAGCCAGGATTCCTGCCGCAGAGGTGAGAGCCCGCGGAGTTTCTAGTAAAACCACCTGGCCTTCCAGAAACTTCCCCAGGAGCTGATCCCCAGGTAGATGGTGGTCTCGGGGATAGGAGAACCTTGGCCCCTTTGGCAGAACTAAAGGCAGGGCACGCCGCTGGTGCCGACTATACACGGGCTGGACAGACGCCAACGTGTCGGTGCTCCGGAGTCCTGTTAGGCTGGCTCCTGGCCCCTATGCCCTGCCCCTGCTGGATCCCACAAGCCCGGGGACGGCTGGTCCACCCAGCTCTCCACCCACCCAGGGCCGCAGGCACCAGATGCAGACCCCGCCCCTCCCCAGCACCCCACACACACCTGCTAGGCCCTGGGGGGAGCCCACAGGGGTCGAGGGGCTGGAGGAGAAGTTATTGCTTGAGTGATCCGGGGAGTAGATCTGCAACAGGGAGGAAGCAGGGCCACCAGACAGGCGGTCAGGGGCCAGCCTCCTGGGCTCACCAGCCTAGCCACCCTGCCACCCCCAGTCCCACGCCTCACCGAGGCCAACGCCTTCCCGAGGGCATCCCCAGAGCTGCCGGCAGTTGTCCCGCGGGACCCTGGGAGGTAGAGAGAGGTGGAGCCCAACCTCAGGGACGTGGCGTCCCAGCACCCTGGCCCAGCTGGCGGGCAGCTCCTGAGCTCAGCTGGGTAACGGCCTGGGGTCCTGCCTCCTGCCTCCACGGAGGCTCCAGGGACAGGCAGGCAGCAGGACCCGAGAACGACTTCCCTTGGAGCCCCCAAGCCAGGAACCCCAGCAAATCGCCTTCTGTCCCTCTGACTCAACGGTGGGAGCATGGCTCTGGGAGCTCCTCCCTGCCCAGATGCGAAGTGGGGACCCAATGAAGAGGGCCATTTGCAAACATCACAGGTACGGCCTGAGGAAGCCGGGATGGTGTGTAGGGCAGGCCCAGGGGAGGAAGGGCACACGTGACAAGGCCCGACGCCTGCACCCTGCCAGGGGTCCAGCCCGGGGGCTGCATCTGGAAGTGGGGTGAAGGGGGCCAGTACCCATGAGGCCGTCGGCCCCGCTGACGGGGGGCGTGTGGCTGGAGACGCTGGCATAGGCGGCTGCGGGGCCCGAGGAGAAGGTGGACACTGCCGGGAGCCCGCCGTTCACCTCTGCTCCGTGTAGCTGGTAGCCCTGCGGGTGGGGACGCGGTCACAGGGGCCCGACGGGGCGCTGCCCACACGCCCGCCCCCGCCCCCTCATGCGGGCCTACCATGCGCTCGTGCTGGTGCAGGCTGCCGAACCCTCCGCTGCTGCCACTACCCACGGAGCTGCCACCAGCTGGCGGGAGGGGCAGGGGCGACGAGCCCCCACCCAGCATGGGGCCAAAGCCCGCCTGGCCCGAGGGACTCCAGAGCTCGGCCGAAGGGTGTAGGCTGCCATCTGTGGGGGCAGACGGTGAGGTGGGCAGGGGGCAGGGGGACCCGGAGCCCTGCCCCAACCATCTCCGGGGACCCCCACGAACCTGCCATGTAGAAGGGGGTGGGATAGGCGCTGCTGGGGGTCTTGGCGGACGGGTAGGCAGCTGTGTCCCTGCTGTAGTCATCACCTGAGCTGGAGGGGTACACCTGCCGGCGGGCCCATGAGGTCAGGAGGGGGCTGGGAGGGACCGGCCCCCACCCCCAGGCCTGCCCTCCACCCGCCACGCGGTCCTCTGCTGCTCTAACACGTCCCCTGGGCCAGCACGGGAGGCTCTGGTGGCAGCGGCTCTCCCGCCCGCGCTCCAGCCCTGGGCCTCCTCGATCCATCAGAGCCGCGCTGTGACGCTGCAGCCCTTCCCTCTGCCCTGTGTCCTGGGACCCCCAGCAGCCTGGACGCAGGGCCCCACGTTCACACTGTGCCCTGGCTGCTCCAGACCAGCAGGGAGGTTCCAGGATCCCGCCAACCAGGGCTGGCACGGCCTGGAGCTGAGGCCAGCGGGGAGCGCCTGGCCTGGTGCTAGAGCAGGCCGGGGTGGGTGCGGGGGGTCCGGTCAGGCTCAGACAGGGAGAGCAGGGGGTCAACGGGATCCCGAACCAGATCTTCAGAGCCTGACCGGCACCACCAGCTGCAGAGCAGAGCGCCCACCTGACTGACCCTGGGCCGAATGCAATCCGGGTCACGCACGGAGCCGTGCCCGGCGTGGGGGCTCGGGGTCCTGGAGGCCAGCGGAGCCAGGCGGAGCGGTGGCCGAGCCGGGGACCCTAGCAGACCGCCTTCTCTCCCCATGACCCAATCTTGGGACCCAATGCCATGCGCTGGGCTGACACCCTGCCAGGGGCCAGGCAGCGGGGCAGGGATGCGGGGAGGGGTGGGGACCCCGTTCCCGAGGTGCTTGGCCACCAGTAACATCCCGCTCTCCTACAGCAGGACTGTGAGCTGGACCGAGGAGGAACTTCCCAGGGGCCCTTGGAGCCGCAGCCCCGGGGCAGAAGTCACCCCCAGCGGAGAGGCCACCAAGCCTACGCCCCTGACCTGCGGGACCCCACTGCGGCCCACCACTCACCGAGGACGGGAGACCGGGCGGCACCTTCCGGACCTTCTTGGGCTGTGTGTCTGTCGGGGCCAGAGGAGCAGTGAGGCGGGCGAGGCTGGCTCCTGCCCCCCAGGTGGGACGCGGGGTCGGGGGCCTACCCTGTGCCTCAGACAAGAGACCCTGAGCTTCCCGGGAGTGAAACAACCAGAGTGAGGTCTCAGGGGCGTCCATACGGTCTGCAGGGTGGAGTGGGGTGGGGTCCGCGGCCCAAGAGCCAGGCCTCCGTGCGGCCCTCCCTGTGCTCCCACGGCCATGCCTCACACCTGCCTGTGGGGCGTGGGTCCCGTGCTCGGCAGGACCCCTCCACTCGGCCCTCCCCAAGGCTACTGGCCAAGCTACTGCGGCCGCTGGCAGGCAGTGCAGCCGCCACCCCTTGGGTTCTAGAAGCCAGGGCCCTCCTCGTGGACTATCGAGGCCCTGGTTCCTGTGTTTGCGTAAGCGCCGTTTAGAATGCCCCCCCCCAAACACACACACAAAAAAAATAGAATGCCCCACGCACGGGGCCGAACCCAGGGGAGAGCCCGTCCAGCCTGAGTCCCAGCGTGACGGCCTCGAGTGGAGCCAACAGCGGACAAGGACAGCAGAAGGCCACCGCCCGAGCTCACACGACCCCGCCTGGCACCTCGGCTCCTCGCTCCCTGAGCCCCGCGTCCCCCACCAGCCTGCGCGGCCAGGCCCCCCGCCCCGGGCCCCCCACTCACCCAGTCCGCTGTCCGCGGCTCTCCGCCGAGGGTGGCTGGGGTAGGAGTAATACTGGGAGCCGCCCTTGGTGCCTGAAGGGGACAGGGGCCCGGGGCTGCCGAGGGCCAGCTCGCTGGGCAGGAAGCCAGCCTGGGGGACGAGAGGGCGAGGTCGTCAGGACGGTGGGGCTGCCACGCCACGGCCAAGGCGGGGGCTGCTCACACCCTTGCGGGGGGCGACGGGCACCCTCTGCAGGACCCCACCCTGCCTGCCCGGGATGTTCCCGTGACCTACGACACTCCCGACCACAAGCGACCGGCTCTTTCCCTGAACAAAGCCTGACAAAGGAAAACTCTCGTGACAGCCTTGCAACCTCCACGGCAGGAGGCTCAACATGCTAAACCCGCGTCGAGCGGTCAAGCAAACCTGCTTGCCTCACTGCACGTCTCTTTTAGGTTTGGCCCCACCAGCTTAATGTGAGAGGAGCTTCCTTTCCTCGGGAGCAAAGGGAGTGGCGCTCAAGCCAGTCCTGCAGCCCGACTGAGCAGCAGCGCCATGCCGCAGCCTTCTGGTCTACAACACGGGCACAGGGTGTTGTGGAGACAGGGGCACCCTGGGGGCTCCCTTCGCACAAGGCCTGTACCCGGTTGGCACTTGATCCAAGCGCTACCGCTCTGGATGCGACACTGTGAGCAAACAGGTGGCACCTCCTGGGACGAGGCCTGGCCACACCAAGGGGATAACGCTGACGAGTCACAGTCTACCCCCCACTCCCCCCCCCATCAGCCTCTCCGCCTGTGGGGTGGGCTCCCTGGGAGGGCACGGGGGGAGGGGTCAGGGACTCCGAGCTACCAGGCTGGCCTCAGCATCCCCATCTGCCCCTCGGGGGTGGGCACGGTCTCTTGGGCCCCTCCAGCTGTGGAGAGCCTGCAGCCTGGACCCCAGGTCTAGGAGTCCCGGGGTGGGGCTGTGGCCTCCCCAGCATTCCCCTCGCCCCATCCACGCCCAGGTGGCCAGCCTGGCCCAGGGCCTGTCCTCCTGCAGCGGACCGCACTGGGCTCGCCGGGGAACCTGCTGCAGATCAGAAGAGGGGGAAAGGCGGTGGGGAAGGCGAGGGACTGCAGCCTCCGCAGCCTCTCCAGACTCAGCGGACCCAGGCTGCCGCCGGGCCACGACCGCAGACACGGGCCTCACCTGACTCAAGCCGCCAACACCCGTGTCTCTCCCGAAGGTGCCGTACGCGCTGCGCTCACTGCCCTTGCCTGGAAGAGGAAAGACTCACTGGGGGCCGACCCCACACCAGGCACCAAGACGACTCTGGTGGGACGCTGGCCTCCCCCTCAGCCTGGGCACAAGCAGGGGTCAGGACAGACACCGTCCCAGCGTGACCTTCAGAGAACTCGCCGAACCACCAGGCCCCCGCGTGTCCTGCCAAGGCGCGCACAGCAGCAGCTGATCCTGCCGCCCCTCTCCTCATGCAGTCCTGGGGCATCATTCCCCGGGGAGCTGGGCTCCCGTGCACCCGTGAGGTCCAGCACCTGGGCCCTGGGCTGCACCCCCAGCTCCCAGCCAGCAGTCAGCTGGGTGAGAAAGAGCCTTTCCCCCGTGTGGGCGGTGAGGACACAGCCCAACCACCAGCACCAGTGCAGACGGATGCCTGGATCTAGCCTCACCTGAAGCAGAGGCCCTGGATCAATCAGCACCAGGGGATTCAGCCTTAAGACGGGTGCTGGTGTCCGCAGAGGGCAGACCAGTACCAGCATTGACGTGAGCAAGAAACTCAGGTGCTTGGCCAACTGATTACAATTGCTCTCAAACTAAGAGAGAAAATCTCCCGTTTCTTTATCATGAAATTACAATTTTGGCCAAACTCTTAGAGCAGGTGCTGGTGGGGGCCCAGGGGGCAGGGCTTCATGGGCTGTGCCCCAGTCCCACCTCCCATGAGCCTCCAAGGGCAGGCAATCCTGGGCCTATGGAAGAATCAGCAAACCAGGGAGTAAAGGGCAGTGGGGGACGGGGGGAGGCGCCTGCGCTTCCTTCCTCCCAGGGTCAGCATGGGACGCAGGGCAGGCGCGCTCAGCCACAGCTCTGGGCTCGGTCCAGGAAGGTGGCTTCCCCTTCCAGACTCTTAGCTGCAAATGTCGGGTGTTAGGGCTCAGACCCTGTACACAGCAGGCACCAAATAGGGGCTTCCTGAGCAGCAGGATGAGGGTGGCAAGGAGAGGAAGCGGAGGTTCCACGGGGGGACCCTGTGCAGCCCGCGAGCCTAGCACAGAGAAGGTACCTAACGCATACGCTGGGCCCCCACGTCAGGGAGACCACACGGGGGGCGACGGTACAAAACCCAGGGAGGCCCGCACTGCGCCCACCTCCCCGCCAGCCCGCGGGCCGGGCCTGGACGCCACAGGGCAGGCCTGGGACCCAGCTGGACTCTGGGCCCTGCTGACCAGGCCCGGCCGTGGGAAACCGCCCGCACCAGGAAGGAGCGGGAGGAAGGAACAGGCTGAAGGGAACCGGAGGCCCTGCAGGTGTACAGGCCACCCCAGGCCACCCGAGGGGCTGGCCCTCGCCCTCCGGGTCTGGCCAACCAATGAGCACAGGCTCCTGCCACACAGTATATCCTCGGACCCTGCCCCCGCCCCCCCGGGCACCATGCCTGCCTGTCCAGCTCCCGCCCCACACCCAGTCACGGGGACCTGCTCAGCCACCCACCCGGGCAGGCCCCGATGGTCCCAGAGGCTGAGCCTCCGCCGGCCCCAACGAGCACAGAGCCCTGGACGCGTCCCTCCGCTCTGACCCTCAGCCTGCCCGTCTACAGGTGGGGGAGGCTGCGGGGCCCTGGGAGCTGGGCAAGGCCTTGTCACCTGGCACACAGAAGGTCTTCGCAGATCCTGGTGGGAGGGACTCAAGCCCAGGCCTGCCTGAATCCTGACTCACGGCCGGCGGCTCTGACCACCTCCTGGGGCTGCCAGGACTCCCGAGCCCGCGCTCCCGTGGGCAGCAGGCCACAGCCTCCTACACCCAATGCTCTGGGAGAACCCAGTGAAGCACGAGCACGAGGGGAGGGGGCCGCACCGCGCAGCGCAGACACTCACCTCCAAGCCCGGGGCCCAGGAATGTGGATGAAGAGAGGCTGCCGTGGGGCTCACTGAAGTGAGTCCCGTCACCGTAGGTCTGTGGAGGCAGATGGGCATGAGGGGTGCTGGGGAGACGAGCTCCAGGGGGCAGGCGTGCTCTTGAGTGTCCCAGGCAGGACCTGAACCCACGTCTCCAAGCCCGCTGCCCCGGGAGACCAGATTGGCATCTGACTGCCCGCCCATGAGCCTCAGTTTCCCATATACGCCCCACACCAGAGCAGTGAGCCCAGGGCTCGGGCCTCCTGGAGGCTCCTTACCCGGCTGGGGTCAAAGGAGTTGCTGTTCTGGTCGCCGGCGCCCCAGGAGCCCGAGCTGGGCCGGTCCTCCAGACCTGCGGGCCAACAGAACAGAGTTAGGCTCGCCCTCGCTGCCTCCCTGCTCTGAAGCCTGCTGTGGCTCCCGGCTCCCCAGGGAGAAGCCCTCCCGCAACTGAGCAGGCCTCCCGGGTCCTCCTGACCCAGCCTGGCCTTGGGGTCCCTCTGGCCTCACCCAGCCCCTACCCTGCTCGTATTTTAACTGTCAGGGGGACGCCAGGATGGCTCGGCGGAGGAGCGTGTAACTCTTGACCTAATGATTGCTAAGTTCGAGCCACAAGGTGACTGTAGACATCGCATAAAAATAAAATCTTAAATCTTAAAAAACACAATAAAACAAACAACTATCATTGCTGGGAAGCACCTCAGACACCCCATCATTTAGCATATCTTCAGGCCCACAGTTCCAAAAACAATCTTCCCAGCTGCTTGTGCTGGCAAACTCCTACCCATCCATCAAAGCCCCAGCCACGATGTGCACCCTGGGCAGAGCCCTCACTCTCAGAGCCTGCTCCCCCCAGCACCTAGTTTCTCCCTCTGGTCCAGCCATGACCCCAAGGAACCGGGGCATCTGTATCAAGCTCAATCTCTCCTGACCCTACAAGAAAGGGCATGAGGGTGCCACGAAAGGGTGAGCAGTGATTAAGGTCTGACCTCAGGGAAGTGGGAGTCTCTCCCTTCCCATCACGAGTGGGGATTCAGGAGGTGGAGTCACTCCATTGTTGAAATAACAGCACAGCTGCCACTACCTTCCAGGCCCAGGCTGCGGCGTATCGGGGAGCAGGGAGCAGCGGGGCCCCAGCGAGGAGAGGCCCACGGCGCAGCGGGGGGTGCAGCAGCGGGGCGGAGGGGCTGGGTCTGGAGCAGGGGGTGGGGCAGGGTGGGACCCTTATCTTCCCCAACACACGCGGGCACCACCCAGGGCTCCCCACCCAGTAGGCAGAGCCAGCGGGGGCCGGGCTGGCTCCATCCACCAGACACAAGGCCACACGGCCTGACACCCACGGAGCAGACCCCGGCCCCCCGAGGGCCCCAGCGCCACGCCTGGGTCCTGTTTCCATCCTCTGCGGACAGGGGATGAACATGGCCCGCGTCAGGGTCAGGCCGGGAGGGATGCACTGGAGGGACCCGCGCCAGCCCGCAGTGCGACCCCACCAGCGGGACTCTGGGGAGGTGGCCAGCCCACCCGCCCTCCCCCACTCAGCTTTACCAGAAACTTCATTCAAATTTCATACTGTTAGGATGCCTTTGTGTTAATCATCATCCCCCCAAACTAGTGTTTAATTGCTGCCTGATTTGCATAACTGCGCATATTAATCCCTCACCCTAATGCATATTCATACATCACATTTAGATTTTATTTTCTAATCAAAAATTTCCAACGTGATTGCAGTGGGGGGCTGCCTTTGCTGGAGCTGGGGGGGGGCATGACCCCAGCAGGGGCTCTTGTGGTCCCGGGATCTATGCAGTATTTGCCACCAGGTTTGGGGCATGTGCACAGGGAACAGAGAGGCCGGTGAGGCACGAGTGAGCCTGGGCACGGTACCCGCAGCCCAAGCCTCAGCCTCCCCTATACCCACATGCCTGCTGCCTCTTCTGGAGCAGCCCCCACCCCGTGGCCATCCACAGTTCACCCCTGGCGGTGCCACTGGGAAGCCACATCGCAAAAGCACAGCAGATCAGGTCTGAGGACGACTCCAACTGGGCACCCGCAGCCCAACCCCTGCAGGGCCTGGTGGCATGAAGGGCACCCCGGGGCCTGGGGACTCCCACCCACGGGGGCTCCCAAGTTCCCGGCAGACGCAACCAGGTCTGCCGCGGCCCAAGGGGAGGAAGCCCGCACCAGCCCCTGGCCTCCCCTCTTCTCAAGATGTCAAAAATAGAGACGGCCCCTCCCCCCTCACTCCACCACCGGTTATTAACCCCCCCACCGATTAATTGTACATTTTAATAACCACTATGAATATTCATACAGAATATTCACATTCCATATTCACGCTCTAATTAAAACGTACAAATAGAATAAAGCACTGCTGTCGGGATGTAATCTTTCTGGGGCTTTTTTCAAGAAAGGCTGCGTGTTTCCTGCTGGCGGTGGTGGCGGCGGCGGCCAGGACAGTGCGTAGAGGGTGCCCTGCCAGGGCCCACGCCACGGAGCTCCAGGGCCAGTGAGGGGGAACAAGCCACCCACCTGCCCAGGCTGCTGTGACAGAGAAGCAGGGACACCGCAGAGTGGGGGGCACTGCCCAAGCCTGGTCCCTGGTCCCAGCCGGCCCTTGCCTGAAGACCTAGGGGTTTGGGGCTGGGCTGGGAGGCCCCCGTGGCCCGGGCTGGATCCAGACAGAGCAGGGGAGCTGCTGGCCCTCTGCGGGGACGTCCAGGCAACCCCAGGACTCGGGGGGGGGATTCCTGAGCGGGTCCCCTGAACAGGGTTCCTCCAGTACTGGGGGCCCGGTGTGGACCAGAGCCCGGCTCCGTGAGCACCCTCAAACCCCTCAGGCCGGGCCGCTTCTTGTCGCCTCCAGTACAGCCCTGGGTCCTCCCGCAGCAGCGGCCCCCCCACCCCGGTCCCTGCCCATGCTCCAGCCCAGGGAGCCCAATGAGGTTTCCCGAAGCAAAACCTGGCTCTGCCCCCCCCCCCCGTCTGGCAGCCCTGTGGCTCCCCACATCCCTCTCTGCCCACCCTCCCCTGCAGCTCATCCCCTCCACCCCCACCCACTCGCCAGCCCCAGTTCTGCCCCGTGGGTCCCACACCTGCAGATTCATCACCTCCCTCAGGAAAGCCGCCCTGCCGTCCCCTCCCAGCCCAGGGTCCCCCGTACCCTTAGTGTTGTCCATGTGGGGCTGGCCCCCCGCAAACAGCTTCGGCAACTTCCATGCTGCACATCCTCGCCCAGCTGCCACTACCCGGGCCTGAGTCCAGGAGCCCCACGGCACCCATCCGGCCCCCCTGCCCGACCCTGTCACGCAGGGCTGCCCGGCCTCTAAGTGGGGCCGGCATGACTGATAGAAGGTACTTCCAATCCTGTGGGATCTTTTTTTTTTTTTTAATTTTTATTTATGATAGTCACACACAGAGAGAGAGAGAGAGAGGCAGAGACACAGGCAGAGGGAGAAGCAGGCTCCATGCACCGGGAGCCCGACGTGGGATTCGATCCCGGGTCTCCAGGATCGTGCCCTGGGCCAAAGGCAGGCGCTAAACCACTGAGCCACCCAGGGATCCCCTGTGGGATCTTTAAAACACGTAAGCGTGGGTGACCACGTGTGGCTTGCAGCCGCGGTGCTGGACACCATGACCCCACAACCCAGAGACCGAAATAGTAACAACAAAACCATCACTTCAGGCCCCGCAACTGCATCTAAAACACGTTGACGACATCTGGGAACGACTCCCCAGCGAGTGCTCAGAGGTCTCTCTTCTTGCAGACCTTCAGGAGGCCAGTGGGACACACGGCTCTCCCTCTGGCCCTTCCCTCTCAGTTAAAATCCCCCCAAATCCAGGGGGTGGGTCAGCCAGCCCCACCTGCGTGCGGCACTGAGGGGCTTGTGGAGGGGCAAGAGCGACACCAGTTTGCTTTTCAGGGCAACCCTTCCTCGGCTGGGGCTGTGGACTCCCACAAGCCAGGGGAGGCCTCTCTTCCAGGATTTTGGGGGGAGGTCAACATTTTCTTTTAAGATTTATTTATTTGGGGTGGGGGAGAACCTTGAGCCGACGACATGCTGAATGTAGAGCCTGACGTGGGGCTCGATCCCTTGGCCCTGAGACCACGACCTGAACCAAAACCAAGGGTCAGATGCTCAACCTACTGAGCCTCCCACTCCAGGTCCCTGGGAGTCAACTTTTAAATTCCTGTATCATTTCGAAATTAGGAGGGAAGCTGCAAGAGGCATGGCAGGCCGTGCCCGGAACCCGGCTCACTCGGCCCGTGTTCCTGCCTCCCTGCTGTCCTCCTGTGCCCTCTGCTCACACGCAAGAATGCTTCCCTTCCCAATGTGCGTCGACTTCAAATTTCAGTAAGTTCTCCATGGCTGGCCATGGCCAGGACAGGCCCCCACCCCCTGGGGCTGGCAAGGATCAGAAGCGGGTTCGAGAACATCAGCGGCGAGACTGGAGACCCGCGGCACGCACACACCGGGTGCTGGGAGCTCCCACTGGAGGTAGGTGCCCGAGGGGCCCGGAGCCCAGGCGGCATCCACCTGAGCCTGGGGGGCCTGGCAAGACCCGTGAGCCAGCAGATTGCAGGCAGGAGAGGAAATGAGCAGAGGCCATACCCGCCCTAAGAGCAAGAGGACCTCCAACCCCCCGGGGCCCCTGGAGCAACGACCCACAACCCCAGGGGCTTCCCCGCAGCAGAGGCAGCCTCAGGAGGGTCCCACAAAGACATGCTAACTCACAGAGAACTGGGCCCCCGCAGCTACAGAGGTGCCCTCCCCTCCCCCGTGAACTTCAGATCCGTGACCCAAGTGCTTCAGCCCGCTTCAGACTCCAGGGGACCCGTGTGGTCCTGAGTCGGGGTGAGGCAACCTGCCCCCAATGAGCTCAGAAGCCAGGCTGGGGCCCCTGCAGGGAACAGAACACAGACATGCGTGGGACACCAGAGACGGACGGTTCCTCCCGCAAACGGGACCGGAGGCAGCAGCCCCAGGTGCCCTCAGAGATCACGGAGCGAGCGGCGCTGCTGGAGGAAAGACTGGAGAGAAAACAGTGAGAAGACGGCAAAGCACGCAGAGCGGAGCCCACAAACCCACAGGAGACAGCGAAGGGCAGCAACCCGCGGGAAGGGCGCTCGGGCCGGAGGGACAGGGCCCCGAGGCCACACACGGCGGGACCCAGCCTCACTCCGAGCAGGCAGAGCGGACTGCGCGTTTGAGCGGTGGCCACCAAGGGCACCAGGGGGGCACCCAGGGTGCTCCACCAGCACCGGCTGGGGTCGTGCTCCCAGGATCCTGGGATGTGGCCCGCATCGGGCCCCCTGCTCCGTGGGGAGTCTGGTCTCGCTCCCGCGCTCTCTCCCCCCACGTACATAAAATCTTTTTTAAAAAAAAGGGGGGGGGGGATCCCTGGGTGGCTCAGCAGTTTGGTGCCTGCCTTAGGCCCAGGGCGTGATCCTGGAATTCCAGGATCGAGTCCCACATCAGGCTCCCTGCATGGAGCCTGCTTCTCCCTCTGCCTCTCTCTCTCTCTCTCCCCCCCCCCATCTCAGTCTCTCATGAATAAATAAAATCTTAAAAAAAAAAAAAAGGAGGGAACAGAACAGGAAACCTGCACACACGTGCTCCTGTCGAGGCCGGGTGAGGGCACACAGCCCCGCGCTGCTCGGCCAGGAGGGAGAAGGGAGGCGGGCGGGCCGTGCTGGGCGCACAGCTGCCTCGACGGGAGGGCGCTGCAGACCGCGGGGCGTGGGTGGCCGCCACGAGGCCGGACGCGGAGCCAGAGCAGGGAGGCTGGCGAGCCGCCCTCCCCGAGTCCTTCCAGCAGCAGCCCTCCCGCTCTGCAGATGAGGGAGCAGCGGCGGAGAGAGGCAAGGTCACCTGCTCAGGGCCCCTCTGTGGCCACGGGGTGGATGCACCAACCGATGGGCGCAGATTGTCACGAAGACAAACCCTGTGTCCTGCAAGGGGCGGTCTATGTACGCCCCTCAGCAGGCGGACGGGCGCATCCTCACACCACCTGCAGGACACGGGTCTGACCCCCAGGTGGAAGCAGGAGGCTCCTGCCCCATTACCCCCCAGCCTGAAAACCTCCCTCCACAGAGCTCGCCGGGGGAAGGCACACGCATAGCTCCGGCCCAGCGCCTCGGCAGCCTCGCGCACACACCAGGCAACCCGGTGAGAAGGGGTCGGAAGGCCCGCATCCCAGGCCCAGGCCGAGGGCCACGCTCTCGCGGATGACGGACTGGACCGGGAGGGACACCCCCCTGCCCTGAGCGCCACGAGCCCGAGGCCCCGGCACACGCTCGCGGAGATGGGGCGCTGCTCCTGCTGACACAGGACACAGACGTCACGGCTGCACGTCCCGCTGAGCGAGGACACATGTGCGACAACAGCAGGCCCCCCACCAGGGCGGCAGGCTCTGGGTCTTCCCCGCAGGACCAGGGCTCCAGCCGTGCCCCGACTCTGTACTGATGACCTTGAAATGACGCAGGACACAGGCGCTCGCCCCCAGCCCAGAAATCTCCAAAAGAATTGGGGACTCGACAGAAACATTTTTCAAGAGAAAGTACCAAATGTCTCTCAAAACTAACAGAAAACCACGTTACTGCAGCCACCAGGCCCCAGCGAACAACACAGCTCCAAAGGAAAAGCGTGACCCGCACAGCAGGCCCCAAACAGGAGGTCACCGGTGCGCCGGCCCTCGGTCCAACGCCAAACACCAACCAACCACAGGTTTGGAGAAGGGAGGAGCAGAGCTGTTCGACGGACGGACGCCAGTTTGGCCAGGAAGCGTGTTCCCCACACGAAGATCGACGGAGGGGCTCAGAGGCAGCCGACTCAGACAGAGAACAGGACGTGGAGCTGAGCGTGCACCGTGCCACCCGTGGCTCAGGGGCCACGAGCGTGCACCCCAGCCACGTTACCACATCTAGGAAAACACGGCGTTGACCAGAGGCACAGGTGAAACGGCAACCAGAATCACTGCGGAAGAGGGCGCGACAGGGTGGTGGGCTGGTCCCCGCGCCAGGGACGTCCTGCTCCTCGCTCCTCAGAGCCTGTTCCCGGGCGGCGGGGTCAGGAGCACTGCCCAGGGACCCACAGAAGCCCCCAGCCCACGGGACCTAGGCCACGGATGGCGCGCAGGGGGCAGACCACACTGGGCGAGAGGCATGTCCTGAGGGAGGACGTGCCCGGGGACAGTGCCAGGACGTGGAGAGGACAGCAAGAGCACACTCACTGTGGACGCCAGCTGGGACCAGAGGGAAGCCACCCGACAGGAGGACCTACCTCCAGGCGCCCCCCGCCCCCCTGAAGCATGGTCCTGCCCTCAAGCCCAAGAGCACACGCGGGGTGCTTGCTTCTGGCAACACCGGTGGCTGTGCAAGGGCCAGCGGGGCCTGTGCGGGGACGGCCGCACGGGTCAGCTAGAGAAGCACACCCAGGAAGAGCGCAACAGTGAAGGGACGTCAGGAGGAGCCAGGCAGCGGGCGGGGCGGCGATGGCCTCCAGAGCACAGCAGGGAGGCTCCTCAAGGCCCTAGGGCACCCCCAGTGCATAACTCGTACTTCAGTTTCCAGGGTTTCTCCTCAAAGCTATTCGGGTTAAAAGAGAACCTCAACAGACGCGGGAGAAACCGGATTCTGACCTCAGGAAACTGCAGTGGAGACGGACAGTTCCTCCCCAGTCAACTGCCAAGTGGACACCACAGCAAACCCCAATAGGCTTTCCCTTCGGGGCGGAGACACGCAGGATTGTCCCCCACAGTCGCGACACCGAACCTGCGGGTGTGAACACGTGGGGGGCCCTGCGAAGGCACAGGAGGGGCGGGACTCCGACACACCACAAACGGCCACGGGGGCCACCGGGGCAGGAACAGATGGAAAGGCGACAGCAGGGTGCGAGGTCCCAGCCGCCTGTCCCCCGGGAGGCGCCCTTCAGAGCGGGAGGCCTGTCCCCGGGGGCTCCCACGTCCCCTCGGCCCGCAGCTCCAGGCACCCTGCAGCCGCGCCCGCACCCGCGCTGGCTTCCATCCGCTCCATCAGGCTTCCTACTTTGTTCTACTCTGCCCCGGTTTTACCGCCTTCTTCTCACACAGCACAGTTCACACCTGAGTCTGTCTTACTCCTGTTTTCACTGTGACCCACACCGTGTGCTTCCCTAGAAGGGGGGTGTCCGGACACGTGCTTCTGTGGAGGGCAGGCGCGCCCCGGAGTCACCGGGGGCACTTCCTGCAGGCCCCCGCCCAGCCCCGCCGTCAGCCGTCAGCCGTCAGCTGCAGGGCCGGGGAGCCGTCGTGCGCACACTGTCGTCTCCCAGGTGAAGTTGTCTGCCTCCCACTTATCTTATCTCTCGTGTCTCCGCTGTGCCAAGGCTTCCCTCCCGTCGTGTGCTCCTCGCTCCTCCGCCCTCCTGCATCTTGTGCCGTACGCTCCTCTCTCCTCAGCCTGAACTAACAAGGAGCAGGTGCATTCGTGACGCTCACAGCCACGCTCACTGAGTGAAGATTTGATTCCTAAAGATTTTTCAGAAATGGCACCAAGGCTGGAACGCCATAAACAAAAAAATGTGACACCATAAAAATTTAATCTGTGAAACACCACAAGACCGATTAAAAATCTCCGTCGTTAACAAGTTACAAAGTTAGGAAAAAAACTGCAACACAGACCACGAAAGACTAATAACATCCTTCCTATGTGAAGAGCTCTTGCAAATCAAGAAGAGCAACACAGGACAGGAGTAAAGGATGCCACAGGCAGCCTTGCTGGGGGTGACTTGGGATGGGTACGAACCTCACCAGAAGTGCAACAACAATAATCTTGCTTCTTTCCCCAACCTGTGAGAGGACTGAAGACTCAAATAATCCCGGTTTGGTGCCTGGAACACGTGCTCAAGAACCATCAGCGTAAATCACGGTTGATACGTAGCATTACTGCTGTCGTTAAGCTCAGCAGGCAGCAAAGCAGCAGCACCGCGGACACAGCCGACAACCTGCACAGGCTCCGCGGAATTCTCAGCGAGGAAAGCCAGTCTCACAAGGGTACACGGCACGTGGCTGCACACATTCTTGACAAGACAAAACCGTCGAGCTGGAGATCAGCAAGTCGGTAGCCGCCAGGGTTGGGGGCGGGGGCGGAGGTGCCAGCAGTTCTGCATCTGGACTGCGGTGGTTAACGGCGCTCCACGTGGGATGAGACTGCGTGGAAGCCCCAAGTGCACGTACGCAGACACGAGCACAGAGAGATCTGAACCACGTCTGGAAGGTACCGGGACGGCTCCCATGCTAGGGGCAGGCAGGAGGTCACTGCTGGGGGCAGGGGACCTGACCTCTCCCTACAGGTCTCTGCAACTTCCTGTCAATCTGCAATGATGCGGCAAAAGTCCATCAATCCCACAAAAAGGGAGAAATGAGTGAGGCTCAAGATAACACAAAATTCATCAAAAAGAAACTCATGGCCAATAATCTTTTGAACACAGATCACCCATTGTCGGTGATGCAAATGGCCCTGAAACGGCATATCCTTGTCACCGCTCCAGCAGGAGGACAGGTGTGAAGACCTGTGCTGGCCAAGGGGCTGGTCCGGAGGGACGCTCACCAGAGCCCAGCCCTGCGTGACGAACTCGCCCGACGCCGGGGCAGACAGGCCCCGCAGAGACCCCGGGCACCACGAGGAAAGCTGCCCAGAAAGGACCCCCAGGAGAGGCCCCTCTGCCAGGCCCGCAGGCTCTGCCCGGAGTCCTGGTGGCCTCAGACCCCATGGTGACTGCAGACAATGCAGTCACGCGACCCTGTGCCTCGAGGTCGCCCAAGAGGGAGGGACCAGAAAGCTTTCTCCCTGTGTGCAGCCCGGACGCAGACACCAAGCAGACCCTCCAGCTCCGGGGCTTCCCCGCGCCCGGGCATCCGAAGCAGCCGGGCCGCCAACCTCTGGACCCTGGGCAGGGTCGCCCACGCTGGGAGCCGCCGGCCACACAGTGGGCTGCTGACTTTCTAACAGGAAGGGCCCCCTGCGACCCACAGGGAGGAAGAGCCGACCGTGAACAGCCACCAGACCCTGGAGGGGCGCCAGGCTGGCGGGGACCCCTGTGAGCACATGCGACCCCAAGGAGGATGACCGGCCTGCTCGGGAAGGGGTGACCGGGCCCAGGAGGGAGAAGCCATCAGGGCCCAAGCCCAGGGCCCGAGGCTCCCAGGCCTGACGCTGGGCTCAGGCAGGGCCAGGAGGGCTCCCCTAAGACGCCCCCACGCTTCCAGCTGAGCAGTACGGAAACCCCCAGACTCACTGAATCATCTGGCCACAGGCAAGCACCCTTTATGAATGAAGAAACGGAAGCTCCCGGTCACACCACCAGGCACAGGTGACATGGGATCTGGTGCCTGTGGGGCAGCGAGGGGGGGCCCTTGGGCTCAGGCAGGGGTTGACGGCTTAAACTGGACCTGGTTGGTGGTCCCCAGCAGCACACCAGGGGGGTCTCCCAGGAACCACCACACCCCGTCCCTCCTAAGAAAATGCAGCCCAGTGTTGGGGGGGGTGGGGAACGATAAGACGAGCTGTCCCCAGCCAAAGGCCCCGGGCAGGGCCAGACGTGGGGCAACTTGGAGGGCCCCTCCCCAGGAGCCATGGCTTTAGTCTTCGGGGCCACCGCCCAGGTGGACCCTGCAGGAAGACAGAGGCCCGGGGTAGAGACCCCCATGGCCCGACCCTCTGCCCGATGCAGCCAAAAGCTCGCACCCCAGCTCCTGGGAGACGTTTCCAGGGGGAGGGCCAGGCCTGTGGGGATTTCCACAGCTCGGGCAGGACTGTCCAGCCCTGCGGCCACTTCCTCAGGCGGAGGGGAAGGCTGGCGTGGGGGGACGGACATGACACAACGTCCCTCCCCTGCAGGGATGCCCAAGCACAACCCACCCTGAACCCCCCCCCCCAGAGCCCACTGGACACCCCCAGCGGCACCTGCAGACAGCTCTGAGAAAGAACCGTCTGATCCGAATCCCAGGGTCCCGGAACACCACATGCCCGATGCTGAGACCCCAAAGAGATGCGGGATCCACAGGGTGGCAGGAGGTCCTGGGCTCCCCCAATCCCACCCACAACCAGGGTGGGCTCCCCGAAGTACCCAGGGCAGCCCTCTCTGCCCACAGCCCTGCAGGGCTCCCAGCTCCCTGGGATAAAAGCCCAAACCTTCCAGACACCCTAAGGCCCTGTAGCACTGCCCTGTCCTCTCTCTGCTCTCCCCTCCTCCCTCTCACTCACTCTGCTCTGGGCACACAGGTCTCCTTGCTCTTCTTCCCACACACCAGGCCTGGTTCTGCCCCAGGACCTTTGCACGGGCTATGCCCACTGCCTTGAACCCCCCTCAGGGCTCTGCTCAAACAGCATTTCCTCGGAGTCGGCCCCCAACTCCCTTGGCTCTGTGGCAGCGTCCCCCCTGCTACTGTGCGGCCTGGCCCCTGTGCTAGGCCCTTCAGCAGGAAGAAGTGGCCTGTGCTTCCCCTGCCGTGTCTTGGACCCCCCCATGCCCAATAGGGGGGGCTTATTCATCCAAGTTTGCCAGAGCTATTCCTAGAATGAATGCTGAAAATCGCAGGGCCCAGAATAACCCTGGGTGCTCAGCAAGATGCTCCGTCAGCCCGGCGCCGGGTTCCGTATACAGCAGGCACATACTACACACCAGGAGTAAAACCAGCCAGCAGCTGGGCCTCTCCCCGACATGCAAGTAGGCCCAAGTCAGGAGGGCTGGGTGCTAGCACCCCCAGCTCTCAGCTTCCCCTCATGCTGGAGCCCACAGCCCCAGCCCCGCCCCGGCCGCCCAGCCCACCACACCCGCACCCCACGATCCTACCTGAGCCTCCAAACTGGGCTCCAGCCAGGGAGGCGGGCCGGCCCTTGCCGTTGGCCACCGGCAGCGGGAACATCTGTGGGGAGAGAGAGAGAGGCTGGGCGCGCGTGCCAGGATGGGCCCCGCTGCCAGCAACGGGAAATCGGGCACAACTCAAAACCCCACGTGGGGATGCCGGCTGGCCACCATGCAGCGTGCGACTCTGGATCTTGGTCACGAGTTCGAGCCCCACTCGAGCAGAGTTTACTTCAAAAATAAGACTAGAAAATCACTCTGCCGTTTCGGGGCCAGAGTAACCGACTCCAGCGCCGAAGAGCGTTTACCTGCTCTTGGAAATGACGCAGTTCCGCGTACCCCTCAGCTTTAGGGAACATTTATGCTCCTGGGGCCGCAGCAGCGAATCCGCTGCGAGAACCGCCTCTGGCCCGAGCCCCGGCGCTGAGTGGCGGCCATGGGGAGAGGGGCCGTGACCTGGCTCAGTGTCCCCCCGGGGTCCTTGTCATACCTGCCCTCGGGAGACACTGAGGCTCAGAAGGACAGGAAGCTGGAGGGACCTGGGAAAGGGTGCCCCCCACACCCCTGCCCCAGTTTACCCAAACCCACCGTATTAAGTCCCTCGGGATTAAGCAGCTTAGCGGCTCAGGCCGCGAAACCGAACATCAACAAGCCCCGCGGCCACACGGAAGCACACACGCCCCCGCCCTGCCCCCGCCCTGCCCCACGGTCCAGGGCGGTCCAGGGCTACTACGGGTCCCATCTGGGGCCCGGACTCGGGGCGGGGGGCTCTGGGTGGCTGCCGGGAGGTGGGGCACGGGGCCGTGGGCAAGCCCCGGGAGACCCAGGATGTGGGGCCCTGCGCCCACGGACCGTCCACAGGAGGGAAATGGAGGCCCCAGGCTCACCTGGCCCGGCAGGCGCAGGGGCTCATGGGAGGAGCGCAGCCCCGCCGGAAGCAGGTTTGCACTGGGTCTGCACCCTCTCGGGGGCGTGGCTGCGCTCACTCAACTGGCCCAGCCTCCCCAAGGTCCCCGGCTCCCAGTTAGGGTCTGGTCCCACCGGGGAAACTGAGGCCTGCACTGGGGGGAAGGGTGGTGGCCTGAACCATGACCAGAACCAACAGGACGCCAGGCCTGGGGGTGTGCGGGCCCCATCCCAAGCCTCTGTTTTGTCCTCTAAGATACCAAGGACCATGCTGACGTGGCACCTGCCACCAGGGACACCGGGCCACGTCAGCCCCGTCACTGCCCCTCGTCCTCAGGCCCTCAGTCTTCCCCTCCGTGACATGGACTCAGGACCCGACCCCACGGGACCCCGAGCCCCAAGCACACAAGGGCATCGTGGGCACACAGGGAGGTGCCTCTGCAGGGGGGCGAGCGCCCAGTGGGGTTGGCCAGCCGCGGCCCCGGGGAAGCGCCCCAGGCAAGCACCGGCCTGCAGCGCCACCCCGGGGAGTCCCGAAGCCCATGCGCCCTCTGCACCCCGACGAGCTTCTGTCCTGATGGGGGCTCAGGGCCTGGCCCGAGTAGCTCGGACGCCTTGGTGGAGCGACCGCCCTGCCTGCTGGTCACGGGACCGGTCCCCACAGCACCGCCCTCCGCGACCTCCTCTCTGTCTGAGACCGAGCTGTTTTACAAAATAATCCACTCGGGTTCTTTGTGGCAGGACGCAGGGTGCAGCGACAAGGGGACGGAGGTGACAAGAGAGGACACGGGGGGGGGGGCGGGGGGGCTGCCTCTGGCACCAGCCAGGCCTCCCCCTGTAACGAGGGGGTGAAGGGAATCCAGCTCCAGGTTCACTCTGCGGGGACACGCAGAGCACCTGACCCCTCGGCCTCCGTTTCTGCGGCTGGGAAATGGGCTGCGGGTCATCAGCAAGGACGGACAAGCCAGTGGGACCCACCAGACAGAGGGGGGCGGGGGCGCCCAGGCTGTCGGACAGGAGAGGCTAAGGGGCCCGGCCTGAACCCGTGCCCACTCCCGCCCCCGCCCCAGCCTGTTCCGGCTCAGTAGTCTGTGACCTGTCAGTTTAACAAAAAAACAACCGAGCTGTGCTCCGGGTTACTCAGCCGGGGAGGCAAAAATAAAACGGGGCTTAAAAATACCAGCGCGGCCCTTCCGGACCGGAGCCCCTGTCCCGAGGGCTGTGTTTCCACAGGACAGCAGTGCCGTTTCGCTTTGGGGACTTTTGTTTTCGACAGGCCTCAGTGGCCTGGCCTCTGACCCGGTGGAGGCTGAGGTTCACACCGAGAGTGCCCTCCCCAACCGGCTTCACACCGACACGGCGGCTTCCCGGAGCAGGGAACCGCCCGGACACGGGGAGCACAGTTTGAGGACACACAGACCACGCCGACACCGGGGACAGACAGCCCACCGCACAGACGGACAAACGTGGCCCCTGGTCCTTCAGGATAAGCCCCCGTTCCCAGCACCGGAGGAGGCCCCGTGGGGCCGTGATGCCCCTGGCAGCGTCCTGGGAGCTCAGTCCAGCCAGGCGGGGGGGGGGGGGGGGGCTCTCGGGGCCCTGAGGAGGACGGTAGTGACAGCGGCAGCCCCCGCCAGCTCAGAGTGTGCGCTGCCCAGGGACCTCCACCCTCCCAAGGCCTCCTGCCGCCTCCCGCCCGCTCCTGACCATCCCCACAGCAGCCACCACGTGGCTGAATGACTGAAGTACTAGCTGCCACTGCCGCCCCACTGCCGCCCGTGTTCCGGCTCACCCTCGGGCCCCCCGCTGCTCACCTTCGCGCTGGGTGCCTCTTTCCCTTTTCTTTCTTTTGCACCCACGCTGGACGACTAACCCCGCTCACGCCCACCCTCCAGGTCAGGAGGCCGAGGCCACCGCAGGCCCGCGGCCCATGCCCCCACCGCCCCCCAAGGCCCCCTCCAGCCCAAGTCTGAGGCCTGGCTCCCAGCTGGGGGGCCCTTGTGGCAAGCGTCCTGTCCCAGGGACCTGGGGCGCAGGCCCACCCCGCGGCAGGGCGGGAGCCCGGGAAGGTGAGCCCGGCTTACCATGCTGAAGTCCAGCAGGTCGCTGAGCTCCTTGTCTGTGCCCACGGGCGCCATCCTCTGCGGCTGGTTCATCCTCCAGGGGCCAAGGTGGGCACCTCAGGCCTGCAAACGGCCCTGCAGACGGGCCGGACACACGGGGAGGAAGGAGGGGAAGAAGAGCTGAGTGGCAGGCAGAGGTGGACAGATGGGGAGTAAAAGCCGGGCTCCTAACCGCCCTGAGGGCGCAGGTCTTCCCAGAATGAGCCCCTCCATGACCCCGGCAGTGGGGGCAGGGCAGCCAGGACTCCCTGCTTCGGCCCGGAGACCTCTCCCCAGAGCCCTCAGGGAGGCCGAACAATGCGGGGGGAGGGGGAGGAGTCCGCAAATATCCCTTCCCTAAACTCCCTCCAAGACCACCAGGGAATCAGATTGCAAATTTTAAACGGGATGCGGGGTGGGAGTGGTCCCTGCCCATCCGCCAGGACCCGCCCCGCCCCCGCCCCCTCCCAATCCCCCCTCCCGGGCTGGGCCCCGCTGGGGAAGGGGGAGGGCGGCCCAGGCCCCATCCCCAGGGAAATTCTGTGACCCCCGCCCCCCAGCAGCTGTCACAGCGCGGTGAAAACCAGGTCACCCCCAAATTGAAAGCTAAAAAACAATCTTCTCAACGGGGGGGGGGGTGGGGGGTGCCCAGGGTAGGGACTCGCAAGCGAAGCTCCCTGCACTCTTAACGTCCCCCCAACGAAAAAGACAAAAAAAAAAAAAAAAGAAGAACCTCATAAGAAAAAAAAATAAGTAAATAACCTTAGTTTGTTTTATTGTCACGATAGATCCGGGAATTATTTTCTCAGCAACTTTGAAAACATCCCTAACCTCCCGCTGGGGGGGGGGGGGTCCCCGAAGCGGGGTTTCCCCCGCAGCGCCCCAGGGGCCGCCGGGGGCCGCGCGGGGGAGGGAGGGGGGTCACCTGCGGCGCCGCCGGCGGCTGCGGGGTCCGGCCCGGGGAGACCCCGCTTTGTTCGCCCGCCCGGGCCGGCTGCGAGCGGCCCCCCCCCCCCCCCCGGCTCCCCGCCCCCGGAGGCCGTGCGGAACTCACTTGGAGGAGGAGTACGAAACCGCACTTTTCCTGGGGCGGCCGAAAGCGGCGTGGAGGCCGCCGCGGGCCGGGGGTGTCGCGGGGCCCGGGCCGAGCCCACGGCGCCCCCCCCCCGCCGCGGCCGGTGCAGCGGGCGGCCCCGGAGCCTTTGAAGCCCGCCCGCCGCCGCCGCCGCCGCCCCGGGCCGCGCTAACGCGGAGCAGATGTTCGCGCCCCGGCCCCCCCGCCCGGCCTCAACCTGCGCCCGCGGGCCGCGCCGCACCTTCCCCGCCAGACAAAAGGCCGCTCCCCGCCCCCGCCCCGCTCGGCGCCCGCGGGGCCCCCGCCGCCGCCCCCCGCCGCGCCCGCCGCAAACTTTCGCCAAGTGCGGCCCAGGCCGGAAAGTTGGAGAACAATGACGGCGAGCGGGCCCGCGCCCCGACGGCGCCCCAGGGTCCCCGCCCGCGCGGGGCTGCGCGGGGCCGCGGGGCCCGGGGCGGCTGCTCACCTGCTCGGCGCGGCCCGGCCCGCAGCGCGCGGGGGGCGGCGGCATGAACGGCCCCCCCCGGACAAAGGGGCGTCGCGCCGGGCCCCGAGGGTCGCGCGTGGGCGGCGGCGGCGGCGGCGGCGGCGGCGCTGCGGCCGGGCCTCCCCGCGGCCCGCCCCGAGGGGCCCGTGCGCGGCCGCGGCGCTGGCGGAGGCGGCGTGTGCGAGCTCGCGCTGCCCTGCGGCCGCCTCGCTGGGTCGGTCCGGCCCGCTACGCCCGCGGCCGCCGCCGCTGCCTCATCTTCCTGCGGCGGGAGACATGTTCCGCCCCCCGCCCCGCGCGCGGCCCCGCCCCCGCCGGGCCCCGGCCCCGCCCCCGCCGGGCCCCGCCCCGCCCCGCCGCGCTCCGCCCGGCGCCGCCGCGGATCCCTCCGCCGCCTCCCGCTCGGCCCCCGCCGGGCCCCGCGGCTCGTCCTCCCGCGCGCCCGAGGGGCCCGGCCCGGGCTGGCGCGGCCTGGGGCCTGGGAGCAGGGGCGCCCGGGCGGGGCGGCGGCGGGGGGCGCGGGGAGGGGCCCCGGACTATCTTCCGGCGCGGACGCGCACGCACGGCGGGCACGCACCGCTGACGCAAGAGGGCCAGGATCGTGAGATGGAAAGATGAGGCAGGGCAGCGGTGGCCAATCGGAGGCTGCGAGTCGGTGACGGACGCGCCCGCCGGCCACTCGTCGCGCGGCCCCGCCCCCGCCCCCGCCCCGCCTCCTCGGCGCGGCCTGGCGAGGAAAGAGGTGGGACTTTCGTGCGCGTTAGGCCCCGACCGCGGTGGGGGTGGGCTTTCGGGTTTTATTGTCAGGTTTGCGTGGCCGCCCGCGCGGCCGCGCCGGCCGGGTCGTGTCTCCGTTCCTAGGGCCGGTCCCGGGCCTGGCCGTTGAGAGCGGGCATCTGCCCCCCGGAGGACGCGGTTTGCACCCGTTTTGCTGGCAGGACGATGGGAGCCCGCTCGGCTTCAGGGTCAGAGGCCCACACGGGGGCCGCCCTGAGCCTCTGACTTGCTTTCTCCTCCCCGAGTCTCAGTTTGCGCATCTGTAAAGCGGAGTCTGGACCAAGCCTTTAGATTGTGGGCGGCCTGGTCTCCCTTTGGGTCGGAACTTCTTCCCACATCCAGGGGCTCCCCGGCTTTGGAGGATCGCAGACCCTACAGAAGGGGAGGGATAAAATCACAAATTAAAATGTCACAGTCTTGGGGCGCCTGGGTGGCTGGGTTGGTTTAGCGCCTGCCTTCAGCTCAGGTCATGACCCCTGGGGACCCCGAGGGCCTCAGGTCATGACCCCCCGGGGCCTCAGGGGCTCAAGTCATTATCCCAGGGTTCTGGGGTCTCAGGTCATGATCCTGTGGTCCTGGGACTCAGGGTCCTGGGATTGAGTCCTGCATGGAGCTCCCTGCAGGGAGTCTGCTCCTCCCTCTGCCCCCTCCCCCCCCCATTTTCTCTGTCTCTCAAATAAATAAAATATTTTTTAAAAAAGAGAAAATACCACAATCTTTCGTGCCTTCCTGTGTCCCCAGGAAGGCACACTCCCTTCCAGGCCTGGGAAGAGGCCACCGTCCTCCTGACCCACTAGGCTCTGGCCGCCAGGGCCTCTCGGCTGTTTTGGAACCTGCCAGGCCCATGCTCACCTCCAGGCCGTTGTCCTTGCGGCCTCTGCCTGGACTGCTTTTCCACTCACACCTGGAAACCGCGAATCACGGTAGTTCAGGGCTGCTCCCAGGCCAGGAAGCAGAGTGGCGGTCCAGGGTGAGGGGTACGAGGAGCGGCCGGAGGCCTCCGGGGCCACCCAACATAGGCACAAGCCCCTCGTGCTACCCCAAAGTAGGCTGGCCCTCACCCCAACCCGTTCTGGCTCAGAGAATTTCCCTGTGCTGCGTGCCTGGAGAGGGAGGTATGGGTCTTGGGGTCCGGGTGCAGATTCCTCCCGCCTCCCAGCCTCACTGTGACCTCATGCAAAGTCTTGACTGGCCCTGGGCCTGTTTCCCATCAGGACGTGGAAGGCACCGTGATGGGCACAGAGCCGGTGCCCTCAGCTTGTGCCTCCCCACTGCTGGGCCTGTGTCTCTGGCGGCACAGAGGTGCCCTGGGTCCCCAGCCGTGCCCTGTGGCCTGACCCTGCCGCTGCGGCCTCCCGCCAGCCTGGGTCCAGGCCTCGCAGGCCCCCAGCCTCGCTCGGGCTGTAGTGTGCCCAGTCCCTGCTTCCCCGAGAGTGCTCGGGGTCTGAACCATGGCGTTGGGGTCACCATTCCTGGAGTGGCCCTCAACGCACTCCCTGCAGCGGGGAACCATGCAGCTACTATGTGCCTCGCTCCTGGGCATTGGGCCATGCAGTGCCTGTGCCCTACCCCGAGTCTGCCCTCCGAGGCAGGATGGGGCATCAGAGGCCCCCTTGGCATCCCTACGTGTGGCCATCAGGTCACCATACCTGAGCCATGAGACCCATTGTACAGATGAAGAAACTGAGGCTTCCAAAGGCCCTCCCCAGGGCCCAGGCGCCCTGGGGCTCACACCTGCCAGGAGGCCCTCCCGGCCCCCGCAGGCCACCGCTGTCCTCCCTGGGGAGGCCCAGCCTGGGCTGAGTCACTGGGTGGAGTAGCCCGTGGGGGCCCCCACACACTGACACCTCTGCCCAGCCCGGAGGCCTGGGTGAGCCCCACAAGGCCCTGGCATGGGGACAGGCAGCCGGTGGCTGGTGCCAGGGGCCCCTTGAGGCCCGCCCACCCCGCCCGCCCGCGGCCTTTGTTCTGTGGGTGCCCGCCCGCCCGCTTGGCCCCGTGCAGACGGGAGCCGGGGCCCTGCCTCCCCCACCTGCTTCCTCCTTCCACACAAGCCACACCTACTGTGCGCTAGGCCCCAGGCCCGGGGACCCCACACACCGAGGGAGGTAACCCCGTTTCTGGTGGGGCAAACACATGCCATGGACGCTCGCTCGCCAGGCAGTGGGGGGGCAAGGCACAGGACATAGGCCCCGGGTGGAAGCTTCCGGAAGAGTCACCCTGGGTGTGCAGGCCAGGGGCGTCCGCCGACAAGGAGCGCGATGGAGTTTGGGACTCTGGGGCCCTCCTCCCGACATCTGTTTTCCTTTGTCTCCAAAGTGGGAAGGTTGTCTTGGGGTGTGAGTGCAGCCCCCGCCTGCTGCCCCCCCACGCTTTCAGAAGCCCTGGCAGGAGGGAGGGGCCCTTATCACCGGCACCAACGGTTCACCGTCTCCAGACGACTGCCTCTGGGGCCTGGGGCTCCTGGGTCCCTTCACACCCCCAGGGGGGCGCGGGGGGCTCGGGTAGGCGGCTGGGTCAGGGCTCACTCCCTCCCTCATTCCTTCATCGTCCCTTCGGGGAGGGCCCGGTGTTTGGGCCTGGGGGTGTCCCTGGGCTGCAGGCCCCCTGGGAGCAGAACGGGACAGGAGCTGGGGCCACTGGCCCCTCCCTAGGCCTAGCAGCGGGAAGTAGCAGGAAGGGGGGAGGGGACCAGAGGCCATCTGACCCCTGGCCCTCCCCCCCCCCCATCCTTGGGAGCCAGGGGCCAGCACCTCAGCCTCCCACCCCCACTGCTGGGCACCAGGCGGAGATCCAGAGGGCTCTGAGTGGGCCCCACAGGACCCTGAGCTCGGTGGGGTGGGTCTGGGGGGCAGTGACACTCGGGGATGACCAGGGGATTGAGCAGAAGTGTGGTGACCGAGGCTGGGAGGTGGAGCTCAGGGAAATGGAAGGTGAAGGAGCCAAGGTCAGCGGGTGGGGCGGGGCCTTGAAGGAGAGAGCACTAGGGAGCCACGGGGGACTGGAGCCCCAGAGGGAGGGGCCCCTACGGCTGCCCAGTGGGCGAGGGCTCCTGGCAGGCGGAGTGGAGGTAGACGGACAGGGCTGGCCCCTGGGGTGCAGAGAGGGGGGATGGGGGACAGGTGATGGGGGACGGGGGACGGTCTGAGGGTGGCCGGAGGCTTTCCAAGGGGCAGGGTGAGTGCTGGGTGTGGGGCCGGGGCCTGGGCACGTTCATGCTGTGTCCTGTCCAGGCAGGGACATCATAGGGCTGGTGGCAGGAATGAACGGGGCGCAGGGGCTCCTGGCGCCCCCATATGAGGCCCCGTGGGACGGAGCCAGCGCTCCGGGGGCAACAGGGGCAGCAGCGAGAGAAGAGAGGGTGAATGAGCCCTGACCTGGGGCGAGCCCCAACCCGGGGCTCCAGCGGCGGAACCCACCCACCCACTACCCTGGACCCCCGACGTGCCCTGTGCCCATCACCCCAGGACCAGTGCCACCTGCCAGGGCTGGCCCTCCCCCTCCTGGCCTGGTGCCTGTGGTGCTGACTCAGGGGCCCCCGGGGCCTGTCCCACCGCATTCCGGGGTGGCCTGTGCAAACACGGGGTGCCTCCCCACGGGCATTGTCCATCCTGGTTCCCGGGGAGGGGTGCGCCCAGGGGATGGGGAGCCACCGACCGCTGCCCGCCCACGCGCCCACCCACGGGGCGGCCTTGCTGACCTCGGCCTGTGGCGGCCCGGGGGCCCCTGTCAGCCCTGCGCCAGCCGCTTCTTCCCGCCTTCCTCCGCGTCCCCACTGCCCAGACAGGGAGACTGAGTCCTGGCCCCACCCCGCCGGGAGGCCGGCGAGGCTGCACACCTGGCGCACCGCCCGCCAGTGCCATCACCCGCGCCCCAGGGCCGCTTCCAGAAACGCAGGCAGGGCGCGCCCCTCGCCGGCCAGGAGCCGGGGGGCGACGTGCTCTCACGGGTGCACAGCGGTGCTGACCCGGCAAGGCCCGGGCTGGCGGGGGCGCCCCGGCCCTGTGCTCGCTGTGCCCGGCGGCTCTTGGTCCTCCTTCAGCTCTCAGCGCGGGGGCCGGGGCCGCCCCCTCCAGGAAGCTTCCCTGGTCCCCAGTGGAGCCAGGCCCCCGCCCAGCTCACAGCCCCTCTCACCTTCTGCAGTTTCTGGTTACCCCCCTTCGCCAGGCCAGCGCCCCCAAGGGCAGGGAGCGAGGTTTCCGCCCTCCACGCGGTGTGACGCACAGTGGGTGCTCATGGGCCCGCGGGTGGGGTGAGGGCAGAGGCAGTGCGCTGCTCCTGGTTCTCTTTTTATTTTATTTTTAAAGATTTTATTTATTTATTCCTGAGAGACCCAGAGAGAGCAGGGGGGCCCGATGCGGGACTCAATCCCAGGACCCTGGGGTCACGCCCTGAGCCCCAGGTAGACGCTCACCCGCCAAGCCCCCCCGGGCGGCGTCCCGAGGGCTCCTTGTTCTGAAGGCTACGTCTGGGGCCCAAGAGACGGTGTCCAGAGGGAGGAATGCACAGAAGCCATGGGCCCAGCTCCGCCAACAGGCCTGAGTTCAAGTCCCGGTCCCGCCCTTATCGTGACTGTATGACTCGGGCAGAGGCTGCTCCTGCGTGGGCCTCAGTTTCCCCTTCTGAAAGTCAGGGCTGGGGGCGGTCATCTTCCAGGTCAGCTGGCACCTCACCTTCCCTGCAGTCGCCGTGCTGGGTCCCACTGGGGCCCTGGGAGGTGGTGACCATGGTGGCACCCATTCTGCAGGTGCTCACCCAGGAGGCCCAGGGAGGAGGCAGGCCCCGCTTCTTTTCCTCCGAGGGGTGAGGCCCATTGCTTCCTGGGCGCCCAGGCCCGGCCCCAACTTGCCCTCCAAGGGCCTGGCAGGAGCGTGTGAGACAGGGCCCGGGGCGCGAGGTGCTCGGACTCCTCTGAGCTCCCTGTCCTCCTAGGCTGGGAGGCTTCGTCCAGCCTTTCCACCTCCTCGTCCTCTCCAGGAGCAGAAGAGGCACAAAGCCAAGACGTACAACAAGAAGAATCATCGTCATGCTTGACTATGTAACAACTAAACACTTTGGAATTGAACAGACACACAGAGGAGGTTAGAGGAGGTGGGAGGATGGGGCGGCAAAGAATGGCAACATTGTGACAGAAGGATTTATATCCTTCACATACAAAGAGTCCCTACAAATCAATAAAAAAAATAGGGACGCCTGGGTGGCTCAGCGGCTGAGCGTCTGCCTTTAGCCCAGGGCATGGCCCTGGGCTCCCCGGATCGAGTCCCATGTTGGGCTCCCTGCAGGGAACCTGCTTCTCCCTCTGCCTGTGTCTCTGCCTCTCTCTGGGTCTCTCATGAATACATTTTTAAAAATCTTTAAAAACAAAAACAAAACCAGGAAGCCCACACCAAGAAATGAACATTAGTTCTTCACGTAAGAAATACGAACCAACGGCAGTTAAAGGGACAGAGAAAAAGACCCTTGATGTTGCTATTGGTGAAAGAAATGCAAACGAGCACGCAAATAAGAAAACGCGGACCGACCTCACGGTTGGCAGGACAGTACGAGACGGGTCATATCCTGCGGTGACGAAACTAGGCGTGGGGTCCACCGGAGGGTGTGTGTCCCAGCAAAGGAAGTCGGCCACACCCCCTTGAACGCCCCCGTCCAGTCCCAATCCTAACGCCAATACACCTAATAAAAAACAGTGGCACAAACAGGGACGTCCCTCAGAAGGCGGGCTGCGGCAGCGGGCGCTCGGACGTGACCCGTGTCCAGCAGAAGGGGACGCACCAGGCGATGACAACGCCGGCGTGCGAGGATTGCTGCCCTCGCCTTCCAGCGCTCGGGGTTCGCCTGCATATTGAGCCGGAAAGACGTCTGGGGGGACCGTCAGACCAAAGGCCGGGTTGAAGGCCGGGCTGAGACCCAAGGACCGTTCTGGGGGATGAGAATTTGTAAAGGAAAAAAAGCAGGTATCGAAAAAGCACAGGAGGAAACGTCCCCGGGGTTCAGTGGTTACTCTGGGTGGGGGGGGACTTTCAGTTCTTACTTTATATTTATATTTAAGAAGTGGAATTAGCTGAGAAGCTGGACTTTCTTTTCTTTCTTTTTTTTTTTTTTGGACTTTATTTTCTGTGTGTGTGCGCACGTGCGTGTGCGTGTGCGTGTGTGCGTGTGCACGAACTTTTTAAGTTAAAAGAAAGTTGACTTTTCCACCCTACGGCTAGAGCTCTGCAGCCCCGCAGAGCCACGGGGTGGGGGCACCCTCCCACTGGGGGTACGCCCCAGCCCCCTCAGTGACAGTGCTCCCCGGGCATGCCCTGGAGGGGACGTGGGCCTGGGGGGGGAACCCTGGTGCTCCAGGGGGGTCCCCCAGGGCAATCCAGTCTAAGGGCCACCACCCAGGCTGGTGAGGTCATTTCCCCCTGGGTAACTGGGATGGGAGCCCAAGCCACCCAGCCAAGTGGAGGCCGAGCCTCCTGGCCTCCGGGCAGGTGCCAGGGGAGTGCGGAGGGACGGCCCCTTCCCTGAAGGCAGGGGCAGCCCCAGGCCCTGCCCGGGAGGAACCGGCTCCTGTGAGGTCAGGGACCCTCTCCTGGGAAGGCCGCGAGCCTCTGTTTTCCAATTTGTATGGAGGCCGCAGAAGAATCAAGGCCCCGCGTCCACGACTTGTGCCCCCCCCTTCTGGGGCCTGACTGTCCCCCGCCCCTGTGCCCCTGTCCCCAGGTCCGGGGGAGGGGCCGGTCCAGGCGGTCCTGACCTCTCTGCTGTGCCTCATTCTGACAAAGGCCGCCACATGTGTGCCGTCACCCAGCGGCCCCGAATTCCCTCTCTGCCTGGGGTTGGGCTGTGGTGGGGGTGCCGGGCCCCGGGAGGAGGCCCCTGAGGGCCAGAGAGGAATCCAGGGAGGAGCAAATTGAGCAGGCCCTGGGGGCCTCTGCAGGGGGGGGGCTCTGCCTCTTAGGCCAGGCTATTACCTTCCCAGCACCTGTCGGCCTGCACAGGCTCCCCTGTCCCTGTTGGGGGCCGCCCACCACCCCCGCCAGGCCTGGCCTCGGCTGCACCCCCCTCGCGCCCACCCTGCGCCCAGCCTGGGCCTGGCTGCAGCAGGCGCTCAGTGGACGCTGGCCCCCACTTCACAGGTGGGGATGTTGAGGCTCAGAGGGCGGGCCTGAGGTCAGGTAGACAGGGGACCCAGGCAGAAGCGCTGCTGCGGCCCAGGGGCTGCGGGGTCGGGGACAGCTGGTGGGGCCCGGGCTGAGGGCTGGCTGTGTGGCAGCGGCAGCTGGGGCTCCTCTGGGGCCCAACCCCCACCCTGCGTGCAGAGGGGGAGGCAGCAGCTGGCGGTGGGGCCAGCTCCATCCTGGGCGGGAGGGGCCCTGCGCTGGGGCGGCCTCTCCCTGCGACTCTCACCCTCTGTCTTTGTCTCTGTGCGTCTCTGTCTCCTCTTTCCTGCACCGCCCCCCCCCCACTGTCAGGGCTGAAGGCTGAGCCCCCTTCCTGGCGTTGGAACGCGGCCTTCACCTCCACCTGCCCCGCCCTGCACAGCCCCCCCTGCCCGTTATTGTCTCTATTCCTCCCCCCGTGGGAGACACCTCCCCTGGGCTTGCTGCCCGGAGCAAGTCTGTCGTGAGCCTCAGTTTCCCATCTGGGGAGTGTTTGTAGAGTGTTCCCATCTGGGACCCGACACGCTGGGCACCGGCGCTCCGTGGGACCACAGGCTGCAGGTCCTTGTCCCTCCGGCTCGCGGCCAGCCTGGGGAGCAAACAGTGACCAACGAGCCGCTTCATGGGCATCTGAAGCTGTCCTGGGGGGGCCAGAGCCAAGGGGCCTGCAGGGTCTCGGGGCGGGGGGATGGAGGCTGGGAGTGACCCCGGTTGGCTCCGGGCCAGTCCTAAGGCCCTGAGGCCCAGGGCCACCCTCAGCCAAGCCGCTGGGTGTCTGAGCTGACGTGGCGACCCTGAGCCCCTGCTCTCCCATTAAGGGCCCCCCGGGCCGGGCCTCGGGGAAGGTGGTCAGGAGGGGCTGTGCTTGCAGCCCAAGCAAAGAGAGCACCGGGTGGGGGGAGGGGAGTCGGGCCAGCCCCCCAGGAGCGCTGCGGCCAGCTCCCAGCTCCAGTCTCCCCCAACCGTGCCAGCTTGGCAACCACGGAACCTCCCTGACAATAGAATCCATCACAGCAGAAATATCCTGGGGCCTGCTGCTTAATCACCCCTTGATTTGCATTTTTGCATATTAATGACGGCAGACCTGCTAATTTGCCGCATTCTTTTAAAGGTGCAGAGACTCTGGAACTGTGGGGGGGGGGGAACACGGGCCTTCCTCTGCAGGCCTGGGGTCCCCTCTGCCCTGGCGTCACAGGGACCCCACCCTCTAGAGTCCCAGGGTCTTCCACCCTCGAAATGGGAGGCACCAACCTCGGTATCAGCCAGGGGAACAGGATTCTGGAATGTTCTGCAGGTGGCTCCAACCTCAGCACCCCTGACCGGGAGAAAGTGTGGGATCAGGATGTGTCTTAAGCGTCTGCACCCTGTCGCTGACCAGGAGCCCCTGGGGGGGCGGGCTGCACCCCGCTCTGGCCCCGGGGCTCTCAGGCCTTTCAGCTCCCCCCACCTCCCGGCCTTCCCTGTGCTCTGGCTCTCCGCGGAGGCCCTCGCGCGCCCTGCACCACGCGCGTGTCCATCGCGGAGCTGGGTCTCGGGCTGGACAGGCCGCGCCCCGGGTCACACGGGCGCGCTCGGGCTCGTGCTGCCCCCTCGTGGCGCCCTTGGGTGAGGCCGCGGGTCTTCTTGCGGCCCCCGCCCGCGGAGCCCACCCTGCCCCGGGGCACCCCTGGGTCGGGGATACCGCACGGGCTGGACTCCCCGGACCCGGGCGCGCGGGCCGCCACGGGCGGGACGAGGGTGGGGGGGACGGAAATGGGGTCCGGCCCGGCGGCCCCGGCTGACCCCGTACCCCTCGGGCCGTCCCCGCAGAGCCCGCCCCACGCGCACCGGGGCCCGCGCCCACCAGGGGGCGCCCGCGCTCCGCGGGACGGGGCGAGACCGCCGTGTGCCTCCGCGGGCTCGGGCACGTGCGCACGCGCGTCCACGCGTGCCCTGGGGGCCCCGGGCGCGTGAGGCCTGCGTGGGTCCGCCCGCCGCGCTCGGGCGTAGTCGCGCGTGGGGCCGCATGTTCTGGCGTTTTGCGCGCGTCCACGCGGGTCCGCGTCCCCTCGGTGGGCGCTGGCCCGCCTGATCCTCCCCGCCGGCGCCTCGGTCCTTCGTGGGCTGATGCCGTCCTCCCGGGGGGGCGGCGCTGGCCCAAGGCACCCTGACGGCTGCACCCCTGGGCACCCAGGAAACAGGCGGGGCTGGCTGCGTGACCAGCCCCCAGGCCCGGGCCGTCATGGGAAATCCCCGTGGGCTCCGACAACCCGGGGACAGTTTCCACCATTACTGAGACTGCTGAGCACGGGGGACTCTCCCCGATGCTCCATCGCCCACGTCGTCTCTGCTCATGGGGCAGACAGGGGCCGCCTCCCCCCACCACTCCCTGTCCACCCCCGCGAACTCCTCTTCATCCTGCAGGGCCCTGTGCTCTTGGCCCCTCTTCTAGGACACGTGCCTGGTGCCCTGGGTGTGAGGGGAGGAGGGGCCACCGTGAAGGGCAGGCAGGGTGCTGGCTTCCCCCGCTCAAGGACCTGCTGGGAGCCTCGGGTGGGGTCACGGCATGGGGGCTTCCGCCCCGGCTCCTGGAAGGTGGGCGTCCAGGGGTGGGTGGGTGTTCACGTGGCTCAAGAGGCTCTGCTGGGAGCACCGGGCCCCTTCCCCGGGCCCCTCCCTCTGTGTCTCCCTCCTTCGGGCTCTCCAGCCCCTTCCTTCCTCTCTCCCTGTCCCTCTGTCACCCCCTGGCCCTGACCACCCCTCCAGCCCCCACGGACCATCTCCTTGGCAACGGCGGCCACAGGGTCAGCCGCTCGATCAATCTCCTCTCACCCCAGCGGCCCCAACCCTGGACCCGGAAGGTGACAAGGAAGTGGGGTCAGGCTTGGGTGTCCGGGTGGGGGGATGCCGCGGGGTTAGGACCGGGGTCACTTAGGCAGCCGAGCAGGGGTGGCGAGACTTGGAGAGGGCGAGGGGGTCCCTGGGGGCAGGGTCAGCAGGGTCAGAGGTCAAGTGAGCCTTGGGCTGCACTGATGGTATGCCCCCAGCCCCTGTGTCCCCAAGCCGTGGCCTCTGCCGGCTGGCGGCTGCTCGGAGCCCCGGGTTTGCGTGGAGCGCCCCCGCCCGCGGCCCCACGTACCACTCGCAGCAAGGCCCCCTGGCCGGCGCTGGGCACGGCTGGCGGTGGGAACCCGGCCTAGGCCCCAGCACGCCAGGCCGCAGGGCCTGAGCCGGCTGCCGCCACGGTCCTGGAACATTCTGTCCTGACTGCTTCTAGCCTAGTCCACCGTCACTGCTTCCGGAATATTCCTGCACCGTGGCCTCTGGAAGAGCCCAGCAGCACCGAGCAGCTCACAGCTACTCCTGGCAGGCAGGAAGCCATCAGGGCCTTTCGGTTTTTCCCTTTTAGGCGCAAGGGGGGGGGGGGTTGCAGGGCACAGCGGGGCAGCGGGCAGTGTGGGGCCTCAGGCCCTCCGCGGTCGATCGCCGGGCCCTGCAGGGACATGGATTGCTAAGTGCGTTTGTATAGATCCCGGGACAGGTAGCCTGGGCCTGAGAGGGGGAGGCAGGGCCAAGGAGGCCCCGGGGGACCTGGGGGGCTGAGTGCAGATGCGGGTGGGAGAAGGCTGGTGCTATCTGCTCCCTCCCTGCTCCGAGCCTCAGTTTCCCCATCCGGCGGTGGGGGTGTGTGCAGTGTGGACCAGGTCTGCAGTGGCGGGGGGGGGGGGGCCTCCGGGGAGTCCCCTTTCCAGAGGAGCCCACTCCTGGCTCCGAGAGGTCGGGCTGCCGGCTGGGGCCACACAGCCTGGAGGGGCCACGCTGCTGGGGCCAGTCTTTCCCCAGGGGCCGCCCCCCTCCCCGCGGCGGGCTCTGGGGGAGGCAGGGCGGGGCTGCTGGCCCTTTAAGAGCCTCGTTTTGGCGCCGCCTCGGGGTTATCGATCGCAGCCTTGGAAACGCGATTAGATTATCCGGCTGGGAACGGCAGGCCCGGGGCGGGGGGGTGCGCGGGCTTCTTGTAAACGGCTCCCCACGGGCAAGGAGGGCCCCGAGCTCCTGGCCACGCGGTGCCCCCGGGGCTGGGAGGCGTTGGCGCGGCCCCGGGGTGTGCAGCCGCATCCACGCGGTGTGCCCGAGCCGGCGTGACACAGGGACTCACTCCCTCCGAGAATACAAGCGGGTGTAACGTTATTACTATTACCAGACAGTAACTGCGGCTCCTGCTTGGCCCCTGCGCACCCCTGGGACCCGCTGCGGGAGTCGAGGTCCCCAGAGACGGTCGGGGAAACCGAGGCTGGAGGGGCCGAGCGTGAGCCGGGCCCTGGGGAACCCCCTGTGAGGTCACCTGCAGGGTGAAGGCAGAGACGCGGATTTGGGGGAGCAGCGCCGCCAGCAGCCCTACCCCTCTCCGCACCTGCAGAGGCCGCTGGGAGGTGCTTGCCCTGGGCGGGGCACAGGTGCTGAAGGGGCCCCGAGGCGCTGGCCTGGGGGGGGGTCTGGGGCCGCCCCCTGGGGCCATGACAGCCTCAGCCCCTGAGCACCCCTGCACGCTGGTCCCCAGTCTCTATGGGCTGGCCACTGTCGCTGCAGCCAGGCTCTTCACCCCCTCAGCGCCCCCAGGCAGGAGGTGGGGGCAGTAGGATGGAGACGGGAGACCTGGACTCAGGAAGGTGGACCACCGTGTTCGAGAGCCCAGGGCGACGAAATTCTCAGCCCGATTCCTCTGTGTCCCACTGGCTGTGGGTTGTCTCTGGGGGAAGAGGCTTGATCAAGGATTTTGGAGGCCCTGAATGTGGGGAAACAGGCCCAGAGTCACAGAGGCACCAGAGGATCTCCCAAGGCTTCAGGGAGGGGCCAGGGGCTACTTCCAGGCAGAAGGTGGAGATGAGCCCCATTTGGCCCCGAAGGCACAGTGCAACCTTGAGCACCTGGTCAGGGGTCACCTACCTGGCTCTGCAGGGTCCTGACCACCCAGGGGGTGGCAGAGAGGAGGGGCCTCAGTAGAGGGGGCTGTGGGGAGAAGGCCTGGCCCTTCCACCGGGATCCCGCACCTGCCAGCCAGATGGGACCTACATACAGCAGGAGCTTAATAGATGCAGAGCAAAGGGCTGCCCAGGCCATGGGGTGGGGAGGGCAGAGGAGGGGTCCAGCCAGGCCCCTGGACACTGTCCCCCCTGCGGGGCCCTGCTTGCTCTTTCCCTTCTTCCCCTCCTCCCCTCCCCTCCCCCTCCCCTCCATCCTTGCCCCCCTCCACCCCACAGCTCTCCCACTTCTCGGGTCCCTCTCAGGAGCCATTAGCAGCAGCCTCTCCAGGTGCCCCGCCCGCCCGCCAGGAGGAGCTGGGTCAGGACACGCTGCCACCCGCCTGCTGCAGAGTCTGCAGTCCTGTCCGGGCCCTAAGGGGCAGCCGCTGGGTGGGGACCCGGAAATAATGAGCCAGGCAAGCCTCCGGTCTCCTTTCCCTTCAGCCAAAGCCTCCAGGCCATTCTCAGGAGGCACCAGCAGGGCGGGGAGGGGGGGGTAGGGGTGTGTGGGGTGTGGGGGGAGGGCCACAGGCCCTGGGGATGATAGAGATGCCCCAGGTGGGGCACCTGACACATCCCTACCCCATATATCCCCTCAGGTTTCCTCCAGGCCCCCAGGGACCCCCACCCCCAGAGGGGCCTGCTGCTGGAGGTGAGCAGGGTTTGCCCAGGCCCAGAGGAAACATTAGGGGCAAAGGCCCTGGGGCAGGAAGCACTGTGTGGGAGGAAGGAGGAGAGGGCGCTGATGCTGGCTGGGCACCAGCCTCGTGGGGTCTCCTGGGCTGCGGGGAGGCCTTGGGTCTTTCTCGGGGGGTGTACTGGGGGAGGGAGGAGGGAGGAGGAAGGCGGCAGGCTTTGACCTGCTTTGACCGGGCCCTCTGGGTGCTGGGGGCAGGGAGGAGGCCGCAGCCAGCAGAGCCTGAGCTCAGGCAGGGATGGAGAGATGGGCCGGGTCCCAGAGCCCTGGGGGTGGGGTGGGGGGGGGAGCCAGGTGGCAGGAGGGGGTCCGGGGCCAGGAAGGGGTGCCGGGCTGTGGCCGTGGGCCTGCTGGCCCCTCCAAAGCAGTAATTAAGGGCTCCCGGCGTCCCCGCGGCATGATGTATGTGCGCCTTAACTAATCATTTATTAGGTCACTGATGTTTCGTCAATATTAATTCATTTATTTAAACAACTCGGCTCCGTAATGAAGATGTTGCCTGAGAGGGGAGGCCGGTGGGTGGCGGGCCAGGGCTGCAGGGAGGGGGCTCAGACCCGGGTCTGGGGGTGTCCAGGGCGTCAGGGGCCAGCTGAGGGGGTCATGTCCCTGGAGGTCATCCCGCTGGGCCGGTGGAGAGACTGAGGCCAGAGCAGACGATGAGCTGCCCTGAGGCCCCTGGGCGGTCCGTGAGGGTGGGTGGGACTCCGTGGGACCCCTCCCTGCCGCCCTGCCCCGAAAGGCAGACAGTGGCTGGGTGCCCACTGCCTAAACTGCTAAAAGGTTGGCTCTTTTTTTAATTTTATTTTTATTTATTTTATGATAGTCACACAGAGAGAGAGAAGCAGAGACACAGGCAGAGGGAGAAGCAGGCTCCATGCACCGGGAGCCCGACGTGGGACTCGATCCCGGGTCTCCAGGATCGCACCCTGGGCCAAAGGCAGGCGCTAAACCGCTGCGCCACCCAGGGATCCCTCTTTTTTTTTTTTTTTTTTAAGATTTTATTTATTTATTCGTGAGAGACACAGAGAGGGGCAGAGACCCAGGCAGAGGGAGAAGCAGGCTCCCTGCGGGGAGCCCGACGCGGGACTCGATCCCGGGACCCCGGGGTCACGCCCTGAGCCGAGGCAGACCCACCGCGGAGCCCCCAGGTGCCTGAGAGGCTGGCTTCTCCTTTACCCGCACCGTGCGGCGGGGACGTAGAGGGGACGTAGAGCAAGCGCCCCCGCGTCCGTCCTCTGCTCCAGAGCTGCCGTCTCCCCAGTGCCCGGCGAGGGGACCCACCCCTGTCTGCCGACCTCCCTGAGCACCACCTGCCCCCATCACGTCCCTCGCTCCGCTTGTCTTGAGGATCGACCTCCCTGCCGTCTGTTCCCCGGTCCAGCCTCACCTTGGGGTCTGTTCCACAGTGTGGGTGACACCCGGCATCTGCCCCTCTCCCGGAGCAGCAGACTCCGTGGGGCCCCCGCAACCTCAGCACAGCTCCCCGCTCCTGGCACCCCGGGCACCTGCTCGGAGGCCGCTTCTCGAAGCGCCCGAGGTGCAGGGACCTGATGGCTGAGCGGCAGCCCCGTGCCCTTGGCCGTGACCACCCCACGGGGTGTCCCCAGTGGCCCCTCGCCTCAAAGACAACCTACCTCTCCGAGTGAGCCCCGCTCTTGGCCTCAGCTTCCGGGGAGCCCGCATCGCGATGCCATGGTCGGGGTGTCTGAGGCCCACGCGTGTGAGCAGGGACCGCGGACCTCGTCCTTCCTCGGGACTCTGCCGTTTAAACTCCGTGTGTAGGGGCGCCTGGGGGCTCCGCGGTGGGGCGTCTGCCTTCGGCTCAGGGCGTGACCTGGGGGTCCCAATTCGAGTCCTACATCGGCTCCCCGCAGGGACCTGCTTCTCCCTCGGCCTGCGTCTCTGCCTCCCTCTGTGTGTCTCATGAATAAATAAATATAATCAAAATAAAACAAAATAAGCTCCACGTGGAAACCCAGGCACCTCCTGAAACCTGCATCGAGGGGCAAACACACATGAGGGTGGGGAGCAGGGGGCCCTGGGTTCTGGATGTCGGGACCCCCGGATATGGAAATTGGGCATTTTAGGGTCCGAGATCTCAGGATCCTGTGAACTCTGGAGGCGAAGGGCTCCTGTGTCCTGGGGGATCCGCGGGCCGTGGCCACTGGGCGGTCAGGGGTGGACACCGGAGGTGACGTGGCCACCAATGCCCAGGCCAGGATTCGGACGCCTGCCTTGAGCTGGGATGCCTGGTCTCTCCCATGTGCATCTGGCAGCGCCCTCTCCCACCCACAACCTGCCGGGGCTCTCCTGTCCACAGGTCAGACCCTGTGCGGCCCGGGGTGCTCCCCTCCTGGCCTCGGCACTCGCCTCCCTCCACCTCCCTCTGCAGGCGGAGCTCAGGCCCCCCCTGGGACCAGGAGTCTCAGCTTCTGCTCACCGGGCACGTGCAGGGGTCCCTGGGGAGGCGGCCAGCGGCCCTCTGGGCCTCCCTGTGGGGTTGTCGCGAGAGGAATGTTGGGGCGTCACTCCCTCCCTTGTACATGCCGGTGCGCCGCTCTGTCCAAGGAAGGGGGTGTATGTAAGGGGGAGGGCGAGCCCGGCAGAGGGCGGGGTGGAGGGCGCCCCTGGATGCTGCGGGCTGCGGCGGCGTGGGTGACCCTCAGGCAGAGGCCTGGGTTCCGGGGTCTGCGGGGTCCGTGCCCCTCGGCAAGGGCCCTGGGGAGCCTTGGGACGGCTCAAGCAGGGGATGGATGTGTCCCTGACTCGGCTCCGGGTCTATAAGGCCACCCTGGGTGCGAGCGGGAGCAAGACGCGCTGACTGAGGGCCCCGAGCTCAGGCCCTTGTCACTGGCCCGGGCACAGCAGGGGGGCCCCCCGCGGGCTCCGTCTGTGTGCCCCCCAGGGCCTCCTGCGCCTTGTGCAGCGGGAAGCCGTGAGGCTGGCGGAGCTGGTCGGTGGCCGGCCCGGGGTGTGGGGGCCCCGCTCGGCCTGGTCCCCCCTGCGGTGGCGCCGGCGGCGGAGTTAACTTCCCCTTAAACAGACCTAATCGGCCCGTCCAGTCCCGCAGGAATGGCCACGGTGGCCACAGAGGCTGCAGCCAGATGGGTGGGCGCGGACCGCGGAGTCCCCGGAACACGGATCTGCTGGCTGCATGGGCCCCGCCGAGGCCTGGGGGCGCGCAGCCCCGCCCCAGCTCCAAGCCTCAGCCTCCACCTGTGAAATGGGGTGAGCCTGCCAAGGAGCCCGAGGGGAGACGCCAGGACAGCCGCTCGGGGACACCCGCCCGCCTGAGGAATCCCCCGCTGACCCCCGGCCGCACCTCTGCTGGGTGTCCCCACGGTGATGGCAGGGCCGGGGCCCCAGAGCCTAGTTTAGCCACGTCCTGGGGGGACCTCCTGCTCCGAGGTCACCTGGGGCACTGATTGTGCGCCTGCTGTATCCGGGAGGAGGCCAGGAGGGGCTGAGAGTCCCCAGGACGCCCTGCACCCCAGACTCTGCGGGAGGAAGGCCCCAAGTCCTCAGGAGTCACTAGGCTTGAATAGGATGCAGGGGGGGTCCCAGGAGGCGAATGTGCAGGCTGCTCACGGGTCACCCTCTGGACAAGCCTCGTCCGGTGGACATGCCCTCCCAGGGGGGCCAGCGGGGGTCACTCCAGGGCCAGGACCCGGCATGCTGCACGTCTACACCTGTGTACCGGGTGCCTCCCGGGCACTGACCCCTGACCTGGGTGCTGGGGACATGGTGGCGGCGGCAGCACGCCAGTGACCTCTTCCTGTTGGTAGAGACAAACTGATGAATGTCTAAGTAGAAAACTGGAGGGCTCGGGGAGGGCTTCTTGGAGGCGGGGGTGTTGGCTGAGACCCGGGGGAGGCCTGAGGGAGAGGGAGGGGTGGTCAAGGGGAAACTGAGGCCACCGGGAAGGGACGGAGAGCGGGGGAGTGCCGAAGGGGCTCCAGAAAGGCCGAAACTTGGAGCCTCCTGGAGGAGCCTGCGGGAAGCAGGGCGGGTCAGCAGCCAGAGCCGGCAGGGTCCCTGCAGTCCCTGCGGGGGGCCTGGGGTCAGTCAGCAGGGCCTCCCCCCCCAGGGAGAGTTTGGACAAAATGGAGACTGATCGCCACCAGCATTGTGGGGCCCAAATGAGGCCTGAGAGAGGGAAACAGGGCTGGGGGAGGCCCCTGAAGGGGCGACGGAAGCTCTGCTTGGGAGGCGGGGAGACCTCCCCAAGGAGGGGGCTTCGGAGAAGGAGAAGGTGCTGGTGCGGTGACGTGCCAAGGCCCTGAGGCAGGCACAGCACAGAGGAGGCTTGCTTGGTGGGGCTGGGGGCTGGCGGTGGCGGGGTTCAGAGATCAGCTGGGGCAGGGACCGTCGGGAAGGGCGGGAACCCTGCGGGGCTCCGGCAGCTGTGGAGGGAACAGTGGGATTTTCCTTCAGGAAAGTCTCCTCTGCTCCACGTGGCGACTGTGGGGGGGGTGGGGGGGTCCAGGCAGAAATCTGGGGGGTAGGGGGCAGGGCAGCCCAGGTGGCTCAGCTGTTTAGCACCACCTCCAGCCCAGGGTGTGATCCTGGGGACCCGAGGATCAGAGTCCCACGTCGGGCCCCCCACAGGGAGCCTGTTTCTCCCTCTGCCTGGGTCTCTCTCTCTCTGTGCCTCTCATGAATAAATACATAAAATCTTAAAAAAAAAAAAAGAAATTGGGGGGAGGGAGCAGCCTGGCCCAAGACACCTCCCTGCTGGGCGAGGGGACATGGAGGGCGCCTATCCCCGACCCCCAACACCACCCAGCCTCCCCCCCAAGCTGTTTGGAATATTTTTCACTAATGCGCATCAGGCCCAGCCTCTCAAGCCCGCCCCTCCCCGCCCCCCTGCAGGAGGCGCTGCTGACAGGGATCTGGGAGCTCCAGGCCTGGGGTGGGGGCGCGGCTGGGGCGGGCATGGGGGTCCCCCTCTCCGGCCTCAGTGTCCCCATCTGGGTGTGGCTGCGCGCCAGGCAAACGCACTAAGAATGAAGGTGACGCTGGTGGGTCCCCACCATGGCCGCTCCCTGGGCAGCTGGGCTTCCATCCCTGGGCCCCGTGGGGGGTGGGGGGTGGCCTGAGAACCCTGCTGAGCCCGGCTCGCCCCTCCCCTGGAGGCCCGTGTGAGCGACTCCCAGACAACCCCTCCCAGTCTCACCAGTCTGAGTGCGGCTCCTCCCTGCCTGGCCCCCTGCGGGCTACTTGCACCCCCCCAGGGACAGGGAGCTCACCCCCTCCCCAGCTATGGGGGAGGGTGGGGGTATGTGTCAGGCTGGGGCCTGGGGACAGACCCGGCGGGGGGGGCAGTTCTGAGAATAGGTGGGAACAGTTCTCAGAAACCTCGAGACCCTGGGGACTCCCCTCCCTTCTCAGAAGTGCCCCCCCCCCACTCCAGAACTGTGGGTGGTCAGGGCACCAGGCAGGGACCCCCTGGTCTCCCCCTGCACAGCACGGTGCCCCCGGGACAGCATCCTCGGCCTCCCCGCCCTCCCGCACCCCTCGCCAGCGTCCCTGCTCCCCTGCCCTGAGCTCTGTCCTCCCTCCCTGGGGACGCTCACTGCCGTCCACGCTTCTCTGCCATCAGCAGATTCGGAGGCTCCTCTGGCCCTGTGCCCCCGCCGTCCAACCAGTAGGAATGGGACACTCTCCCCGCCCCCTGAGGGCCCCCAGACCCAGCTGCCGGGGCCCCAGGGTGATGCTGGACAGAAGCAGCCCCTACGGAGTGGGACATCTCTGGTCCCCTCCCCAAGAAACAGCCTCAGGCCGGGGACCCCCAGGTGCCTTGGTTGGCGGCCCTGGAGCGGTGGGGATGCCTGAGTGTCAGGGCCGGGAGGGGCCCCACCACGCTCCCTGCTGTTCTTTGTGCTGGGGGGGGTCTCCCTGGGGCCTCCCAGGACGGGAGGCACTTATCCCCATCCAGGTGCAGACTCACCCAAATCCTGATGGGGTCACCCTGGTGGCCGCGGGAGGATGGTGGGGCTCCGGGCGCCTGGGCAGCAGCAGCAGTGGGGGGGGAAGACCCCGCTCTGCTCCTGTGCTCCACTCAAGGATGTGTGGATCCTTGCATGCTCGTACCCCCCCCACGGAGCAGCCACGGCCCCCTCAGGATGGGCACCCCTGGGACTCCCGGCCTGTCGAGCTTTCATAGCCTAAAACTTCTCCAGTTTCAGCTTAAATACCGGCACCCATCACAGCGTTGTCAGGCGGGGGACAGCCTGAGGGGGAGGGAGCCCGCGTGGGCGAGGACCTGCGCTGCGGGAGGCAGGCAGGCTGGAGCGGGGGCGGGGGCCGAGGCCGATGGGCCCCGGGCCTGGGCGGGCACAGTTGCAGCCTCAGGGGCAATCCTGGAGCTTTGGAAAAGTGGGGTGACGGGTGCCTGGGCGTGGCCATCGGCTGAGCATCTGACTCTTGAATGGGCTCGGGTGCTGCTCTCAGGGTCCGGAATGTGCTGGGGGTTCTCTCCCTCGGCCTCTGGCCCAGCTCACCCCTGCTCTACATAAATAAACACATAAATACCTAAAATCTTTTAAAACATAAAAATGAGGGATCCCTGGGTGGCGCAGCGGTTTGGCGCCTGCCTTTGGCCCAAGGCGCGATCCTGGAGTCCCGGGATCGAATCCCACGTCGGGCTCCCGGTGCATGGAGCCTGCTTCTCCCTCTGCCTGTGTCTCTGCCTCTCTCTCTCTCTCTCTCTGTGACTATCATAAATAAATAAAAATTAAAAAAAACATAAAAATGAAAAGCCGGGTGGAACTGCCGTGATGTAAAGCTCTACACGAGAGCCCACGGCTCAGTGGTTTTTAGGGCACTCGGTCCCTTCTGCCGCATCCGGGAGCAAGCCGTGCGCGCTCCCCCGCAAGGACACGGGTGGCTCCCCTGCCCAGGGCTGGCGGGCGTCCTGCTGCTGCCAACGGGCACCCCGCGGGCTCCTGTTCCTTGGGGGTAGGTGGCAGTGGGGTCACTGGGTCGCACGGTGACCTTACATTTGTCTTTCGTTGGACCTGCCGGACTGTTGCCCAGGCAGCGGCCCCACCAGGGCTCCTCCATTTCACCCTCGCCCTCCGGGGAAGAGCGCGTGGGGGTTAGGGTGACGGAGCCAGAAGGCTTGGGGCGGGGGCCCGCAGCCCAGCCCGACCCCTGCAGACCTCCGCTCAGCACTGCTGGGTCTTCCGCCTGCTGACCCACAGTTTCGACCGTGGGTTTCGGATCTTCGCCCGGAGCAGCAGAACGCTTAGTTCGGGGGACCGATCTGCAGGAGGCCGGTGGTCGGAAGGATGAAGCAGGGTCCTCTCCTCCAGCTGCGTGCGGTTTTGGGGGCATGGGGGTTTCCTGGTGCTGCTCTAATAGGTCGCTACCAACTTGGCCACTTAAACCAACTGCTCACACGGATGCTCTGATGGGCTCAGAAGTCCTAAAACCCAGGTGCAGGCAGGACTGGTCACGCCCAGGTCAACCCCTGGGGGCCCCAGGGAGACCCCCTCCTGCTCTCCACCTTCCAGGGGTGCCCCCTCCCCGGCCCACGGCCCCTCCTCCGTCCTCACCACCAGCAAAGTGGGGTCTGCCCGTCTCTGGGGCTTCCCCCCTGCCTCCCTCTTGGGGGGACCCGGGGTCCTTGACCAGGCCCTCTCTCCACGGGAGGTGACATGCCCCAGGTCCTGGGATCATGGGTGAACGTCCTTGGGGCCACCGTTGGGCCCATCGCAGAGGACGCCGTCCCGCACTAGACCTCCCTCGCCCCCAATCCTACCGTGGAGCCAGGACACTGTTCACAGTCTCTGAGGCTGTGGGCGCAGTTTGAGCCCCCTCGGGACTCGATGCTCTCCAGCCTCCTCGGATCCCTCGCTTCCTGAGTGAGCATTTATTCAGCACCTGCTGTGTCCCAGACCTCTCCGGCAGGGTGGCTTTGTGGGCGCATGACCTGTGCAGCTGCCCGGAGTCCACCCTTGGTCTAATGCTGTGCTGTCACCGCCTTGAAACTCCTGCTAATTTGCTATTTGAACACATGTTCACTAGTGGAGTCCGATGGGACGAGGGAGCAGGACACGGGGGCGGGGGGAGGCCGCGGGCCCACATAGCTCGTCCTTGCTCCTTGCTTCTCCGTTTGCACCCACTGGCTTCTGCATGTCAGCAGCATGTTTGCACGTCCACGGCGACACATGGTGACGTGAAAGCAGGTCGGTTTTGCACAGTGCAGTGTTTCAATCATTCTGGCAAGAACAAAACGCGTAGGCGTGAACAACCTGCGCGATGCGACCGTGCACTTCCGGGGACCGCGTGGACGGGCGGCGTGCCCTCCGACTCGCGGACACTTAAAATTGGCATTGCGTGGCAGAAACGGGAACATTCCCGCCGATTGTCCTAATGTCTGGTTTTTCTTTATTTACATGATGTGCGCGGAACAGCAAGAGGAGGACGCCGTGACGGTGGAGGGAGACAGAGCCCGGGAGAACGGGGAAAGCGCCGCAGTTTACCGTCTTGGATGACTCTCCCTTTCCTGCTTTTTGAACAAGCAGCGAGCCCTGCGTTTTCACGTCCCAGGGAGCCTTGCAAATCCTGTGGCCGCCCCGAGCACGGGGGTCCTGGGGACAACGTGAAAGACAGGGACCAGACCTCCTAGTGCAGGGAGATGGGTGAGAAATAAACGAGTATTTTCAAATGTAAGTTATGCAAGAAGGTGGTGTGAGCCGTGGGTGAAGTCAGGCGGGGGGCGGTCGGGGAGGTGCAGGGTGTTTGTGTGTGACATCCGTTGAATGACCATTATGTGCTGGTGACGTCGAGTTGTGTGGGTAGAAGCGGGGCCTGTTTCTCTCTCTCACGCCAGCCTCCCCGCAGGTTGGGAACACGTCCCCGTAAGGCTGAGCCCATGGCCTTCTGGCTCCTCAGTTCCTCCCTGCAGCTGAGGGAAAAAATCCCAGGGAAGGTTTTGATTGGCCAGCATGGACCACATGTCTGTTCCTGGACCAATCACCACAGCCGGGAGGAGGAGCTGCCACGTGATTGGCTGGTACCCATGGTCACGGCCAACACATGATTGGGAAGGATCATCAAGATTGGGAGAAGACAGGGCTGGACACCTATTTCCAGGCCCAGACAGTAAGGACTGGGTTGGGGAGTGGAAGGGCAGAGGCCAGGGCGTGGTTAAAGGCTATGCTTGGGACCCAGATGCCAGTTCCCAGAGAAGGGGGTGTGGGGGCTGGGGCTTTGAGGGATGACTAGGAGTTGGCCCAGTGAAGGTGTTGGGCAAAGGGAAGACCGTCAGAGAGAGAGAGAGAGAGAGAGAGAGAGAGAACAGCTGTAAAAGGGGTTGGTGTTGGAGACAGGCTAAGTTAAATCCTTCCACTCCAAGCCAGGAGAGGGGGACGTTTTTCCCCAGGCCGTGAAGAAGCACAGAAAAGTTTTAGAGCAGGGAGGGTATGTAGCAAGTCTTCAAGTGAGAGGGACGCCTGGGGTCTCTGCGGTTGAGCACCTGCCTTCAGCTCAGGGTGTGACCCCGGGGCCCCAGAACGGAGTCCCGCATCAGGGTCCCCGCAGGGAGCCTGCTTCTCCCTCAGCCTGTGTCTCTGCCTCTCTGTGTCTCATGAATAAATAAATAAAATGTTTTTAAAAAGTTCTTCAAGTGAGGAAGAGCCTCCTGAAGTCAGTGTTGAGGCGCTCTAGGTCAAAAGTCAGCGAACTATGGCCCAAGGGCCAAATGAGGCCCTTGGCTCGTTTTTATAAATAAAGCTTTATTGACACACAGTCATGCCGAGTCCTTTGTTCACCATCCGTGGTGCGCTGACAAGGGCAGAACGGGGCGCTCCTCACAGAGGCTGCCGGGCCCAGGAATCCAAACATATTTAGCGGCCAGCCCTTCACAGGCTGCTCTGGAGGCGAGGGCAGAGGTGGGAGGCCCGGGGGGACACGGGGCCACCGGGAGCTGCGGGGGAGTCTGTGCCGGGGGGACTCAGGGCTAGATGGAGGATGTTGGAGACTGAAGGTGGGAGCCGGTGGGGGGGCGAGGAGACCGCGCGTGTGGCTGGGAGGCGGGTACACGGAGGGTGGTCGCCGATGGGGACACGGGAGGACTCCGAGGCCAGGTGGCTGGCCGAGTCACGGGCCCAGGACGAGGGAGGGGCTCCCGGAGAGGCCTGGGGTGGCCGCGCAGGCCTGGAGCCTCCCGTGGGGCTGGCGGGGCTGGGCAGGCCTGTGGGGAGCCCCGGGGGCCTGCCGGCTGTGTTCAGAAGGGCCCCGCGAGGCTGCGTGGGAGGCAGACCGCGGTCCGGGAGCTCCTTGGGCGGCCCCGCTGCTCCGGGGGCTGCTGTGGCCTCAGGGAAGGCCTGGGGTGCCAGGACGTCCCGCCCGGGCCCCCCAGCCACCCGCCGCGGTGCTTTCGGAGTCTGTGCAGGCACAGTCCAGCGCCAGGGCCGAGGCGTGGGTGCCGGGCGCCCATGGGGCTTGGGCGCAGCCGGGCAGAGCTCCGGACACCCACCAGAGGCCAGGGGCCGGGCCCACGCACAATGGGGACCCTCGGCCTGCACCAAACGCTCGCCGGTCCTCCTGTGCCCCGTGAAGGCTGCCGGCACGGGGCCCCCAGCTTGTCCGGGCGGCTGCCCCTGCCCAGCACACAGGAGCCTGGCTGGGCCCCCGCGGGCCTCCCTCGGCTCCCTGTGCCCTGCCTGGCACGGGCCCTGGTGTTCCGAGGGTGCCCGGGAGGACGGGCCGGGGCAGGGCAGCGCGATCAATAGTCCCGGCAGCCGCTGGGGCGGACGGAAGCCAGACCCGGGTGGCCGCCTGCTGTCCCCCACTCCACCCTCCAGGAAGGCGGCTGGGACTCGGAGACCCTCTTGAGCGAAGCCGGGCACCCGCCTGCCACCCGGCACCCCTATCTGCCGCCGAAGGGCTCAGTTCCTGAATTGCTCCCCCGGCCGGGCCGCAGGCCTTCACCGGAGCCTCTAATAGCCTGGGCCTAATGTTTTATTGTTGGTTTTAAAAGTGTAATTAGTTCAAGTGTAAACAGAAAAACCTGCTTAATTAAGAATTTTTAAACAGGGGCATAAAGCGCTAGCGGAAACGTTGGCGAACCCCGAGCTGCTTTCATAAAATCGATCGCAAGAGGCTCCGCGCGCGGCGGGGCAGGGCGGGGGCGTGGGGGGAGCCGCCCGGCCTTCCGGAGGATGCCGCTCGCGCGGCGCGGGCCCCGGGGACCTGCTGCTTTACGATCGGGGTCTCGGCCCGGAGCCTAATGATTTTTACGCATTATTGGAGAGGACAGGCGGCCGGCACAGACTGCTTGGGAAGCCTTTGTGGGTGGCTCGGAGCTGTCCGGGGACCCCGAGGCTGGCCGGTGGCGGAACCCCCACCCTGGCCGGGGAGGCCCTGGTCCCGCGTGTCCAGCCCCGCGAGGCACCCTCCGCAGCGGCGCTGTTCTGGGCGAGCCCGGCGCACAGCCGCGGACCCAGGCCGCAGTCACTGGGTCCTCGCCCGGCCGGCCAGGCCTGTCCCCGCCGCGGCTGTCGTCCTCCCCCAGCCTTGAGGGTTTCCACTGCTCCCTTCGTGCAGGCGACGCCGCCTCCCACCGGAGATGGGGCAGTGTCCAGGGCGGCGGTGCAGGGCTGCCATGAACCGGGCCGCGAAAGAGATCCGTGGGACCAACACCGGGGAGGCACTGGTGGGTGGGACTGTCACCTATTGCCTGGAGGTCGCAAAGGCCCCAGGTGCGGCGCAAACCCTCGCTCCACCTGGGAGTCTGGCTGTTGCAGACAGCACAGGGCTTGAGAAGCAGCAGAAAGTTTCCAGGCGGCAGAGTGGCCGGTGGCACTGCACCCGTGGGGACCGGAGCCGGGGTCCGCGGTCCTGGGGCTGGGGGCCGCGCGGGCAGGGCCTGGGGCGTGGGCTCGGGCCCAGTCTCGCTCTGTCCTCTGTGTCCCATCCCCTCTTCCCACCCCCGCCCCAGCCACTTTGCGAGAACGAGAGTACCTGGCGCTGTAGACGGGTGCACAGGTGGAGGCTGGCGGCTGGGGTCCCACTTCCAGCCTCGGGGCCTGGCAGATGGAGACGGCTTGGTGGTGTTCTTCACCTCGGCCCCCCAGGGACCCCAGGACCCTCCTCGGGTGTGCCCAGCCCTGCTCCTGAGGGTGGAGACGCGAGGAGCCGCCTGCCTGAGGCCCCTGCACGCCAAGCGCTGAGGGAGGCTGGTGCTGCTCTGGCTGCATCCCAGGTGTCGGATCCACCTATGGTGGCTCCAGGGCCTGAGCTTGGACCGCCGGGTGCCCTGGAGACCACTGGAGAGAGTCCAGGTCCAGGCCCCAGGAAGAGACCCTCTGTTTCCAGAGCAAATCCCTGGAATCTGGGAGGAAGGGGGTTGGGGGACACCTCTCGAGCCATCACGGTGGGTCAGGATAGGGGCCCAGGACCTTGGCCTTCCTCTGCCCCCACTTCTCTTCCTAAGAAACAGAGATGAGGTGGGTCCCCCTTGGCCCACCTGCCCGCTAGTGTCGGCAGCTGGCCCCCCAGGGCAGTCGCTGCTCCCAAAGCATCCTAACGATTACGATGCAGGGGGGAGGCTGGCGGCCAGCACTGAGGCCTCTGCCTGGAGCCCCGCCTGCTCTCAGCGGCGACCGAGGCAGATCAATAGCTGGTGAGACAGCCGGAGGGGGGCTCTCTCTCCCCCGACTGGGAGGCGATCGCCGGGGCCGGGGGCGCTGGGTGCCCAGCACGACCTTGGGCCAGCAGTCAGGGTCAGCCTCCCCGGGCCGCCCTCTGTGGGTCTCCCTCGGTCCCTGTCCCTCCCTGTGTCTCTCCCGTCTGCCCCTCTCTCTCTCTCTCTGTTGGAATCCGAACGAGGCCCTGAGACGTCCCTGAGACGGCACCCCCCGGGGCCTGCGTGCCCACCCCGCAGGCGAGCCCACCCCAGGATTATCCCCTCCCGTGGTCTTCGGGCCCCCACCCTGGCCCTGCTTGGGTCTCCTTTGTCTGCAGTGTTCAAGTCTGAGCAAGCTCCCCACACGGAGAGTCCGTGACATTGCCATGGGAAATCCCACTGGCCACGGGGCCACCGCGGTCTGTCTGCCCGGAGGGGGTCCAAGTCCCCCAGCACCGCCTGGCTCCCTGGGCACAGCCAGTTTGGACCGTGGTCATGTGTGAGGTGGGTCTGGGCTGCGGATGGACCAGCAGACCCAGGGCTCCCCCGCCTTCCCCTCCACGCCCACCCCCGCTCCAGCCCCTCCCAGGGGGACCCTGGCCCGGTCCTCAACCCTGTGGAGCTTCAGGCCTCTCATCTGCAACGAGGGGGCGAGTTCCAGGAAAGGAGCGCGGTTCCCTGACATGAGCAGGGCTCCGTCCTGTGGGCGTGAGAAGCAGGAGCTGGATTCCAGGGGCCCCAACAACAGAACCCCGGAATAGACAGCGGCTGCAGGTGAGGCTTGGGCCAGTAGCACAGCCTGGTCACCGGGACCCCGAGATGGTGGCCAGTAGCCTTGCCTCCCTCCTGCCCAGAGGTAGAGAGAAGGAGAGACAGAGACACATCCCTGTGTCCATCTAAGCAAGGCAAGGCCTGGGACGCTCTCTGACTGCGTCAGCCCGGGTCACATGGCCACCCGGGTCCCTCCCGCAGCCCCAGGATGGGCAGCTCTGACTGGCCCTGCCTGGGGCCTGTGAATTCCCGGGTGGGGGCCCCTGGGAGGGATGAGGGAGTTGGGAGGGTCTGCAGCCAGTACCTGTGCCCCGGGGTTCCTTCTTGGAGGGGGTGGACCGAGGGGCAGCAGTGCCTGCACCCCTGGGGCTGTTGGGGCGCCGAAGTGCCCACCACGGTGTAGCCCCCACCTCTTTGCACCCCCAGTGAATGTGCCCCTCCTGCAGGCAGCCTTCCTGACTCCTGCAGGGGCAAAGAGGCTCAGAGAGGCCAGGAAGGGTCCTGGGGTCACACAGCAGGTCGAGCAGTCTGGCCACAGAGGTACGCGGAAGGGGCCTCCCAGAGACAGGTGTGATGGGGGCCTCCGGGCGGCCCCATGCTGGCACCTCGGTCTCTGCGTCCCTCCCGCAGCCCCACCAGGTGGATGGCTCCGGGGTGTTTGCAGCCCAAATGGAAACAGGTGGGAGCTGGGGGCAGTGTGTGGACGCGGAGCACAGGCGTGCCAGTGTGTGCGTGTGTGCACGTGCGTGTGCTGGGGCAAACAGCAAGGTTGCGTGGGGCACCTGCACGTGCCTGCGTCAGAACCTGTCTGCACGCCCGTTGCCCGACGTGGACGTCCATGTGGTGTGCGCAGGTGTGTGTGACTGTCTGTGCTCGTGTGGAGGGGTGTGCGCCCCCGGTGCGTGCCCGCCGACTGGCTCGGGCTCCGGTCCGAGGGGGAAAGGTCACCCCTGGCCGTTGGCGGTGGCAGCAGGACACCGGACGACACCGCCCCCCGTGGACACCAGGCTGCTGATCCCGCCGGTACAGGAAGGGGCAAGGCCGGCGGGGCCTCCGGGGGGCACCGGCCCACCACCCCTACCCGCGTGAGCCTCGGCTCCACTCGCAGCCGCAGGAGGGGTCGTGCAGGAGGGGTCCTCCTCTGCCAAGGGCAGACTTTTCTCCTTGCTTTGGGAGCCCGGGCCTGCCTTCTGGCCAGCCAGTGCAGGGTCAGCGTGGGGGTCAGGGTGGGGGTCAAGGTGAGGGCCAGGGCGGGGTCCACAGTGGGGTCAGAGTGGGGGGAGGCAGGGTGAGGGGAGGCAGGGCGGGGTCACGGTGGGGGGGGTCCAGGGTGGGGGTCAGGGCGGGGAGACCCCACAGCCCATGGACGGAGCCCCGTGTTTGCCCCCCAGCCGTTTCCAACCTCATGCCCAGAGTGTGCCGCTCTCCTGAGAGCCTCACAGGCTCCCCATCGCCCCCAAGATCAAACAGGGACACCCCCCCCCCCCCCCCCCCCGCAGAGGGCCTCAGCCCCACTTCCGAGTCAGGCTCAGCTCCTCAGCTCCGATGGGCGGGAGAGGAGCTCCTCTTGGTCCAGGACCCCCGGGCCCCCCCAGGACAGGGAAGCACAGGGCGCTTATTCCCGGGAGAGCCCTGCTCCTGGCCTGGTGACTCGGCGGCACACGGATAGGCCTGCGCCGGAGTTGAAGCTCTTAGTTCCAGGGCGCAAGTTCCAGGGCAGCGGGGTCCGTATGTGCTGAGGAACTGGGGGCAGCGAGACACGGCCGTGACAGCGAAGGAGGGACGAACAGTGTGGACACAACGTGGACAAACGATGTCCCATTTGGGCCACTTGGCATGGAGACCAAAAGGACCACAGGGCCCAGGCGTCGCTGCATTCCAGCAAACTGACCCTCATCCGGGCCCCAGATTATCCAGAAAAGTCACAGTCCATTCCTAAGCCTTTGTTTATGTATTTATTTATGTATTTATTATTATTTTTTTAAAAGATTTTATTTTTCAGTGATCTCTACGCCCAATGTGGGGCTCGAACTCATAATTAGGAGTCACGTGCTCCACTGTCTGAGCCAAGCAGCTCCCCCTCTCGGCCTCTGTTTTCTTTTTTTTTTTTTTTTTTAATTTTTATTTAGTTATGACAGTCACACACAGAGAGAGAGAGAGAGGCAGAGACACAGGCAGAGGGAGAAGCAGGCTCCATGCACCGGGAGCCCGACGTGGGATTCGATCCCGGGTCTCCAGTCTCCAGGATCGCACCCTGGGCCAAAGGCAGGCGCCAGACCGCTGCGCCACCCAGGGATCCCAGCCTCTGTTTTCATAGGTCAAATCTGATCAAATCTCTGTCTCTGTTTCTGATTTAGTTTTATATATTAAAATAATCTGG